>NC_092317.1:45344328-45966828 GCF_036785885.1 Coffea arabica
ATTCTTCTTCATGGGTTACTAGACTCCTCACTATTCCCCCGCATAACTCCTTCAGGAATATCCAAATTTTGGACCAGCTGATTTCCGCTAGCTGTGTTCTTGAGATTTGAAAAATTTTGAAAGCTAAGCGGGCTCTGGTACGGACGGTGGAAAGTGGTGTGGCCTTTCTTACTAGTGTTTTGATGAATAAATATGGCAATTCATTCGTTTATTGCTGGTTGTGATTTATCTTATGAATTTTGTTTAAGTGGCAAGTAAAAGTATGTTATCTTGGTGAATACCATGAGTTTTATGACTTGGTGCAATTTGTGGTTAACTTGTTTAAGCAATATAAATATTTTACTAGCAATTGTTGTGTGGATTGGGCAATTGTTGATCTCAGTTCTCCATGTTAGGAGATGACGTGGGCCATGATCTTTAATTATCTGGTTTTCTGGTGCTTTAATTGTGATTAATAAATGACCCTACTCCGCTAGTGTTGTCACCCAGTAATCGGGAGTGTTCACCACAAGTGTCGACTTTCGCGTCAAAAAGTGACTATATATATAAGTAGTTAGTCCTGAAGTTGTGAAGAGTTGAGTAACTGGGCTCTTTCATCTAAAAATGTCAGAGTTCACGTCAAAAGACTTGAACTGACAGGCGTCGAGCCTGTGCAATAATAAATACCTACTCGAGAAAAATGAATTTTCTGTGTATAGTAGTGAGTAGGGTCGAATCCACAGGGACTGGAAAAAATTCGATTCTTTTCAAGTTCGGGACACGGGGGATTTTTATCAGAAATAAACTAAAAATAATTAAACAATTTAACTAAAAATAATTAATTAATTAATACAATTATAAATAGCAATTAAATAAATGATAAATAAATTCTAGCCAAGGATACAACTACGCAGACACAGTCCATTCATCCGATCATTGATGCAAAGGTTCACTTAATTTTATTAACAGGTTAGTTATAGTCGCCGATAAAGTCTAACGACCAGCTTTTCCTTAATTTATTAATAACCAAGGTACGACCGTTGATTACCCCTAACCAGGAAATACTCCTAGGTACGACCGTAGGAATTAATTTCCTAATTGCATTAAAAACTAGAAAAGCCTAACCCAAATTAATAACACGCTACGAGGGTTATTTAAATCAGATTGCATGTCCCCCTAGTATGTGAAAATACTAGTTGTCACTAATATTAACCAACTAAACAATTACGGATTTAATTGATTAATTTGACAAGAGATTAATAAGTCAAATTGCACATCGGGCCCTTGATATCCAATAAACAAAATAATCCCATGGAAATTAAAATAGAAAACATGCAAATATTAACAAATTAAGGAACATGTAAAATTAATTAGATCTCACAGATATTTGGGACTGCGTCTTCGCGTTGATCCTTGACTAGATGAGAAAATTAGCCACGCCTCATAAGAAAATCTTCACACAATTCAATTGAATTTAAAGACATCATCTTTCTTCGATAATTGATAGAGTGAATAACAAAGCTCTCGAAAGAGAATAAGAAAATTGCACACTAGAATTCAACAAACCAAAACAACTCCCTATTCTTTCCTCTGGAACATCCCTCGGAGAGAAAACTAAAAACTCCTCTATCCTCCTACGGATCTTATTTTGAGAGAAAACTCCAAAACTAGTCTAATAGCTTTTTCAGCTCCCTTCTCATTCTCCTCTCCACTAGTTTTATAAGAGAACTAGTTACGTAGGAAGCAAATAGAAAAGCTACTTTCATCATCAAAGTCCACCTATGACTAATGAGTATATCTCCCACAATAAGAACAAACTTTCTACGTGGTCCCCGCTTTGATTTCTTATTGCTAGTGGATTTCATCATATCAATTCAATTCTTCATCAGCAATTCCGTTGGTTTGCACAATTTGGGCTGATGGTGGAAAGCTTTTAGAAGCTTTCACGCGTAGAGAAATCTTCTCAAGAAGGTCCCCTTTTAGCACTTTTCTGCTCCACTTTCTGAAATTATATCCAAATACCAAATATAAATATATATTGACAATTAAAACAATATTTGGCAAGGATAAAGAGGAAAATTAACAATAAAATTACTAACAATTAACACCCTATCAATTCCCCCCACACTTAAATCATGCTTGTCCTCAAGCATGGGAACACTAAACTCAACAATGGCTAACTCTCATTTCATTTACTGCCAAGCTACGCTTATCCCAAAATCAAGTTTTAGTGGCTAAGTGTCAAGACATATTTCTCCCGGTTAGCTCCTGAAATCATAGACTCGTCCAATTCATAGCTAACTCGTCTAAGAAATCAAAATATTAAACTAGCAAAAGTTAGCAATTGGGTCAACTGAAAATCAAAATCTCAACATTGAAGAACAAGGATCGGCAGGCCAACATGATCATAAGCTTACTTATTATTTTCTTTTCTTCTTCTTTTTTTTTTTTTTTTTAACAAATGCTCAGTCCCAAGCTATTCAAGTCTTTTGACGTGAACTCTGACATTTTTAGATGAAAGAGCCCAGTTACTCAACTCTTCACAACTTCAGGACTAACTACTCATATATATAGTCACTTTTTGACGCGAAAGTCGACACTTGTGGTGAAGACTCCCGGTTACTGGGTGACAACACTAGCGGAGTAGGGTCATTTATTAATCACAATTAAAGCACCAGAAAACCAGATAATTAAAGATCATGGCCCACGTCATCTCCTAACATGGAGAACTGAGATCAACAATTGCCCAATCCACACAACAATTGCTAGTAAAATATTTATATTGCTTAAACAAGTTAACCACAAATTGCACCAAGTCATAAAACTCATGGTATTCACCAAGATAACATACTTTTACTTGCCACTTAAACAAAATTCATAAGATAAATCACAACCAGCAATAAACGAATGAATTGCCATATTTATTCATCAAAACACTAGTAAGAAAGGCAGCAAATTAAAGAAACACCAATCAAAACTAAACCCAAATCCCCCCCACACTTAAATCACACATTGCCCTCAATGTGATAATGAAACAGTAAAAATAAGAAGAAGGACAACGAAACTCCCCTGAAGCTGGTGCCAGCTATTAGCACCTGTAGTTGGAGGAGGCGGAGCGGAGGTCAAAGGGTCGAGATCGTGGTTTCACCATTCTTTCCAAATTGCACTCCAAACCACAATAGACTATCCAAATGTAATAATAATGCACCTCAAAATCACCCCAATCAATGTAGTAATTGAAATGCAAACAGACAAAAGGCTCTCATATAAGGCAATTGAAGGCAATCTACTTCAATAAGTAAATTTAAGTGTTAAAGGCACCTCCCAATTGAACAAACAACTGTAGCAAATTACCCACAGTTAGACACAAAGTACAGCAGATTAAACACAATTCAACCTAAAATATATATATATATAATGATTAACGATTGGACATTCAATTCTAAAAATTGACAGGTGTCGAAGTAAAATCAATAAAGATATGCAAAACACCCTAAACTAGTATCATCGGTGCACGCATAAGGAATAAGTAAATCACACGACTAACCACAAGTCAATCTACTAAATAAATAAAAATCAAGCAAAGTAAAAAGAAACAAGCAAAGTAACACAGAAGTACCCAACTAAGGAGGAATAGAAATGTCAGGTAGTCCAAACACGCAAAATTTTCAAAAACGTACTGTAATAAAAATAATAAAAACATACTGCAATAATAAAATAAGAAAATGAAAAAAAATAATAGAAAGAGATTGAGGCAAGCGCGTGCATACGAAGCCAGTGGTGCGATGAAGGTGGTGGCTGTGAGAGAGAAGAGTTTGCGGCAGCTGGATCTGGTGGTGCGCGGCTTTCGGGGCTTCAGGCGGATCTTGGAGGCGGTGGCTATGGCAAGGGTGAAGGAGGTCAGATGAGTTGGTGGTCACCCTTGGCGAGGAGAGCCGAGGCAGCGGCGAGAAGAGCTGGGGTGGGCGGCGGTGGGGTGAGGTTCGCAGCCGAAGAAGAAAGAAAAAGAAAGGGACAGCGGCTTGGCAAGAAAGAAAGAAAGAAAGAAGAGGAGAATAAAGAAAAAAGAAAAGAAGTAAAGAGAAAGAAAGGAGAAAAATAAAAAGGAAAGAAAAAATAGTTTTTTTTTTTTGTTTTTTTTTTTTCGAATTCAGATTTCGAAAATGTTAATTGCTAAAACACTTTTTTTTTTAGACACATATTTAACGAATTGAACAACAAAAACTAACAAAACTAAAAATTGGGTTGCCTCCCAAAAGCGCCTTTCTTTAACGTCTTTGGCTAGACGAAGTCCAGAATTTGCTTAAACTAAGCAAATCGGGTCTTCCAGTTGCATCATCTCCACCCGTTCAATTGGAAATCCTTCATAATACGGCTTGAGACGGTGACCATTCACCACAAATTTTTTCTCCGTCTTCAAACTTTGGATCTCTACTGCACCATAATGAAAGACATTAGTCACAACAAAAGGGCCAATCCAACGAGAACGTAATTTACCTGGAAATAGTTTCAATTTGGAGTGGTATAGTAAAACTTTTTGCCCGCAGACGAATGTCTTCCTAGAGATCTGTTGGTCATGAAAGATCCGATTCTTCTCCTTATAGATCACTGCATTCTCGTATGCTTCATTTCGGATTTCTTCCAACTCTAGTAATTGTAACTTTCTTTGAATTCCGCCTTCCTCGATATCCATGTTGCATTGTTTGACCGCCCAAAATGCTCTATGCTCAAACTCGACCGGGAGATGACATGGCTTTCCAAATACCAATCGGTAAGGGGACATGCCAATGGGTGTCTTATATGCCGTCCTATATGCCCATAGTGCATCATCTAGTCTCACACTCCAATCCTTCCTATCGGGTCGGACCATCTTTTCTAGAATTGATTTGATCTCTCGGTTCGATGCTTCCGCCTGACCATTTGTCTGAGGATGGTAGGATGTAGAGACTTTGTGCAAGACACCATATCTCCTAAAAATTGCAGCGATCTTTTTGTTGCAGAAATGAGTACCCCGATCACTTACAATTGCTCGCGGCATCCCAAAGCGAACAAAAATATTAGACTTAACGAATTCTGCAACCACTTTGGAATCATTAGTGCGGGTGGCCTTTGCTTCTACCCACTTTGAAACATAATCTACAGCAAGCAATATATACAAAAAACCAAAGGACGAAGGAAAAAGACCCATAAAATCAATGCCCCAAACGTCAAAAATTTCAACAAAAATCATTGGGGTTTGAGTCATTTGATCCCTACGAGAGATATTACCCACTCTTTGACACTTATCACATGACTTACAAAATGAGTAGGCATCCTTGAATAGAGTTGGCCAATAGAATCCACTCTCTAGCACCTTACGAGCCGTTCTCTTCGGTCCAAGTGACCTCCACATGCAAAAGAGTGACAATAGGCTAGAATAGATTGAAATTCAACTTCACTTACACATCTACGGATGATTTGATCAGCACCCCGCTTCCAGAGGTAAGGATCATCCCAAATGTAGAACTTTGCATCGCTCCTCAACTTGTCTCTCTTTGCCTTAGGCCATCCTGTAGGAAATTTGTCAGTGACTAGAAAATTAACAATATCTGCATACCAAGGCAAAGATGAGTTAATAGAAAATAAATGCTCCTCGGGGAATGCTTCTCTCAATGGGATGTCATCTTCGACGACTTGTACTCGACTCAAGTGATCTGCTACCAGATTCTCCGCCCCTTTCTTATCTCGGATCTCCAGGTTGAACTCCTGTAGCAACAATATCCACCGTATCAATCGCGGTTTTGCCTCTTTTTTGGTCAACAGATACCGCAAAGCTGCATGATCAGAAAAAATAATAACTTTAGCACCAAGTAAATAAGACCGAAATTTTTCTAAGGCAAAAACAACTGCTAAAAGTTCCTTTTCGGTGGTTGAATAGTTCAATTGAGCTCCGTTCAAGGCTCGAGATGCGTAGTAAATAGCATGAGCTGCTTTTCCTACTCTTTGACCCAATACCGCACCAACTGCATAGTCACTGGCGTCGCACATGATCTCGAATGGGAGGTTCCAGTCAGGGGGTTGGATAATAAGTGAGGTGATCAATAACTCCTTTAACTTATTGAATGCCCCCTTACATGTTTCATCAAATTCGAAGGATACATCTTTTTGTAAAAGTTGGAACAAGGGTGCTCCAATTTTCGAGAAATCCTTGATGAACCTTCTATAGAAACCTGCGTGACCCAAGAAAGAACGAACTTCCCGCACACTCGCTGGGTAAGGTAAAGTAGATATAACATCTATTTTTGCCTTATCAACCTCAATACCTGTAGATGATACAACATGACCCAAAACTATCCCGTGTTCAACCATAAAATGACATTTTTCCCAATTAAGCACGAGATTAGTTTCTATACACCTTACTAAAATCAATTTCAGGTTATCTAGACAGTTTTCAAAACTTTCACCATATACACTAAAATCGTCCATGAAAACCTCAATAATCTTCTCAACATATTCTGAAAAGATACTTACCATGCATCTTTGAAAGGTAGCAGGTGCATTACACAATCCAAATGGCATCCTTCGGTATGCAAATGTTCCAAATGGGTAGGTGAAAGTAGTCTTCTCTTGGTCCTCGGGTGCGATGGCAATTTGAAAATAACCTGAAAATCCATCCAAGAAACAATAGTAAGCTCGACATGCTAATCGCTCCACCATCTGGTCAATGAAAGGGAGGGGGAAATGGTCCTTTTTCGTGACGGCATTTAGCTTTCGGTAATCGATACACTGTCGCCATCCGGTGGGCTTTCGAATTGGTACGAGCTCACCATCTTGGTTTGATTCCACTGTCACCCCTGCCTTCTTCGGGACCACCTGTATTGGACTTACCCACGGGCTATCTGATATTGCAAATATAATTCCAACGTCCAGCAGTTTTAAAATCTCTTTCTTTACGACCTCCATCATGAGAGGATTTAATCTCCGTTGAGCTTGCCGTACGGGTTTAGCATTCTCCTCGAGTCGAATTCGGTGCATACACACCGCGGGGCTAATTCCCTTGATGTCGGCGATGGTCCATCCTATCGCCTGCTTATGTTCCCTAAGAACTCGAAATAGTTTCTCTTCTTGAACCTTTGATAAACGCGCGGAGATGATCACTGGAAGTGTCTCCCCTTCACCTAAGTATACATACTTTAGGTGTTTCGACAGTGGTTTTAGTTCCAATACAGGTGCCTGCACCACAGATGGAAGTAACCTTTGATGAGGTTCGGGTATGAAAATCGGTGCAAGATCATACCTTGTCTTCGTGGTTGGTAACGTTTACAACGATCCAATCACGCATTTAAGCTCTTCACTCAACTCTACCCTAGAGGTTGTTTCGGACTCAAAGTGCCTGGTCAGGACAACCTCTAGTTCATCCCTGCCTTCAATTTCAAAAACCTCCTGTATAGCAGGGTCAATAACATTTATCGAGAAAACAGAGCCAATATTTGAATCGGATGGATATTTCATGGTCTCAAAGATGTTAAAGTGAACAATCTCACCATCAAATTCCATAGACAAAGTACCCTTATTAACATCAATTTTGGTTCGGACTGTGCTCAAAAAGGGTCTACCTAACAACAAAGGTGACGGATCACGGGAGTGTTCATCCTCCATGTCGAGCACATAAAAATCAGTTGGAAAAATCAATTCATTAATTTTTACCAAAACATCTTCAATCAACCCGTCAGGGTATGCATTGGTCCTGTCAGCTAATTGGATTATTATCCCAATCTCTTTCAAAGGGCCTAAGTTTAATGAAGCATAAATGGACTTTGGCATGACATTAATCGAGGCTCCTAGGTCTAACATGGCATTTCCAATCAAAGTATTACCTATCCTACAAGGAATAGTAAACATACCTGGATCTCCGCATTTTGGTGGAAGTTTCCTTTGTAGAATTGCTGAAACATTCTCCCCAACTATAACTCGTTCATCCCCCTTCAACCGCTTGCGGTTGGCACACAAGTCCCTCAAAAATTTTGCGTACCTGGGTACTTGTTTAATCGCATCCAGCAGGGGTATGTTGATCTCCACCTTGCGAAAGATCTCCAAGACCTCTTTTTCCTTATCTTGCTTCTTTGGTTTCTCTAACCTGCTAGGAAAGGGAGGTGGATTAGTTTTAGTTGTAGGAATTGGGTTCGAGGTTACCTTTGCATTTTTGTTGTCTGTGCCCTCCTCTTCCAATTCTTTCTCAATCCGTTCCTCGTCCTTATCTTTAGGAATCACGGGTTCGGGTCCTTGAACTTCCTTGCCACTCCTTAAGGTCATTACGCTTACATTCTTTGGATTCGCCTCAGGTTGAGATGGCAACTTTCCTTGAACTTGGGACTCCAAACGGTTGATTGTTATAGCCATTTGATTCATTTGATTTTGCAATGATTGCACCTGTCCCAGTTGATTTCTCATGCTTTGCAGGTCTGAATCCGTCTTTTGTTGATTAGCAAGTAATTGCTTCATCATCTCTTCCATGGACGGACTTGAGTTTGAAGGGGGTGGTGGTGGTGGTAGGCGAGGATGATACTGCTGTTGGTGCCCTTGCTGTCTATTTGGCACAAAGTTAGACTGCCTATTTCCTCCATAGCTAAGGTTGAGGTGATCCCTCCAACCAGGATTGTAGGTGTTTGAGTACGGGTCGTACTGCTTTCTTGGCGCGGGCGCGTGGCCAGCCATGTTCACCTGTTCTGCAGTTTCTTCTTGAACCAGTGGACACATTTCCGTAGGATGACCCACGGCAGTGCACACCCCACACACTTTGACTTGTGAAGCACTCCCCACAGCTAATTGTCTTACGAAAGATGTTAATTCGAAGATCTGCTGTTGGATAGAGGACGTTTCCACCTCATTCACCCTACGCGTCGGGATGTCCTCTCTTGAACCAAACTGCTGTGAGTTCTCAGCCATCCCTTCAATCAACTCCCATGCTCCTCGAGGGGTTTTGTTCACCAACGCCCCTCCACTTGCAGCATCGATTATGCTTCTGTCCCTGAAAAGCAACCCCTCATAGAAATATTGAATGAGCAGTTGCTCACTTATCTGATGTTGAGGGCATTTGGTGCACAGTTTCTTAAACCTCTCCCAGTACTCATAGAGTGACTCGCCTGGGTGTTGTTTGATGCCACATATCTCCTTCCTTAGGCTTGCAGCTCGAGATGCCGGAAAGTACTTGTCCAAGAATTTTTTCTTCAGTTGGTCCCACGTGGTGATACTACCAGGCGGTAGGCCAGTCTTTTGCGGAGTCCTTCAAAGAGAAGGGGAAAGCCCTCATCTTTATTTGCTCTTCTGTAATTTCCGGGGGTTTCATACTGTTGCAAACGACGTCGAACTCTTGCAAGTGCTTGTAGGGCTCCTCACCTGGTAGACCATGAAAAGATGGCAAGAGATGAATTAGACCAGATTTTAGTTCAAAGGAAGTGTCATCATTTAAATGTGGAAAAGTAATGCACAAGGGCTGCTGATTTAAATCAGGAGCAGCCAACTCCCTTAGTGTTCGTGCATTTGCCATAGTGACTTTCTCTTGGTCTGAATCACTTGAATTGTCACCAGACAAATTTGTCGGCTCAACCTCTGGATCAAGTTCCTGAGGTGCAATATCGTATTGCTCCTCCCTGAGCCGCCTGGTTTCTTTCCTCGTTCTACGCGCGGTCTTCTCTACTTCAGGGTCAAAAATTAATTCGCCTGTACGAGAAGAGCGAGGCATAAACTAGAAAAATACCAGAGAAAAAAAATGAACTTAAAAAGAAACAAATGATTAACGCCAGTCCCCGGCAACGGCGCCAAAAATTGACAGGCGTCGAGCCTGTGCAATAATAAATACCTACTCGAGAAAAATGAATTTTCTGTGTATAGTAGTGAGTAGGGTCGAATCCACAGGGACTGGAAAAAATTCGATTCTTTTCAAGTTCGGGACACGGGGGATTTTTATCAGAAATAAACTAAAAATAATTAAACAATTTAACTAAAAATAATTAATTAATTAATACAATTATAAATAGCAATTAAATAAATGATAAATAAATTCTAGCCAAGGATACAACTACGCAGACACAGTCCATTCATCCGATCATTGATGCAAAGGTTCACTTAATTTTATTAACAGGTTAGTTATAGTCGCCGATAAACTCTAACGACCAGCTTTTCCTTAATTTATTAATAACCAAGGTACGACCGTTGATTACCCCTAACCAGGAAATACTCCTAGGTACGACCGTAGGAATTAATTTCCTAATTGCATTAAAAACTAGAAAAGCCTAACCCAAATTAATAACACGCTACGAGGGTTATTTAAATCAGATTGCATGTCCCCCTAGTATGTGAAAATACTAGTTGTCACTAATATTAACCAACTAAACAATTACGGATTTAATTGATTAATTTGACAAGAGATTAATAAGTCAAATTGCACATCGGGCCCTTGATATCCAATAAACAAAATAATCTCATGGAAATTAAAATAGAAAACATGCAAATATTAACAAATTAAGGAACATGTAAAATTAATTAGATCTCACAGATATTTGGGACTGCGTCTTCGCGTTGATCCTTGACTAGATGAGAAAATTAGCCACGCCTCATAAGAAAATCTTCACACAATTCAATTGAATTTAAAGACATCATCTTTCTTCGATAATTGATAGAGTGAATAACAAAGCTCTCGGAAGAGAATAAGAAAATTGCACACTAGAATTCAACAAACCAAAACAACTCCCTATTCTCTCCTCTGGAACATCCCTCGGAGAGAAAACTAAAAACTCCTCTATCCTCCTACGGAGCTTATTTTGAGAGAAAACTCCAAAACTAGTCTAATAGCTTTTTCAGCTCCCTTCTCATTCTCCTCTCCACTAGTTTTATAAGAGAACTAGTTACGTAGGAAGCAAATAGAAAAGCTACTTTCATCATCAAAGTCCACCTATGACTAATGAGTATATCTCCCACAATAAGAACAAACTTTCTACGTGGTCCCCGCTTTGATTTCTTATTGCTAGTGGATTTCATCATATCAATTCAATTCTTCATCAGCAATTCCGTTGGTTTGCACAATTTGGGCTGATGGTGGAAAGCTTTTAGAAGCTTTCACGCGTAGAGAAATCTTCTCAAGAAGGTCCCCTTTTAGCACTTTTCTGCTCCACTTTCTGAAATTATATCCAAATACCAAATATAAATATATATTGACAATTAAAACAATATTTGGCAAGGATAAAGAGGAAAATTAACAATAAAATTACTAACAATTAACTCCCTATCAGAAAAGGTGTTCGAAAGTGTTTGCTCCTACACCGAGGAGGAAAGCTCTCAATTCTAGAGAGATAAGTTTAGTAATTAATTGTCAGCGGAGAGACTTTGAATCTAAGCACTACTTAAGTGTGTTTTTTTTTTCCTCTCTAAAACATTTTTTTGCTTCGCAAACCAGGTTCACAAGAGCAACACAACTCCGCTACTGAAGCACTTTCATAACTGTCCGGAGTTTACTCTTTTTGAAAGCTCAAACTAATTTGACAAAGAAATGAATATCGAATTGCTCACTTAACTCGCAGGTTGCACAATAATGCCGAAACTCATTGGTAAACAAATAATCAGAAGGTTATTGAGGCCACAGAAACAAGCAAACAGCATGCCCAAGTAAAGTCAAATCCAACTGAGATCATTCGAAATCAAAAGCTGCCAAAGATTGCATTATAACATCTTACAACTTGAAAACAATAAGATCCAACTGACATCATTTGAAATTAAAAAGCTGCCAAAGATTGCAGTATAACATCTTACAATTTGAAAACAATGGTAAAACAATTAAAAGTTAAAGAATCCTCTACCACAATTTGGTGAACAGAATCATGTCTTTTCAGTAGTCAGATAATTACAAGTTAGTATTGACTCAAGTCATCATCTGTCAGTTGGGGTGTAGAATCAACTTCTTTGCCACTAGACGGATGCCAGCATTCTGCTGGTAGTCATATGCATCCAAGGAGAAGTATGCATCCACAAAATTCCCAGGTGTAAATAAGGGATCTAGTTCTTCAGTGTCAAATTTACTGAACACAAGCCTTTGTATGGTCGAAGATTCTTTTTGGTATATCTCTGTGGCCCAACGAACCACATCACCATCTGCTATGGTGGGTAAGCTGTAATTTCAAACATATATACATGAATTAGAAGATAAAACTTAAATGATGAGTAATCTGGGGTCCTAATCATCTGAAAGCAAATTTTTTATTGGCCCATTTTGAAAAGAGCAAAAGTTTTTAGATTTGCAGCGTCGCTTAGGCTAGAAGATTATTTATTGCTTTACTTTTACCAATATCTCAGAACATGAATAGTTATGACAAAAAAGTCAAAAGTAGAGGAGGAGAAGGAATATAGCAGAAAACTAAAAAAGAAAATCATTAAAATGAATCGGGTTTGTGCATGATAAGTTTTTTAACTATGAAACAGATGATAATAAAGACAATTTCTCAACCTTTATCTAGCACATTAAGTGACACAATCTGTTGCTAAACCATTGAACATAAACAGAAAATCACAATGTTATGTACGGAAGAAGGGATAGGATAACCAAACAAAAATGCAACTAATGAAATCACTAGAAAATTGAACTTTAACCGTTATGCTATTATATTGTGGTGGAGACTTTGAAAGCGAAAAAGAAATAAAAGCAACTTACTGCAGTCGCACAGTAGGAAAGTTCCAGAAGCCAGCCTTTCTAGTCACAGAAGGCCTCCATTCGGAGCTGCTACCAGAATCCACAGACAGCCTTTGAGCAAGCTTGTCAATTTCATCTAAAATTCTGCATAGGCTTGGTGATGCATTCACCACAAAACTCAACCGGGGGCGACCAGCAGGATCAAAAAATTTCTTACTGATTCCAAAGCGCACTTTCAGTTGCCTACAACAGACATGTAATGCTATACTTTTATGCAATATTTGTATCTTCCGAGTCCCACGGTAGAAGGGGGCAAGAATGACAGACACAGAAGGTATAGAAATTTCATCAGGCTCGAGGAAATCAATCAGACCGCAAGAACCCTCAGATGAAGTTGTTGAAGATTCTTGTAAGGCTGAACCAGATTCTTCTTCTTCCATGCTGTCCTCTACTTGAAGGGGTTCTCTCTCCATTTCATTCCTCAACAAGCCCATGTCAAAGGGGTCTGTCCCATTGGAGTTAGGATCAACTATATCCTGGACATCTATATTTGTGACGGGAGTTACAAGAGATAAGATTGGATGAGCTTCCTCCAGGTGATTTGCAGGAGTTGATCTCAGATGATTTTCAACTTTACTGCTGGATGATGGTTCATTTGAGTCCAAGCCTATCGCTTCAGGAGAGGCCTTCCCATTGCTGCGACTTCTTGTAGTAGCATTTGGAGAAACCCAACTATTCTCTGTGAATATATCAGGAAGGCTGGACTCCTGTGAGTGTGAAAAGAATCAAGCTATTTACTTCACACCAGAGAGAAGGTTGCTTAATCTCAGCGAAGCTAAAGAATAATACAAGGTATAGTTTAACATCCAGGTTATAATATTCAACAGAAAGCAGTAAAGCTCATTATCACTTTAAATGGTCATCCACAAATGAACTTTAACTCATCCTTTGTTAGGGAAGCAATAGCTAAGATAAGCTCATCTAGAAGCATCATAGATACATCCTCTTAGTATTCAAGTCGAACACTCAGGTAAAACTACCCATCAATCTTTTGCAGCATTAATGACACTTTGATTCAACTTTCTTTTGATCCTTCAACGGTTCTAATATTCACTAATCAAAAGCCCATTTTTGCCTCTACTAAAGCATCAGAATTGCTCAAGTCCACCTAACACGGCCACAAAGCAGTTGAGCTTTGTGGAACCCCACTAAGGAATTTCAGAGTCCCTTAGCATAGCTACCACCCACAGGTGAGTGGGTTATTTTCAACTAACTTCTACAGAGTTTAATCTCAACATGAAGCATTGTATACCAATTGCTAATGCTGGTAAAGGTAGGAGGAGACGACATCTATACGGAGTCACTGATTCAAGAATTGGAAGAAATGCAGCTGGGTACACAATTTACCCTCAAGAATAATGTGCGCAATCTGTCATAACTGATTCCAATAATTTTAGAAACCACTAATTAAGAATGGCTACTAGTTATTATTATTTATTATTTAGCATCTTATCACAAAGAGAGGGTACGTCAAATACTTAAAACAAGAAATGACAAAATTTGAATGCTTAAACCCCTGTAAATGCACTGACATCTTAATCTTTTATGAGAAAATATGATAATTTCATGTTAAATGGCATGGTGCCATAGGAACATTTCCACAACTGATTTAACATATCTGCTACTTCCCTCCCCCCCCCCCCGGGCGGCGGTGGGGCGAGCTAAAAGGAAAACTCAAATGGCAGAAAATGAAAACAGCTTGAGCCGCAGGCTGGTAAAGTTTTTATAGATATTTAGCTCTTGAAAAAATCTAATGGACTAAACTTTTAGTAGATTTGCCCAATAGCTATATAGGTCAACACCGCCAACTGAAGAAGTCAATAACCAGCAAAAAATTGAGTAGATGTAACAAGAGATATTCATCAAATAAAATGAAAGCCGGAAAGAGGTGTCATTTTAAACTAGTTAGGTGGAATGTTTAATACTAAGCATACGCACTGACCACTGATCATAGTTATTAAAAATTGCGCTATCAAATCAAATTAAGAAAATTGTATATCAGAGCATGAAAATTGTCATTACCAAGAATAAAACAGTAGCACAATACTTGAGAACCTCAAGATTCATCCGAACATCATCTAAACTCCTGCAACATGACATTTGAAGAGAGATAAGGCTAAAGCAGAATGAATCCTTCAGGCATGATACATGTGACAACACAACAATATAATCTACATGTTTGGATGTTTGTTGATCCGCATAGCTTGCTAAATGTAACAACCGGATGACAAAAGGAAGTCAAACACTAGTCTATCAGCCTTCTATGTCAAGTCACTCGGAAACAAGAACAATTCAGTTTTAACTATTAAACTAATAGCGCTATCATAGAAAACTTCTATAGGATAACATTTAAGGAAAAAGAAGGTACTTGTACAGACTGAGAAATGAGAAAGCAACCATACCTATGTGTTTGCTGACCAATTCCAAAATAGGTCGCAAGAGTGGCCATCTGAACATCAAGCAACTCGTATTAGCATCTAATCATCATGCTAGACAAATGCTCAGAAAATAACAAAATTGTTCAAACTGTGAATGCATACATGTTAAACTGATTCGAGATACTCAAAATGTTAGTTGTAGACGATCAGATCTGACTAGCAAAAATTCAGATTCTTTTGGATGAACTAAAATTCAACCTAGGAAGGTCTTATCTAAGGAACCCATCAACAAGAGTACTGATTTATTAAAGTTATGGCCATTTAATGGTCTACCTATATGCACAAACAAACAATCTATAAGATCAAACCTCAAATTTTATTTTACATGAATGATAATAGTTGATTACTTTCTGTGGTTTGACTTCAAAAATTTCATCAAGTAAACTAAAATTTTATGAGTAGAAATACAGTATTTGGATTGGATCAGCCTTGTTGGATTGTGATTTTTTGGAGAAAAAATTTTACGTTTTCTGTGAATATTCCTTCTATACAATTTCCAATCACCTTTTTACATCACATACACTTCCTAAAAAAGTGCTACATCAATTTTTTCCCAAGCACTTCCCAAAAAATCCAACCAAATGGTATTTGGAAACATTATCTTTTTAGTTGGAAAAGAATCAGTGAGTCGACCAAGTCAAGCATGAGTCCAGAGCAAGAATGAATTAGTAGGGATTGGGTCCTTTGTATTGGATTAACTATAAGGATGAAAATTGAGGGTACAAATTATGTTCTTAAACATGAGTTTTTATTTACTGTAATGATAGAAGAATGGTATTGCATATTAGAAGAATGGCATTGAATGATAGCAATCAGATTTTCCAGGAAAATCTTTTAAATACTTCAAACTTCTCCTTTTTCTTCTATTACTTCCCCCTGGCCTTTGATACAAATATATTCTCTCTCTTCTTTTTTCATCTAGAGCAAAATAAAATGCAACAAAGTTATTTATCTTTTCTTCTGCCCTAAGCAAATCTTATCCTCTGATTTTCTTTCCCACAACCAAACACTAAAACTAAAAAAAAAAGAGGTATTACACATTTATTTTACTGAGGCAATGAATATATTCGTCTACCAAAACTTATAGTTAATCCATATTATATAGGAAAGATGATTTACCAAAAATTGCTTAAGTAATTAATCACTTTGCACTAGTACATCCAATCTGTCCTCTAATGGTTTCTAAACTCATTGACATAATATCTCATTTACCTATAGGAAATTAAATCATACTTTAGGCCCCAAAGAAAAACTTTTAAATGCCACGATAATCAGTATTTATTATCTTTATTGTCCTTCCAATCCCTCGTAAGACTTCAAACTCTCACAAAAAGAAAAAATAAAAAGTGTAGTTCATAAAACAATTTAATGGGGACAAGATAATTGCACCTTCATGTCACCAGCTCTTCTTCCAAATCTTTGTGTTAACAATGCCAGTGAATCAATAGTTCCCTTGGGCTCCGGAGCTGGCCTATTGATCTCGGCGAAAGCTTCTCTAATCCGAGCACAATCAAATCTTAGTATATTGTGCCCTGCCCATATCCTCCCTGTATAGAAAAACAAAACAATTAAAAGTCAGTTCATCATAATCCCAACGATCTCAGAAACACACACAATGATGAACTTTACATTCTCAAGATTTCAAATCAAAATCTTGTCCACTGAAATACTCCCTATGATCACAAAACATCGAGCTAAAATATCCACAAATGACCCCAAAATACCACAATTAGTGAAAGAGGCACGTATAAACGCTTGATTGCTAGAAAGCGCACAGTTTTGGGGGCTGCTTATTATGAGGGCATTTTGACCCACTTTTGTACCAAATGTATACTTTTCTCGGTATTTTTAGCACTGCATTTTGTACAAAAATACATTTTTTCCCTGTATAAATGAAATTCTTCACCAGCTCAATTCACAGAAATCATAGAAGACCCCACAAAAATCCAGCATTTCAAGTCTCAAACTTTGCTCCTTCATCAACAACACCAAAGAAACTATATTGGTACAATAAAAATAGCAAACCACAAAAACTAAATGCTAACAAACAAGAATCCTAATTTACAAGAAGAGCACTTAACTTTCCAAATACATGTCTAAATTTCTATAGACAAAGCGAGAAAAGTAAGATAGGGGGCCAACCATGGAGAATGCCGTAGACTTTATCAGCTATTTCAGCAAAAGTTGGAGCCGAAATCACGGCATCTCTAGTAATCCCATTACACCGAACAGAAAGATTAGAAATGAGGGACAAATCAGAGGGTTTAACAAGAGTCGAGTAACTCTCCAGCTCAATTAGCTTTTTGGGGCAAACCAAAATCGCCCCAAATTCCAAAATCGCAAACCCTTGACCCTGCCGAGTTGGAACGCTGGTTTCCACATCGAAGAACGCAATTTCCGACTTATCCACGGCTGGAACCATTGCTAAATTCATTTCAATTATGCTAATAATTTCGCTAATCACTTGCTAATTTGGGACTAATCTGGGTTGGTTTTGGGATGGAAATTGAAAAGGGTTTTGAGAGAAATGAAGAAAGGGATTCTGTAGGCATTTATATTCTGGGTTGGGGGGAAATTTTGGGTTAGCTTGTGGGAGAAGGAGGTGGGCTGTGATTCTATGCTTTGCAGAGTTGCAGACGCAAAAGAAAAGCGTGGATATGAGGAACACGTAAGGTGAAAGCGATGCTTTCCTCGTTTATAAGGCATATCGGATTGCTTTGGTTTCTGGTCCTGCCAATCCGAAGTTTAGGACATTTTCTTTTGTTAATTTGAGAATGAAACATTTATTTATTTATTTTGTTGGAGAAATTTTTCCTTAAAGTTATGATAAAAAAAATTTAGGTTTTTAATTTGAGAAAAAATGTTAAATAAAAAGTATTGCTACAGGTGTTAACCATTAAAGTTACGTTATAGTTACATGGTAGTATTAGGGATATACGCGAACCGAACTACTCGCGAGCTAGCTCGGTCAATGGCTTGGCTTGAACTCGGTTTGACCGGCTCATGCTACTCAGTTGGTTTTCGAGTCGAGTTTCGAGTCAGTAATTTGAGGCTTGAGGCTTGTCGAACTACTCATCGAGTCGAAGTGTATTTAAATAATATATATAATTTAAATAATATATATGTATTATAATTATAAAATGACAATTATGGGTATAATTTATACTGAATTTACAATATACTCTTCTTTATAATAAAATTTCATAATGGCAAAAAAGTAATAACATAATTGTAAAAAGACCTAAAAAGAAAAAAATGTCTAGAAAAAGGGAAGAAAATAAGGTTCAGAAGCTTTTTCGAGTCAAGTCAAAAAGCTTGATTAGACTCAACTTGATAAGCCTTGACTAAAAGTCGAGTCTTATCGAGTCGAGTCTCGAGTTTAAAGGGAATTTTTCGAGTCGAGTCTCGAGTTACGATTTTTTGACTCGAGCTCGAGTCTAGATACATATGAGTCGAGTCAAACTCGAATATAGCAATATTCGAGCTCGATTTGACTCGATTACATCCCTAGGTAGTATTAGGCAAAAGCAATGAAATATAAGTTTTTACTTTTAATTTTCATATTTTTTCAGTAGAAGCTAATTTGCCCATTGTGGTAAGAAAAGTGATTTTTGTAGACAACTTTAGGTATTTTGTTTCAATTGATACCCACATGGCTATCATAATTAGCAATTGACCAATTTTTTTCTGTTTCTTTTGTAAATCTGATTTTCAGTAATAATAGTAATGAACGTAAAAGATAAAAGATAAAAAGAAATTCCAAAATAACAAAGAATAGTCTCATTTTGCATTATAAGTATAGACGAGTTAATGAAATCGAACGCTAAATTCAAAGTACGAAATAAATTTTGATTAGCAGTCAATTAACCATAGTTAGTCAAATTATGTTCGAATTGCAGTTTTCTAAGAAAAGATTATTAGGTTTTATATAAACATATTTTTTAAATACATTTTTATCTCACATTAAATAAATTATTACAGTGCATTTTTTTATTAAAAAAAAACTCTAGAAAATAACAGTCCAGATGGGACCTTAATTTATCCCAGGCAATCACCATTGAACTTTTGCAACCATCAAGAAAGCATGTCACAACCAATGAAAGGTTATTTCTATTACTGCATATCCATACATCCCCTCGAACTTTAATCAAGTCATCATTTTCCCCACTCCATAGCTTTTCAAACATCCTTCGGGAGAGGGAAAGTATAGGTGCTATCAAATTTGTTTTAATTTTCTTTCGCATTGTTTTGTGTTTTGAATCCTATTGGCCACTTTTGTTTGCTGTTGACCTTAGGGTTGGCACGAAAAGAGTTTAAACATCTCTTTCTATGTATTATGCACGTTCAGCTTATTAGAAACTCTAGTGTAAATGAGAAGTAAACACTTACAAGAAGCAAGAAATTAAGTGTACAACAATGTCAATATCTTTCAGGCAAAACTACAGCAATAGACAATTTCATTATCCACGAGATTGTCGCAAAGCACGGGTACACTTGGGAATATTAATTGATAGGGTCTCACTCAAATCCAATAAAACCAGTCATGTATTTTCATGGTTTTGGTCCAAATTTTAAAACCCAGACCCTTTATTCGATGGGTCTTACCTGAATATCAGTTTTGCTGGCATCTTTTAAAAACTTAGAAATCACTCTTATAGAAATAATTCAGGGAGAAATATATCTCTTAGATACTCCATTCCTCACGCACCTGGGGTCTAGAAACAACAGGTTTATAATTGTCAATATCCATGCATTAATCATTAAAATTCTAGTGTATGTAAGTCAAATGAAAATCAAAGAGTATTTGTATCTGGCTACCAGATGAAATGCAGGTTATACATAGTATTCCAGAATAATATATATATATATATATGTATATATATATAAAGAAACTAATGATCTTAATTTCCCAGAGCAACTAAAACAAAAGGTTAAAAGTAATAAGAAAAGGTTAAGGTTTAACAGTGAAGGGTAGTCTTTTGTTAGAGGAAAAGTTATATCAAAGTATATCAACATTGGATTCCTAATAAAGTTTAGTTGCAAGTTTGAATACAAGCTTATACACGTGACCTAGTAGGCTGCTTACATATTCAGAGCATGGAGCCTTGGCAACTTACTTAGCAATCAGTATATGAACGTCTTGGCAGGTTTAAGGAGACTATGCACCTTCGGAATAGGGACAGTTGCAGCCAGTTGTTCCTAAAAGTTCAAAATCCTTGCAGTTAGACACCTATATTCTCCACTGATTCCATAGTTGTTTTGTCAAAGCTTTGCTGCTATGAGGGTGCTGAAGGTGACACTTAAGTTCTCTTCCAAAGTTTTGATGCAAAATTAGGTGATGGAGACACAACTTCCTAGCACCCAATAGGGAATTCACGGTCACCCTAAAATGCAAAAACTTCTGAAAAATTGTGTTGATGATTGGCAAGGTGAGACAAAGATGCAACTCAAAATTCAGAGCTCATTGTGTAAATGCAGTCCAAGCCAACGTCAGTTATTGATTGTCCTGATTCTGATAATGTCCAGGAGAGAGTTCTGTAGTGCTCGTCTAGTAACCATGCAAGTTCATTTCTTTCCTTATCAAACCAAGCATATCATAGATCAAATGTGAATGCTTGTGCGTTCTGTCATTGACCACAAAATCATGAAGGACTCCATTTATCTGAACCCAACTTCGACCTGAAGGCTTTCTCACTCCCATCTCTACTATCTTCTGTTTTACAGTATGTGCTTCCTGCCACCTTCTAGCGGTAGAATATACATCTGACAAGAGCATGCAATACCCTGCAGCTCTGTCAGGTTCAAGCTCCATATCCAACATTTTATCCACATGAGAAGCAAGTTCCACATTTTTATAAATCCTACAGCCACCAAGAAGAGCACCCCAGACTACATCATTTGGTTTCATAGGCATAGTCCTAACAAGCTCAACTGCTTCATCTAATAATCCAGCTCGACTCAAGATATCAACCATGCACCCGTAATGTTCAACCCTTGGTTCAACACCCCATGTTTGACTCATACTGCAGAAATAACGCCATCCCTGGTCAACATGACCAGTGTGGCTGCAAGCAGACAACACACCCAAGAATGTCATTTCATCAGGTTTAACATTGCTTTCTCTCAACCTATCCATTTCGTGGAATAATTTAAGAGCCTCTTTTGCATACCCCTGTTTTGCAAAGCCTGTGATCATACTAGTCCAAGAAACTGTTGTTTTCTGTGGCATCTCTTTGAATACTCTATAAGCTTCATTCGTTACACCACAGCTAGCATACATATGAATCAACGCATTGTTCAATGAGAGCAGCTTTGGCTGTTTTCCATCGCTCAGAATCTCAAAGCTATACCGATGAATCCATCTCCCCAAATTTAAATCACCCAATTCAGCACATGCTGAGAGCAGCACCACCAAGGTAACCTGATCAGGTTCCACTTGGGCACTGCGCATCTGATGAAACAGAGCCAATGCTTGCCTACACCTCCCATTTCCCAAACATCCATCAATCATGGTCGTCCAAGAAACCACATTTCTCTCCGGCATCTCATCAAATATTCGACGTGCCCCATCAACATCCCCGCACCTAAAAAACCCCAAAAGCAATGAATTCCAAGTCACAATGCTTCTCTCACCCATTTCATCAAACACATACCGCGCATTACTAACGCCATCCACGCCTCCACAAGAAGAGTACAAATTCAACAAATTAGTCTGAACAAACACATTTGAGCAGAACCCATGTTTCAAAACCTTCCCATGAACCATTTGACCTTCACTCAACAAGCCCCCTTTTGTACAACCATTAATAACATAAGAATACGAATACCCATCAGGCAAAGCTTCTGATTTCCCCATTAGATTGAACAACTCCACCGATTTACACGGTTTTTCGCTTCGGCCATGGCCTCTGATAATTTGGTTCCAAACATTGGTGCTGGGACTTTGGACTTGTTCAAAAACTTGGGATGCACTTTTGAGATTACCAGAGGTGATGTAGAAGGATAATAGGTTGACAAGAATGAAGTTTGTCTGAGAAAAGCCATTGATGATAACTTGAGTGTGGATTTGGTATAGGTGTTTGATGGTTTTACAATTTTGCAATAGTGAAAAGAGGTGTTGTTGGAGGGCTCTGGTATTGATTTGTACCGCGGGAAGGGATTTTTCAACTAACATTCAAATGGTTTGTTGGAACTTGAGGAGAGAGTACGGACACTGGACAACTTTGTTTTGTTTCCCTTTTATTTTAGGGAAATTATTGATAAGTAAGACATTTATCTGTTTATTAATGACAAAAGGCATAAATTGCAAAAGTGTTACACCATCCTTATAAACTTTGTATTGACGCTCTTCATTTTTTTTTTTTTTTTTTGCTTAAAAAAAACTCTCCATTTTTAAAATTTTCCATATACTTTTGGGATATAAAATAGTTTTTTTTGGAAGAAAAGTTTTACTCCAATTAAGAGGAGAGAGGGCCAATGCAATTGGGACCTGGTACGATTCGATTTGATTATTGTATTTTTTATGTTATTTGGTATACAATTACATTCAACAGCCTCTTGGACTGTTGGTCACTATCAAGACTTTAATGTGGATGGGAGGTTAAGGGATTCGATTTGATTGTTGTATTTTTTATATTATCTGGTGTACAATTACCTTCAACAGCCTCTTGGGCTGTTTGGTCACCACCAAGATTTTAATATGATACTTAATTGTATCTGTCACTTCAAGTGGCTTCCTCCGACGGGGTTCCCCCTCGACTCCCTCTCCCCGTAGACTAGGTTAGAGTAGATTATACAAATTTTATGTTGTGACAAAAAAAAAGTATACAATTACCTTACATTATTGTATTCGAAATAAAATTAGTGTACATAAATAAAGTATTTAATATATATTTAATATAATATTATATTGTATTTGTAATACTAAAAATTTAAACATATACAAGAATTGGATGAAACTGCACAAAATACAATTGTACTGGTTACTTGTCCAATTAAGAGGGCAGCTTCTTGTCTTCAACTCCATTGCGTAACAAAAATCTATACAAAATAAATTGATATTCCATTATGTAACAAAATGTACTTTTGTAGGCGAATCTAGATCAATTTATTGTCTAATGTTGAATTTGAGAATTCTTTACAATGGGAAACTTTGTCTTTTTCCTTTGCCATCAACAAATTAAAAATAAAAACTTGCAACTCTAACGGATGATTCTATATATGAAATTGATAGAGAATGGGCATGCAATGTTACTTTATAAAATTAATATGTGAGTTGTAATTAATTGCACGTTCCTATATAGGGTTTTCTAATGTATTATGAAGCAACCTATTAATAAAATGAATTTACTGTAAAAACTACAAGTAAATTGATATGATCCTAATTTAGAAAGTGTGGCGCCATTTTGCTTCATCATTAGCCAATTCATAGGTTAATTAGGTATTTAGTTGTACCAAATGTGTACTTCAATTGGTCAATCAAATCGTTAAATCACAGTATTCTAATTATTTTAAGAGTAAATCTTATATACATATATACTATTACCGTTGGATTCATAATATATATGCAAAAGTTAGATTTTAAATTTAAATTTTGCATAATTATCATTCATCCAAATAGTTTAAACTGTGTTAGAAAAGATTAATCCTTATTTTAATCTCTTCCAACATGTTTATAAAATATTTTATCTAATTCATACAAGAATCATATGTACATAGATTGACTACAACTCTTATGACAAAATTATTCGAGAATGATTTAAAATGTTAGACAAAAGGAGAATTAAATTCCTCTTCTTCTTTTTTTCTCTCAAATTCTAAAATCTTATGGATTGACGTTAAAATTGCCGCGAGACTCAACTGTCCGATTTCCCGGGACTTTTCTTCATTCAAAAGAAAAAAAAAATCGTTAAACCCAAAATGCAAATTCTTTAACCAATTCATGGCAAAATCTTCCAATTCCTCACATCCTCTAAGAAATGTTGAAGCTTTTTATCCCACAAAAAAGAATCAACCCACCAGGATTTTCAACGTTTTCATCTGTCTCTCATTCCTCTTCTTCTTCATTTATTACGAATCTGATCACCTCAATTGTCAACTCCAGAACCCCAAGCCAAGCTCTTCGAATATTCAACTCAGCATCGAATAAACTGGACGCTTCGAAGAATTTCAAAGTACATTCAGCCCTCATTTGTTTTTTGACCAATTCGAAAAAGTATATAGATGCCAGGTGTTTGATAAAAGGCCTGATTGAACATTTAGGAAAATCCCGAAAGCCACACAGGGCTTGTTCTGCAGTTTTTAATGGATTTAGTCAGTTAGAGAGTGTAATATCTAGTCCTAAGGTGTATGGTGTGTTGATTCTTGCGTTGTGTGAATTGGGGCATGTCCATGAGGCCTATTGGGTGTACCGGAAGATCAGGAGTTTGCCTGCGATACAGGCTTGTAATGCACTTTTGGATGGGTTTTGTAAGAAGGAACAATTTGAATTGATGTGGGATGTTTACAAGGATATGGTCTCACATGGTGGTGTGCCGAGTGTGGTCACTTATGGTGTGCTAATTGATGCTGCTTGTAGTCAAGGTGATCTTGCTAAGGCGAAAATGCTAATGGATGAGATGGTTGGCAAGGGGATTGTACCCACTGTTGTGATTTACACAACGCTAATACGTGGTTTGTGTAGTGAGAGTGAGATGGTGGAAGCAGAAAGCGTGTTTAAGAGAATGAGGGAGATTGGTGTGCTTCCTAATTTGTACACCTATAATACTCTCATGGATGGGTATGGTAAGGAGGCAAGTGTAGAAAAGGTCCTTTGGTTTTATCAAGAAATGTTGGATCAGAATCTGCTTCCAAATGTGATCACATTTTGCATCATCATTGATGTGCTTTACAGGGTAGGACAGTTACAAACAGCAAGGAACTATTTTGTCTGCATGGTGAAGTTTGGTGTGGTTCCCAATGTTTTCATATATAATTGCCTGATTGACGGCAATTATAGAGTGTGCAACCTATCTGCTGCACTAGACTATTATTATGAGATGGAAAAATTTGGTATTTCCCCTGATGTTTATACATATGGTATACTTATGAAGTGCTACTGTAGTATGCATAGAATGGAAGAAGCAGATGGGTTATTAAAGATAATGAAGCACAGAGGGGTCCATGCTAATTCCGTGGTTTATGGTACTCTAGTAGATGGGTACTGTAAGGAAGGGAATTTGGGGAAGGCTTTGGAAGTCTGCTCTCAAATGACAGAAACGGGAGTAGAGCCTAGCCTTATTACCTTCTCTACCTTGATAGATGGTTACTGCAAAATAGGGAATATGGAGGCTGCCATGGGGTTGTATAATGAGATGGTGATCAAAGGCTTTGTTCCTGATGTTGTCACGTATACGTCCTTGATTGATGGGCATTTCAAAGATGCAAATTCAAAAGCAGCTCTTCGGCTATACAAGGATATGACTGAAGCTGGTATATGTCCTAATGTTTTTACTCTTAGCTGCCTAATTAGAGGACTGTGCGATGACGGAAAGCTCAAGGATGCAATGAAACTTTTCTTGGACAGAAAAAGGGCTGGATCTTCTGGCGCTAAAGCAAATCACATAGATACTGAATGTTGCTCCCCTAACACTGTTATGTATTCTGCTCTAGTTCATGGTTTATGCAAAGAGGGATACTTGTTCAAAGCTAGCAAGTTTTTCTCAGATATGCGGCGAGAGGGTCTAAAACCAGACATTGTTACTTACTCTACCATCCTCCAACGGCATTTTGGAGATGGGCATGTGCTTGAAGCAATGATGCTCCATGCTGATATGACGAAGATGGGCACTATACCAAATGCTACCATGTATAAGCTCTTAAATAAGGGTTATCAAGAAATTGGATGTCAAAGTTCAGCTCTCAAATGTCACGAAGATTTAGAAAATTTAAGTCTTGTCAATCCTTATATAGACTCTTTGAAGAAAGATAATATGCTGAGGCAGTCCATCAATGTGTGATTAACAGATCTTAGCAAGAGGCTTGTCAATTGTCATGGTCCAAAAGCAATCCATGATTAACTGGAGATTCGATTAAACCATTGTGATGGTCACTTGAAGTAACATAAATCCGTGTTTACCCTTGTTAGGGGATGTCAAATCATCGGGTAAGGTTTCCATGACAAGAAAGAGCAGACCAGTGTGATGCTTCCTGTCCTCTGTGGCTTAATGCAGTATTTTGAAAGTTTGCAATTCAATAGCATATACATGATCGACAACAAAGATGAACATGGCGTGATTATTGTTTTGCAACGAGAGAATAGGAAAAGGAGGAGCTCCTTTTGCCGGTAGTCGAGATAAGTGATGATATTGGCTAGATCAGCTGGATACAGGAAAGTGATTACTTTATCCTTACTGTTCGTGTGAGTTTCAGTCTGGACTGGACAAACTGGCGCTGCTAACATAATTCACTGTGTAGAGAAGTGGTTCAAGCTTTTTGACTAAAGGAAACTTGTTCAGAGATCTATCAAGAATAAACAAGAGTTCGTCACTCGTGTATATTCGGACCATAAACTTTTGTCTGTGTCTAGAAAGATAGAGGAATTAGTCATTTGTAACCAGCAGTCCGTCTTTTCAGTAGTAGAATATATAATATAAGGGCAACATTCCTGCTTGTTATCCTACTGATGGATCAAAGTGCTTAAATTCAAAAACATGTTTGACACATTATAATTTACTGAAGAGCTATTTCAGTTCATATTGGTGCTATTACCGGTGGTTTACCAATTTACGGTTTCCATTTCTATGCTAGAAACCCTACCTCAGCCAGTAATCGCCACGTACTATACATACATGATCAGATGTTAAGATTCTTGAACCCTTTTATAGAGAAAAGGGTAGCCAAATCATTTGCGAGTATAAGCCATGTCGAACTTCAAAATAATCTCAGCTCAAAAAGACCCAATAACGCCCTTCAAAGTTACCTTAAGTCCAATCCCTCCAGGACTTTCTTGCTATTTTCTGACTTGCTCAGGAGAAATACCTCCCTGCTTGATAGCTACTCTCTTCTGTATGCAATCAAAGCTTGCACCAAAAAAGCCGGAGCCATTGAAGGAAAACAAGTTCATACTCTTGTACTGAAACTAGGCTACGAACCCATCATTTTCCTGCAAACATCTCTCGTAAACATGTATTCTGCAGCTGGAAATCTTGCTGATGCGCGTCGGATGTTTGAAGAAATGCCAACTAGAAACGTAATTTGTTGGACTTCATTGGTTTCTGCTTATGTTGATAACCAGGAAGCAAATGCAGCTTTAGAGATGTTCAGGCGGATGCAAAAGGAAAATGTGAAGCCTGATCATGTTACACTGACGGTTGCTTTATCGGCTTGTGCTGATCTTGGGGCATTGGAGATGGGAGAGTGGATTCATGGTTACATCACTCAAAAAAGCGAGTTAAATGCAGATTTATACCTGAAAAATGCCCTCATTAACATGTATGTAAAATGTGGGGATATTGGAAGAGCCAAGGAATTGTTTGATAACCTGAAAAGAAAGGATGTTACATCTTGGACATCCATGATTGTGGGATATGCAGTACACGGCCAAGCAGAGGACGCGTTAAGGCTTTACGCGGCCATGGAAAAAGAAAGCAAAAGTATGACCAATAAAAAGTGCAGTCATAAAGCTCATTTGATTAGCCCTAACGATGTAACTTTCGTAGGAGTCTTAATGGCTTGTAGCCATGCAGGCATGTTAGAAGAGGGGAAAAAGTACTTCAGAATTATGACTGAGGAGTTTGGTTTGAAGCCTAGACTTCCTCATTACGGCTGCATGGTTGATCTCTTTTGTAGAAAAGGGATGCTAAAAGATGCTTGCGAGTTTATCTTGGCAATGCCAGTTGAGCCAAACGCGATCATATGGAGGACATTGCTAGGTGCATGTACCATTCATGGCAATCTAGACCTTGCTGCAGAAGCTTACAATAAGCTGCTTCAACTGGAGGAAAGCGTTGTTGGCGACGATGTTCTTATGTCCAATATATATGCTGCAAAAGAAATGTGGAATGAAAAGTTGAAGGTCAGAGATGAAATAAAGCAGAGGAGGACCCCTGGCTACAGCACAATTGAGGTGGGAAGTTGCATTTATGAGTTCGTTAGTGCTGATGATCATCATCCTTTGGCAAGTGATATTTACGGTGTTCTTGATCATTTGATTGGAAACATGAGAACTTACAGCTACACCTCCCAGTTTTCTACTTTGACTGATACTTGATGTAAAGGAAAACTATTAACTCGCTTGATTATAGGATGCGGTTGAAAAGGTCTTCCTTGGCATGTTCTTGTTGCGTAAATAAGCAATCTGAAGGAGAAACTTGTAACTGGGGAAAAGGATTGCTTGAATATTCTATTTGGCAAGACTACAAAATCTTAATAACTTCAAGAATAAAGTTGAGGAGTTGCCTAATGTGAAGTTCTCAAGTTGCTTGACTTCTAAGGACTGGACACCCACATCTACAAAGCAAGCAAACTGCGAGCAGAGTTTAACACGACTAGTTTGTCTGTACTTTCAAGTACAAGCAACATTGTTGTCCCATTTTTAGTATTTCCTTCTAATTTTGGCCTTCTCCCTTGTAATTATTTTGATCCATTTTTATGCAAGTTTTGTTTCCAACTCTTTTTTGCGAACCATCTACTTTACAAATGACTCATACTTTGGTGGATTCTCGTGGATTATCAACCCTGTTATCTGATGCCTCGTTCGAACTGAATTTGGAAATAAGGAGGTCTCACATTGGGTTGATCTTACAACTGATTTGCCTTCAAATATCCAGTATACCATAAAAGGGTTTGCTATTTACATTTGAATACATGGTAAACTCTTGGGCATTCACTACTTGAGCACGAAAATCATAATTCAATACTAAATTCCATCCCACCCCTCTCCCGCTGATTTAAAAAAGAAAAGGTCAATTCTGGAATCCATCAATTCAAGACATATCTAATGAGGAATCAAATGGCACATGGAGTAATTAAGATACTTGTCCAGTTAGGATACATGTTTAATTCTGATCATTTTCCACCCCACCCCCAATGATTTGAGAAAATTACCCCCCCCCCGCGCGCGCGCACACATATATATATATATTGCACAGTATCACCTCTATGGAGTTGAATTAAACTCCAGTTGACAAGACGTTTTGCTAGAATTCTAAATAAACTATAGTTGATAAGACGTTTCATTATAGCTCTAAATAAATAACTAATAAAACCAATTATTTGTGTTTTCATACTATTCAATGGAACATTGCACGATAAATATAAAATAGACATTCATGTAACTGAAAAAATCAAAGTAGACTAAGGTCCCATTTAGGGGTGCTTTTGTTTAAAAAATATTTTTGAAGGATAAAAGTTCGTTTACTGTGTTTGGTGAGTATCATTCCTTCAATTTAGAAGTAGAGCTTTTAGTCATTAAAACACTTTTGATATAAGCACAAAATTGGTACTTTTAAAGTAACTTTTGTTTGTTAAATTAGTTTTAACAATTTTATTTACAAATTTTGAACTAAATGAAGAAATAAATATCTTTTAAAAATTCAAAATTGCACATTCTCAAATAAAAAGAATATTTATGCAAGTATGCACTCAAACAATATGATTAAGCACTGTATTTTGATCAAAAAGTTTACTGATTGAAATGATTTTTGATAAGCCACCCCACCCAATGATGGACTAAACTTTGTTCTAATCCAAACAATGCTTGAAGTTCATGTCACTAAATCAAGAGTTAAAAACTACAAAGACAAAAGGAGGTATTAGTCTATTACCTCAATATTCATTATCAATATCTCCTTCCACTCCTCCTTTGGGCCCGGCGGTCGCTTTCCGAAGAAGTCGCTCTCCAGTCTTTGCTTTGTTTTTCACGTCTTTTCACTCTTTCCTTAATTCCCAGCCTCTATATGAATTATGATTTCACCACCATTCGTTTTCTTGATTCTTGAAGCAAGTTTAAAACTTACCACCAAAAAATAAACAAAACAATTTCTGCAGTCATCAGAGGAAGTGGACTGTATAGATTCTCCAGTATGGCGTTGGGCCATGATGAAATTTGGCCTTCTTCTTCTCATGGGCAAGCTTGCTTGTCATCTGGCCATGCTAGGAGCAGGAGTAGGAGGAAGAAAGACACAGGATTAATGATTGCTTTCTGTTATTTAGTGAGGTTGATGGCTACAGCAATCTTCACTGCTCTCAGCATACTCTTTGCAGTTGGTAATCACTTCAACTAATTTGAGTATTAATTCCTTTGGTTTCTCTTTTCTTTTAATTTCTATAAGCCAATGTTGCTGTTTTTCAATTACTTTGCTGAAAAAATAGCCCGATTTGTATACGAAAAAAATAATTTATAGGCATATTTTAATTGGATTTTCCTTGGAGATTCATTAGTATACATAATTTACAGCAAACTTAATATGTAAATGCACATATTCGCATGTATTGCCTCCTTGCTAGCAGGCACTGAACTGATTTAGCTTCGAACTAATACCTGAAACCCACATGAACGAGCGCCATTAGACAAGCCCATTTTGATTTGGAGAGACAAGGTTTAAAGAAGAACTTTAAAAGATGAACTATGTTACTCGATACTAGCTATCAGGCTTGTTAAGAGCTAAAACGAGATTGGTTCGCCAGCTAACAAATTCAAAGGCCAAGTTAAGAGTAAATGTTGTTGAGTTTCAAGTTTGGCTCAAGCTTGGTTTCATAAGTAATACAGTATGTAAGTTAAGCCACTTGAGGTCTTTTTGAGCTTGGCTTGATAAGCTTGTCTAATTTCAGCTCGAGTAGTATGTTGGCCAATGCTCAAGCACAAATTTAAACTAGCGGCCTGTTTGAGCTTGGCTTGATAAGTTTGTTTGAGTTTGAGCCGAGTAATATTCAAAACCATGCTCAAACACAAATTTAGGCTATAGCAACAAAGATCAAAGGCAAGCTTGAGCAGCATGGTGTTCATCTTTATTAGTCTCGTTTTGCACCCCCTTAAGACAGAGCTTTGCAAGTTCTCTGGCTGGGCAGACATTTGGAATTGGTCTGAGTGAACCTGCTACACCTCCTTTATACTGTTACTGCCTCATTTCTCAACTTGACTCAATATATTTTACTTGCCTTCCAGGTTGATGTTGTGCTCACCTAGATTGTAATTAAGATGTCAGTGACAAGAAAATTTTGTCTTACATGAATTTACTGACACTTATGTATGAGAATCACCCTAATGTTGCATTGCAAAGCGTTGTTCATGTGAGCAGACATTCTCTTAAAAATTGTCATTGTTGTGTAAATGGTACATCACTGCATCCCTTGCCATGATGGCATACAGATTTCTACTCTTTGTGTATGTTTTAGTCACCATGTTTGACATTGGGGACAAGGCAATGCGCCAAACATTGTGTCAAGGGCTGTTAGTTGTGTAATTTCTGCCTTCAACAAAAACTGTATTCATTGTCAAATTGTAGCTGGGGCGTTTACTGGAGGTATCGCTGGGGGAATTGCTGGTTGGGTTTCAAATACTGGTATACTTCGTGGCGTTGCTATGGTTGCCATAGCTGGGGCTACTATCTCTGTGCAGTTCTTGGATGCTCTTCGTACTTATTGGTGTTCAGAGTGCCCTGGTTCAAGTAGCTCATCATCTATGGTCAGCATGTTTATTTTAAGTTGTATGTGTTTTTTATCTTCTCACTCTTGCTAGTTTATTTATTGTTTTATGCACTGAGTTGAATTTGAGAAAGTAAGCATTTTTATCAGTTTATGGGTGCATTCTGCCTAATTCATATGTTTGTTATCAGGCCAATTTCTTGCAAGAGCTTTTTGACACTATATTTGTTAACCAGCAGATCGAACAGCTTCCACCAGCGACTCCTAGAAGTCATCAATTGCAGGTGTTACTCTATTTCAGCATGGTTTTTCTAATTTAACTCATTCGCAGAGTAACAGTTTCTTCTAGTGCATCTTAAAGTTTCAATATTGCACTGTCCAAAGAGACTATTTTCTATCTCCAATGCAATAATGAGGGCTTCCTCCACACTTCCATGCACAAAACGACTAGAAGGAACTTTCATCCCAAATGCTTGTTTGGGAGTTTGCTTTAAGAGCCTAAAATTTGTTTTTCAGCTTTTCAATTATCTTGTCATTTCCTTCCTATACCTTCCTTGCTGCAGTGCAAGATTCAGCCTAATGGCTCTTAAAAGAGTACCTAACCTTGTAGTATTTTATTTGTGTATCTGTAACAATAGTGATTATCTCCAACTTAACTGAACTTTCATTATCAACTCTTTCCCTTTGAAATCCATTAGATAGTTATTACTTGCACTCACGTTTGTGATTTGAGTAACTTTTGAACTGTACTATTGGAATCTAACCGATCAGCAGGTAAACCGTCCTAATACAAGCTATGGTGAGAGTAGAGCTGGTCCTAGTGTAGTTGCATCATCAGGCTTGTCTGAAGATTCACTCAAGAAGCTACCGTGCCTAGTATTGTTGGATGAAATGAAGGCAGAACAAGAGGCATGCTGCTCTATATGTTTGCAGGTCCCCATTTACTTCAGAAAGATTTCTAATTGATCATCATCTTCTTGTTCACTAATGATGAAGTATATGATGTTTGTAGGATGTTGGTGTTGGGGATACTGCAAGGACCTTGCCACAATGCCGGCATATGTTCCACTTGGCTTGCGTGGACAAGTGGCTTGTTATACATGGGTCATGTCCAGTATGCAGGCAGGATGTAACCAACTACCCTTCAAGTAGCTGGCCACCAAGAGAGCCTTAAGACTCTACTTGGGTGTAGGTCAAGGGATCAAATCCCTTGGTCTGCATTCTAAAAATCCAAGGCTTCTTGAAATGTTTCACCAGCGGGTGCGTAGGCATCCATCTGGACCGGTGGTGGCTCAGTCCCCCCCCCCCCGGATCCCCCCTTGATCCCATTGGGTCAACCCCCCTCCACATAGTATAGAGCAGAAATAGGTCTATCGTGTCCGGAAAAAAAAATACAGGCAGGATGTATAAATATTACTACCCCTACGTAAAGTTGCTATTTTTGTACGTAATAAGTTACTCTTCAGGACTGTATTATATATCAGAGTCATGCCTTTGTTGGAGGGGACCAGCAAAATTGTTGAATTAGTCAGTCATTCAAGCGGAAGCGGTGCCTTCAGTGTCAAACATTGTATAGGAAAATTGTAGTATTCTTCAGAGAATTTAGAATAAGATTCCACATAGATGCATGGCCATTAGGATCTGTTTGTAATCTTTAAAGACTCATTTGCGTCCAAATTTTGTTTCTATCTACAGCTGGCGGTTTCCTCAGGTTGGAGTTATTGATACATACGCTGTATTCAATTTAACGGTCTTGCCCTTTCCAATGTAGTCTTTGTACTGCATACCCTCTAGGAATTTAACAAATGTGTGCTATTTTGAGGTATTGGCTGTTGAAGTTGTTTTATATCTTAGATTCAGGTTAAAAGCCACAGTAGATTGGTAAAACTCATATGGGTGAACTTACTACTCCAAGAATTGAGGAAAGATTTATGCATTATTAGTGATCTAGAAAATTGTTGAATGACACAGCAAGAACAGAAATATGAACAAAGGTGTCAGAATGAGCCTAAAGTGCAAGTCTTGATGCCAAGTAGGGTCACTAATGAGTTCAGATGGTAAGGTGGATTCAACCGATTCAAGTAAACAGACGCTGAGTTGGTATAAGCTGTTAACGAATGCAAGGCTCAGTTGGATCAATGGAATATTTACTTCGTTTAGAACCTGATTTCAAGTTCATGTGTTGCAGGTAAACAGTACATACACTTTGAGAATCAGTGGTCAGAGGCAAGTTCGAAACTTGGTCCAATTCTGTTTCAATTTCTCAACCTTAATGCAATGCATGGCAACGTTGGATGATCAGGAAAATTAAAATATCTATACACACACACACACACACAAATAGTTAAAGAACAAAACAAAGGATAATCAAACCATCTACAGTTAGAAGGTAGGAAGACATCATAGTACAAATTCCAGAACCACCTATATGAAGCTGTATAGGATCGTCATCTGAGTACTGATTCTCGCATACATTACTCTCTACCTGGTACAACTTATAGCACGGTAAGAAAGGGCAACTTCCGAACGATATACTAAAAAACAACTTAAAATGCATGTCCTCTAAATTTAAGCCAGATGAATATCAATTCGGTTTGTTTTGGCCCAAAATAAATCATCTCCTCCAAGGCTAAAATTTAGTATACATGTCGGAGATGATCATGGAAGTACAGGAAGCTCTACTCTGTTGAATGAGAAGAAACTAACACGTCCATGATCAACATTACAGAATTTTAGAGGGCAGCCACCGCAACATCTCCCAAGCTCTTCAATCTCCTGTTTTGATGGAGGACGGCCACTACCACAAAAAACAAATTTCATTAGTACTGAATACCAAATGACACAAAACAAGAAACAAAATATGCATCACCTTTTCAAGTTTAGGCCATAAAAAGAGAGATTAAGACAAAATGAGTGTGTATACCACCACATCAAGAAATCTGTCCATAATAATGATTTTTTCAATAGGAATCGCTTCAAATGCTTTTGACTTGTCAAAAGATTTACCAAGTAATAGGAACACCAAAATACAGTAAATTAGGACTAAAATATAGTATTCACCATTTCAACTCCTACTATGTACATCTTTAGCAGTGGTTTCAGAATCCATCTAGTGCCAAAACATTACTTAGGATAGAACAAGCACAAAATCAAGTTCTTTTATATGTTTTTTGCGAACATAGAAATATAATTAAGGCAGTGTGGGGAAGCAACATGAAAACAGTCATATTCATCAGTTTGTAGCAATAAAAATTGTTGAAGAATTCATAGTTCCTTGATGAATTTGCTATCTTATATCACAAGCAAAACCCAGTATATGAGTTTTGCAAGGATGCATTACCCGGGGAGGACCTCAATCAGAGGCATGGTATTGTACTCCATAGTTTAAATAATAAATCCTTGCAAATAAATTCAGATGTGAAAAGGAAGAAATAGCAATGGGTACATACCTTGAGAGAGAATGGGATGGGAGATAGAGAAACTGGCGGGAGGAATAGAGAAGGAGAAAGAGGGAGAGAGGTTAAGTCCTGTGAATGACTGTGCATGACCAAGAACTAATCATTATATCCCAAGTACAATCTTTCTCACAGTAAAGGAGAGTGAAGATGCATAAGTACTGCAGTTACAAATTCTCAAAAAGAGAGAGAATCCTGTTACTGTCAGCATTCCTGTCAGACATCTCAAAAATTTCTGAAAATGGAGAGTTGAGACCAAAATATTGGTCCTCCTTAAATGGGTTGGGCAAAATGAGATTGGTATTTGTTCTGTTTCGTAAATGGAGATTGATGGTGTTTGGAGGATCCAAGAACAAACTTATCATGCATGATAGGGGAAATGGTGGGATATGGAAAGACAGTGGAAGAAATCAGACATTTCCACACTCAGCTCTAAATAACCTCGATTCCTGACCAAACAAATCCAAAGTAACGAAATATAGTGGACCACAAAAGAATGGCTACTGAATTGGCAGTAGTTGCACAAATCACCTTTTAGCAAAAGTTGTTAACTAAAATCTCCCTAATTGTCAGCAATTTCATTAACAGTTCTAGAAAAATTTTGAGTAGCTAGATTTCCTCTCACTTTAATTCCTACAATTTTGTCTCTATGCTACCTCCAGCTGCTAATTTTCATCTTTAATATGATCCGTCTTAAATGTTTCTCTGTTCTTTCTCTAGTTGTACACTAATATGCATCCCTATTTTGGAGTTCAAGAGATTCCAAACCACCATATATAAACAAAAATGTACACACACAGATATCCTTCATTGAGAAAGTCTTTATTTGATTGGACAAAAATTGGTAAAGGCAAGTTACCCTGAAACCCTTGAACTTTTAGGTTATACTACTTTCTCCTTCAAACTTTGCTTATAGGCAATTAACCCCAATATTTGGTGAATAGGCTTCTCTTCCTTTCTCTGGGAAAGGAAAAGAATGAAGGGTTAAAATGGAAAAGAAATTAAAAAAAAAGGAAAAAAAATGAAGTAAATCTTCCTATTGTCGCCGGCATAACCATAAAAAAGATCATTAAAAAAGCGAGTAGGAAGGCGAAGCTCCTAAGCCGATCGTTGAAGAGGCAATTCAATGTTCATGGGAATACAATTGTACTACCCTGACAGTCCAGAGAAGCCTCATGTAATTTACTATTAGTAAAATAAAAATAGCATAATAAGGTAGCGAAGCCCAAATCCCTTGAGAAACTTCTAGTTCCTTTTCGACTCTCGGCATGCAAGCATGTATTATCAGCCACCGACACCATAACATAACTTTCTTGAAGGTTTTAACAAATTAGTAAAAGAGCTCTGAATAAGAATTACCTTGTAAAACATAGGACGAAACATGGGGTGCCAGGAGAAGACTTCTTAAAATTGCTATTAGGAGGGTAAACATCAAATACTGGTTGAACTTCATTAATGTCCAGGCAACGAAACATCTCAGTGATGATAAAACTCCCTCTTGACTCTCCATCCACTATGTTGTTCATTTTTGTTGAACCTTGGGCACTAGAATCAACTTTAGCTGTCTTCAGAGTCCAAGGTATACCATGCCGCCCAATAACATAACCAAGAGCTTTTAAGTGTTTATAAGCTTCAAAAGACTCCCATGAGCATCCATGCTTCTTTTCTTGCATTTTAGCATAAATATCTTTCAGGGGAAGGGGTGTATCATTTTCATCCAGAAGATGCAAAGCACCAATTTCTGCCAAAAACCTACAGAAAGGAAACAATTGAGCCATGATTCTCTTGGAATAACAAAAAACACAACCGTTAGGTAATGCTAATAATCTGTTATGTGCTACTGCTGGTCTTCATTACTTTTGTAGATATGGCTCATATTAAAGAACTATGATGTCTAAATGCAATCCTCAAGTGGAGCACATAGGCATCAAACAGTCGACCACCCAAACCTTTACTGAATACCCCAAAAAAAAAAAAAAAGTCACCTACATTAATTGAGAATAAATTTACAACTGCTCTTTAATTTATCAAACTCAGTTATGATTAGCTTTAAGTGTTCGAACATGTAAATATCAAGAATGCTTCTCAAGTTACAAAATAAAGCTGTCTGCAAAAATTTAATCCTTCAAAGTAGTACAATTTTCTACAAAATTCAAGGTTTTGGATGACTTAATGAAATTGAGAATGCACCTTGTTTGTGATGCTATATGCAGGATTAAGGATAGGATTTTTTTTTCTTTTTTTTTTTGCCATCTGAACAAACAGAATGCTGTTGGAACGCAATAAAAGTGGTCCAAATGAGAGACTGACAGTAAAAGCCCCCCCCCCCCGCCCCCTCCCCCACCAAAGATTACTCAAAGACATCATAGAATAAAATCACTGACGCCAAATTCAGAGCTTCGGTCAACCAAGATGGCTTCAGTAAACAATATGTAACATCAAACAAGAAAACCGAAGTTCAACTTTCAGTTATCATTATTATTATTTAAACAATTTTCAGTTATTAAAAAAGCAAGATTTTTTCTGTGATTGCAAAACCTAGAACACATCTTACATGCATCTATCATTTTTTCTTTTTTTTTTTTTTTGGACAAAAGAGTGGTCATAAGAGGATTTTTTTTTTCTTGTAATGAATTGGCACCAGATTACATACAGCGACAGGCAATAAAAACTGGTAGCAAAGCCTCTCTCATTGGAAAGCCCCCATAACTTAACTACATCTATGGTCATGCCATATGAAACACAAAATTCATTTCATCAAATCTCATATCTACCATGCACAACATCTATCCAGCCTTCAGGGATTAAACCTTACTTATCCAACAAGATACAATGCCTGTATGCATCCGGGTTATCTACAACTTCAATTACTAGAAAAGCTCATAAATTTGTATGAATTGAAAAAATGTAGTAATTCATAAAGATACTGAGCACCACTTGAGAATCATCAAGACATACAATTATCATCATGTTCTAATTCCTTTGGTCTCCTTTTGTCATTAATAAGGATGAAATGATGTAAACTAAGAAGCACGGCCAGGATATGTTACCAGAAAGACAGTAACAAAAGTCACATCACTTACAAAGTTTCTTCAATACAGCAGTAAATTTTTCCATTACGAACTATTCCAGTGGTTGTCCACATTTTTCCCTTCCTCTCCACCACCTCAGCCATTTCTAGATCATAAATCCACCGCGCTTTGGACACATCTTTCCTTCAAGGGGCAACGCAAACAAACATTAATAACTCAAACTTTTCGGCCATACTTCATTCACAAAATCAACACAGATATAAACAACGAGAAATCATCAACAGACTATAGACACCTAAATTGCAACTTCGGTATGTCACCATATGCATACGAATTCTCATCATCATTTAAGTCATCCACGCAACCCTCAGAATCACTTGTTTCCGAAAATGTTGCCCAGCTTTCAGTTTCCATTACTCAAACTGTATACATGATTCCAAAATCATTGCACAAACATAGAAAATAAATTAAAAAGGAAGCTTTTGTTTCATAAACAACATAGCAAAACGAATTTGCGAGATTACAAAAAAAAATAAAAATCAGTAGCTCTAATATCTTTGGTCCCAAAATCATAACTCAATCAGGTGGATTGAAGGGTAAAAGGACACGTTTTTCTTCATAAACAAAACAAAAAAATTGTGTTCCAAAATAATTAATAGCTCTAATTACTTTATCAGCAGTTTTACTATTTCTATCAATGTATCTTTCCTTGGTCAATGTCTTCCTTTTCTTTTCTTTTTTTTTGTTTTCCCTATCTCTAATTTTACAATTAACTTTGTTATAACATTTCATTCTTTCACTGGGATATTCTAAGAATAAATAATCATGAACCAAGAAGGAAATATGACTTACCAATGTAAGATAACTACCAATAAATTAAAAATAAAAGTATATCCTTACTACCAAACCTTCACAAAGAAGAACGTAACATGAAAAATAGTAAGGCAATAGAGTAGTAGTGGAATCATGGGAGGAGGAGCTGTGTGGAAGAAGAGGAAGTTATTGGATGGGAGATGGCTGCTGAAGCAGTACCTGGTAGTCCGTAGATACTGAGTAAAGAATTTGCATTAAGGAGGTTCAAAATCTGATAGTTAAAAGCTTGGTCCGGCTACTTTCAGATTTTGATCTTTTAACATGAATATTGCAAATAATTTCATAATTTGACAATTTAAAACTAAAAATTCTTCTCCTGGCAAAAGATACGTGTATATTTAGAAAAGTATCAACCCCACAATATGATCGGTTCATTTTCGCAATTTGGGCAATACATCATACATGCACGATAGCAATTAGACTTGTAAAATAGTGGCAAGGAAAAAAAAACATTCAGATAAAGAGTGCATAATCTTTTAATTTTGCACCTTCATAAAATAATTAAGTGGCAATAATGTAGTTGTTTTATCATACGATTGAGCATCCAGCTATGTTTAAAATTAAGATGGTCGCAAATTGGAACATAAAGACCAAATTGCAAGTCAAGAATCTCAGCAGAAAAAAACAGGACTTAAGGGCATGATTGTCTACTTAAAGGAACTAAATCAAACCTTTTTTTAATTAAAATAACAACCGTTTAAGTAATTTTGATTATATATCTCTAGTTATCCTATTTATTTTTGTTAAAATTCATTTTAAAAAAAACATAATTACCTTTAGCTACAATCCGGCGGTGATGGCGGCAGGACAGACCCCCGGCTAGCAACTACATCCCTCTAGCTTTCTAAGTACTTTTTTCAAACACATGACGGGCATCTCCCCATCCGATAGCAGCCTTTGCCGATCGTCTACTTGCAAAAACGGCCAGTAAGCACCATTAGCAAATTAAAACTAGCTCAAAGAGATGCCAACTGCAGAATTGAAGCAGAAATGAGAATGGTGAAGTAAATACCGTTATCAGGAACAGAGACGAGCCTCAAGTTTCCGATGCCGCCGATATCTCCTAGAGGTTTAAGGAAACAGGCGGAACGGACTGGCGGAGAGGTTTTAAAGGTTGAGGGTTAATTACAAATAATTCGCCTATTGTGTACCTTATTTCTCAATTTACCCCTTAAGTTTCTTTATGTCAATTAATCCTTTTGAGACAAAATTACTACTCTAATAATTCGATTTTGTTAATTTTCGATTTCTTCTGTTATATTTTTTACTTTACCTTTTATTTTCCCTTTTTTATTTTCTTTCTCTTCTTCTTTCTTTTCTCTTTCCTCTTCGATTTTATCTTAAAAGATCGGGTATATGTAATTTCTTTATTAAAAAATCAAAGGCCAAAAAAATCACAATATTTTGTAATCATGTTTCCAATTGTTGCAATGAACCATAGAAGTTCCATTTAAACTTTCGAAGTTCCAAAATGATATTCTGATTCAATTTATTACTGATCAAACCAAGTGGAAGACAGGAGGTTAAAAGCAAAAGTAAAGAAATCATAATAAGAGAGGGGTACTTTTAAGTTTTAACTAAGGGGCAAAGTGAAAATCAAAGTAAACTTTATGACAATTGATTATATTTAACCTTGTCATCTATTGTATATTTTTGGGTTAATTACAAAAACTCTGCCTTCGAAGTAATGAGTTTTGCACTTTATCTCTTACATTATCTTTTTTTTCTCAATTTTAACTCAAGATTGTTAGTCAACTCTAATTATATGTAATGGAAACTAGTCTCCATCTACTTTTAAGAGATATTAGTTGATCATCATCTTCTTAATCGCTAATCATGAAATTTACAATTATTGTAGGATATTGGTGTTAGGAATACTGAGAGGAGCTTGCCACATGTTCTATGTGGCTAGGGTGCATAATTGACCTGTTATAAATGGTTCATGTCCAATATACATACAGGATATACAAATGTTAGTATGCTACTATGATGTTATTGCTGTACACTACAAATCACTTTTGGGACAGCATTATATCTCAGAATCACCAATACAATGTTTAATCAGTCAGTCATCAGGTGAAAGACACTTGAGTGTCACAAACTTGTACAAGAAAACTAGTGTCACAAAGAGTACTTGGATAAGACTTTAAACATTTGCATGAACAGTTGTAATATTCTGCCCAGTAAAATTTGTGTGTATAAGATTCTCATCTTTATTCAACTATTTTTCTTCTATATATTGATTACAGTTTCCTTAGGTTGGAATTATTGATAATTGGTTTGTGTTTGGATTGCATTTTCTAGGATTTTTTGTAGAAAAATTACTGTAGCAATTTGATGTATGTGAGAAAAAAAGATAACAGGAAAATGTGATCACGGAAAACGACGCAATTTTCCGGCTGAAAACGGCTGTCCAAACAAGACTGGGTGAGTGTTGATTCTAACGGTGCTGTCCTTCCAACGTAGTCTTCGTATTGTGTACCCCTCTAGGAATGTGATGACTTTCTGTGATTTTAAGATAGTGCCAATGTTGTTTTTGGCTTGAGGTTAAGAGAGACAGGATACTGGCCATTCTGTCTATCGTTCAAGTAAATCACTCTAAGAAACATTGAGCATATTTGAGTATATACTTTGTTCATGATCTAAAAAACTAGTTTATTTTATTTGGTATTGACCCTTAAAATTATTGCCACTTAGATCCAAATAAGTGTCAAGTAACACTGCTCACGTTATAAAGTGATTTCAATGTTATAAGATCAAAGTGATTTTTCTGTAGATCGAGATGAATTAGAAAGGCTATTTGTCGAATAGGTTTTGAATTGAATCACAAAGATTATTATAGATAAGGCGAAAATCATAGAGGCCAATAAGATTATACAATCAAGAAGGGACCAAAAAGTTGCTGAAATTATTGAAATTGAGATTAATGGAAGAAAGCGATGTGAAATTGACTCGTGAAAAGAGTGATGAAAAGGTCACAATTAAACAAGTTAAAACATTGTTAGTGAAGGAAACATGTTAATTACCTGTAACCCATTTTAAGAGTTTCTAAAGTCCATTCAAGACAGGACTAGACCGTTTAGAGAAGAGCCCAACAACCCATCCGAGATCCTTAGTTGTCAACCAATTCCACTTGAGATCTAAATGCCATAAATATGAGAAATTTCCTAAATGGCGAGGAATTTCACTACCAAATCCTGCACAGAGAGATTGAGATATCTCAAGTTTTTCAACAATCCAAGGAATGTGGGAACTTGGATTCTTGAAAAGTTATTCAATATCAGGTCCAAGTATCGCAAGAATTATGAAAAAAGATGTCAAATTGCAGTCTAATCCGTATAATCTAGACGCCAAGTTGAGTCGCTAACGTTTCCAATGGGAAAGTGAATCTAACTCCTCTAGTTATAGAAGAAAGACGCGACAGTTGGTATAGGTTTTTGACATAATTTAGAGCTCAGTTGGATCAACGGATTATCTGCTTTGAATAGAATCAAACTTCAAGTTCTTGTTGCAGGTAAACAGTAGTATGCACACTTGGAGAATCAATGGTGAGAGGAAAACCAGTAGATTGTGATACACAGAGCAAGGGAACAGAACCTTTGTTTAGAAGCAGATAGATTTAAAAGAAAGTAGAAAAGGACCCAAAAATAAATAAAAACTTGCACGTTCAAATGCTTATTGAGATGGACACTAATTGGATGCACAATTAATTACAAGTACCAAAAAAAAAAAATTCCTCTATACTGTCAGACACAGCATGCTGCAATATTATGAGTTACACACATTCTGTCATCTTGTTACAGCTCCCTTTGTTATTAACTGTTTGTCCCTCAACTGTCATTGATGTTCACTTTTGGAGCCAGAGAAATCAAATTATGAACAGTATATCTGCAACATAAAAACTGCATTTTGCTGCTTTATGTGACACTCCTGTGTATCATCTGCAAATGAAAGTATACGTAGTTTAGATCAGGGTTGCGTATACAAAATAAAATAAAGAAGAAAGAACGAAAATTTCAAGCCGAAAGCATTTCAAAAAGTAGATGATGAAAATTGAAGACTACCCTAAAGCTCCTGCTGCTCATCAACTCCTCAATGCAGAAATCTTGTATCTTTACACACAAGTTTAACGGCTACCTGATAAGGAATGCAACTTTAAGCTCCAACTCTCTAAATTTTTTCATTATTCATTCTAACCTCTATTCTAGACTTCTGACCATAGACTTGTGATAAATCAGTATATTTGAGAGACAACTGATTTCACATTGTTTCTGCAATGCCTTCTGAGCAATTCAATTCTGCTTCCTGACAGTGTTTGGCTTGTACAATCATATTTACTAGTTGAACTTCGTAATTGATCCAAGTGATGTTTCACTTCACAACCTTATGGTCTAGCGACCTCAAAGCTAAACTAATGCGAAGCATAGCAATACTGGATGGCCAGGTTTTTTTTCTTTAAAAGAAAAGTAGTCAAAGAACAAAGAACAGTATCGAGCTCATCACGAGCTGCAAACCAGGGACTTACATGGGAATGAAAATCTTGAGATCCACAAGTTATACTAAAGTCACATCCCAAAGGTGGATTTTCAAACAGCAACGGCAACTGGCCTTTTGCTGGTTTTAATTCCTTTAATAGCTGTAACACAAACATTTCATGAGAAGAGATGCATAAATTGATTAAGATATTCAATTGTTATGACTAGATCCTAGTAACCCTTCTTTATATTCCTACCTTCAGCATAATCTGGAGCACCAAAGACAGCGGAACCAGCAACTAAAGCATTTGCACCAGCCTCAATCACCTGGAAACCCACATCACAATTGAAAGAGTTAGGTATCTAAGCAAAACAGCACATAGAATGCTAATCTGTGCATAGTAAGTAGCTCCTTAATATTTAGCAAATCAGTTTACTGCACAGTAAAGCACTTGATACAAAGTTGATATATGATATCAAAATTGAAAATAATGAACACGTCAATTGTGATTAAGTAGTCTGTGTGTAAGAAAAAAAAAACGTATTTGACCCATAGTTGGTTGTCCACCCCATTTAAGAATTAAGAGCCTTTGAACAATAATGCTAATAGATAATCAAGTTGTGCTTATCTTACTCTATTCCGTTGACTGATAAAATAAAGCTTAGGTGCCATTAACAATGGCTACGCTATCAACACTAGGCATGCACACAACAAAAATAAAAATAAAAATAAAAAAACAGTAGGCATGCGCGCACGCACATAAACACAGAAAAGGAGAAAGAGGGAGACAGAGTGACAGCGAGAGTTGTAAGATTTATATCCCTCACCTTATAAGCATTTTTAGGACCAACTCCACCATCTACCTCAATCCATGGATTCACACCCTGCAAATCAAACATTAAAATGCATTTCTTTCAATTGATTGTGCCAAGTTTATAGATGAGGAAGCAATACCTTCTCAACGCACATTCTTCGCAAGTCTGAAATTTTCTTCACTTGGCTCTCAATAAAGCTCTGACCACCAAACCCAGGATTCACCGACATGATCAATACTAGATCAACCACTGAAAGAAGAAAAGAGTATGTACCCTTAATTTCATATTCCACTACTAAAACACATTGTGGATGTCTATTGATTCCTCTGCCAAATTCACATGTTAATTCCCAAATTTTACTTCTGATGATACATTGTGGCTGACGAATCTAAAGCTAGCATCCTGTAAGAATGTCAGCCTTTTGCTTCAATTGTAATGTTGAATTTTGAGCTGAATTTAAATGACAAAAGGGCTTCATCGTAGACTCCAGAATTCCAGTTAAACTCTTTGATATTAGAAGGCTAAGTGACCTTGCAAGGTTCTCTAATCAATCCAATTAGAAACTTTGAAAGAGCGGTATCCATGGGTTTTTTTCTCCTCTTTTAATCCAGAATTCCTACACTTTCAAATTAGTATCTTGATGCTACTAGGTGCGCTCCATCAGTTATACACTCCTTTAAGAATAAAGTTGGATCACATCATTCCTCTGCTAGCATTTAAGGGATTATCCAGAATTAAGCAACCACATCTTCTTTTCCATCTATGATAAGCACCGATATGAACCAATCTTACCATCAAGTACATATTCTATTGTGGTCAATGGGGTTGCAGGGTTCAGGACAACTCCAGCTTTAGCTCCCAGACCTTTGATCTGAATAAAAAAGTTATTTAGGTTCAAAGAAATGACTTGCTCTAAACAAATAATCCAACAGAAGCCATAATATCAAACTCAAGTAATAAATTGAAGTGTGATTTTTATGATATTTTAAAGCAAATAAATAGGTGAACATATAAAAAAAGCTTTTAACAACAGTAGAGTTAATTTGTATATGTCATCATGATTTCAGGAATTTGAATTTCAAATAAGTCTTTTACCACGCCTTTACTAAAATTCAAAAATCATTGCAGTCAAATAGATAAGGTTGTGTAAAAAGAGACATGATAAATTCATTAGGAAGGAAAACTGCATTGCTACTTAATAGTCAGCTTACAAGTAATGGATTTTATATGATTATGAAGAACCTATGAATTCAAGACTTGATTTTTTTTCTCAGAGAATAGTACGTATTATGACATAAATTGATGGAGTCAGATCATTATGAAGGTAATATTGCAGGCAATGCCCAAGTAGGACCAGCTTTAACAACCGTATCGTAATTCTTAGGTTAGGTTCCATACGAGTTCCCATATCTAGTACAATAACCAGTTGTTGATACATATAACTGAGGTGGCAGATTTGCCCAATTTGAAGAGGAGTGGACTCATTTACATAAACAATGACATGACTCTAGCATATATCAGTCTATCTCAACCAAGATCACTACTCTTGCAACCTTAAGTGTTTTAGGATCATCGGTTTGATGAACTTTTGCCTTAATTGCTTTCTGTTTCCAAGGTGGAATGCTGAGAAATCTGGATGACACATTCGTTGAGAATAGTAAGCTAAAATTCAATCAAGTATGAAATTACAGTTTCAAGAGAAATGAACTTACTTGAGTCAGTGTACGATGCAAATGGATGGTGGAAGACTGCTCACAGTGGACGCTAACTATATCAGCTCCAGCCTTTATAAAATCAGGCACCCGCTGCTCAGGTTCAACAATCATCTGCACACTTTAATTGCAGGTTAGCAAATCATGGCTTGTAAGTTCTAAAGGTCATCTATGGACATTTGAATGACAAAAATACCAGATGCACATCCAATGGAAGGTCTGTGATAGGGCGCAATGCATCAACCACTAGAGGTCCAATAGTTATATTTGGAACAAAACGACCATCCATGACATCGACATGAATCCAATCACAACCTGCCAACTCAACTGCTTTTACCTAAATGCATTAAAACTGGAAGAGTTAAAATCTAAACAAACTTAAGGGGACAATAATGACATGATATTTCTACAGCAATGGATTTCATGCAGCTGGCTATTCATCTCATCCAACGATCTAGACTATTGGAAAAATATCATAACACGAAAACTGTACCTGTTCTCCTAGCTTTGAAAAATTGGCAGAAAGGATAGATGGTGAAACAATAATATCAGTTTTTGAGAACTTGTCCACCCTGGAAGTTGCTTTCACAACAGTTCGAGATCTTCTCCTGGATGCATGCAGGAAACAAGAAGCATCATAGTTAAGGTAACTATAGGTCCTCAACTAACTTTATGTTCATTTGATGAAGAATTACATGTAAAAGAAGTTCTTGAAGATATTGCAGTTCCATATATATGCTATGCAATCCCATAGTTCATCAGAAAATTAACAGGAAAAAATAGTGAGAAAACAGAAAGATATAGTTCTATTATGTTATCAGCCACCAAGGAAAAAACACATAAGATTGCATTTATAGTTCAATTCCAAAATCAGCAGAAGCAAATGGTTCCGTTAAAGATTTTATAAACAGGATATAACACATAGCGCAAAGGAACAGACTCATAACATACTTTGACCTTGAACAATTGACCACTACAGCGATAGTTAAATATAAGCAAGTTTGGATGAAGGAGAAGAGAAGTTAGAGCTTCCAACCAAAAGGCATCCTTTGTATTTATTCAAGGGGGAGCGCTTACATAGAATGTCTAATACAAGCACCACCTATCAGTAAGATTTTGTAGGCTCACAGGTTTAGAAAGGCTCTTATTATGATAGATAGAGTGTATTTAGGAGAAACCATCTGATTGAGAGGGAGTGAATAGGAATAATGCCTCAAGAGGCAGATTTTCCAAAGACAAAGACAGGCAAAGATGTATTTTGCATAAGAGGGAATGTTACTGGAGTACTAAAGTAGTATAGGAAAGCAAAACACACAGTTAACTGGATGCAAGAAACAAATTCTCCAAATTGAGAAACTGTAATATGGAAAAGTAATTTGCAATTCCGGAATATTTCCATTTAGGTGCAACAGATAAAGACCCAGTATGGAGTCTGAAACCAAAATTTGTACTGAACTTTCTCTTTCTTGGTTCATAAGCCGAAAATGAATTACCTTTTCAAAATTGAAAAGGCCAGAGAATAGACAAAAGAATAGGGACACAGCATTGAAGCAGCTTGATTATTATAAGTATAAAACGTAAATCAGCAAGCTAAGTCATAGCTTGAATACTTGATACCAGATAGATATATCAGTATGGGTGGGATAATTAGGCAATCCACCAAAAGTCATACCTCTCAGCATCAATCACTTAGTTATATAGCTCTTAAGGAAAATCTATTCACCAATCTTACTAATAACATGTGAACCCTGATGCACTCTAAGATTCCCAAGCACTGACAATCATCATCCAGAAAACTCTTGTCAAACCGACTGACCAGTCATTAAGCTGAATGTTTCCAACAAAGCATATTTACAAACATGAATCGAGCAAAATCCATCTCTCTGTAACACACTAACTTTTACTCTCACCTTCTTTGAATCAAAAAATTACTTCATTATGTAGGATTAAACTCCTATACCAACTAATTCCAGAGTACACTTGACAATAGCCAAACCTAGACTTTGTATGCAGAGAATTTGAACTTAGCAATCCATAAACCTCACACTGCCATAGCCAAAAGCCACCATATATGCACAGAATTTACCAGCTATTATGCATATAAACCAAATATAACCATAGCAAACATCAAAAAAAGCAAAAACCTATTCGAAAGCCCACTTAACTAGTTAACAGAATTCTTGAACCATTCAACATTTTCCTTGACCCTTGACCTTTAAACTTCAACAGAATCAAAACCCAATGAAATTGGAGACAAATAAGCACAGAAAAAAAAACAAGTATACAGATCAACTGATGCAGAATCATACCAATAATGACAGAAGCAAAGAAATTTACCTAGTGAAAGTGGGTAAATTGGGATTGGAGAGAGAAGGCTTCTGAAGCCTAAGACCAACAGCAAGACCAGTAATTTGGGATTGAGCTAGAGTTGATGAACCCAAAGAAGATACTGCTGTTGCCATTTTTCTTTTTTTCAAACTTGGTTTCTTGCTTTTGCCTTTTTCTGGGTTGGATTTTAAAGTCGAAGTCCTTTTTAGTATTTTTCTTGCTCTTCTCTGGCGCTCAAAAATTTTCTGTGACTCAAAATCAAAGTGGCAAAATCGGTTTTTCCTGTAAGGAAAATATGGGGTTGACACGTGTCAGATTTGTTTTCTTTCCTCTTATCTGGAATGGTTGGTCAATTCTGTTGCTTGGGGTGGTTGCAATTTGCCAATAGTCCAAAAACTCCATCCTTTGCTGGTTGGGAATTTTAAAATTGATTGCGCAAGCAATGGGTCAAATCGAAACCAGCCCAACAATAAAGGCTGCTGCTTGGGGGAGTTGCTACTTGAATGAAGATTTCTTAAACAAAAGATCCAAGACTTGACTAGATAGGTACGAGAATCAACATTTTGGGATAAAAAAAATGAAAAAAGGCTCGAACCAATTAAAAAATTTGGATCAAATCAAGCAATTGAAGTTTAAACTTAAATAGAAAGTCAAGTTTGAATTTGAGTTCAAGTGTGTAACTTTAAATTGGACTTGATAGTTTGATAGCTCAATTCTATTTAGTTGATCTATTGTTGCAGTTGAATGGTTAAAATTAATTATAAACTGTGTGTCAATTATACTAAAAACTTTCAGGTACTGTTTGCTTTGAGGGAATGGGAGAGAAAGGAAAGGGAAGGAAATAGAGGAATAAGCTATTTTTGATATTTGGATCTGTTTTTGAGAAGGAGGAGAAAAGGATTGGAAGGGAAAGGGAGGGATAAGATTAAGTTATTTTTTTATCAACCTGCTTTCCGTCCAAAAGTCGGTGAAAATGAACAGAAAAGATATCAAAATTAATAAAAATTTCAAATTTTTCTAAAATACCTATCACGTGTTTATAAATTAGACTTTTAAATTATGAATAAAACGTAACTAATGGATGATAGTTCCCTTTCCTTTTCTTTCATAATCCAAATAAGATGGATGAATCAAATTTTCTCTACTCTCCCCTTTTTTCTTTTTCACTATAGTCCTCTCCTCTTTTTTCCTTCCTTTTCCTTCATTCCAAATGATGCCTTGGACTCAACAATTTAAATGCACACCATATTAGAGTTGTCAACAAATCAGGTCTAGACTTAGACTTGACTCAAATCTCGATCCATTTTCCCCCGAATTCAAGATAAGCAGTAGTTTCATGGATTCAACCAAACAATTTCATTACATAGCAAATTCGGGTTTGCAATTACCAATTTCGATTGGGATCTAACCTGTTGAAATCCCTTCTGTCATGGAGTGTCTACCACATTGTTTGATATGGACGACTTAACAGCACCATGTAGATCCAGAAAAAAAGTAACACTAAGTTGCAAACTAAAACTAATCTTAATTAAAACATTAGTACAAATTTGCCTTCCAAAAATCCAATAATTTGGTCTCCCAATTTCGCCTCACTAGACATCAAATTTTTCATATGAAATATGAATTTTGGGATTTTTTGGCTTAATAATTCTTTTTTCGCTTCACAATCTATCCTACTTTTTTCTGTAGAATTTTCAGTCAAAATCTCATTTATGTCTCCCATGGAAAAGAGATCAAATTTGGTTTTTTTCCCCATGGGAGGGAGCTTTCTCTCTAGTTCTTTTGTTTCTCTTGTTTGAATAAATTCTCTCCCAGAATTTTCTAGTGAGATATTCTTCTCTTGTAATATTTTCTAAAGAGAGTTTCTTCTCTTCTAAATTATTTTAGTAAGAGTTTTATTCTGTTTTGGACTTTTCCTTGTGAGCTTTTTTTTTGTTTTTGTCCTTTTTTTTTGTGAAATTTGAGGTTCTGTAAATCCAGAATTTAGTTTTTCGCATCTACAATCTCTCACTTATTGTCAAATCTAAATTTTTCTTTGAGGTTGAACTAGTTTTAATCAGATTTAATTGTCAATAGACATGCACAGGTGTATTGGATTACAATAATTCATTCGGATGGAGGATTTGTAGAAGCATCAATCTTTTTTTTTTGTATTAATTTCTTAGATTTGTCGTATCTATTAATTTCAAATCTATATATATCCATGTCATGCTTGTTTGCACTATTTTCTACCATATTCAAATTTATTGAATGAAATAAACTTTTCTATTAAAAATATTCTTTTTTTTTGCTTTGGATCAATTTAGGATCCTGAACGAAGTAAACATTGGGTAACCCAACTAGGTGGAACCTCACTAGGGCCCATTTCCTTTTCTTTGCATTCAGCTCCTTTTAAGGACAACCAGCCCATTCGTTTAGACATCAAGATTTAAGGAGAAATTACGCACGGCCCAATCTTCAGGAAAAATAGTCCGTTTGGATATGAATATTTAGGAATTTTTCCCATTATTACTGAACCTTTTTCAATTATTTTTTTAATCTCCCATACATGACACCACACAATTGCAACAGTAGATAGCACAAAATTGAAGCGTTTGGGTGAGTAATGGGATAATACATTGCTGTTTAAGTCAAATTCAAACCTTAAAAAGCCAATATCAACTAGTATTTAGCTTATGTGTTAGCATGGAATAGTCTTTATTGTGATTAGTATGAATTGATGCAATGCATAAATAATCCATCAACGATATTTTTATATGTTATCTATATATATATATATTAAAAAAACATTTTATTCTAAACATTTACTTCATTGTTTCTTTTGAGGGTATAAGAAGGAAAGGAAAGGAAAGAAAAGGAAATTGAAGGATAGGATTTTTGATGTTTGGATTAGTTGTTAAGGAGGGAAAGGGAAAGATAGGGATGGGAATAGAGGAACAAGATTTAGTTATTTTTTGTCAACCTACTTTCCATCCAAAAGTTAGCGAAAATGGAGAGATAGGAAATCAAGATTAATGAAAATTTTAAAATTTCCTAAAAAAAACCTATGTGTCTATATATTGAGTAAATTTTATATATACTATCAGTGTATATATTGTTACGGTTGGATGGGTGATACATAAATAAGTTTTGAATTTTAAATTCAAATTTTACACATGTGTCATATATCCAATGATGATAGTATACACACTAACGGTGTATATAAGATTAATCCCTATAAATTAGAGCATTAGATTATGGATAAAATAACTAACACATGATAGTTTCTTTTCCTTCCTTTTTCTTCTCCAATCCAAATAATATTTTTAATGTTTCCTTTCTTTTTCCTTTTGTATTCAGTCTAAATAAAATGAATGGAATTCGCTTTCCTCTACTTTCATTTCATTTCCTTCCCTTTTCTTCAATCCGAACGGTGCCTAACTATCATATTGATCTTTAAAAGCTGTTATATGTAATTTTAATATAAAGCAATAATACTTATTGAATGTTATAATGCATAAAAAATGAACAATGTGTATTCTTTGAGATTAATTAAAATTTACAATAGTAATATATACCTACTCTTATTTATTTTTAGATAAAGATAAAAAAGTGGAGCAATTTATTTTCTCATGAACGATTTCTTAGTTTATAACAAAGATAACAAATTTACCAATGAAACAATTAAATTTACAATAAGAAAAATTTACCATATGTGGATAATAAATTTAAATTTATTAAAATAGATAGAAGTTGTTAAAAGAGAGAAATTATAAGAAAATTTGATTAGAGGAGAGTTTAGAGATAAAAAGAGGTAAAACCCAAATATCCATTGACCCATTAATTGTCTATAATTTGCCATGCCACTTAGGAAAGAGAAAATGGCTGATTGGAACAAGTGCTTTCACACATATACGCATACTTATGTGCATATATGTATATGTATATAAATTTTATTGAGCTTGATATTTATTAGGTTTGAGATATTTTTTGTGGATATTTACAATTAACCAACAATAATGAGGTTTTTTACTGACAAAATAGCTGTTGAAAATTTTTTTTTTGACAAAACAACTAGAATTTAATTCTTTATTTGTTCATAGATAGTTTAATAGTATAGTGAATTATTAGGGTATAGCATGATGAAAGAGAAAATTTTTTCTATGTTGAGGCATATAATATGCAATTGCAAAAATATACAACAACTAAACACAATTTTCTAGACAAGTTTATAGTTTCTTCAAGTTGATAAATTAAGCCACTGCCTACTTTCCATGATCTGGAATTATTTTCCTTTACTTTTATTTAAAATAACACATATTGATAGAAATTGACAAAAAAAATGACATGATTTTGACATTTAGATTCTTTTTACTAAATAATATTACTATTTTTATTTAAAATACAAAGATGTGCATGGGCCGGAATGATAGTACTTACATCTAATAGCTAAGAACTCATCAAAATTACAACTTATCCACAAATGACGGAATAAACTCTTATCATTTAGTTGGATATTGAAATGGTAGATAGGGTTTAGCCTCAAGTTTGCCAAAAAAAATTCTTAATAAAAAAAGATGTAACAAGCTGTCATCTCTATATATATATATATATATATGAAAGTACCTATTTTAATTAGAGCTGTTTCTCATTCCTACGTGACAAGTCTAATTGAAGAGAATTAACAGGTAATGGATTACTTAGGTTTTACCCATATTGAATCCTATTTAGATTATATTACAGGTTTACAAATTATCTCTAATTTTAAAGTAACTTTAAAAAATAACTAATCTTATCTTAATGATATTGCTTTAACAAACAACTAATCTTATCTTAATGATTTTGTTTTCTATCAAATTATTACATATAGAACTATAGTAAAACCTTTTTCGAATCATAATTATTGAAATCTTACGTATCCCAAATTACTTCCTTAATCACAATTATTGAAATCTTACATATCCCAAATTACTTCCTTTCACCACCGTACCGTTGATTAGTATTCAAATTATTCATCATTTCTTCCCTTAATTTTGAATTAACTTAGTGTAAAAAAAAGAATTAATTGTTACACTAATAGATTTATTAATATTGTTGGAAATTGAATATTTATTGACGAAGAAAAATGAATTGTTGGATTTTTCCTACTTAATTAAATATGAATATATAGTTCTAGGTTTATGGTCATTATAAAAATTTAAATTATCTAAAAGAATATTTGTAAAAAAAAGGAATATCTACCAAGTTTTTGATATGGGGTACATTATTTGATATATATTATGGTATTATAATGAAAGTATGTAAACAAATTTTTGAAAAATAGTAAATAATTGAACATTTAGAATACATTAATTTTTTAAAGTTAATATAAATGAACATGTAGGATTGTTATTAATTTTTGTATTTAAATTATTTATATTTGTATAAATTCACAATAAATAAAAAAAGACAGTACTAAAGCACATGCAAAATTCTAGTTTCTTATTGATGTTGTACTTGAAGTTTTTGCATCTTTTTCCAAAAACTTGGTCAAATTTTGAGAATAGACTCAATTTAGCTTTTGTATCTTGGATTAGTATCAATTTCCTCCATTTTTAGAACCCAAAATTATGGAACTAAGGAGAAAGATTCAACATGATGTGTTTTACTTTTAACACATCATGCGTTTAGCACTACTTTTAAATATTTGAGGATCAAAGTTTATTTAGTGGGAAAATAGGATGCAGAAGATATCAAAATTAAAGAAATGATAGACTAAACTTGGAAAATTTCCCAATTACTTTTGAATACTAAAATGTTCAAAACATAAAAGCATGAAAAATTCAAACCCAAAAAAAAAAAAAGAAACAAAATAAGGGATTTGATTAAATCAGTGTATTTCCTTTTAATCGTGGAGGTAAAATTGGACTTCAAGAGTAGAATTCTTATTTCCTAAAAGCAAGAGATATTAATAAAAAATTTTGGGTTTTAACCCCATTAACATATTTAGCTAGTTTTGTTTTTTCTCCTTAACTTTTGTAATCAAAACTTGATCCAAATTTGAAGTATTGATGATGAAATGATCCCTTGCTATTATTTACTTCTTTTTCTTTTTCTTATATTAGTTCAATTGTACCCTTCTTTCTTGCTATAACCAATTTCCTATACTACCATTCCTCCTTTGCTCTTGCTATTTGCACTCTTTGAACCTCCAAAATGTCAAGGGTATTCTTTTTCATCAATGTCTCCAATGAAGGTTTAATGCTGATAAATTAAAGAATATTTCATGGGGGCAAATTGAAAGTACCCTACAAATACAAGGGGCTTATTATCTAATTACATTCACATCAATTCATACTGATGTAATCCATTCTCCAATCTTTCCAATTTTATTTTTTTTGTCACTCAACAACATCTACTCTGTGCATTAAAATGATGTAGCGTGTGCATGTGAAAATGAAGTACACTTCTCCTCAACTGAAAATGATGTATCTTGAGCATTGTCTATAGCCCCTCTAGCCTCCGAACACTTTTCCGCAAGACTCTGTTCCTTCTTTGTCCACATATATTCTTTTTTATTTATTATTTATATTTTTAGCAGAAAGAGGTGGAATTTAAAAAGTGGAAAGCGGAAAAAGGGATTTGAATCTAAAATATCCAATTATTAGGATTTCAAACTTAGCCACGTACCTATTGCCTTATGAAAAATGTTAACCTCTAGTCTTCTTTAAGTATTGTTGGACTTGCCATTTAATTACATGATTTTCGAAATTTAACTTCTAATTATTGCTTTAGGTATACGTACTGCTCTTATTTTATTTTTCACCTACCAAACATTGAAGTTGAGTTTTCGGTTCTATACACTTTTTCGTACGTAAAATCTAAAAACGTTACATGGTATATGTTCATACATTCTCTTCCTAAATGTGTACAAATGAACATTTGGTAGTTAATTGGCTAGTCTTACTTGTTTATTTCCGAATTGAACTTTGAGATATATATGACTATTGGTTAAGATTTGATTTGATTGTAGACACCAAATTTTTAAATAATTTGTATGTTGCATCTACTTCATGATTTTGTTTTAGATTATCTGCATTTTAGTTGTTACCTTTTTATTTGTCTTTTATTGGCTAATTATTTGTCATATTAATTTTGTTCACGTTTTAGTCTTAGTTTTAGTTTTAAGTTTTAACGTAAAATTTGTGGAAAAAAAAAGGAAAGAAAAGAGGAAATTGATGAAAAATGGAAAATTGTGCTTTCGTGGATTCTAGTTTATTTAGATTTAGTTTCTATCCAATGTTAATTAAATTTTTTTGTTGTTTTTGTTGTTTGTTATCTATTTTTATTATCAGTTTTATTTAATTAATTAAAAAAAATCAATCAAAAAAATCACAATCCTATTTCTGCCGAATCCATTTCCACTTCACATTCTAGTATTTTCTATCCTTAGTGCCGGTTTCTTTCTCCACTATCACACACCATTATATCAACTACTAATCACCACAACACTTCGGATACAATTGCTCATTACACATTTCCATTTCTGCCGAAGTGCAATCTTTTTCCTCTACACATATACTCAACCTCCACTACCGCGAATGACTTCATTATTCCAGCCTCTACCACAACTACTCGACACCATTTTTCCTCACCTCGTGATCATCGACCGAGAGTGAAGAAAAAAAAAAGCTTGAGCTGCACCATATAGCCGAGAGTGAGGGAGGAAGTTGAGATCTGCAAATTCCAATTCTGGTGCTGTCCGCGAACTGCATCACACTTTGTCCCTGTCCTGTCCGTAAGCTGAGGGAGAAACCAAAGAACCATCTCCACCGACAACCACAGCCACACCAACCCAAAACAGAAAACCTGTCGCGTGCTTGTGAGCCGAGAGGAGGAAAACATTTTCCAGATTTTCGTGTGAAAGCTTGACTAGTTGTGAGGTAATTTATGGATCATTTTTAGGATAAATCTGAGGTAATTTGAGTTATCTAGTAATATGCATGTGATGTTAGAGCAGTCGGATGTTGAATTGAATCATTAGAAAATTCTGTTTTGAATATTGAGGTACCATCCGAAAGCTGAGATGATAATGCACTCTATTTCTGAATTCCTGTGATGACTTGAGCACTTAAGTGGATTTAGCCAAATGAAAATGTGATGATTTCCACCATGCATGTTGATTTGTACCTTCGGATGGCATAGTGAAAGCCTGCAGAAATTCTGGTTAGATATAAAGCTCCTGCCGTGAGCTTGATGCACTTGTTTTATTTTGGCTGCTGAATGGGTCTGAATTTGGACAACCTGAGCATGAAAGATGTTTATCTAACTGGATTTTGGATGATTATCAGGATTAGAGTCTTGCATGTGTTAAATTTCGCAATCAAATGGTGAAAACAAAGCTGTGGAAAATTCTGTCTTGGCTAGAAAATTTTGCCGTGAGCTTGCTTGGAGTAGTGCAGCTTAAATTGGTTTTGATTTTTGTAATTTGGGCTTATAATCATAAATATGCAGCTAATAATGAGTACTTAGGCCCTGCATGTAGCCAATCAGTTTGATAAAACAGAGGAATAAAAATTCAAAAGTGCAATCTGCCTTAAGGCAAGATCATCCGGACCAAACAGAAAAATTTCTGGAAATTTTGATGGTTATGGATATTATTTGAACTTGATTTCTGAGCTGGAAATATTCATATGCTAGCTTGATACGTGCATAAGGAATTTAAGAGTTTATAAGCATGTCCAAACCAGAAAATGAAATGAAAATAGAAAGCTCTTAACACAATGATTCAACCGAGGTAAATTCGGATTTAAGACCAACCAAGTGCTGGAAAATTTATGTGATTTGCCGAGGGAGTGAAACTAGAATTTGCAGTTGTTGTTGGGTTTTTTTTTTTTCTCTGGAAAATAATGCTTGGAAATGCACGAAAAATTCCTTTTTTCCTCGCTTTTGGACAACTTAAATGTGTGGTTTCAATTCTGCAACAAGAGCATGCGTTTCATTTAATCGATAGTTTGAAGCTTTGGTATTTGCTATGGTGAAAGGGATAGAAAATCATGACAGAGAATGGCAGCAAATGAAACATTTCAGAAGCTGAAGTTTCTTGCCATTGCACGCATGCTTTCCAGATTTTTTTTTATGATATTTGGCTGAGTTTTGCTTGTTTGGATTGGGGTGTTTATGTGGTTAGTTCCTTAGCCTAAAACTGTGATGTTGGGAACGAAATGCAGCTGGTTTCTTTCTCAAATTAATTGCGGAAGCCTGTGCATAAAAGCTGCTGCAATGAGCTCAAAGCTCTTGGTCCTGTTGCAGCAGTATGCGCAAATATCTTTTCTTTTCCTTAGATGGCCGAAGCTTTGGCTTTGTTTCAAACGTTTGATTTGATTTGTAGCTTGACTGAAATGTCCTGTGCATGATTGGTAGTTTGGTACCGAAGGTCATCAGTAATTTCTGGTTTTGATAAATCAGTTGGCATGATGAAACGACAAGTTTGGAAACAAAAATGCAGTAGTCTTTATGTTTTAGTGGCAGAAACAGGTTTCCTACGTGAGTTGCATGCATTTTGCATGAATAATTTCCAATAATTACTCTTTAACCCCTCAAGTCCCTTCTTATTCTACCATGGCCTAAGCAATTGAAAAGATTAATCAATTGGGTCCTTCGAGTTTCCTTTCCCTTTTAACTTGGAATTTCATTTGATGAATATGGACTTGTTTGATTATCTAAAGGGATCTAATGGTTCAATTTCATAGTTATTAGTGGTTCTTTAATTTTTGTTTTTGAAGAATTTGTGTTGTTTGATTTACTATTAAATTGGTGCATTAATCCTTTGTTTAGTGGTTTTAGCTCCAATTTAGAACCTTTTCCAACTTATTAGCACCACAAAAGGGGACGGTATACTTTCTTTTATCTTTTTTTTTGTATCTCCCTATGTGATCCAACTTGCTAAATGAAAATTGCATGCCTACTTGGTTTTCTTAAATGTTTATTAATGCCTTTCATTTATTTACTTTTATTTCATTTTTAAATCTTTCTTTTATTTTCATTTATGGGGTATGTGTACACCTCTTGGCTTGTAATAGATAGGGCATAGCAAGTAATTTGGTCCATTTTCCCTTTCCCCTTTGTTTTAGCTAGCAAATGTAATAGTTAGGGCTTTAATCGTCTTATTTGTCTTGCATGCTTAGTTACTATGTGTTAATTTGCTTTGTTACGTCCTTGCATCTAGTCGAGCATGCTAAGTGTTATGTGCTATATGTTTATGAGTGTTTTGGCATGTCTACTCGCTTTTTCATAACCTGAATGAGTGTGATGGATGAATGTACGTCACCACACTAGTCCAACGCTAGTTGTGGTTCATCTTTTTCACTAATCTAATGATAGTAGGATGTCATAGAAAGGGCTAGTCCAATGCTAGACCCAATAGGTTCTTTTTTTTCCTTTTTCATGAAGTGCATGATCACCACATATCACGCATTTTTCCTTAGTTTATCATTTGGTATGTTCCTCAAACCCCTTCCCCTTCACTTTAGGACTTGCATCTCATGCTAGTTATAGGGTTCATTTGCGTGAAAACCCCCTTGGGTAAGGGAAACGAGCGAGTGTGGCTTCAAAATAGCCTTAGCACGCTAGTTTTCCCTTCTAATCAAAGGGAAAATTGAAATCACAAAAAAATAGAGGTCATCCCCGTACCCGACCTGATGCATTCCTCTAAGTTCATGCATTTTGAATTTTCATATCATTTTCTCACTATTTCTCTCACTAAATATATATCTTAAATCCACATGCCATAATCACACACTTCTTCACTTTCTTTATTTTGTCCTTTCACACATTGCACCCATTTTACTTATATTTACTATTTTCGTTCACTTACACACGAGCACTTATATTTTCATCCATTTGCACACAAACACTTTTCTCAAATTGCACACATGCACTTTTCTTACACTTTTCACACTTGCACATATTTGAGTCTTCATTTGCATTATTTGCGATTTCTATGAGGGCTTTCCTTATTTGGCCGTCACAATTCATGTGAATGGGACCAAAAGCCTCATAAGAGACATTTCTTAGATTTAGGATTGCATTTCTCATCCATTAGTCATATCCAACTTGCAATACATACCTTGGGTAGAAAAGTTTAGGAAAATAAGGGTTAAATCACGCAACTAGCCTTGGCTAGGTCGAAGGGGTGCCTTGGATTTTTATCCTTGCCTTCCCCTTCGTTAAATGTGACTCCCGAACCTTTTTCTTTGGTTTACGTGGACTAGGAGTCGTTTAAAAGGGGTTTCTTACTACTTTTTCCTATTTTTTCTTTAAAAATTCATTTTTTGGTGACTTGGTACACCTTAACTCATTACCAAGTGGCGACTCCAATTTTTATTTCAAAAACCCTTTTTAAACTATAAATTTGGGTCAAATCGTCGCATTCTCAACCCCCCATTTAGACCCATTTTTTCTTTAAATCACAATTCATTTTCCAATTGAATCAAAAAATACATTTTTTAAACCATTTATTTATTTATCAAAAAATGGGGCGCGACATTGATATTAAAGAATAGTCAAGTTTGGTTTGGTTTCATATTAGCAAAAGAGTTCAATTTTAATCGTCTTTAAGTATCTTTGGCATGCTATTTTTTAGTTAATCTACAAGATTTTTCTTGTTAATTGCTTTAGCTATGCATACTATTCAATTAATTATTCCATTTTTTTTTTATCTTCCAAAAACTAAAGTTAAGTATTTGGTTCTAGATCATTTGGCAGTTAATTGGGTATGTTGCTTGTGTACTTCCAAACTGAACTTTGAGTTATGACTATTGTCCAAAATTTCTCTCGATATTTGAGAATAGTCAGTTACGCCGCAAGGATAGTAAGAATGAGAAGATGGAGAAATCATTCAATACATATTATTGTGTTCTATTAACTTGATTATTGTTGTTGCTCCGTTGACATAATCTAGTGATTGGAAAGAAACTTGTTGATACAAGATATTAGTTTAAATATTTTACATTGAATTGTAATTAGATATCTAGCCTTGATAATTAATTGAAAGAAAACAAAAAAATTTAACAAGCAAGACAAAACTATAAAAATGACACTCATAAAATAATTAATCTTGTACATGCTGACAAGGTATATATTATCAAATCTAGAAGCATGACAACTAGTTTTAATTTGAATTTGAAATTCAAGTTTTACGTACTTAACATTCATCCAAATCTAATAATGTATATCATCTATAAAAAAAATTAATTCAAATAGGATAATAATTGTCTATGCATATAGGTTTGCCCCAACCAAAAACCCTCGTGCCACCATTGGTCCAAAATGATGTCAAAATTGATTTCTTTTTAAATCTCATGCCCCTTAGATAAAATAACCAAAATTGTTATCATATTGAACCATACATAGGTATGATATTCTAATGTGAATCCTCCATAAATTCTCTCGTCCAAATGGCAGAGGGAAAGAGGAAGAAGATTAGAACCTAAGTCGTCTAATCTTTGGGACATCAACCATAACCACTAATGTGAATGTAGCATATGGTATATCTCTAGGGATTGATATGTAGCAAACAAAAAGTTGTGTGTTATTTCTGGGCAAACATCCCCCATGTTCCATGCTCAAAGGGTTTGTTAAATGCAAGTGTGCGACCTCTCGCTTTATCAGCACCCCATAATTAATTTCCTTCCCAAAACAAACCTACACACTCAACACACACTCCGTCTTTGGCAATATTTCTTGAGATTTTGTTTTGATTTAACCAAACTATATATACTTCTGCATCATCATCAAACATTGCATTTCTTCACAACCCTTTTTGTTAATTTTGCATGAGAATTGCAGAAAACCATGATCAGGAGGTTTAAGGGCAACTCCACTACTGATCAAACCAATCCTGTGGAGTCTCAAAACGACATTGTTTTTTGGGATGGTTTAGAAGCAAAATGCATGTGCAGTCCAATTAAAATGCTGAGAATTTTCGTATTTTGCTTAGTGGGATTCTGTGTTTTCTTTACAGTATCCTCAGTTTTGAAGGATTCTTCTTCTGATGGCTTCTGGACTCTTGCTGATGCTAGGCTTCCTAATGTTAAACCACCCCAAAAAGGTACTTCACTTCCAAATCTTTATTCTTCTTGTTATTCTGAATGAATAGTTTATTTCTTGGACTTATCTGGTACTTAAAGAAGTTACTAATAAACTAATCTTTTTTCTTGATTATTCTAATTCAAGATAATATATGAATTTAATGGCTTTTTAAATAAAGTGAACAGTTGATCGCTCTTCAGATGGAGAATAGGTTACAGGTGCGGTGGGGGTTGATCCAGATATATTGTTGTACGACATGGATGTACTTTTCTTGCCTACCTTCCCATTTTGACTATGAAATGAAGCCAGGAAAGACGAAAAGGGGGACAGGAAAAGAGGTTGGCTTTGTAGAATGTGTTGTTGGAATTTAGGGATGTCCTGTGCTTCTTTCAATTTCATATGTTTAGGTTGGTGGGTGAGTTCCAGTTATTTATCCTGTTGTGACTTGAACGTGACTACAATCTAAGAAAAGTTTTCAACTGTAGAGAAAAGCCACTTTAAAAACAAAGGCAAACTTTCTTCCACTTGCTATCAAATAGCTAAGGTTGATGGGGTTTATGGTTGAAGATTAGCTCATTAGCATGTCATTCACCTAGTCTGCAACATGTTTTAGATACCATAATTTACTTAATTATAGACGTTCATTTATTTATATATTTTCTCTAAATTTAAAAATCACTTGGTGAGGTATACTACTATTAGTTCCTTAAGCAGCTTATTGACATGACCATATTATGGAAAATTATCACTGGCATTATGTATCTACCATCCTAGTTTTTGTTGCTTCAATTTTTGGTTATTGCTGTGTTAGAAGTTCCATAAGCCTTTTAGAGGGATGGATTTGCTTGAGTCACAGAACCTGGATTTCCTGTTTAGGTGATGTTCATTACACAGACTGGCGCTTAACATGCATTTTTAACAGTGTAACATTATTTGCTAGATCATTTTGTTCTGTTTATCACGCCCCTCGTTTAATTTTGCACTACTTTTTCTAACTCCTTCCCCATTTTTGTACCTCCTTGACTGATACTCGAAATTCAGTCCCCATCTTTCTTTGAAAGTAGATACTTTCTCAAAATCAACCGCCGGGGTGGGAGTGGGGATACTCAGACTGCCAAGATAACATTGTGCAAATAAATCAAGCAATGAATGGTGAGATAACACAGCTGACCTAGATTGAAGTCTTGGCACTTTTTGGTAGCATAATTATGTTCCAAAGTTTTTTTTTTTTTAAATGAATCGTTTTAGACTATATATTTTCTGTACAAACAGATGCATGTTAAGGGCCTAGTCTTGATTTTTTGGCTAGAGTTTGGGAGATCATAATAGCTGATTAGAGCCACTTGCTTAATGTTTGGTTTCTCTCATGCTTTCTACTTGGTTTTTTGTTGAACTTTTTTGCAGTGAATTTTGCTTCAGGGGACATTATAGAACAGACCACTTTTCGGCAGCCTGTTGAAGTACCTCAAGATAAGCTTCTAGGTGGCCTTCTTCCAGCAGGATTAGATGAAAAGTCATGCCTTAGTAGGTATCAATCAGTCTTATATCGCAAAAAAAGTATACATCAGCCTTCTTCTCATCTCATCTCTAGGTTACGAAACTATGAATTACAGCATAAACGATGTGGACCATACACGGAGTCCTACAACAGAACCTTGAAATATCTTAACTCTAACCAATACAACAGTTCCACAGGCTGCAATTATGTTGTCTGGCTTTCCTTCAGTGGTTTAGGAAACAGAATACTCTCTTTGGCATCTGCTTTCCTTTATGCACTCCTCACAAATAGAGTTCTGCTTGTTGATCGTGGATTAGACATTCCAGATCTTTTCTGCGAACCATTTCCAGATGTATCATGGTTACTTCCCTCTGATTTCCCACTTACTGATAAGTTCAGTAGCTTCAATCAGAAATCTCCTGAGAGTTATGGGAATATGCTGAAAAATAATGTGTTTGCCAATTCAGTTAGTTCTTCACTGCCAGCATATGTCTATCTCCATCTAGTTCATGACTATGATGAACATGACAAGCTTTTCTTCTGTGATCAAGATCAAACTGTTCTCCAGCAAGTACCTTGGCTGATTTTGAAAACAGATAATTATTTTATCCCTTCTCTTTTTCTGATCCCATCTTTTGAGCAAGAATTACATAATCTCTTTCCAGAGAAAGGAACTGTCTTGCATCATTTATGCCGGTATCTCTTAAATCCAACAAACTCTGTTTGGGGGCTGATCACTAGGTATTACAATGCTTATTTAGCCACAGCAGATGAAAAGATAGGCATACAAATAAGAGTCTTTGAAGCAGGTCCTGGTCCATATCAGTATGTGTCAGATCAGATTTTGGCTTGTGTGATCAAGGAGAATCTGCTACCACAAATCAATAAGAACCTACCTATCATCAATCCACCTGGAAAACCAAAGATTACAGCTGTGCTAATCACATCTTTGAGTTCTGGATACTTTGAGGCACTGAGAAACATGTACTGGGAACATCCAACTATCACAGGAGAAATCATTGAACTATTTCAGCCAAGTCATGAAGTGTATCAACAAACCGAGAAGCAGATGCACAATAGGAAAGCATGGGCAGAAATGTACCTGCTGAGCTTGATGGATAAGTTGGTCACAAGCTCATGGTCAACCTTCGGTTATGTTGCTCAAAGTCTTGGAGGATTGAGACCATGGATTCTTTACAAGGTCGAGAATCAGACGGCTCCGGATCCACCTTGTCAGCGTGCTATGTCGATGGAACCTTGTTTCCATGCCCCACCTTTTTATGATTGCAAAAGAAAAATGGGGACTGACACAGGAAAAATTGTTCCTAATGTGCAACATTGTGAAGATATGAGCTGGTGTCTTAAACTTTTTGACGGATAAAGGGTTCTGATCTCATATTTATTTATTATGGTATGGAAGTATGAAATCCCCTCCTGAATTATCTCAGCCTTTGCTGTGATCATTTGGAAATTCAGATTTCTCTTATGTATGCATAGCCTGTAGTTGAATACAATCAGAATTTGGAAACCATGGACCTGGCTTGGGTTTGCAATCCAGTTCCTGCAATACTGCTAAATTCTTGTAGCAGTTCTACATGGCTGATTGGGTTTGGATTGCAATTTTCCAAAAAAAATTGCTACGTTTTCCATGAACACATTTTTCAATCACCTTTTTACCTCACATATATCAAATCGTTACAATAATTTTCCACAAAAAAATTCAGAAAAATGCAATCCAAACAAAGGACTGAGACATCACTGCTTGACAGGTTAGCAATTGTACATCACTGTATTTGTGTGGCCACAAGGGGTACTCACTAGTCATTAATATGAGACAATTGAAAAGAGGATTATAATTTTTTGGGCAGAGAAGAAATTGGTAGAGTAACAGAAGAAGAAGAAATAACTCAAAGGCCCCAAATAATTTTGGGAAATAGACATCTTACCCCCATATTTGGTGGAGTGGTAACCTTTTTTCCTTCGTAAATTTTAATTTTGTTCTACTTTCACCTGATAGAAGTAGAAGGCTTTTGTTCATTATCCTATGGCAGAGGAACGCCTGCTTTATTTTGTAATTCAAAAATTTTCTGAATATGATCAGGTAAATTCTAATTTTCTTATGGATTGAATTTGTATTATGCTTTACAAATTCGTGGAGTTACTTAATGGTTATAGATATTAGCTTGATCACTTTAAGTTTGGGGAAGATAGTTCGATATCTAAATTGCACGATCCATAGAATTTGGTTTAGAAATGATGAGTTTTTAAAACTCTATATAGTAAAACCTCCACAAGATAATATTCAATAAATTAATAATCTATATTAACTAATAATTTTTCTAGTCCCAACTTGGGCTAACGAGCTAAATTAATAATTTCTATAAAATAATAAGATAATATTTTTTTGAAAACTCTATATAATCCTTTGGTCCCATTCATATATCATAAGTTAATAATTCACTAATATTACATATTAAATTTTCCTAAAATATGAGTTTATTATTGTTTATTTTTTCTTAAAATTTAAATCTACTGAATCTCATCAAATCAACCATGTCTGATCAAATGCATAAAACATTATGTGAGTGAGTATAGTAGAGAGCATCCCACGTGCATGTGAACATCTATCAATATCATTTAGTTTTCTAAATCTTTTTGACATCTTGATAATAGAATAATGGATTGGTTTATATTTCTTAGATAGAATCGTAAGTATACTCGATAATTAATTAATACCACTTTAAATTAATAGAATTTGTATAGTTCCAAGAGCATTATTTTATAAAGGCTTTACTGTAATTTATCGTGATTATTCTAATGATTTTTTTTTTTATTTTTTATCAAAGGAGCATTGCAACATTTAAGCACTAAGTTCTAAATTGCATGCCCATAACTTTCACAATCAAATCCCAAATTGTGTTGATTCTTCGCAATTAACCTTTTTTTGGCTATGTTTTGTCGAGTAAATCATGCTGGACAATTTTAGCAATCTCATTAATAAAGTTCTTTGTTTTATCCAAAAAAAGAACCCTTTCATCAATGTCGCCATTGCTGGATTGTGAAAATTTGGATATCTCCCATTGATTATATCATGTTAGTAAAGGCAGCTTTTGTATGTATCAAATACAAATTGCAAAAAATAAATAGTAACATAAAATAGTTTTCCAATCTAATTTAGATTCAATTACATAATTTAAAATGTTAAATGTATGTCAGATTTAAATAAGGGTTTTTCTAATGGATTTCCAATGGAAACTTGTTAAAATGCCTAAATAACACTTAACTTACCATTTAATAGACACATTCATAATTAACACACCCTCAGCATTTAGACATTTTCTCAAATATAAATACACTTTCTTAAAAAATTAATTCCTAATCCCTCTCTTGAAGAGTGCCCATTGGGCACCACCATTAGCCAAACCATCTAAATAATTAAGATTCCTTGCATTGGTAAGTCATAAACATAGTTTATTAAAATGATGATGTTTTTATATATAAAAAAGTGTTTAAACTTTTGGTCAGGATAAATTGCAAATTTTAGCTCCCATAATTCAGCTCTTTGAAGTACATAAACTTTTGGAATATATTATACATATTCCTAAAATAAGTTGATAAAGAGTTTGTTATAGAATGGATTAGGGATTTGTCTAACGGGTGCTTAATTTGTTAAAATTAATTAGAGAAGTGTATAAATATAAGAGAGAATAATAATTATTAATTTATGTATACACATGATAAGTTAGATGAAATTCAAAGCATATTAATGGGTGTCCAACGACGCCTGTTAGAAAAACCCTTAGGATTAAGATAAAGTTTTAAATCAAATCAAATGAAAAGTGTCATTTCTTTTTATGCACCTATTATTTTGTGAAAGAAACTTCAACAACTAAATTTGGCTCGACATTGAAAGGTACAGGAGCAACCGAGCAAAAGTGAAGAAAGAAAATTGTTTCATGGGACCACTAAAATTGATACTTTTAACAGACTTGGCCGCTACCCGCGAAACGTGCCCATATCAACGGTAATCTCAATACTTTTCCACCCAAAACCTTCATTAGACCCCTGATAACCCCACAGATTACCCAGTCAATTTCCCTTTTCTGTTAATAATTCTTGAATTTCGACTTAAACCCAAGAATTCTCTGCCGACATTGCACATTGCATCCCTCTCCAAAGTCCAGTCGATATCTTGATTTGCAGAAGCCAAGCATGGACTGTCTAGAGATGACAAAGTTGAAGAGCAACTTCAGTAATGATGACCAAATAAAGCCTCACGAGGGTCCTGCAAAAGACACCATTTTCAGGAGTCTAGAAGCAAGATGCTCTGAGAATCCAATCAAAGTATTTGGGATTTTCGTTGGTTGCTTCATGGGATTCTTTGTTATGTTCTCAGTATTGAAGAATCCTTCATCTTCTGAAGCCAGGCTTCTTGATTCCAGACCTTTTGGAAAAGGTACTACTTCATTTTTCCTGTTCTTGTAGTACTACTGTGGACGTTGATCGAAGTTAATTGCTGAAGTTCGAGGTAAATAATTGAAGTTAGAGCAAGTTATGGTACAGACTTTATTCAAGTTGAATTTACGAGACTGTCTAGTGCTTTTTTGGTGGTAAAGCGCAGTAGTAGCCTAGTAGTACCTCAGATGGTGAATGGAGAATCTAGAGCTGAAACCATAAGAAAATGGATCCCCAAAAAGAAAAAAACAGAAAGAAGAAGAAGAAGAAGAACAAAAACAGTCTTCATCATATTTTAGATAAGTAGTGATATGGCAATGTATTCATTCATTTGACATAGATGCTCATTGATTGCTTTTACACATTATTAAATTACCTAGCCTGTCTATACATTAGAATGAGTTGATTCAGAAGATTATGCAATCTGATTGCCTTTTGCAGGCAATATTACTTTTAAGTTATTTGCACCTGATCTGCAGTAATTTTACCATATGTCCTTCGGCTCACCACATTGTGATTTGCGAAGTATCGGTAGACTTCAGAGAAATTAATTGTTTTTTGTAACTATCTTTGCCAGGTGATGCTGTGGTTGATATTCCGAAACAGAATATAGTTAAAAGAGACAATTTTCCCGAGCCTGTTGAGAAACCACAGGATAAGCTTCTTGGTGGTCTTCTACCTGCAGGATTGGATGAAAAATCATGTTTAAGTAGGTATCAATCGGTCTTGTACCGCAAGCAACAAAGTGGCCGGCCATCTTCCCATCTTATCTCTAGATTACGCGGATATGAAGCCTTGCATAAACGATGTGGACCATTCACAGATTCCTACAACAGAACTTTGGAATATCTCAAGTCAAGCAGCCATGGTGAAGACACCAATTCCACAGGTTGCAAGTACATTGTCTGGATTCACCCAATCCAAGGTTTAGGAAACAGAATACTTAGTTTGGCATCTGCTTTTCTTTATGCTCTGCTAACAGATAGAGTCCTACTTGTTGATCCTGGTGGCTACATACCTGATCTTTTTTGTGAACCATTTCCTGGGGTTTCCTGGTTGCTTCCCTCTGATTTCCCAATTGCAGAAAAGTTCAATAGCTTTGACAAAAAATCTCCTGAAAGCTATGGTAATTTGCTGAAAACCAATGTTCTCCACAATTCAACTTTGTATTCACTGCCACCATTTATCTATCTCCATCTACTTCATGACTATGATAAAGGTGACATGCTTTTCTTCTGTGATCAAGATCAAGCTATTCTCAAAGAAGTACCTTGGATGATTTTGAAGTCAAATAACTATTTTATCCCATCTCTCTTTTTGATCCCATCTTTTGAGCAAGAACTGAATGATCTCTTTCCTGAGAAAGGAGCTGTATTCCATTACTTAGGCCAGTATCTCTTTCATCCAACAAACTCTGTCTGGGGGCTAATGACCAGGTATTACAACACTTACTTAGCCAAAGCAGATGAAAAGATAGGCATCCAGATAAGAGTCCTTGAAACAGAAACTGGTCCTTTTAAGTATGTTTTGGATCAAGTTTTGGCTTGTGTAATGAAGGAGAATCTACTGCCACAAGTCAATGAGAAAGAAGATCTAATGGTTCCATATGGGAGACCTAATAAAACTAGAGCTGTCTTGATGACATCTTTAAACTCTGGATATTTTGAGGCAATAAGAGATATGTATTGGGAACATCCAACTATCACAGGAGAAGTGATTGAAGTATACCAGCCAAGCAATGAAGAGTACCAACATACTGAGAATCAGATGCACAACATGAAAACATGGGCTGAAATTTATCTTCTGAGCTTGACAGATAAGTTGGTCACAAGCGCATGGTCAACTTTTGGTTATGTTGCCCAAAGTCTTGGAGGTCTGAAGCCATGGATACTTTATATGCCTGAGAATCGTACTACACCAGATCCACCGTGTCAACATGCTTTGTCAATGGAACCATGTTTCCATGCCCCTCCAACTTATGACTGCAAAGAGAAGGGAGGCATTGACACTAGTAAACTTTCCCCTCATGTCCAACATTGTGAAGATAGGAGCTGGGGTCTTAAACTTGTTGATGGAGACAATCGTTTGTGACCATTGCATTCGTTTTTGTTCCTATACAATCAGACTTTATCTGATCTTGATCAGTCTCATTTGTCACTGTAATGACTCTAGACATTTTCACTAGATATTTTCAGCAGAAATGTATCTGCCATGCTTTCCATTTCAGGAAGTTAGTTAGCATTTCAGGTAGTTAGTTAGTCAGATATTTGCTACACGGCATGCATGCATGCATGATCATTCTGTTGAGAGGTTGGTTAGGCATAGAAAGGATCTAGAGGGAGATCCTGTATAAATAAGCCTAAGAGGGACGTGAAGAAGGCATGCAATTAGATACAACAAATTCAGTTTCTTCCCTTTGCATTATCTCTATCCCCCCTTCCCTCTCACGTTTTTCTCCCTTCCTTTCCTTTCTGTTACTTTCCTTTACATTTCTTAGCTGATCAGTCACTACAAGTGGTATCAGAGCATCTGGTCCTTGGACTAGGAAGCTGAGATCGACACATCACAATGGCAGATGGAACAAGGATGAAGACAATGGAGGAACAACTCCACAAGCAAGACAACAGGATTCAAGGAATTCTGGAATCCATGGCAGTAGACAAGCAAAGCATGGAGGATAGGTTGGATCCAGTAAGTGTTGAGCTAAGCAATAAGCTCGATGCGTCCATGGCAGCCATTTCTCAGCAGCTCTCCAATTTGAACCGTGGAAATCAGGAGAAAGGAATATTAGGTTCTCCAGAGGTAAGTCACTCTAGGAGCTCAGAAATGGTGAATAGGGAGCAAGGAGAGAGGAATGTCAGGAGTACCTTCTATGCTAGCACACATAAATTGGAAATTCTAGCATTTAGAGGAGACAATCCGAGGGAGTGGATCAGGAAACTTCAGAAGTATTTCCAGCTTCTACACATTCCCAGGGAGCAGTGGATGGAGTTGGCAGAATTCCACTTAGAGGAGAGGGCTGAAGTGTGGTATCAAGGATTCAGGTCTACTAGGGGTAACAAGGTGGATTGGGAGGAGTTCTCTGGAGAATTGTGTAAGAGGTTTGGAGCCTTAGGACAAATGGATCCAGTGGAGGAATTTAATACGTTGCAACTCTCCTCCACAGTCCTAGCCTATCAAGAAAAATTTGAAGAGCTGCTATCAGAGGTAATGATTCGAGCCCCACAACTCCCAGAAAACTATTACATTTCCTGCTTTTTGAGTGGACTGCCAGATGAATTGAGATCAATGGTGAAAACTCACAATCCTAAGACATTATCCAAAGCATTTGAGTTGGCCAAACTGCAGGAGAATGCCTTTGAAGCCTACCACAGGAAGCACAAACCTCATCAGAAGGCCATTGCCTTGGGGAGTACCACACAGACTGCTGCTCAGTACACTATGCCGCATACCAAACCTGTCATTGCCAATGCTGTCAAGAAAGAGTCACCTCAGAACTTCAAGAGAACCACACCAACAGAACTGTAGTACAGGAGGGAACACCATCTTTGCTACAAGTGTGGGGAAAAGTTTGGTCTAGACCACCAGTGCAGATAGAAAGAGATCTATCTGATTGTAGCAATAGAAGATAGTCCTGATGATTTTGAGAAATGAGAGGTGATTGAGTACCAAAGGACAATTTGCCAAAGGAGTGGAAATGGCAATACATGCACTAACGAGGAAGATGACTTACAATACCATCAAACTGCAAGGGCTGTTCAAAGGAACTCGCCTATCAATTCTGGTGGATGGAGGAAGTACTCATAGCTTTGTCAAAAATACTGTGGCTCAACTCTATCCAGGGATAGTTCAGTCTATCAAACCTTTCAAGTCAAGGTAGCCAATGGGGATCGGAGTACTTGACCTGTAACAAGATGATTCCAAACATGAGCTCGGACATGCAAGGTAAACAAGTCACTCATGACATGTTTATCATTAACTTGGAGCCTTATGATATGATTATAGGAATAGACTGGATGGCTGCACACAACCCCATCACCTTTGACTTCAGGCAGTTGAACATGACATTTGATGAGAAAGGGGAAAGGATCTTGCTACAAGGGGAGTCTAAGGAGGCCGTTCTCAAATTTCCTAGAAATAATTCTGAGAAAGAGGGACTGAGCACCAGAATTTGGAAGCATGCCTGTGGACTGAAGATGAATGGAACAACACTGTAACTCAGTTGGATATTAATTTTCAACAATCCCTAGATGCTTTACTTGCAGACTACAAGGATGTATTTGGAGAACCAAAATCCCTTCCCCCTTCCAGAAACTGTGACCACCAAATTCCCTTAGTGCCAAATGCCAAACCACTCAAGTTAGCACCTTATAGGTACCTTCACAACCAGAAAAATGAAATAGAAAAGCAGGTAAAAGACATGCTCATTAGTGGCATTATTCAGCTTAGCCATAGTTCGTTTGCATCTCCAGTTCTATTGGTGAAAAAGAAAGATGGAACTTGGAGATTTTGTGTTGATTACAGACAACTAAATGACCTGACTATCAAGGATAAATTTCCAATACCAATCATTGATGATTTAATCGATGAACTGTATGGAGCTAAGCTCTTCTCTAAGATTGATCTAAGAGCTGGTTACCATCAGATCAAAATGTTCCTTGCTGACATTCCAAAAACTGCCTTCAAAACTCACTTTGGACTGTATGAGTTCACTGTCATGCCATTTGGTCTTACCAATGCACCTGCAACCTTCCAAAGCCTAATGAACCATGTATTCGAACCTTAGCTGAGGAAATTTGTGCTATTATTCTTTGATGATATCTGTTAAGAGAATATAAGTCTTCTTGTAGATAATAAATTAGTAAGGGTATTCTTGTAAATAGTTTGTTAGATTTATACTCCTATAAATACTAGTTGGTCACTCATAATATAGTGACTAGATATTTTCCTCCCAAAATACCTATTCTCATGGTATCAGAGCAAAAGTCTTAGGGTTAGGGTTAAACATCTAGCAAAAGTCTTGTTCACACGATATTGGTCATCGCGTGCTGTTCATGTGATTCTGTTCATCGTGTTACTGTTCACGCGTACTGTTCAAAGTACTATTCACGTATTACTGTTCAAAGGTACTGTTCATCGCAAATTTTGACTATTTTTTTGTTTGAAGTACTATTCGCTATGGCTGAAAGTTTTGCTAATGCGGTTACCACTGACCAAGCTGAATCAAGTTCTTCAGCACATGGGTCCCAGAAGACTTTTACTATATTCGAGAAAGATTATGTTAAATTCCTACAGTACCAAGTTACAAATCACGCATCTCTTCCCTCTGCTTCTTTAGCACAAAAAGGTAATGCTATGGCTTGTCTCTCCACATCCTCTAATTTTGACTCATGGATTATTGACTCCGGCGCTACTGATCATATGTCAGGTACCACTAAAAATTTTTCTAATTTTCAAGAGTCTACTTCCTTTTCTCATGTTACATTAGCTGATGGACTAGGCATTGTAGAAATTAACCCATCTCTTCCGCTGTCTTCTGTTCTTTACGTACCCAATTTGCCATTTAATCTAATGTCTGTTAGTAAGCTCACTAAATCTCTATAGTGTTTAGTTACTTTTTCTCCTGATTTTGTTGTCATTCAGAATTTGAAGACAAAGAGGACGATTGGTGGAGGGCATGAGCATAATTGTCTTTATTTTCTCAACTCCAATGGTCCGATTGCATGTCTTGCTACTATTTCTCCTCTTGAAATTTACTGTCGTTTGGGTCATCCGTCTTTACAAAATTTGAAAAAGTTGGTTCCTACTTTGAGTCAGTTGTCTTCGTTAGAATGTGAGTCTTGTCAGTTAAGAAAGTATCATCATGTTTCTTTTGCTCATACAGTCAATAAACAGGTTTCTGAATCCTTTTTGTTAGTTCATTCTGATATTTGGAGTCCTAGTCGAGTCACTTCAACGTTAGGTTTTAAATATTTTGTAATCTTTGTTGATGATTTTTCCAGAATTACATGGTTTTATTTAATGAAATATCGTTCAGAACTATATTCCATTTTTTGTGCATTTGTTACAGAAATAAAGAATCAATTTGATGTGCCTATACGTATATTTCACAGTGATAACGCGAAAGAATATTTTTTCACTCCTTTTAATACCTTTATGACTAAGTCCGATATTATTCATCAGTTCTTTTGTCCTCACACTCCACAATAGAATGGAGTTGCTGAAAAAAAAATTGGACATTTAATCGAGATTGCTCGAACACTTTTGTTGCACATGAATGTGTCCAAACAATTTTGGAGTGATGCAGTTCTAACTGCATGTTATTTAATTAATCGCATGCCATCTAATATTCTTGGTGGCCAATTACCTCATTCCATTCTTTTTTCTCATGAACCTGTGTTTAAATTACCTTCTCATATTTTTGGATGTGTGTGTTTTGTTCATCAGCTTGCTCCCGGGATGGATAAATTAGATCCTCGTGCTATTAAGTGTATTTTCTTAGGATACGTACGAGTGCAAAAAAGGTATAAATGTTACAGTCTAGTTTTCATTCAATTTTTTACTTGTGTTGATGTTATTTTCTTTGAATCCACTCCATCTTTTATGAAACACGGTATGTCTTGTGAATTAGACCAGTGTCCCTCTTTTTTCTTTCCTGTTTTACCAGTCCCTTTCGCTTTATTACCTGAGTTATCGAGTCCACCATATTCCATAGCTCGATTATCTCGTCCTAATTTTCAAGTTTATTCTCGTCGTTCCATGATTGAGAAAGCTCCTGATATGCCACGCATTTCACCAATTAACTCTCAATCTTCAAATCCAGGTTTGACGCCCTCCTCTGAGTTAGATCTTCATATTGCTTTACGCAAAGGTAGGAGGCATTGGATTTGTTTGGATAGACTTGATTTCAAATAAAAAAAATTTACTTCACAAATTTCAACTACATTTTTATCTTCTCAATCACCTTTTTATCTCACATATATCACATCACAAAAAGTGATACAGTAATTATCTCAAATAAATCATGCAAATAAACTCTTATCCAAACAAACTCATTGTACTTCTCATCTTATTTCTAATTTTGTTTCTTATTCTCATTTTTCTATGTCATATTTTTCTTTTGTTGCTTCACATGATTCTGTCTCCATTCCTAAGTCTATTACCCATGCTCTTAATCATCCTGGTTGGAGATTAGCTATGCAAGAAGAGATATCTACATTGGAACAAAATGGTACTTGGGATCTTGTCCTTCTTCCTTCTGATAAGTTTGTTATCGGTCGTAAATGGGTGTACATTATAAAAGTGCAGTCTAATGATTCTATTGATCGATTGAAGGCTCGTCTGGTAACTAAAAGATTTACTTAGGTGTATGAAATAGACTACTTAGAAACATTTTCTCCTGTTGCAAAGATTACCTCGGTTCGTCTTCTTATCTCTTTGGCAGCAACTTATAATTGGCCATTGCATCAGTTGGATATGAAAAATGCATTTCTATATGGAGATTTGGAAAAAGAGGTATATATGGAACAACCTCCTGACTTTGTTGTTCAGGGAGAGAATTCGCGGTTGGTTTGTCGCTTGAAAAAATCCTTATATGGATTGAAACAGTCTCCTAAGATTTGGTTTGACCGGTTTAGTAGTGTTATCATGGAGTTCGGTCTGACAAGATGTGGAGTAGATCACTCTATATTTTATCGGCATTCTAATGCTGGTAAGATTTTATTAGTTGTTTATGTGGATGATATTGTGATTACAGGTGATGATATTGTGCGGATCCAGAAACTTAAATCCAATATGCAGGCAAACTTTCAGACAAAAGATTTAGGTCATTTACAGTATTTTCTAGGTATTGAGGTAGTTCGATCTAAATATGGAATTTATTTATGTCAAAGAAAATATGTACTTGATATGCTGAATGAAGTTGGGATGTTAGGTTGCCGACTTGTGGATACTCCTATGGATCCTAATGTGAAATTAGTAGGAGATTAAGGTGCATTACTAGATGATCTTAGGCAATATCGAAAACTTGTGGGTAAATTAAATTATCTCACTGTAACGAGACCTGACATTTTGTTTCCAGTGAGTGTCGTGAATCAATTTCTTGAGACCTCTCGTACTAGTTATTAGGATGTTGTTATACGGATTCTCAGGTATCTTAAGAGTGCTACTGAAAAAGGGTTGCTGTATCAAAATCATGGACACACTCATATTGAAGGATACAGTGATGCAGATTGGACTGGTTCTACGTCAGATCTAAGATCGACCACAGGATATTTTGTATTTGTTGGTGATAATTTAGTGTCGTGGAAGAGTAAGAAGCAAACAGTTGTCTCCAAATCAAGTGCAGAATCTGAATACTGCGCTATGCCTCACATTGTGTGTGAGTTGGTTTGGTTGAAAAGCATGTTACTTGAAATTGGGTTTGAGCATAAACAGCCTATGAATTTAGTGTGTAATAATCAGGCGGCTGTTCATATTGCGTCTAATCCAGTGTTTCATAAAAGGACAAAACATATTGAAATTGATTGTCATTTCATTCGAGAGAAATTGCTTGATGGAGTCATCAAGACATCTCATGTATCGTCTGTAGATCAACTGCCTGATTTGTTTACCAAGAGTTTAGGGAGCTCTAGGGTGAAATACATTTGTAACAAGTTGGGTGCTTATGATATATATATGCTCCAACTTGAGGGGGAGTGTTAAGAGAATATAAGTATTCTTGTAGATAATAAATTAGTAAGGGTATTTTTGTAAATAGTTTGTTAGGTTTGTACTCCTTTAAATACTAGTTAGTCATTCATAATACAGTGACTAGATGTTTTCCTCCCAAAATACCTATTCTCAACATCCTTGTGTACAGTCCGGATCTAGACACTCATCTTTTACACCTCAAAACTGTCCTAGAAACACTCAGATCTCATTTCCTATTTGCCAAGATCTCCAAATGCATCTTTGGACAGTCTCAAGTAGAGTATTTGTGACACATTATCAGTGGAGATAGAGTACAGGCAGACCCCTCAAAAATCAAGAGCATGTTGGACTAGCCTACACCTATATCAGTTAAGGCTCTGAGAGGATTTCTGGAACTTACAGGCTACTACAGGAGGTTCGTGAGAGGATATGGACTCATTGCCAAGCCACTTACTGAGTTGTTGAAGAAGGAAAATTTCCAGTGGAGTGAACCTGCTGAGCTAGCCTTCCAAAAACTTAAACAGCTGATGAGTAGCACACCAGTCCTGACACTTCCTAATTTTTCCTTACCTTTTGTTCTAGAAATAGATGCTAATCATAAGGCCATAGGAGCAGTACTCATGCAGCAAGGGAGACCTATTGCCTATCTCAGTCAAGCTTTGGGGCCTAAGAATTTGGGGTTATCAATATATGAGAAGGAACTGTTGTCCCTTATCATAGCTGTGTCTAAGTGGAGGCATTACTTGTTGGGAAATCATTTCATTATCAAAACAGATCACCAGAGTCTAAAATACCTACTGCAGCAGAAGATAACTACCCCCCTTTAGCAAAAGTGGCTTACTAAGTTGTTAGGACTGGATTATGAAATCCAGTACAAGAAGGGGAAGGAAAATCTTGTGGCTGATGCACTGTCCAGAAGAGGCTATGAAGAAGACAGCTCTACACGCAGCATCTCAGTCATGAAACCTGCATGGGTGTCTGAAGTCCTGGAAAGTTACCAAGGAGATAGTACAGTGACTAAGCTAACTGAAACCCTGACTATTACACCTGACTCTCTTCCAAATTACTCTTTTATTGGGGGATTCCTTAGGCATAAAGGCAGGGTGTACATTGAGCATCAGGGAACTTGAGACAGAAGCTGATAGCCTGCTTTCATGACTCTCACATTGGGGGACATTCAGGCAATCTGAGAACTTATCAAAGGTTGAAGGGGCCATTCTTCTGGCCAGGGATGAAGACAGAAGTAGAAGGGTGGGTGCAGCAATGTAATGTTTGTAAAAGGAGCAATGTAGAAAATTGCAAGACACCAGGCTTACTGCAACCCCTACCTGTCCCTGAGCAAGCATGGCAGCATATCTCAATGGACTTCATAGTGGGATTACCCAAATCTCAAGGATATGAAGGGATACTAGTTGTCATTGACAGGTTCACCAAGTACTGTCATCTCTTAGCACTACCATCTTAGTATACAGCACAGTTAGTGGCTAACTTGTATTTTGATAACATCTATAAGCTGCACGGATTACCTCTGTGCATTGTATCAGACAGGGATAGGTTGTTTACTAGCATGTTCTGGCAGGAGCTATTTGGGAAGCTAGGTACTGAGCTGCACTACTCCACTGCCTACCATCCTCAGACAGATGGGCAGACAGAAAGGCTGAACAGGTGTGTGGAGACATACTTGAGGTGTTTTCGTTTCCAACAACCTCACAAATGGAAGACCGTACTAGCAGCTACTGAATGGTGGTACAACACCAACCATCACACAGCCTTGAAGATGACTCCTTTTCAGGCTCTATATGGTTATCCACCCTCTCAATTAGGCCTCAATGCCTTAGAAACTCCAATAGCTGCTGTGGAACAATGGCTAGGAGGCAGAAGGAAATGGAATGAATTGCTGAAGGGAAATCTAATCAAAGCTCAAAATCGAATGAAGCAGTTTGCTGACAAGGACAGAATTGAAAGGAGTTTTCAGGTGGGAGATTGGGTTTATTTGAAACTGCAGCCTTACAGACAAACTTCAGTGGCAGTCAGAAAGAATCTGAAGTTATCTTCCAAGTATTATGGCCCGTACAAGGTCCTTCAGAAGGTTGGGAATGCAGCCTACAGACTGGAGTTACCGGCTAGCTCTTTGATACATCCTACCTTCCATGTCTCCTTGCTTAAACCCTCTGCAAAGAATCATGTTGTGACTCAGGAGCTACCCTTGACTACTGCGGATGGACAGTTTAAAATTGCCCCTGAAAGTGTGATTGCTACTCATGAAATCATGAGGAAGAGACAGAAGGTGACTCAAGTGTTGATCAAATGGTTGAACATAGGCACTGAAGACTCAACTTGGGAGGATGTCACGGTGATACAATCACAGTTTCTAAATTTCTAACTCAATCCTAGTGACTAGGATTCTTAAGGGGGAGGTGTTGTAATGACCCTAGATATTTTCACTAGATATTTTCAGCAGAAATGTATCTGCCATGCTTTCCTTTTTAGGAAGTTAGTTAGCATTTCAGGTAGTTAGTTAGTCAGATATTTGCTACACGGCATGCATGCATGCATGATCATTTTGTTGAGAGGTTGGTTAGGCATAGAAGGATCTAGAGGGAGATCTTGTATAAATAAGCCTAAGGGGGACGTGAAGAAGGCATGCAATCAGATACAACAAATTCAGTTTCTTCCCTCTGCATGATCTCTATCCCCCACTTCCCTCTCACGTTCTTCTCCCTTCCTTTTCTTTCCGTACTTTCCTCTACATTTCTTAGCTGAATCAGTCAATACAGTCACTCTAATCCAGTGGGATATCAGCTTTCTTCTTATACTAAGAATAGTGTCCAGGCCAGTTTAGTGTAAAGTGTGCCAGTTTTGCAAAAGGGCTTCAAATGCTGGACATCGGAGTACTGGAACTATTGTAGCTAAAACGGACAAAGGAAGGAAACAGGGTTGGCTTTGGTTCCCAATTCCTGTTTTGTAGTAGCATTAAATGCCATGGTTCAAGAATCTCATCTAACACCATAGTTGCAACCCAGGTTAGATAAACCTTGAATGCTACCATGACTTTGCTTGGAAAGAGATGAGGTTGTTGCATAGCCTGCCTGCACAGTTGGAAAAATTAATCGAGTAACTAAGCCAAATACTAAAACCAAAGGCCTCAAAGCAGCGATGAATGTGCATTGTGTTCACAAGTATTTGCAGATCAGAAGTCAATTAAAGCTGCAAGAATTTGCAGATTGTGCTGAGGATGTTTGTGCAAATGCAACAGAGCTGACATTGAAGATCAGCAGAATTCAGCTCTAGAGTTCAAGAACAATCATAATACAAGTTCTAAGAAAAGGAAATAATCTGAATATTACTTCTAAAGAAAAGAAGACAATTAGAAATAATTATAAACTGTACCAAGAATGGGCATTACAAGCATGAATGCAAGAAAATATTTTGGGAAGGTAAAGAAGTTAACAATCAATTATCAGATTAATTAAGTGATTATTCTGATACAAGACAATGTGTGAATTTAATGACTGTTTAAATATAGAGACTAGTTTAGATAAAAATTGTGCGGTGGGGGGTCGATAAGGGCCTCACAAGTTAAGTTTTGTCTAGTTCAAATCGATTCATATAGTTTTTATTACATTTGATGTAAATTCATATAATTTGGATATAAATTTGAATTTGTCAACTCATATAACTAAATTGGGGATTTGGAATATATTATCCCATATGTTAAGAGCAACAGAGCAAGGATGACATGTGATTAATAATCCATTACTGTATTTTTTTTTTTTGAACCAGATGAAATCTAGGTGGTCGAGACTTCATAGAATAATAGATTAGCCATTATACATCACTCTGGTCTCTGTGATCGTAAGGCGTGCTTCATACTCATTTGTTTGAGACCAATGAAAAGAACCTTGAACGAGTTTGAAACAAAGAAGTAAATGAGCGGAAAAGAAGAAAGGATTAACTCCACTTTACACCTCTAAACTTGTATGACTTTTTGACTTTGTCCTTAAAGTTCAATTTTCGACACTTTGCACTTTAAATACTTAATTTTCGATACTTTACATCCTAAACTTTTAAGTTTATCTCATTTAAATCTAATCAATGATTATGTTTGCAAAATTAATGAGATAAATGGTGGTGAAAATTAATGACTATGTATCATTTTTATTCCAACTATGATCTCCTAGATTTTTTGACCAATTTTAGCACATTATCATTTATTTGTATGGTCTCAATTATTAACATTGTTAGCAAAATTAACGAGATAAAATAGGGCACAAATTAATGATAATATATTGTTTTATTTTTGCTTTGATACCTTGGCACCTTTTGATTACTTTTAGCATATTATTAATGATTTGTTTGAGTCCTGTCTGCCATTAATTTTTATAAGTTGTCGTTGACTAGACTCAAAACGGGACAAAATTGAGAGTTTAGGTTAATTAGTATCCAAAATTGAAGTTTAAGGTGCAAAGTAGAAAAGTGATACAAGTTCGAAGACGCAAAGTGAAGTTCGTCCAAGAAGAAATGAGAGAGTAAAAGAGGAAGAAAAGAAATAACTTTGGGAAATAGATTTTGGGCCCTTATGTTATCAAAATTGTAGTTGAATCCTTTATTCTTGTATAAGTTTTATCTACTTTGATTTGTAATTCAAAAACATTAAGACTTTGATCTAGAAATGTGATCAAATAGAGCCTTGTTTCCTTATATTATTCCTTTGTGGAACCTGTATTATGCTTTTGTTTTACGAATCTAATTTGGGTAATACTTATTGGCTTCACACATTAGCTTGAATACATATATTTTGGGAGATATTCCGTTTGAATTCTAATTTGTATGATCCATAAAATTTTGGTCTAAAAATGAAGAGTTCTGATAACTCTAATTGTAATTTGTTGCGATGTGGATCAATATCTTTTTAAGCAGTATTACAAAATATTTAACTGAATTCCAAGAACATTGATCTTTATTGACCAATTTGTGTCGACTTTCCACAAGAAAAATAATTTCATTGATTATTGTATATGAGGCATAAATGTCTCTGTTTAATTTAAGAATCTTAATATCTCTTGTCAATTATAATGATGTCAGATTTATGTTAGCTTTTATATTTAATACATAGTTTTTACAAGTATAACTAGTGCAAAGAAAAAAACAACAAAACGGATTTTCAATCTAACTTAGAATATGTTAGTCTTTTAAAATGTCAAACACAATCTTAAGCACACGTTGGTATCTTGGTTATAAATATGCAGTTGGTTTTTGTCCTTAAAAAAAATTTATATCGGAACCTTGGATCTTGGTCAAAATTTCTATGGAAAATTGCAATATTCTACCTCAAATATTTTTTAAGTCTATGAAGGCCATAACCTTTTGGAAAATTCCTCAAAATTTTTTTTTCAATAGTCCTATTAAGTCCTCAAACTTTGTTTAAAGGATCATTCTAGTCCCTTAATTGCAATAAAAGCCTTGATTGCCGTAGTATATCTTGAACACATAATTTTAGTGATTTCGTTGATGTAAAATTTGTTATAAATTTAGAATTAACGTAGAAATCTTAGGTCAATTTAAAATTGTCATTTTCTACATAGGCACCGATTAATTTGTAAAAGAAACTTTAAGATCTAAATTGCCTTGAGATTGAAAGGTAAAGGAGTAAAAGTGGAAAAGGAAAATTGTTTAAAAGGACACTAAAATTCATATTTTAACAGCCTTGTCTATTGCCCGCCCATATTAACGGTAACTTAACACTTTCCTAGCATTAAACCCAGATTAAACAAGCAATATATCTAGACGATCTGGACTTAAATCCAGATTAAATAACTAATCTCCCCTTATATCTTAACAATTCCTGTGTTTTGATTTAAACCCAAGGATCTTCTGGCGAGATTACACATTGCATTCCTCTCTCCAGTCTTACCCATTTCTTGATTTGCATAATGGATTTGTTAGAAATGACAAAGTTGAAGAGCAACTTCATCACTGATGATCAAATAAAGTCCCATGAAGGTCCTCAGAACTACACCATTTTGAGGGGTCTAGAAGCAAGATGCTGTGGGAATCCAATCAAAATGTATGTGATTTTCGTCATCTGCTTCTTGGGATTATTTGTTTTGTTCTCTGCATTAAAGAGCCCTTCATCTTCTGAAGCCAGGCTTCTGGATTTCAAACCTTTTGGAAAAGGTACAACATCATTTCCAATTCTTATAGGACTATTTTGGAATTCAGTCATAGTTCATCTCCAAAGTTAAAAGGTACTAAATGAAATTAAAGCGAGTTAGAGTCTAGACTTCAATCAAATTGACTTTTAAGAGACTAACTGGTGCTTTTTTGGGACAAAGTGTAGTAATAGTATCTCAGATGCAGAAAGGAGAATCTAAAGCTGAAAGCCTGAAACCATAAGGAAATGGAACCACAAAAAGCAAAAAGATAAAAAAAAAGGAAGAACAAGAATGTGTCTTCAGTTTATTTTAGATAAGATGTGATATGTAATGTACTCATTTGTTTAATGTAGATGCTTATTGATTGCTTTTACATAGTATTCATTTGCTAGCCTGTCTGCAGTTCATTGACACAAGTTGCTTCAGAAGGTTATCGACTCTGATTGCCTTTTGCCGACAATGTTGCTTTAACTTATTTTGATCTGATCTATGTTAATTTTTCATATTTCCTTGAGCTCATTACACTGCGAAGGCTCAGTATAGACTCTCAGAGGGATAAATCATTTCTTGTGACTATCCTTTGCCATATGCTGCTTCAGGTTTAATTTGCGAAATAGAACATGGTTGGGGGAGACAATATTCAAGCCTGTTGAGGTACATCAGGATAAGCTTCTTGGTGGGGTCTTCTACCTGAAGGATTAGATGAAAACTCATGTTTAAGCAGGTACCAGTCTGTCTTGTACCGCAAACAAAGAACAGGGTAGCCTTCTTCCCATCTTATCTTTAGATTACGTGACTATGAAGCCTTGCATAAACGATGTGGACCATTCACGGAGTCCTACAACAGATCTGTGGAATATCTGAAGTTAGGCCAATACAACATCAGTTACACAGGTTGAAACTATCTTGTGTGGATTTCTTATAGTGGTTTAGGAAACAAGATGATTACTTTGGCTTCTGCTTTCCTTTATGCTCTTTTAACAAATAGAGTGCTACTTGTTGATCCTGGTGGTTACATGCCTGATCTTAATAGAGTGCTGCTTGCGACCTATTTCCTGGGGTTTCCTGGTTACTTCCCTCTGATTTCCCCATCGCAGATCAAAGCTTTGATAAAAAAAAATCTCCTGAGAGCTATGGTAATTTGCTGAAAAACAATAATGTTTTGCACAATTCAACTCTGTCTTCACTGCCATCTTTTATCTATCTCCATCTAGCTCATGACTATGATAAAGATGACATGCTTTTCTTCCGTGATCAAGAACAGAATATTCTCAAAGATGTGGCTTGGCTGATTTTGAAATCAAATAACTATTTTATTCCATATCTCTTTTTGATGCCGTCTTTTGAGCAAGAACTGAATGATCTCTTTCCTGAGAAAGGAGCTGTATTCCATTACTTAGGCTAGTATCTCTTTCATCCAACCAACTGTGCTGGGGGTTAATTACTAGGTATTACAACACTTACTTGGCCAAAGCAGATGAAAAGATAGGCATTCAGATAAGAGCCCTCGAAACAGGAACTGGTCCTTTTAAGCATGTCTTGGATCAGATTTTGGCTTCTGTAATGAAGGAGAATTTACTGCCACAAATCAACGAGAAAGAACCTCCGACCGTCCTACATAGGAGACCTAATAAGACTACAGCCATCTTGATGACATCTTTGAGCTCATGGCACTCCGAACAAGTACGAAACATGTACTGGGAACATCCAACTGTAACAGAAGAAGTAATTGAAATATACCAGCCAAGTCATGAAGAGTATCAACAAACTGAGACACAGATGCACAACATGAAAGCATTGGCAGAAATTTATCTACTGAGCATGACAGATAAGTTGGTGACAAGCGCATGGTCAACTTTTGGTTATGTTGCTCCAAGTCTTGGAGGTCTGAATCCATGGATAATGTACAAGCCTCAGAATCATACCGCACCAGATCCACCGTGTCAGCGTGCTGTGTCAATGGAACCCTGTGTCCATGCAGCTCCAACTTATGATTGCAAAAGGAAGGGAGGGATGCACACTAGTAAACATTCCCCTATTGTCCAGCCTGTGAAGATAGTAGCTGGGGCCTTAAACTTGTTGCTAGAGATAACAGTTTGTGACCATTGCATTCATTTCCATTCCAATACAATCAGACCTCATTTGCTCTTGATTAGTCTCATTTGTTGCTGTAATCTAGTGGATAAACTGCCAATGTAGTATTCCAACTCTGCAAAACGGCTTCAAACGCTGCAAACAAAGAAAACAGTGATTAGCTAAACTTCCAAATGTACTATTTGCCCATCAACTCCCCATGTTTCCTATTTACGCCCATACAGACTTTTATGTTTATAAAATCCACCTTTACAACTTCTTGTTAACATACTTACTGATATCCCAAATATGGTAAAGTGAAAAGTAGATTTATTAAACATGGGTGGTGATTATCAGTTTTGTTTAGCTAAACTTCTTCTCCTACCATATTTCATTTCTCTTTTCTTTCATTGCAATTACTTAGTGTTTTTTTCGGGTAAGTGGGAGGGGTTAAATTCAGGATCTCCTCCTTGCAATCCCTCTTTCATATCATTCAACCCAACCCTCCCCTCTCTGCTTAGTGCATTTTATTATTATCATTATCAATACGGTTGATATTAATATTATTGTTGTTATTATTATTGTTTGTTGTCATCATGATGATGACTATTATTGTTGTTGTTGTGGCTGCTATATTATTATTATTATTATTATTATTATTTGTTATTATTGTTATTGTTATTTATGTTTGTGGAACGTGATGAATAGTGGTTGAATGCACTTGGACTTATTTCTCTTCTTTCTTTCATTCTTTTTTTGTGGGACGATGTCTAGATGAGTTAAAGTTTCAGTCTACATATGCAAAAATTTGCATGCTTAAACTTCAAAATGGATTTAATTAATTAATTATTACGCTCTTTTAGTATCTAAAGAAAAATAGTAGAGCCATAAAGAACATAGGATTTGGACGAGTGCTTAGAGACTCGCATACGTTAGATCAATAATGGCAGTCGTATTAGGTTATCCATGTCCATTGAAAATCTGTTTGCTGTAAATGTTTGTGTTGCCATTTATTACTTTGTTTAATTTCATTTTTGCTCGTTTCCTTATTGAAAAACCAACTAAGTTTCTTTGGATTTTTACCTTCAGGCTTATTGCTATGTTAGATTATGTTCTAAGATCACAAAATGTTGTTCATGTTTTTTAGATGAACAAGGAATTTAGTTTATTAAATCATTTGCAAAATCATCCATTACAAATTATATTCTTCAAACTCATTCATTTTGTTACATATTTCACAGTTGGTCATTTTATACTCCAATTTGATATTTAATTGCATGGCCTAAAGTCAACCGTTGAATCTCTTTAAAATTGCATGAGATGTACGTGCACAAGGTGGGCTGCATAAATCAATGTTTTGAAAACTGGACCGGATTGGCCTGTTCGATTGGTTGGACTGCAAACCGGTTGTAGATTCAGTCCGATTCATATTTTGGGTTAACTAGACTTAAAACCGGATTGAACCGTTGAACTAGCGATTTTTTTGTTTTTGTCTATTAAGTTGAAAGAAATTAAAAAAAAGAATAGGTTTTTCTTACCATTAAAGACTAATTATTAAATGCCACATCCACTCACTTTCTTCTCATTTTTTGCCTCATATCAAGTTTGTATCTCTATTTTCCATTTTCCTAACTTCCTTCAAGCTCCAATTTTCTTTTTTTTTTTAAGTTGCAATCTTTAAATATCAAAAATGTGATTTAAAATTTAAACTCACAATGTCTAATTCCCATAGACATGAATTTTGTATAATTTTAGAATATTGTGGTATTTTTGGGTTGGATATAAGATTATTTTTTTGGTAAATTCAATTAAGATTGAGATAAAATTTATTTATTTCAACTTATAATTTTAAAATTTTATTTGTGAAAATCCAAATTCTTTGAAATTATTAAAGTTTTCATCATATAAAGTCTTAAATTAGTCCAATGCATGTCTTATTTTGTTGGGCATATATATTTATATAAATTATTTTTGAAAAAATTTATTGAACAAGGGTTGAACCGGTCCGTCTGGTTGGACCTCGACCCAAACACTTCACTGGTTCAATCAACGGTCCGAGTTTCAAAACATTGGCATAAATATGATAGACTAGTTAATGGTTTTGTTTTTTTAATCAAAAACCACAGGCTTTTGGTAATTCTAAAGGGCAAAAAACTGGTTGAGCTTCGAACTATTAACCTTGTACACTTTTAGTTTTTCAACTATCATTCATATACTTTAAGCTCTTTTACTTTTTAAAACGTATATTTCTAACTCTTTTATCAGTTTTGACCATTACTTCTGATGAAATCTAACTCAAAATGACATAATTTTGATCATTTTCAATATTCTAATCACATCTAATTACTGTTGCAACTACTACACACCAACCAACAACCATTGATTGTTGTTGACCAATATTTCTAATCCTTCCACACGTTCTCCCTCTTTGTGGCACTTCTCCTTAACATTTACATACTTTTCATTATCCTCTTCCTCACCTTCTTAACTCAACCTACCCACGTCCCTCCAAATCTTCTCCCTCCCACAAACTCTACCTACCCTTAATGCCACTTAGGAAATTCATTTTCCTACCTGGATAAGTGGCTTCTTTGAATTCTTTTATGGATTTGTTTTATTTGTGAATTTTGAAGTTAATGCCTCTTTACAGTATTTGTATCACACTTTTTCAGTTGCTATTTTGTCATTGCTTTATTTCATTTTAATGTATGGTAGGAGTGCTTTATAATTCACGTGATTGATAACTTGTGGCTTGACATGTATTAGGAAGAACTGAGGAAATCTTTCAAAAAAAAAGTTTACCTCTTAAGAGTGTTTTGATGTTATCTTGTGTTCTCCCCTTGTTTAAAGGTTAAATTATATACAAACCCCTGTAATTTTGTCCATTGCCACATAAATCGCCTAACGTTTCAAAATGTCTATTTCACTCCCTTATTTATATAAAGTGGAAACTTAACAGAAAATAACCTATGTAACGCCGTTAGTTGAAATACTAATAGCGCCCTTATTTAAATATTAAATCAATCGACGACTTAACTATCTTGTATAAATGTGTAGGGAGATTATGCGGATATATGCAAAAATCATAGGGGGTAAAGTGAATATTTATACAAATCATAAAAGGATTACGTGAATATTAAGATTTTAGCGTGTTTGGTACAAATGTCGTGACTGATTGTACGTTCCGTCCATTTTTCACTTTACATAAAATTACATGGGAATTATGTTGCTATTTTAAACTTTAGGGGAGTCATCTGGTATTATGTAAAACCACAAGGGGGTAATAAGTAATTTACCCTTGTTTAAAACTTGAGACATGCCTCATTTGTTTAGTTTTGTTTGACATGAATATTTGATTTTCGAATTCTTTTGGTGGCAAAGGAGGGTGATAGAATATGGAAGTCCAAGACGTAAAGAAATTTGTGGTAATATGGTAAGCTAGAGTCTATGGCACAGTACAGAAAATAAGGAATCGATTTTTTTTTTTTTGGTGCGTACTCTTAGTGTAATTTTTTTTTTTAAACACTGGCGAGATCGGATGCATGCATAGAGACAGAACTTAAAATTATGATGGGAATCATGTATACCATATTTAAACCTGTTAGCGTAAAATTTATATTTATACTGACATTACAAGGGGGTGCCATTCATAGAAGACTCGGTACAGAAAGTTAATGGTCGATATGTCATATGTCGAGATGCGGATATGCAAGGTTAACGGTTGAAGTGGAAATGCAAGGTTAATGGTCGATATCGAGGGGCAGATCCAGTTGCAGATGTTCTGGTTCCTCTCCCCCTTAAAGAAGAAAATATTATTCTCTTTCAGAATTCGAGCTTCCTTCCAAGCTTAGGACACTAATCCATTTAGATAGTATCAGCTTGCCTTATGTACATTCATTCGCTACAAGGAGTAATACTCTTTTTACTTGGATGTTAGGTCTATATTTCCCTCTTATGTTGTGTATTGTTTTTAATTTTTAATAAGACTTATGTTTGACATCACTCCTTTGCCCTAAAAAAAAGGGTTAATCCAGAAAATAATATATCAATTTCTCAAGGTTTTGATATTGCAAATGCTTTGAATAGAAGAAGCAGCCTTTTGCGGACAGAGCTGCATAATTGAAATCTGAACATGTGATCAGCCTTATAATCCAACGAAGAGCTGCCTAAAGTAGAGCTGATTGCAAGTAAGTTGGATATGGTCATATGGATCCATGCTAATCTACCTTTATTGTAGCAATCTGTCCGTGACATGCTTGAGAGCTTTATAATTGATTATTTGCAGATCCATTATTTGAATTATGTTGAGCAATGCAAATATGTTAATATAAATGCTTTTTAAGTATGAGATTTCACTCAACTCTGAATATTTTGTTTATCATTCATATCCACTACTGTTATAACAATTTACAAATTAAATGGGTATAACTGGGCATTTAGCTACCGCGCATTTTCGCGGTGAACCCCTCCTAGTTGAGTGAAAGTTATCCTTTCCCTGCGAGAAGGTACTGGCGTCAGTTTTTTCCCGAAGGAATTTTGTTCCTCTCCATAATTCTCATGGTCCCTATCCTATTAATTTAGGAGTAAGGTATTTTGCCAAAAAAATCCATGGTCCCTATCCTATTAATTTAGGAATAATGATAGATACGACTGTGTGTCACTTCTTACCTGGATGTCTACATGTTAATAACTGTTTTCTCAAATTTAAATAATGCATTTTTCAATTTTGGATTTAAAAATTTTCTAGTTTCACTGAATTTTGTACGTATGGATGGTAGTTTAGAAAAGTCCTATATACATCTATTGCCTCAACCATCCACCACTCCACCTTCTTCCATGAAATGTAGTGAACTCCTATACCGACTTCAATTTCGAATTTATCTTCTAGATTTGGTGCTTTTTAAACATTCCCTATTCACTAAAGGGATTTCTTTTATGATAGAATTGTTCTCCACTTCAAAAGCAAGTGCTAACAAAGGATCTAGGGATCTAGTTAATTCTTCCATTTGCAGCTGGTTAAAGTTTACAGCTTTTGCTTTGTTTTATTCAATCATTTTTTCGTATTGTCAGAACTCTACACATATATTGGTGTTGATGAAGAAATTTATTACACAAGAAATCTTTGATTTGAAATTGCTAATAATTGTACTCTTAAACAGAATTTTTTTTTTTTTTTTTTTATAGTTTTTGTTTTGGCCACTTTGAACAAATCTTATTAGGTGGATATGGTCACTAAGGATTTAAGACTCTTTGTATGTTGCACCTTAGTCAATTTCTTTTAGTGGTGCTCTGCCAATGTACAGTGTTCTTTGCTTGCTATTTATATAAATTCTTTGCTATTTCTTTTAAGATTTAATGGTTAATGACTTTGCTCCTTGTAATCTATTGGTGTCTTTATTTCAAGTTGAGAAATGGCATGAATAGTTGATAGCGTTAATAAGACAGTAACCAGACCACTAGACAATAATGTTATTGATATGAGCAATTTTGATTAGTACCATTCCTTGAAATATATAACACCACTATTAAGACCACTACTGTGCAAAAATAAATGTTATTTCAAATCAAATTGGTAAAAAAAAAAGAAGTTAAGTACTCATTTTCGAATTGTATATAAGTTAGTCATTTTAATGTGACAGGCACTCTTCAAAGCATAATTTCTATTTTTTTTATTCAAAGGGAGAGACTCCAATTCCTTAGGACTTGATATGAAATAGGCATTTTTAACAATCAGATGAATTAAGTCTACATATTATACAACTACTTTTGAAACAGGTGCCAAGTATATTTAATTTGATTTGATCTTCAGGCAAAATACCAACATAATTAGCTCCAAAATACACTAACCATAAGCCTATATAGAAATATCTTAAATCAGTGACAAGTCAATAATCCAGAAATTTACAAAAGTCAAATTTTAATTGAGGTTTTATAGGGAGTATTTATGAGATCAGAAAGAATTATTAAGCATTATAAATTTCATTAAAATAATTTTATTTAATACTATAATTGCCCTGTCATTATTCCATAAAATGGAAAAAATAATATATATTTTTAAAAATTTTCCCACGTGGATTTCATTATCTATTTTATGTAGGAAAGATAATAAAATCCACATAATCACTCCACGTAGAAAAATATTCCAAAAATTTGATGGGGTGTTAGTAGTATATAGCCGCACTAGCTAGTTGACAACATTGATCACGCTTTCAATTTTGCGGCATCAATAGAATAGGTGTAATAACGAAACTAATGTTGCATTTGAAATATAGAATTCAGTAGTGGCTGATTGTACAGACGAAATTGAACAACAGGAATGCAAGTTCTTTTTTCTCCCAATTTTTGGTTGATTTTCTTCATCTTTCATTCTCATAACACCTCATCATCTTAAAAAGTTACCAAGTATACTATTCTCACATTAGAAATTGCATCTCTCTTGGAACCATATTTTTCATTTTGGATAGAAAAGCTGCCTAAGTATCTGCGACAGATGACGAGCCACACAGTTTATTCAAGGGTTCCTGCAGGGGCTATATGTGTCGACAATCCAATCAAAGCACTTGGGATTTTCGTTTTGTTCTTCATCGCCTTATTTGCTTTGCTTTCAGCATTCAAGGGCGTCCCGTATTCTTATAGTTTATGGAGTCTTGATTCTACAAGTACTTCTCAGAATGGTACTTCACTTTTCTTCATATGCTACTTACTAGATGCATTTTGTTTCTTTGATTGGCCATATGTTGATGCTCAAACACTTGATTTCAATTCGATCTTGCATTGTGGCTCCAACCTACTTGTGTTTGACTACTGCATCTCCACTATGGAGGAAAAGGTTTACTTTGATTCTTAGAACCAAGGCTCTATTTCAAAGGGTTTTTTTTTTGCCTGCTTGTATTAGACAAATTATTTCTTCAACTTTAACTACAGAAGCTTGTAAGCATATACTTCTCTGAGGAGATAGAATCTAGAGTTAATCTTATATATACTAGAAATTATATATGAAATTAGCTAGAAAAGTTCTAAGAATACGAAGAGGGATAGAAAAATTATATATAGTGTATATACTATAACTTTGTGCAGCAGTATGCATCGTTACATGGATTTAGGATCTCTGTGTGTGTGTGTGTGTGTGTGTTTTTTTTTTCTTTGGTTGAATGGAGGCCAGGTACATTGATACTACTCTATTATATGCTGCATCTATAAGTTCAATGGCTAACAAGAAATTGTAATTCTGGGTTGTAAGGGCTAACATCCTTTAACATAGCAACACAAGAATTACGTACCTTCATGCCAGAAATGGACTCAACGTATTGAGGGTGCGATTGTTAACTTGTAGATCACTAATAGAGTTAATTAGCCTATCTGTATTCAGAAAAGTTGAAACATTTTCCCCCATATAGTGACATCTATATTTAATTTAGAATACATTCCATAATATTTTTTTAAAAAAGTACTAGAATTCTTACATACAGGAAAGAAAAATAATACTATAGTACTAAGAAGTAAGGGAGTAAGAATTGGATTGGATGGTAAGAAAAAGAAATTGTAAGTCAAAGATCCTGTATTCAAGACCTTCTACTTACCAAAAAGAAAAAGTAATAAAGACATGAACTTCCTAAATTTTGAAGGGGTCAATGTGAGAAATTTAACGGGGAGATGGGGGCAAATAGGGTGTTTTCACAAAGTTGAAGGGAGCAATGAACTACAAATTTGAAAATGTTGGGTAAGAATCTGGCGCTAGTTTGGTCAGTTTATTTGTTATTTATCCGCTAAGGTTTTTCAAGTGTACTAATAAGTCACTTCACAGGAAAAGGAAGAAACTCTATGATTTTTATATATAGAATTTTGATGAAAGTCAAAGCTTTTATAACTTGATGTCCTTGCATGCCTAACAAATTTTAGAGGGACCAAGTTGCTACATACTAGTGTATTTAAGGAGAAGTTATCCTGATATCTTAGTTAAAGTTATTATAATTTTTTTTGATATGTTGAATTAGTTGATAGTAAAAAATTTTCTTTATTTTTGTATTTTACCTTTCTCTCCCCATCTTTTTTTTTGCCTTTCTTTTTGTGCATTTGCATCCATTTTTTAAAACTTAACTAACAAAAATCAATTATGCAAATATATTGAACACGAAAAGAATTATTAAAAACATCTTGACATCATCTCTTTTCTTACTTGGAATATTACTTTATTGCAGTAAAAATAGTAGTAATCTATTGCAGTAAAAAGTAAAACAAAAGATAACACCGTCAAGCTTTCATGAAGGCATTTTTCATTTGCATGAAAAACTTTGATATGATCTCAGATGGTGCTTATATCAAACTATTATATTTTTTCCTTTTCTATTCCATTTTTCTAGTTTTTTTGTCCATTTTGTCTAGTTACTTCTCTGATTTTGCTTTCTTCAGTTTCTTTTCCATTTCTATTTGCCTCTTAAAATTCCATACATCTAAAATTATACAAGGAAATAGCATAAGCCTAAAACATTAGCTTTACATCTTGCTTCACAGAAGTCATGCCAAAAACATAGGTGATACTGGGAATAAAAATGAAAGATAGGCTATATTGGGAAGATTTCAAACAAAATATAGGGTATAGAATATAGAGGCAAGGTTTTTGGATATTTAGTTTGGGGGGCTTGGAAGTAACAGATGGCAAAGTTTATGGGGCCCCAGTATAATTTACAAAAAAGTAACCAGTAGTTTGATTTGTTACCAGCGTCTAACTTGACCTCCCTCTAGTTAAGTAATCAACCGTTAACCTGTCACAAATGCATCAAACCTTCAAATCTAATCTATGAAAACATACCCAAGATGTAACTGCTTTGAACTTACAAATCACTCAATTAGGCTTTCTATAATTCAGGACTTCTGTTTTCTTAGAAGATCAATGAATCTGATTGTCTTTCTGGAGGAAATTCATGGTTCCTGTTTTCTTTTCTTTTCTTCTTCTTGCTTTCATGTTTAACAGCATCAATATTGTTTAGAGAGATCAGATGCTTCAAACGTAACTTGCTAACAGTGATACATTAGAGCCATTTACTGGGATTTTAGCTTTATATTCTTATTCATTCATTTTTCCTCTTTTGATTCATTTTCTTTTGCCAGACGATGCTTTGGGAGTCAATTCTTCCCAGAGCGTTGAGGTACCGAAGGATAAGCTTCTTGCTGGCCTGCTGCCTGAAGGATTAGATGAAAACTCATGTCTAAGTAGGTATCAATTAGTCATGTATCAAAAACAGCAAATGCGCCGGCCTTCTTCCCATCTCATCCACAGGTTAAGAAAATATGAATCCCTGCATAGAAAATGTGGACCATTTACAGAATCCTACAACAGAACCTTGGAATATATGAAGTTAGGCAAATACACCAATTCCACAGATTGTAAGTACGTTGTGTGGACTGCAATTCATGGTTTAGGAAACAGATTACTTACTCTGGCATCTGCTTTTCTTTATGCTCTCCTCACAAACAGAGTCTTACTCATTGATCCTGGAGCTAAGATTGCTGATCTTTTGTGCGAACCATTTCCTGAGGTTTCCTGGTCACTTCCCTCTAATTTCCCTGTAACATCTCGTCAGTTCAATGCCTTCCGTAAGAACTCTCCTCAGAGCTATGGGAATATGCTGAAAAACAACATTCTTGGTAATTCAACTTCAACCCTTCCACCTTATGTGTTTCTCAATCTAGTTGGTGGCTATAATGATTATGACCAGCTTTTCTTTTGTGATGAGCACCAATCTATTCTGCAGAAAGTAACTTGGCTGATTATAAAATCAGATATCTATTTTGTCCCATCTCTTTTTCTGATCCCATCGTTTGAGCAACAATTAAGTAATCTCTTTCCTGAGAAAGAATTGGTTTTCCATTACTTGGGTCGATATCTCTACCATCCAACCAACTCTGTTTGGGGGCTCATCACCAGAAATTATGATACTTATTTAGCCAGAGCAGATGAAAGGATAGGCATCCAGATAAGAATCTTTAACTGGCGCAATCATGGCCCTTACGTATTAGATCAGATTTTGGCTTGTGTACGAAAGGAGCATCTTCTACCACGAATCAATCAAAGCAAATCCATATTCATTCCCTTTGACGATCAAAAACCCAAGACTAAAGCTGTGCTGATGACATCTTTAACCTCTTGGTACTCCGAACAAATAAGAAACATGTACTTGCAACATCCAACAGTCACAGGAGAAGTGATTCAAGTACACCAGCCAAGTCAAGAAAAATATCAACAAACTGGGAAGCAGATGCACGACAGGAAAGCCTTAGCAGAAATATATCTATTGAGCTTCTCTGATAAGTTGGTTACAAGTGCTTGTTCGACTTTCGGTTATGTAGCTCAGAGTCTTGGAGGTCTGAAGCCATGGATTCTTTATAGGCCTGAAAAGCTTAAGGCCCCAGATCCACCGTGTCAGCGTGCTGTGTCATTGGAACCTTGTTTCCACTCCCCTCCATCTTACGATTGCAAAAGGAAGAAAGGCATTGACACAGGAAAACTTGTTCCACATGTCCAGCATTGTGAAGATAGGAAGAAGGGCATAAAACTTGTTGATAGAAATGAAGACTTGTGACCATTTTGTTTATTCCTGGCACAATCAGTCAATCAGAAAACATTTTAACTCTGGAATGCTCACTCTTTATATTCAGGTTTCTTACAGTAATCTAGTAGGATTTTAGTTCGCTTCTTTTAATATGGGTCGTCTGAAACCCATTCTAGTAAGCCATGCCTGTATAAAATAGACTGTAGGAACTCTTAGTTATAATTATAAATTACGCATGTTCTAACCAGGAACATAGGACCTTTATCCTTTTCAAATTGATTTCATGTGCCCCAAATATTGGAACATAGGGCTACCAGTTGTTTAACTCATATATTCATTTAGTTAATTTATTTATTTTGCTTAAAAAATCATTTAGTGTAATAAAAAGTTTTTGAGTGCACATGGAGGAGGTTTTGCATTAATAAAGTTGATAGAAGAGTCAGGGGCTTAGTTTTGCATGCCTTCCAATGCCAAGATTTGCATGCTTTTCGGTGCGTTCCCAAAGTCTGGGAACATTGTACCTGAGAGAAAAAGTCTTGAATGTTTAACGCCTTACAAGTCTAAGAATCATATTCCACCAGATCAGAACTAGGGCAGGTATGGTTGCAATGTTTGTACGATTTGGTTGTTGTTATATAGTTTAATCAAGCAACCAGTGTTCTACGTTAATTTTTTTTTTTTTTTTTTTTTTTTTTAAGGAGGGATTCATGTGCTGGAGACTTGAGTAATGGAACTGTAGTACTTTAAACTGGCAAACAAAGGAAACAGGCCTCAAACAGGCTCGAAAATCACAATCACATTAAGGATCAGCATTCAGCTATAAAATTCAAGTTGTCATAATGAAATTGATGCATTAATAGTAAAACGAGAATGATGCATTGAATTTTTTGAGAGTGTAAGCACATTGGAGATTATCTTTTCATTTGAGAACTTAGCATTTGTCCTGTCGAGCTCTTTGCCCATGAAATCCCTACTTTTGCTGTCTTATCCAATACAGCCTTTGAAAGTTTATAAATTCTACCTTGCAACTTTTCTTTAAAAATTTCACTGATGCTCCAACTGCGCTAAAAGTCAAAAGGAGTATGATTTAACCAATCTCCACATATGATCCTTATGAGCAAATGAGATCCTTATTTTAGTACGATGATATGATCCTTATTTTAGTCGAGCAAATGAGAGGATAAGATCCAGATCACATGAATCTTTGAGGGGAATCGAGGTCCTTAATTTTGAGCATTAAGAAACATGTACTACCAAGCCAAGTTAAGAAAGTAATAACAAAATTAAGAAGCTTTTGCACAACATGAATTTATTATTAGAAAAATGGTCCTTATTTTATTTATTTTTAATTTGAGATTGACATAGCTAAGCTTGTTCCCATATCTAGCGTTTTGAAGATGGGGGAAAGGTGTCAAATCAAATTAGTCAAAATTGTATTTCTTGAACATCCTTTTTTTAAAAATAAAAAAAAATTAAAGCAATCTAGTCGGAATTTCGTTCTCTTCTAAAATAATGGATTGCACTAAGGCTGTTAGCGTATACCATTCCTATTTTTTCTCTCCTATGCTTTTGCCAAAAAATGCTTCAAAAGGGATTTTATTTCCAACTGCTAAGTTGGGAAGAGGATTGATGATATATGTAGCAAGTAAAACACATTCCCCCCCTTCCCCCCCTCCTCCCCCCCTTTTAACGGGCAAGTTATTTTGAAATCTAAGAGCATGAGCCGCATTAATTATGTCCCTATCTTTTCTTTGTACAACTAGGATAGAATTAGTTTTGTATTCTTATATGATTAGGATAAATTTAACGTTGTATGATAAGCATAGAACTAGTGTGAATATCCATGTTACGCACGGTGTTGACATTATTGAAAAAAATGAAAATAAAAGGGTGAATAAAAAAGGTTAAAAAATTGTACCAACACAATTAAAATGTAATATCTGTCCAACAATAGCTTGAAATATGATAGAATGTGTATATCATTCAAGAACTGCCTTTTTCGGAAGATAGATCCTGAAAAAATAATAAAATTTATATTAGAAAATGAATGATATATGAATAAAAATGAATGTAATTGAATGTTGTTAAATTGAAATACTTACAAAAATTATGCATTCAATTTGATAATCTTGCATGAAGGTGCGAACACTCTTCACACCAATCAATTTTTAGTACGAAAGCCAAAATTGATGATTTAATTAACTCTATTGAATTTTGTGGAGTGCATACTACAAATGAAAATGTACAATCTTTGCATGAATTGATTTGTTGGTTGAACAATCTATCACAATTTTCCTGAGAATTAAGTATGTACGAAATTCAAAATTGTATTTTTTTTTACATAGTTTATAAATAGTATTATAAAAAATAAATATATATCAAGAAATTCTACCTTCCTTTGTAATTCTCTGAGATAAGAAGCATTACAACAAAATACGAATCATGCATGTCTATCTTGTAGATTAAGATGCATGTTATTACTGGAATCTCTGATTTGTATGTTAAGATTGTACCTGTTTGACAAATAAAATGTTATATACAATACAGAAAAATATGTTGAAATTAAAGGTACATGAAATTAATTACCTAACAACAGTGTCGACCACGTCATTACAATGCATACACACTGTTTTGGAAAAATGACCTTTACATAGTTGTCCACAATTTTTGCATAGCTCATAGAACATGTTTTCTATGTTAATGCTCTGAATGTAAGTAAGTATTCGAAAATATTTAACCTAGTAAGAATGAAAGAAGATTTAAGTTATGATTATAAATTAAAAAAAATTGTTCAGTAATTAACTAAAATGGAGTAAGTTTACCGTAGGCATGATTGTATATTTGGATATCCATATTCTCTTTGAATTTGATATCAACAATGCTTGTGATGTTGTAAAATTGGTTAACCTCAACCACGTAACTAACTTTCGAGCACATGTATCATTTTCAAACCTACAATTTTTAAAAATACATGTTGATAAGAGTATAAAACAACATTAATAATTTGATAGAGTGTTACTGATGGAACTCACACAGGTATCGAGCAAAATCTAAATTGTGATTGATATACAATTTGTTAGCTCCAATTATACAAAGTGATGGTCTTGCATAGTATGGTTATATTTGCTCAAAAACTATTCAAATTATATAGAGTATAACTAAAAGCAATTGATTTACCTCTGAAATTCCGTACACAAACATCACATGTTAGTCACATATTATTTTTTGTAGCAGACTGATATAATTGTTCACCATCATCATTAGGCAAATTTATCCCACAATATGAATCGAGCTACTCTCAAACTGTGTTAACAAAATTTTGTTAAGTGTAAATTTAAGTTCTCTAAAAAAAAAATATTTTAAAGAAGTTGGGATTTGTTAACTAACCTTTTGTCAACTAATAGTATCTCCCGATCAATTTTGTTATTAGTAGATGTCTAATCGTATGAACCAACAGATACAACTAAACCAATCACATCTGTAATAAGTAAAAAATTTTAATTAATAGCATTTGAAATGCATAGATTTAATACAAATGATATTAATTGTAAGGACGTACCTATCAATTGCAGATCATTATTCATGTATTGTTTTATATGTCTCAATTTGACCAAATTAAATTTGAAACGGGGGATGGTTGCACAATCATCTAAAATCTTCACTATTTTTGTATCATTTTCAAATGACAACTGGCACTGATGTGGTGCAATCCGGTACTCGGTATTTGCTGAGATTACATGTATATTCTGAAACAAATATATCTTACCTTCACGGAGGTATTCTCCGAAAATACTGGACATACTACCGGCTCTTATTATTCCTTGCATGACAAATTTTTGATAATTTTTAAAAAAAAATTAGTAAATATTAAAACTCAACATAATAAGTAAGATATGATTTGAATGATTACCTGATCATCAACAAAAAGCATTTTGATGCACCCTGAACGCTGAAGAACTCTAGATATCATCATATCAATCAATCTAAAAAATCTAACCTATTTATTCCATGTACATCTTTGAAGGTCCAGAGAAATCAGAGGTGTATATCGAATATCTTTAAATATTATATAATATACTGATTAATTATTTAAAAACTATAGCTGATGCAGACAGTAAAATAAAATGCAAATGTTAAAACTAAATATCAAAGTGTCATTTATTTACAATACATAAAATATTAAGGCAATATAGTACAAATTTTTATTATAAAATAATGTGTACAATTTATGAAAGATTCTCAAAAACATCTCGATATACAATATTTTTTGTGTAATTTCATGGATCACTATCTCTATTAACAATGAGTATTTTCAATCCAGATGGAGAAGTAGCATGGGAAAGAGTAACATAAAGTTGATCATGAGAAAAAACAGGTTCAAGAAGGTAAACGCCAATATTGCTCAATGTTTGACCTGACTTTTATTAATAGTCATTGCAAATGCTACTTTCACTAGAAATTGCCTCCTTTTAATTGGGAACGGAGTGTGTATACTCTGAAGTGTTAAAGAGATTCAAAATATAAATACTAAATCTCCAATATTGGATTCTGTCATAACTTCTGCTTCGATGATTTTATCTCCCAACCTGGTAATGATAAGTCGCGTTCCATTGCAAGACCATTTGACTTATTAAGATTTCTCAAAAAAATTATTGGTGCTCCCTTTTTCAGTTCCAAACGATGATTTGGAAGTCTAGGAAAATTCAATGAGTTCAGAACTTCAGGAGGATTCATGTTTTCAACAATGTCTCCTTCGATGGCACAAAAAGTATCAGCACTCATGTATGTGCGGAATTGACTGGGAAGCATTGACATCAACTTGTCATTTAATTTATCAACATCACTATTTTTTGGAACTAAAATAGCACGTTCTCTGAGATAACTGCTATCATTATATGAATTTCTCAAATTAGGATAGACAGAATCTACTAACTTTGTTAAAGATTCACTGTCATTTTTATGAGAAATTGAGATGGTATCTGTATCCAATTTGCCTCCCCAAATTCTGTAAGTGAAATTCCTCGTATCTTTCCTTCACCAACTGACAGCAACCAATTTGGAAATCATGTTAATTGTCTGCGCATATTTTGAGAAAAATTTGAACCCATCACTTGCATATTTGTTTTGAGATACAACATTGTGCAGTGATTCCAAATAGGAGATTATTTTATGGTAACTAATACTGTTGTTTCTCTTCTACCCTTGGGAACAATAGGTAATGTTTGCCGAAAATCACCACCAAGAATAAATAATTTTCTTCCAAAAATCTGATTCTCAGAATGATTATCATCGAATATCAGAATATCATTTAATGTACAATCCACAGTTTCAAATCTGTATCGATATGCCATTGGAGTTTCATCACAAATAATTAGAGATGCCTCTCTAATTAGTTTAGCCAAATCAGAATTTTTATTAACCGAATAACTGGATAATTCATCCAAATTAACGGAAATTTTGAATCGTGAATGTGCTGTTCTTCCACCGGATAACAGTATTGTAGCAATGCCTGACGATGCAACCGAAAGAACAATTTTTCGTTGAGATCTAACTCGAGCAATCAATGTTCTCCATAAGTAAGTCTTACCGGTCCCACCACTTTCATATACAAAAAAAAAGTCCTTCGCGATTTTGTGTGTAGGATTGCATAATAATATCATATGCATTTAATTAATCCTCATTTAATCTAGCATACAAATCATCGAATAACTGCTGTTCTGATATAAAATCATAATCAAATTCCTCTCTTATCAACCTATTCATGGAGAACTGAGCATTTTGAAAAGATGGTAATGGCATCGGTGAAAAATCTTGTAAAGAGAAACTACTTTTGTTTAAAATAAGTTCAATTTCAACTAATCTCAAATTTTGTAACTCATCGTCACCAATACGAATTTGAAGATTTTTCATGTCCCTTCTGATCCGATAAAGTAAATCACCTATCATATTTTTCCATTGACATTGCCATATATTGAAGGGGTTACTTACTTCAGAATACATAAGTATAGTATGGTACATGCTTAGCAACTTTTTTGCGGATGCCCATATAGATGCTTCAGTCAAAACTTCATTCCACTCATTATCATCATCAAGAAGACCAAGTGCTGCACATGCTACTTTAAAAGTTGGATGTACAAATCTATCAATAGTTCGAATATGTTGAAAACTTTGAACTCCATGAATTTTATGAAGTAACATTCGCAAATAGTAGCATTCTCCTGATAGTCGTCCAATGCACTTATCACTCAATTTGAGCTCCCAGTGTCGTATGTTTTGCTTCCAAATTCACTTACTTGAAAACTCGACAAATGTTAAATTTCTAATCGAAATATTATTTGTATTTGTTTCGAACCATTTGGTTAGCATGGTGTCATGTATATTTTCACGATCAAGAACATCATAAAAATGATCATCATCATTGAAAATCACAAATTGATAATCTGGAAGATGATATTGCAATCTAATCACAGATGGATATTACCTTTGCATTTCAAAATCAAATATCTTCCAACATGATTCAATTGGCAATAAATATCGATAATCGAGATATTGTTTAATCTTGTCAGCACTTCTATAACGATGATACCCACCTTCATTTGAGTGTAAAAACATTATTCTCAATCTGCACATTTGCTCTATCAACCCCTTTATTCATGTATTTGTATAGAAATTTATTGATCTCCAGTCGTGCGACTTTAGTCACGTTGATATGGCCATCAAACATGACAATTAAATCTCGATTATAAGAAACAACTCATCTATTTTCAAATGTGAAACCATTGATGGTCACCCTCTTAGATGGATTATCTGGATGCCTGTATGACACAATCCATCTTCATTGATTGTAGTTTCATTACAGAATTTTTTTGGATAGTATTTAGGACACTTTCCATTCGCCATACATGAAGCATTTGGATAAGCATCACCACAGGATCCATGAAACATACACCTAATAACCGTATTATAAGCAAGTGGATCAGCATCTTTATCTAGTATTTCAGCACAAATGATGTCATCAATTTGTTCTGGAGTAAGTGGTTTATCATTTGAAGCTAATGTCAGAGTAATATGAGTATGTGGCAAACCATGTTTTTGAAATTTAATGACAGAAATGTCTACACGTATACAGAGATGTTCTTTAGTATATATAAGAATAATAAAATGAGAAAAAAATTTAATTTAAAATAAAGTGAAATTGTTACCTGCAAGTACTTTTCCAAATAGATTATTGATCTTCAGAACATTCATTAATTTTTTGTCTTATTCTGAAAACTCGAGCAGTAATATTGGGTCCGTCTTCAACTTTTTATCCCGATATTTTTGTCAACTCTTATTTAATTTCTGGCCAATTTGGATTGTAGGTAAATGTAATAAAATGATTTGAATTTTCAATTTTCCTACAAATTGCCATTGCATCTCAAAAATATTGTACCATATTTCAAATTTCACCCGAAATAATGGTGGTAGAACAATTCTCCTTCCAACTACCGATGCATCCGTATCTTCGGCAACAACGACATCTTTCAAATCTTGATATACATCAGCCCGCAATGTAGATTGATAGATTTTCATGAAATTTAATCTATCGTGTTCAATTGGTACCTAGCAATCAACGACAAATTATTGGAATAGTTTAGCACATTTTAGAAGTGTGTGACCTTCATTGTATCGAAACTGAATTGGAAAAGTATAAAATTCATGTATTGAAACAAATTGTCTCCTCATAGTAGAAGAGCGTGAAAACTTTATGCCACATCACCATCCATCTGTTTTGTAGGAAAATAGTAAAGGATATTATAGTGACATGTAAGATGGATGAGTCTCCTTGATTCTTTTCAAATTTTCATCTCGAGTAACAACTACAATATCACGATATGTAATATGCCCACTATCTTCACCTACGATCAAAACAGTAACTTCATTAGCAGTTGGTTGGTTATATTGTCTATCACCTCGAGTATAAATTATTTGTAGTTGAAGATTCGAAACATTTTGATTTCGGAGCATGTCTCTAGCATTCCGAAATACTTGTACATATGGATTGATCTCATCTAACATATTTTGTAACCTCTCAACTACAGATGCATCAACTCCAATTGGGTTGTCATCATGACTATCTAAAAGATTCATACGATTTTGTAACTCATTATCGGTATAAAAAATATACAATTGTATGAATCTACCTAATTCTCCAACAGGTGGTAAGAGAGATCCAATTAAATGATAATTTTCTTCACTAATTCAAAATGAATATGGTCCAACAAAATTAACTACTGAATGATCTATTTTACCTCCCATAGATGTAAATCCAAATAGGGAGTTCAACAATCGAATTTTTTTCTTCAAATTTGGAGTAGCAAGTACTCATTCTAGAAACTGAGAAGTTTCAGGTAGTAGAGGTAAAACAACGTCTCCATCTTGACAAAACAAATTGTATTTCGGATCTTGTTTTGTAGTATTTCTAACTCTTTCTTCCACTGACATTAGAGATTGACATTTCTAACAGATAACCATTCTTGGACCAAACATCCATTTTCTTCTGACACGATATGGACATCATCTTGGACCTATTTAATGTAATTGGTTAGTGAAGTAAGTATTGTATATTAGATGCGTATAACTATCAATGTGTCAATGATGTAATGTAAATTTGTTATCTCGAAACATTGGAAGTAGTGTGTTGTGTAAGGGGTGTTCTATAAGAATCGAAAAAATGGGTAATTAAGAAAATCGAATTGCTGAAAATTGATAAATAGGATAACTAATAAAATGGTCAAAATTGATAAGGAATGAGCATGCAAGAAAATTGAATGAAAATGCTATGTTTTGGAGGAGTTTTAATTGGAGTAGAATTCTTAAATTGGAGAACTCTTAGTTAGAGTGGCAAACATTGGGGGAAGGGACTTTTATGGGCTCGTAAGTTGCTCTTTAGAGTTCCGTCAGGACTGAAGCATGCATGCTCTTATTAATTTCTAAAACGCTATCAGAGTGGCTGCCCATCTGATAAAGCATATTACTTTGGTACTTGATTGTTTCCAATGGCAATTGGAGTGAAAAACACGGGGGAATGTGGGAAAACGTAAGCATGATTATAGGATTTTTAGTAGTGATTATATGATTAGTTAAGAGATAAACTTTTCTTAATTATAAAAATTTAAAATTCTTTTAAAATAGCATTCGGAATTAACAATTTTGGAAGTTCCTTGTCCAAAACCCCATCTGCAATACATATAGATATAAAAAAATTGTTAATCTATTAAAGAATTTCATAAATTTATTGTTGTCTAAATTATGGTAGAAGAAGTAAAAACACTTGCATTCAAATTGTATTTTGTTTTAGAAAATCACAGTGCTTTTAGGCAAATATAAGTTACCATAATATAGAGTAACAGTTACTTATCTGTCTCTAATATCCGTAACTGAAGCAAGTCCAAGAATTAAGAGTACCCGGTGGTAACAGTCTTGTTTAGAGTTGGTTGACTTATTTCGTTTTATGTGCTCTTGAGGAACCGCCACGCTAATTCTAAATGGCATCTAACAATATAATCTACAAAACTGCTAAGCGGCTTATGAAAAATTCCATCATCCTTATTTGTGGAGGGAATTTGATTCCATCAGAAGTCAAATACCAATACTTGTGCCTTAGTGAAAAAGTTGACATAAAAATAGTGATGAACATCTATTACTCTGATTATAAAATAAATTTTTATGCCGACTGTTACAATTTGTAATAAAATATTGTTGAATAATGAGGAAATGAGTCTTGAATTATAACCTATTACATAACATTTTCCTTCCATATAAAGACGAAAGACAGTAACAGCAATAATCAATCGAAAATGTTACAGTATTGGGAATAATATTTGGAATTACAGCAAAAATGCCAATATTCGAAGAAAAACAGTACCAGAATTTCTAATTTGATGCGAACGACATTTTAGTCGGTGTAGTTGGGATTTTCTCCTTCGAATTTAATGTGGGATTTCTCTTTCGTCAATGTAAAGTTGCTGAAACTTTTTGAACTGGTGCATGGAATCGTTGTGGGGTACGTTTCATTTTCTAAACAAATGTTTCCTCCTATGCAATCTTGTGAGCTTGAAATTTAGCTGTCGTTGAAATGTTTATAGGCAAGCATGTTCCATAGTGAAATTAAGTTAAGGGCTAAAATCGATACCATAAAAAAGTTGAAAGAAATAATAAATTCTTATTTTTGTTAACCAAAAGATAAGGAATGAGCATGCAAGAAAATTGAATGAGGATGCTATGTTTTGGACGAGTTTTAATTGGAGTAGAATTCTTAAATTGAAGAACTCTTAATTGGAGTGGGGAATATTGGGGGAAGGGACTTTTATAGGTTCGTAAGTTGCTCTTCAAGGTTCCGTCATGAAGCATGCATGCTCTTATTGATTTCTAGCATATTATCAGATTGGCCGCCCATCTAGTAAAGCATATTACTTTGGAATTTGATTGTCTTCAAGGGCAATTGGAGTGAGAAACGTGGGGGGTAATGTGGAGAAAACGTAAGTATGATTATAGGATTTGTAGGAGCGGTTACAGGATTAGTTAAGAGATAAACATTTTTTAAGTATAAAAATGTAAAATTCTATTAAAATAACATTTAGACTTTTGACAATTTTGGAAGCTACTTATCCAAATCCCCCTCTGCAATACATATAGAAATAGAAAAATTGCTAATTTATAAAAAAATTTTGACAATTTATTGTTGTCTAAATTGTGAGCGAAGAAGTAAGAAACACTTGCGTTCAAATTGTATTTTATTTTAGAAAATCTCAGTGTTTTTTGGCAAGTATGACTTGCCATAATATGGCATAACAGTTACTTATCCTTCTCTATTATCAGCAAGCGAAGCAAGTCCAAGAATTAAGAGTACCCGGTGGTAACAGTTTGATTTAGAGTTGGTTGACTTACTTCATTTTATGTGCTCTTGGGGAACCGCCACCTTAATTCTAAATAGCATCTAACAATATAATCTATAAAATTGCTAAGCGGCTTATGAAAATTTCCATCAGCTTTGTATTTGGAGGAAATTTGGTTCCATCAGAAATTAAATACCAATACTTATGCTATAAGGAAAAAGATGGCATAAAAATAGTGATGAACATCTATTGTTCTAATCGTAAAATAAATTTTTATGCCAACTGTTACAATTTGTAATAAAATGTTGTTGAATCATAAGAAATTGAGTCTAGAACTATGACCTATTACGTAACATTTCCCTTCCATATAAAAACGAAAGACAGTAACAGTAATAATCTATCGAAAATATTACAGTATTGGGAATAATATTTGGAATTATAGTGAAAATGCCAATATTTTAAGAAAAACAGTACCAGAATTTCTAATTTGATGCGAACGATATTTTAATTGGTGTAGTTGGGATTTTGTCCTTCGAATTTAATGAGATATTTTCTTTTGTCAATGCAAAGTTGCTGAAATTTTTTGAACTGGTGCCTGAAATCGTTGCAGGGTATGTTGCATTTTCTAAGCAAATGTTTCATCCTATGCAATTTTGCGAGCTTGAAATTTAGCAGTCGTTGAAATGTTTGTAGACGGGTATGTTCCATAGTGAAATTAAGTTAAGGATTAAGATCGATACCATAAAAAAGTTGAAAGAAATAATAAATTCTTGTTTTCATTAACCAAAAGATAAGGAATGAGCATGCAAGAAAATTGAATGAGGATACTTTGTTTTGAAGGAGTTTTAATTGGAGTAGAATTCCTAAATTGGAGAACTCTTAATTGGAGTGGGAAACACTGGGGGAGAGGGCCTTTTATGGGCTCGTAAGTTGCTCTTTAGAGTTCCGTCAGGATTGAAGCATGCATGCTCTTATTAATTTCTAGCACATTATCCGAGTGGCTGCCCATCCGATAAAGCATATTACTTTGGTACTTGATTATTTCCAAGAGCAATTGGAGTAGGAAACGTGGGGGGAATGTGGGGAAAAACGTAAGCACGAATATAAGATTTGTAGAAGCGATTATAGGATTAGTTAAGAGTTAAACATTTCTTAATTATAAAAATGTAAAATTCTATTGAAATAGCATTCGAAATTTTGACAATGTTGGAAGTTCCATATCCAAATCCCCCTCTGCATTACATATAAATATAGAAAAATTGCTAATCTATAAAAGAATTTCAACAAATTATTGTTGTCTGAATTGTGGGGAAAGAAGTAAGAAACACTTGCATTCAAATTGTATTTTGTTTTAGAACATCTCAGTGCGTTTTGGCAAGTATGACTTGCCATAAAATGGTGTAACAATTAATTATCCTTCTCTAGTATCCGCAAGCGAAGCAAGTCCAAGAGTTAAGAGTACCTGGGGGTAACAGTCTGGTTTAGAATTGGTTGATTTACTTCATTTTATGTACTCTTGAGGTACCGCAACACTAATTCTAAATAGCATCTGACAATATAAACTATAAAATTATCAAGCGGCTTATGAAAAATTCCATCATCTTTGTATTTGGAGGGAAGTTGGTTCCATCAGAAGTCAAATACCGTTACTTGTGATATAGGGAAAACGATGGCATAAAAATAACAATGAACATCTATTGATTTGACCACAAAATAAATTTTTATGCCAATTGTTGCAATTTGAAATAATTTGTTACTCAATCATGAGAAAATGAGTCTAGAACTATGGCCTATTACGTAACATTTTCCTTCCATATAAAGACGAAAGACAGTAATAGCAATAATCAATCGAAAATATTACAATATTGGGAATAATATTTGAAATTATAGTGAAAATGCCAATATTTAAAGAAAAACAGTACCATAATTTCTAATTTGATGCGAACGACATTTTAATCGGTGGAGTTGGGATTTTATCCTTCGAATTTAATGTGAGATTTCTGTTTCGTCAATGCATAGTTGTTGAAACTTTTTGAACTGGTGCATGGAATCGTTGCGGGGTACGTTTCATTTTCTAAACAAATGTTTCCTCCTATGCAATTTTGTGAGTTTGAAATTTAGCTATCGTTAAAATGTTTGTAGACAGGCATGTTCCACAGTGAAATTAAGTTAAGAGTTAAGATCGATACCATAAAAAAGTCGAAAGAAATAATAAATTCTTATTTTCATTAACCAAAAGATAAGGAATGAGCATGCAAGAAAATTGAATGAGGATGCTATCTTTTGAAGAAGTTTTAATTGGAGTAAAATCCTTAAATTGGAGGACTCTTAATTAGAGTGGGAAGCATTGGGGGAAGTGACTTTTATGGTCTCGTAAGTTGCTCTTCAAGGTTCCGTCAATACTGAAGCTTGCATATTCTTATTGATTTCTAGCACATTATCAGATTGGCTGCCCATCTGATAAAGCATATTACTTTGGTATTTGATTGTTTTCAAGGGCAATTGGGGTGAGAAACGTGGGGGGTTATGTGGGAAAAACGTAAGTATGATTATAGGATTTGTAAGAACGGTTACAAGATTAGTTAAGAGATAAACATTTCTTAAATATAAAAATGTAAAATTCTATTAAAATAATATTCAGACTTTTAACAATTTTGAAAGCTACTTATCCAAATCCCCCTTTACAATACATATAGATATAGAAAAATTGCTAATCTATAAAAGAATTCCAACAATTTATTGTTGTCTAAGTTGTGAGGGAAGAAGTAAGAAACACTTGCGTTCAAATTGTATTTTGTTTTAGAAAATTTCAGTGCTTTTAGGCAAGTATAACTTGCCATAATATGGAGTAACAGTTACTTATCCTTCTCTAGTATACGTAAGCGAAGCAAGTCCGAGAGTTAAGAGTACCCGATGGTAACAGTCTGGTTTAGAATTGGTTGACTTACTTCATTTTATGTGCTCTTGAGGAACCGTCACGCTAATTCTAAATAGCATCTAACAATATAATCTACAAAATTGCTAAGCGGTTTATGAAAAATTCCATCATCCTTGTATGTGGGGGGAATTTGATTCCATCAGAAGTCAAATACCAATACTTGTGCCATTGGAAAAAAGATGGCATAAAAATAGTGTTGAACATCTATTGCTTTGATCATAAAATAAATTTTTATGCCAACTGTTACAATTTGTAAAAAAATGTTGTTGAATCATGAGAAAATGAGTCTAGAACTATGACCTATTACGTAACATTTTTCTTTCATATAAAAACGAAATACAGTAACAGCAATAATTAATCAAAAATATTACAGTATTGAGAATAATATTTGAAATTATAGTGAAAATGCCAATATTTAAAGAAAAACAGCACCAGAATTTCTAATTTGATGTGAACGACATATTAATCGGTGTAGTTGGGATTTTGTCCTTCGAATTTAATGTGAGATTTCTCTTTCGTCAATGCAAAATTGTTGAATCTTTTTTAACTGGTGCATGGAATCGTTGCGGGGTACGTTTCATTTTCTAAGCAAATGTTTCATCCTATGCAATCTTGCGAGTTTGAAATTTAGCTGTCATTGAAATGTTTGTAGATGGACATGTTCCATAGTGAAATTAAGTTAGTGGCTAAGATCGATACTATAAAAAAGTTTAAAGAAATAATAAATTCTTAATTTCGTTAATCAAAAGATAAGGAATGAGCATACAAGAAAATTGAATGAGAATGCTATGTTTTGGAGGATTTTTAATTGGAGTAGAATTCCTAAATTGGAGGACTCTTAATTGGAGTGGGAAACATTGGGGGGCAGGGACTTTTATGGGCTCGTAAGTTGCTCTTTAGAGTTCCGTCAGGACTGAAGCATACATGCTCTTATTAATTTCTAGCAAGTTATCTGAGTGGCTGCCCATCTGATAAAGTATATTAGTTTGGTACTTGATTGTTTCCAAGGGCAATTGGAGTGGGAAACGTGGGGGGGAAAACGTAAGCATGATTATAGGATTTGTAGGAGCGGTTACAAGATTTGTTAAGAGATAAACATTTCTTAAGTATAAAAATGTAAAATTTTATTAAAATAACATTCAAACTTTTGACAATTTTGAAAGTTCCTTATCCAAATCCCCCTTTGCAATACATATAGATATAAAAAAATTGCTAATCTATAAAAAAATTTCAGCAATTTATTGTTGTCTAAGTTGTGGGGGAAGAAGTAAGAAACACTTGTATTCAAATTGTATTATGTTTTAGAAAATCTCAGTGCTTGTAGGCAAGTATAACTTGCCATAATATGGAGTAACAGTTACTTATTCTTCTCCAGTATCCGCAAACGAAGCAGATCCAAGAGTTAAGAGTACCCGGTGGTAACAATCTGGTTTAGACTCGATTGACTTATTTCATTTTATGTGCTCTTGAGGAACCGCCACGCTAATTCTAAATGGTATCTAATAATATAATCTATAAAATTGCTAAGCGGCTTATAAAAATTTCAATCATCTTTGTATGTGGGAGAATTTGGTTCCATCAGAAGTCGAATACCAATACTTGTGCCATAGGAAAAAAGATGGCATAAAAATGGTGATGAACATCTATTGTTCTGACCATAAAATAAATTTTATTCTAACTGTTGCAATTTGTAATAAGTTGTTATTGAATTATGAGAAAATGAGTCTAGAACTATACTTATTACGTAACATTTCCCTTCTATATAAAGACGAAAGACAGTAACAGCAATAATCAATCTAAAATATTACAGTATTGGGAATAATATTTAAAATTACAGTAAAAATGCCAATATTTAAAGAAAAACAGTACCAGAATTTCTAATTTGATGCGAATGACATTTTAATCAGTGTAGTTGGAATTTTATCCTTCGAATTTAATGTGAGATTTCTCTTTCGTCAATGCAAAGTTGCAGAAACATTTTGAACTGGTGCATGGAATCGTTGCGGTGTACGTTTCATTTTCTAATCAAATGTTTCCTCCTATGCAATCTTGCGAGTTTGAAATTTAGCTGTCGTTAAAATGTTTGTAGACGGGCATGTTTCACAGTGAAATTAAGTTAAGGACTAAGATCGATACCATAAAAAAGTTGAAAGAAATAATAAATCCTTGTTTTCGTTAACCAAAAGATAAGGAATGAGCATGCAAGAAAATTGAATGAGAATGCTATGTTTTGGAGGTGTTTTAATTGGAGTGAAATTCTTAAATTGGAGAACTCTTAATTGGAGTGGGAAACATTGGGGGAAGGGACTTTTATGGGCTCGTAAGTTGCTCTTTAGGGTTCCGTCAGGACTGAAGCATGCATGCTCTTATTAATTTCTAGCACGTTATCCGAGTGGCTGCCCGTCTGATAAAGTATATTATTTTGGTACTTGATTGTTTCCAAGGGCAATTGAAGTGGGAAAAGTGTGGGGGAATGTGGAGAAAATGTAAGTAGGATTATATAATTTGTCGAAGCGATTATAGGATTAGTTAAGAGATAAACATTTCTTAATTATAAAAATATAAAATTCTATTAAAATAGCATTCGGACTTTTGACAATTTTGGAAGAAACTTATCCAAAACTCCCTCTGTAATACATATAGACATTGAAAAATTGCTAATCTATAAAAGAATTCCAACAAATTATTGTTGTCTGAATTGTGGGGGAAGAAGTAAGAAACACTTGCTTTCAAATTGTATTTTGTTTTTGAAAGTCACAATGCTTTTAGGCAAGTATAAGTTACAATAATATGGAATAACAGTTATTTATCCATCTCCAATATCTATAACCGAAGCAAGTCTAAGAGTTAAGAGTACCCTGTGGTAACTGTTTGGTTTAGACTTGGTTGACTTACTTCATTTTATGTGCTCTTGAGGTACCGCAACACTAATTCTAAATAGCATCGAACAATATAAACTATAAAATTGCTAAGCGGCTTGTGAAAAATTCCGTCATCTTTATATTTGGAAGGAACTTGGTTCCATCAGAAGTCAAATACTGTTACTTGTGATATAGGGAAAAAGATGGCATAAAAATAGGGATGAACATCTATTGATTTGACCACAAAATAAATTTTTATGCCAACTGTTGCAATTTGAAATAATTTGTTATTCAATCATGAGAAAATGAGTCTAGAACTATGGCCTATTACGTAACATTTCCCTTCTATATAAAGACGAAAGACAGTAATAACAATAATCAATCGAAAATATTTCGGTATTGGGAATAATATTTGAAATTACAGTAGAAATGCCATTATTTTAAAAAAAAAAACAGTACCAGAATTTCTAATTTGATGCGAATGATGTTTTAATCGGTGTAGTTGGGATTTTGTCCTTCGAATTTAATGTGAGATTTCTCTTTCGTCAATGCAAAGTTGATGAAACTTTTTGAACTGGTATATGAAATCGTTGTAGCGTGCGTTTCATTTTCTAAGCAAATGTTTACTCCTTTGCTATCTTGCGAATTTGAAATTTAGCTGACGTTGAAATGTTTGTAGACGGGAATATTCCATAGTGAAATTAAATTAGGGCTAAAATCGATACCATAAAAAATTTGAAAAAGATAATAAATTCTTGTTTTCATTAACTAAAAGATAAGGAATGAGCATGCAAGAAAGTTGAATGGGGATGCTATCTTTTGGATGAGTTTTAATTGGAGTAGAATTATTAAGTCGGAGGACACTTAATTGGAGTGGAAAACATTGAGGGAATGGACTTTTATGAGCTCGTAAGTTGCTTTTCAAAGTTCCATCAGGACTGAAGCGCGCATGCCTTTACTGATTTTTAGCACGTTATCCGATTGGCTGCTCGTCTGATAAAGCATAAGATTTTGATATTTGATTGTTTCCAAGGGCAATTGGAGTGGGAAACGTGGGGGGGAATGTGGGGAAAACGTAAGCATAATTATAAGATTTGTAGGAGCGGTTATAGGATTAATTAAGAGATAAACATTTTTTAATCATAAAAATATAAAATTCTATTAAAATAGCATTAAGACTTTTGACAATTTTGGAAGCTCCTTATCCAAAACCCCTCTGCAATGCATATAAATATAGAAAAATTGCTAATCTATAAAAGAACTCCACCAATTTGTTGTTGTCTAAGTTGTGGGGGAAGAAGTAAGAAACACTTGTGTTCAAATTGTATTTTATTTTAGAAAGTTTTAGTGCTTTTAGGCAAATATAACTTGCCATAATATGGAGTAACAGTTACTTATCTTTCTCTAACATCCGTAAGCGAAGCAAGTCCAAGAGTTAAGAGTACCCGGTGGTAACGGTCTAGTTTAGAGTTGGTTGAGTTACTTCTTTTTATGTGCTCTTGAAGAACCGCCACGCTAATTCTAAATAACATCTAACAATATAATTTATAAAATTGCTAAGCGGCTTATGAAAACTTCCATCATCTTTGTATGTGGAGGGAACTTGGTTCCATCAGAAGTCAAAAACCAGTACTTGTGTCATAGGGAAAAAGATGGCATAAAAATTGTGATGAACATCTATTGTTCTGACCATAAAATAAATTTTTATTCTAACTGTTGCAATTTGTAATAAGTTGTTATTGAATCATGAGAAAATGAGTCTAGTACTATGACCTATTACGTAACATTTCCCTTCTATATAAAGATGAAAGACAGTAACAGCAATAATGAATCGAAAATATTACAATACTGGAAATAATATTTGAAATTACAATGGAAATGCCAATATTTAAAGAAAAAATAGTACCAGAATTTCTAATTTGATGCGAACGATATTTTAATAGGTGTAGCTAGGATTTTGTCCTTCGAATATAATGTGAGATTTTTCTTTCGTCAATGCCAAGTTGCTGAAACATTTTGAACTGGTGCATGGAATCGTATCGGGGAACGTTTCATTTTCTAAGCAAATGTTTCCTCCTATTCAATCTTGCGAGTTTGAAATTTAGTTGTCGTTGAAATGTCTGTAGGCGGGCATGTTCCATAGTAAAATTAAATTAAGGGTTAAGATCGATACTGTAAAAAAATTGAAAGAGTTAATAAATTCTTGTTTTTGTTAATTAAAAGATAAGGAACGAGCATACAAGAAAGTTGAATGAGGACGCTATATTTTGGAGGAGTTTTAATTGGAGTAATATTCTTAAAATGGAGGACTCTTAATTGCAGTGGAAAACATTGGGGGGAGGGCTTTTTTTGGGCTCGTAAGTTGCTCTTTAAGGTTCCGTTAGGACTGAAACATGCATGCTCTTATTGATTTCTAGCACGTTATTCGATTGGCTGTCCATCTAATAAAGCATATTGCTTTGGTATTTGATTGTTTCCAAGGGCAATTGGAGTGGGAAACATGGGGTGGGGAATGAGGGGAAAAGATAAGCATGATTATAGGATTTGTAGGAGCGGTTATAGGATTAGTTAAGAGATAAATATTTCTTAATAATAAAAATATAAAATTCTATTAAAATAACATTCAGACTTTTGACAATTTTGAAAGTTCTTTATCCTAAACCCCTTCTGCAATACATATAGATATAGAAAAATTGCTAATCTATAAAAAAATTTCAACAATTTATTGTTGTCTAAATTGTGGGGGAAGAAGTAAAAAACACTTGTGTTCAAATTGTAATTTGTTTTAGAAAGTCTGAGTACTTTTAGACAAGTATAACTTCTCATAATATGGAGTAACAGTTACTTATCCGTCTCTAGTATCTGTAAGCGAAGCAAATCCAAGAGTTAAGAGTACCCGGTGGTAACAGTCCGGTTTAGAGTTGGTTGACTTACTTCAATTTATGTGCTCTTGAAGAACCGCCACACTAATTATAAATAGCATATAACAATATAATCTACAAAATTGCTAAGCGGCTTATGAAAAATTCTATCATTTCTGTATGTGGAGGGAACTTGGTTTAATCAGAAGTAGAGGTGGCAAGATGGGTGATTTGGGCGGGTTTGGGTTGGGTAAAATGGGTAATGGGTATAAGTGAGTCAACCCATTTATATCCATTTAATTAGATGGGTATAAATGGGTAAGTCAAAAAATGAGTTGGGTAACCCAATTATCCATTTATAACCCATTTATTCTAAATTTTTACAAGCTCATATAAATTCATTTTTAAACTAAATTATCAATTTATACCATTTTACACCCATCATTAATTTTAAATATTTACTTATTATGCCAAATAAGTCTAATTATCAATTTTTTTTCCATCCGCATGCCATGTCGCAAAATTACATATTATTTAATAATTGAACAATGAGAATCTAAAATTTTGGACTAAATAATATGAAAGTTAACAAAAAAATTTAATCCAAAACTTTGAACCCCTAGTATTTGTGATTTTTATTTTTTGGACACACTTTCAATAATATTACTTACTTGTTTTCGATGAAAGTTGAAGTGGATATATAATGTAAGTGGTGCAAGTTTCTAACCTGATCCCCGAAATTCAAAGGAAAAACAGTCCGCAATGATCTATGCTAGACTAGCAACAAACATGCAATCCAACTCCAAATGCAAATAATTTTGAACAGGGCAGGGAGGATTTGATTGGAACATGGGAAGAGATTATGAGTAGGAAGTTTTAAATTCAATACCTTTTCTTTATAAAAAAAAAGAAAATAATTAAATAATTTTTGACAGCCTTTTTTTTTTCCCATGGTTAAGAAGCTTTTTTTTTTTTTTTTGTCAAAGTTAAGAAGCATTTGGTTAAGTAGAAAAGACGAAATGAAGGGAAGGAAATGGGTGATTTGACGGGGTTAATTGTCGGTCAAAGAAAAAGTCTGGAAGTTGGGGTTGGGTGAGGTGGTGCCAGCTCTTTTTCACCCCGAGAAATACAAAAGGTTTGGGAATGTAAGTTAAATGGGTTAAATGGGTTAGATGGGTTACCCAATTATACCCATTTATTAAATGGGTATAATTGGGTAACCCATTTATATTCATATATAAAAATTTAATATACCCATATTCAATTATTAATGGGCGGGTATGGGTAAAATTAGTTAAATGGTTTTATTTGACACCTCTAATCAGAAGTCAAATACCAATACTTGTGCCATAGGGAAAAAAGTGGTATAAAAATAGTGATGAATATCTAATGCTCTTACCATAAAATAAATTTTTATTCTAACTGTTGCAATTTGTAAAAAGTTGTTATTGAATTATGAGAAAATGAGTTTAGAACTATGACCTATTACGTAACATTTTCCTTCTATATAAAGACGAAAGACAGTAACAGCAATAATCAATTGAAAATATTACAATACTGGGAATAATATTTGAAATTACAATGGAAATGCCAATATTTAAAGAAAAAATAGTACCAGGATTTCTAATGTGATGCGAACGACGTTTTAATAGGTGTAGTTGGGATTTTGTCCTTCGAATATAATGTGAGATTTCTCTTTCGTCAATGCAAAGTTGCTCAAACATTTTGAACTGGTGCATGGAATCGTATCGGGGTACGTTTCACTTTCTAAGCAAATGTTTCATCCTATGCAATCTTGTGAGTTTGAAATTTAGCTGTCGTTGAAATGTTTGTAGGCGGGCATGTTCCATAGTGAAATTAAGTTAAGGGTTAAGATCGATACCGTAAAAAAATTGAAAGAGATAATAAATTCTTGTTTTCGTTAATCAAAAGATAAGGAACGAGCATACAAGAAAGTTGAATGAGGACGCTATATTTTGGAGGAGTTTTAATTGGAGTAGTATTTTTAAAATGGAGGACTCTTAATTGCAGTGGAAAACATTGGGAGGAGGGCTTTTTTTGGGTTCGTAAATTGCTCTTCAAGGTTCCGTCAGGATTGAAACATGCATGCTCTTATTGACTTCTACCACATTATCCGATTGGCTGCCCGTATGATAAAATATATTACTTTGGTACTTGATTGTTTCCAAGGGCAATTAGAGTGGGAAACGTGGGGGAATGTGGGGAAAACGTAAGCATAATTATAGAATTTGTAAGAGCGGTTATAGGATTAGTTAAGAGATAAACATTTCTTAATTATAAAAATTTAAAATTCTATTAAAATAGCATTCAGACTTTTGACAATTTTGGAGTCCCTTATCCAAAGCCCTCTTTGCAATATATATAGATATAGAAAAATTGCTAATTTATAAAAGAATTCCAACAATTTATTGTTATCCAAATTGTGGGCGAAGAAGTAAGAAACACTTGCGTTCAAATTGTATTTTGTTTTAGAAAGTCTGAGTGCTTTTAGGCAAGTATAACTTGCAATAATATGGAGTAACAGTTACTTATCCGTCTTTAGTATCTGTAAGCGAAGCAAATCCAAGAGTTAAGAGTACCCGGTGGTAACGGTCTGGCTTAGAATTGGTTGACTTACTTCAATTTATGTGCTCTTGAGGAACCGCCACGCTAATTATAAATAGCATTTAACAATATAATCTATAAAATTACTAAGCTGCTTATGAAAAATTCTATCATTTTTGTATGTGGAGGGAACTTGGTTTAATCAGAAGTCAAATACCAATACTTATGCCATAGGAAAAAATGTGACATAAAAATAGTGATGAATATCTATTGCTCTTACCATAAAATAAATTTTTATGCTAACTGTTGCAATTTGTAATAAGTTGTTATTGAATCATGAGAAAATGAGTCTAGAACTATGGCCTATTGCGTAACATTTCCCTTCTATATAAAGACGAAAGACAGTAACAGCAATAATCAATCGAAAATATTACAATACTGGGAATAATATTTGAAATTACAATGGAAATGCCAATATTTAAAGAAAAAATAGTGCCAGAATTTCTAATTTGATGCGAACGACGTTTTAATAGGTGTAATTGGGATTTTGTCCTTCGAATATAATGTGAGATTTCTCTTTCGTCAATGCAAAGTTGCTGAAACATTTTGAACTGGTGCATTGAATCGTATCGGGGTACGTTTCATTTTCTAAGCAAATGTTTCATCCTATGCAATCTTGCGAGTTTGAAATTTAGCTGTCGTTGAAATGTTTGTAGGCGGGCATGTTTCATAGTGAAATTAATTTAAGGGTTAAGATCGATACCGTAAAAAAATTGAAAGAGATAATAAATTCTTGTTTTCGTTAATCAAAAGATAAGGAACGAGCATACAAGAAAGTTGAATGAGGACGCTATATTTTGGAGGAGTTTTAATTGGAGTAGTATTTTTAAAATGGAAGACTCTTAATTGCAATGGAAAACATTGGAAGGAGGGCTTTTTTTGGGTTTGTAAATTGCTTTTCAAGGTTCCGTCAGGATTGAAACATGCATGCTCTTATTGACTTCTACCATATTATCAGATTGGCTGCCCATATGATAAAATATATTACTTTGGTACTTGATTGTTTCCAAGGGCAATTAGAGTGGGAAACGTGGGGGGAATGTGGGGAAAACGTAAGTATGATTATAGAATTTGTAAGAGCGGTTATAGGATTAGTTAAGAGATAAATATTTTTTAATTATAAAAATTTAAAATTCTATAAAATAGCATTCAGGCTTTTGACAATTTTGGAATCCTTTATCCAAAACCCTCTCTGCAATATATATAGATATAGAAAAATTGCTAATCTATAAAAGAATTCCAACAATTTATTGTTGTCCAAGTTATGGGGGAAGAAGTAAGAAACACTTGCGTTCAAATTATATTTTGTTTTCGAAAGTCTGAGTGCTTTTAGGCAAGTATAACTTGTCATAATATGGAGTAACAGCTACTTATCCGTCTCTAATATCTGTAAGCGAAGCAAATCCAAGAGTTAAGAGTACCCGGTGGTAACAGTCTGGTTTAGAATTGGTTGACTTACTTCAATTTATGTGCTCTTGAGGAGCCGCCACGCTAATTATAAATAGCATTTAACAATATAATCTATAAAATTGCTAAGCGGCTTGTGAAAAATTCTATCATCTCTGTATGTGGAGGAAACTTGGTTTAATCTAAAGTCAAATACTAATACTTGTGCCATAGGAAAAAAAGGTGGCACAAAAATAGTGATGAATATCTATTGCTCTTACCATAAAATAAATTTTTATGCTAACTGTTGCAATTCGTAATAAGTTGTTATTGAATCATGAGAAAATGAGTCTAGAACTACGGCCTATTGCGTAACATTTCCATTCTATATAAAGACGAAAGACAGTAACAGCAATAATCAATCGAAAATATTACAGTATTGGGAATAATATTTGAAATGACAGTGAAAATGCCAAAATTTAAAGAAAAAACAGTACCAAAATTCTATCATCTCTGTATGTAGAGGGAACTTGGTTTAATCAGAAGTCAAATACCAATACTTGTACCATAGGAAAAAAGATGGCATAAAAATAGTGTTGAATATCTATTACTCTTACCATAAAATAAATTTTTATGCTAAATGTTGCAATTTGTAATAAGTTGTTATTGAATCATGAGAAAATGAGTCTAGAACTATGGTCTATTGCATAACATTTCCTTTCTATATAAAGACGAAAGACAGTAACAGGAATAATCAATCGAAAATATTACAGTATTAGGAATAATATTTGAAATTACAGTGGAAATGCCAAAATTTAAAGAAAAAATAGTACCAGAATTTCTAATCAGATGCAAACGACATTTTAATCGGTGTAGTTGGGATTTTGTCTTTCGAATTTAATGTGAGATTTCTCTTCCGTCAATGCAAAGTTGATGAAACTTTTCGAACTGGTGTATGGAATCGTTGCGGTATACGTTTCATTTTCTAAGCAAATGTTTCCTCCTTGCAATCTTGCGAGTTTAAAATTTAGCTTTCGTTGAAATCTTTACAGACAGGTATGTTCCATAGTGAAATTAAGGTAAGGGATAAAATAGATACCATAAAAAAATTGAAAAAGATAATAAATTCTTATTTTCGTTAACCAAAAGATAAGGAAGGAGCATGCAAGAAAGTTGAATGAGGATGCTATGTTTTGCCGTAGTTTTAATTGGAGTAGAATTCTTAAATTGGAGGATTCTTAATTGGAGTGGAAAACATTGGGGGGAGGGACTTTTATAGACTCGTAAGTTGCTCTTCAAAGTTCCGTCAGGACTGAAGCATGCATGCTCTTATTGATTTCTAGCATGTTATCCGATTGGTTGTCCATCTAATAAAGCATATTACTTTGGTATTTGATTGTTTCCAAGGGCAATTGGAGTGGGAAACATAGGGGGGGAATGTGAGGAAAACATAAGCATGACTATAGGATTTGTAAGAGCGGTTATAGGATTAGTTAAGAGATAAACATTTCTTAATTATAAAAATGTAAAATTCTATTAAAATAGCATTTAGACTTTTGACAATTTTGAAAGTTCTTTATCCTAAATCCCCTCTGCAATACATATAGATATAGAAAAATTGTTAATCTATAAAAGAATTTCAACAATTTATTGTTGTCTAAATTGTGAGGGAAGAAGTAAGAAACACTTGCATTCAAATTGTATTCTGTTTTAGAAAGTTTCAGTGCTTTTAGGCAAGTATAAGTTGCCATAATATGGAGTAACAGTTACTTATCCTTCTCTAGTATCCGTAACCAAAGCAAGTCCATGAGTTAAGAGTACCCGGGGGTAACAGTCTAGTTTAGAGTTGGTTGACTTACTTCCTTTTATGTGCTCTTGAGGAATCACCACTCTAATTTCGAATAGCATCTAACAATATAATCTATAAAATTGCTAAACGGCTTATAAAAACTTCCATCATCTTTGTATGTGGAGAGAATTTGGTTCCATCTGAAGTCAAATACCAATACTTGTGCCATAGGAAAAAAGATGGCATAAAAATAGTGATGACCATCTATTGTTCTAACAATAAAATAAATTTTTATTCTAAGATGAAAGACAGTAACAACAATAATCAATCGAAAATATTACAATACTGGGAATAATATTTGAAATTACAATGGAAATGCCAATATTTAAAGAAAAAACGGTACCAGAATTTCTAATTTGATGCGAACGAAGTTTTAATAGGTGTAGCTGGGATTTTGTCCTTCGAATATAATGTGAGATTTCTTTTCCGTCAATGCAAAGTTGCTGAAACATTTCGAACTGGTGTATGGAATCGTTGCGGTCTACGTTTCATTATTTTCTAAGCAAATGTTTCCTCCTTTGCAATCTTGTGAGTTTGAAATTTAGCTTTCGTTGAAATGTTTATAGACGGGCATGTTCTATAGTGAAATTAAGGTAAGAGATAAGATCGATACCAAAAAAAAGTTGAAAGAGATAATAAATTTTTGTTTTCGTTAACCAAAAGATAAGGAATGAACATGCAAGAAAGTTGAATGAGAATGCTGTGTTTGGCGTAGTTTTAATTGGAGTAGAATTCTTAAATTGGAGGATTCTTAATTGGAGTGGGAAACATTGGGAGGGAGGGACTTTTATAGGCTCGTAAGTTGCTCTTCAGGGTTCCGTCAGGACTAAAGCATGCATGCTCTTATTGATTTCTAGCACGTTATCCGATTGGCTGTCCATCTAATAAAGTATATTATTTTGGTATTTGATTGTTTTCAAGGGCAATTGGGGTGAGAAACGTGGGGGGTTATGTGGGAAAAACGTAAGTATGATTATAGGATTTGTAAGAACGGTTACAAGATTAGTTAAGAGATAAACATTTCTTAAATATAAAAATGTAAAATTCTATTAAAATAATATTCAGACTTTTAACAATTTTGAAAGCTACTTATCCAAATCCCCCTTTACAATACATATAGATATAGAAAAATTGCTAATCTATAAAAGAATTCCAACAATTTATTGTTGTCTAAGTTGTGAGGGAAGAAGTAAGAAACACTTGCGTTCAAATTGTATTTTGTTTTAGAAAGTCTCGGTGCCTTTAGGCAAGTATAAGTTGCCATAATATGGAGTAACAGTTACTTATCCTTCTCTAGTATCCGTAACCGAAGCAAGTCCAAGAGTTAAGAGTACTCGGTGGTAATAGTCTAGTTTAGAGTTGGTTGACTTACTTTCTTTTATGTGCTCTTGAGGAACCGCCACGCTAATTCTAAATAGCATCTAACAATATAATCTATAAAATTGCTAAGCGGCTTATGAAAACTTCCATCATCTTTGTATGTGGAGGGAATTTGGTTCCATCGGAAGTCAAATACCAATACTTGTGCCATAGGAAAAAAGATGGCATAAAAAGGGTTAATTCCACTTTGTCCCCCCAAACTTTGGACGATTATCCACTTAAATCCCTAAACTTCAAAATGGGACACTTAATTCCCTAAACTTATAAATACCTCCCACTTAAGTCCCTGAACTTATAAAATGGGACACTTAAATCCCTAAACCCTTATAAAATGGGACACTTCGACCACCAACGGCATTCAGGATTTGTTAACAATTTTCCTTAAGTGGGAGGTATTTATAAGTTTAAGGACTTAAGTGTCCCATTTTGAAGTTTAGGGATTTAAGTGGATAATCGTCCAAAGTTTGGGGGGACAAAGTGGAATTAACCCGCATAAAAATGGTGATGAACATCTATTGTTCTGACCATAAAATAAATTTTTGTTCTAACTGTTGCAATTTGTAATAAGTTGTTATTGAATCATGAGAAAATGAGTCTAGAGCTATAACCTATTACGTAACATTTCCCTTCTATATAAAGACGAAAGATAGTAACAGCAATAATCAATCGAAAATATTACAATACTGGGAATAATATTTGAAATTACAATGGAAATGCCAATATTTAAAGAAAAAACAGTACCAAAATTTCTAATTTGATGTGAGCGACGTTTTAATCGGTATAGCTGGGATTTTGTCCTTCGAATTTAATGTGAGATTTCTCTTTCGTCAATGCAAAGTTGCTGAAACTTTTTGAACTGGTGTATGGAATCGTTGCGGTGTACGTTTCATTTTCTAAGCAAATGTTTCCTCCTTTGCAATCTTGCGAGTTTGAAATTTAGCTATCGTTGAAATATTTATAGACGGGTATGTTTCATAGTGAAATTAAATTAAGGGTTAAGATCGATACCATAAAAAAGTTGAAAGAGATAATAAATTTTTGTTTTCGTTAACCAAAAGATAAGGAATGAGCATGTAAGAAAGTTGAATGAGGTTACTTTGTTTTGGAGGAGTTTTAATTGGAGTATAATTTTTAAATTGGAGGACTCTTAATTGGAGTGGGAAACATTGGGGGGAGGGACTTTTATGGGCTCGTAAGTTGCTCTTTAAAAGGTTCCGTCAAGACTGAAGCATGCATGCTCTTATTAATTTCTAGCACGTTATCTGAGTGGCTGCCCATCTGATAAAGCATATTACTTTAGTACTAGATTGTTTCCAAGGGCAATTAGAGTGGGAAATGTGAGGGGGAATGTGGGAAAAACGTAAGCATGATTATAAAATTTGTAGGAGCGGTTATAGGATTAGTTAAGAGATAAACATTTCTTAATTGTAAAAATGTAAAATTCTATTAAAATAGCATTCAGACTTTTGATAATTTTGGAAGTTTCTTATCCAAAACCCCCTCTGCGATATATATAGATACAGATTAGCATTGTATTTCAGTTAGATTACTTTGTATATATTCTTAGTTGTATATAATAGTCATTTTTTGTCAAAGGCCATAGTAATAAGCCAGTTTTACAATAGAAAACTAGAATACAAGCACTACATATGTTTTATACCACGGTAGTAAAATCAAATAAATTAATGGAATGCATCAAAAAGATTTTTTAAAATTTTTAAGATCAAAGGAGTTTTTTTTAAGTCTAAAGGGGAGATTGATCAAACCTGTTGTCTTCAAGGAGAGGATCAGGGGGTTACAGAAGCTTTGTACTTTTCAATTTTTTTTCCTTCAAAGATTTTGTGCGCCCACTTATCGAAACATAGGGCTAACACAATAGTTTGAATCTTTTCCTTTCCTTCCTTTTGGTCAATAACCTTTTCTTTTATTTTAAGAGTAAATTTTATATACACTGATAGTATAGACACTATTATTGTTAGATATATAACACATGATCAAAATTTGAAATTCAAATTTAAATTTAAACGAGTTATCATACATCCAATTGTGATGGTGTATATACAGTCAGTGTATAAAAAATTAATTCTTATTTTAGTAGTAATGTTGTAGTTTATATGGTCATTTTAATATCTGTGGAATGTGATCAATAATGTTTGTGTGAACATAGCAAGGTCTTTTTTTTTAATTTGTTTTGTTTAGGTAAAAGTTGGTAGGAGAGTTAAAGGTTCAGTTATACATTCCTTTCAATGCCAATATATAAATGCTTGGCTTCAACATGGATTAGATTAAATGATTATAATAGTACAGACCAAAATAGTATAGAATTTAAAATAGAAATAGGTATTCATAAGTGTTTTTTTAGGTACTCATGAGTTGATAAAGACAACATCAATATCTGTAAGGGCTGTTGGAATCTTTTCCTTTTTTAAGTCTATTTTGCTGCCTTATGGCTACTAAAACTGCATTGCTTTTTTATCTCTTTGTTTCGTGAAAGATTACAAGTGCTTATTTGTTTTTCTGGATTTCTGATACAAGTATTGAGGACAAAAAGACAAAAAAAAAAAAAAAAAAGAGAAACAAAGAACTGAACTTTATCACTTTGCAAATTTGATGCTTAACTCATAACATAAAGTTGCTCTATTTATAGAGTTAAAACCAATGAAAAAATGCATGAATCTAGGAAGTGTAGCCACTAACTACTGATAGAGTGCTCACACAAGCAATAGATTCCACGAGACCAAGTAAAACCAAAACAAACTAAAAAAAACTCCAAATTGGCATGGTCAATTAAGAGATTGAGTAAATATATCTAACAATACCTCCATCTGAAAGTTTTCAAACATTTGGAAAACAAGGTGCTCAGTCCTTCTTTAAGCCTCAAGGCTAGCTATGTCACTTACGAGCTTTGAAGTGCTACTCCGCGAATAAAGACTAAAGCTGAACAAGCATTTTCATTCATTGACCTTACAAAGAGAGATGAAAGACTTTAAAAAGAATATTCATATACATAAGGTTACGCTTTCGATTTAATAAGATTTATCAAGTGCACAAACTCCAAGCAGCTTCCTTAGTTTTTGAAACACAGGCAACTTCAATGGCATGGTCATTATATCAACAATCTAATCTTCATTTTTGGAGTGAAAAAAAAATTCAATTATTGCATCCCTCACAAGGTCCCTTAGAAAGTGAGACCTCACATCTATGTGCTTGCTTCTTCCATGTAGGACTAGAATTTTAGAGAGTTTGATGGCCAAACTATTGTCATAATAAATTGCCATAGCTCCCTGTTGCTAAAAATGCAACTCTTCAAGTATATTCCTTAGCCAAATTACTTGATAGGCAAAGGCTGTTGCAGCTACTAACTCTGATTCGATTGTTGATAAAGTAACAACTGATTACTTCTTTAAATTTCATGAAACAACTTCTGAACCCATCATGAATATACAGCCAGACATACTCTTTCTAATATCAAGATCACATGCATAGTCACTGTCAGTAAAACTAAACAAATCTGACTTTTCACTATTCTTGTAGAACAACTCACATTCAATGGTTCCTTACAAGTATTGAAAAATCCTCTTGGCAGCTAGAAGACGTGTCTCTCTTAGGCATTCCATGTATATACTAAAAAGACTTATAGCATGCATAATATTAGGCCTTGTGACAGTCAAGTACATAAGACTTCCCACAATTTGCTTGAAAAGGATGCTATCAACTCTCTTTCCTTCAGGATTTTTTATGAGATTTAAATCCACTTCAAATGGCATGCTAACAGAGTTACAATTTTTCATTTGAAACCTATTCAGAATTTTTTGCACATCCTTTTTTAAGAAATAAAAATTCCAACTACAGATTTAACCACCTCAATACCCAAAAAATTATGCATTTTTCCAAGATTAGACATATCAAATTCGGACATCATAGATTTTAAATTTGTCAAATATGGCAGTATCATATCCAATGAAAATAAGGTCGTCCACATATAAGCAAATAATAAGCAATTTTTCTCCATCTCCAATCTTTATAAAAAAGTGTATGTCTACATGGACATTTTTTAAATCCCTCTAAAATAAGCATCTATATGACTACACCAAGTGTATGGGGCTTATTTTAGGTTGTATATTTTTGAGTTTATGAACCTTATTTTCATTTCCAAACTTATATAACCGGAAGGTTGTTTGATAAATACATGTTCCAATAAATCATCATGCAAAAATATTTATTTTACGTCCAATTAGAAGATAGGCCATGAATGTTGCGTTGCCGATACAATTACTAGTTTGATTGTATCATGTCTTTCAATACGAGTAAAAATTTCTCTATAATCCACCCCAAACTCTTGCTTATAGCCTTTAGCTACTAACTGTACCTTGAACTTGTCAATTTTTCCATTCTTCTTCAATTTTGTCTTATACACCCATTTGATACCAATTGTCTTGTGCCTTTATTAGAAGATCAATCAACTCCCATATGTTGTTTCATTCAATAGCTACAATTTCTTCATCCATCGTCTTTTGTCATTTTGATTCTTTGATAGTTTCTTCAAAAGCTTTAGGATCACGGTCGAAAATAAAACAAAATGTGTAAGTGGATCCTCAGATTGGTCAATTCTAGTTACCACATGATCACCATCCATGTAGATCTTCCTCTAACATGTTGAGGCCATCCTTCATTTTCTGCTACTATTGGCGAGCTTGAAACATCTGCTAGACTGTCTTGTCGAATTGGTTCTATTGCCTATTGCCTCTCCTCTTGTTAACTCCATCAAAATCCACAGGTATTTGTTGTTCCATGACAAAAAGCTTTCCTCATCAACAATTACATCACAACTAATAACAATTGTTTAGTGATAGGATTATAAAGCTAATAAGCCTTTGATTAATCACTAACACTCAGAAAAATGAATTTCTCTCCCTTGTTATGTAGTTTTGTCCACTTTTGGTCTAGAATATGAACATAGGCAGCACATCCAAAATTTCCAAATTGATCTACCGTCGATTTTCATCCGCTCCAAGCTTTCTCAAGTATCATGTTTTTAATAGTAAGTGTGGAACTTCTATTAAGTTTATGAATGCTTCCATTGACAATTTCAAGCCAAACGTTTTTTGGCATAACAATTCTTGTCAAAATTGTCCGCACCATATTCAAGATTGTATGGTTCTTTCTTTCCGAAACACCATTCTACTATGGCGTATAGGTTGCTATAATTTGCTTTTGAATTCCATGCTTCTCACAAAAATTTACAAATTCTTGTAAGTTGTATTCTCTACCACGATCACTGTGAAGAATCTTTATAGAGTCGCCTGTTTCCTTTTGAACAAGAGTTTTGAAGTTTTAAAGAGTTGAAAAAGCATTAAACTTCTCCTTCAAAAAATAAAACCAAGTTTTTCAATTATAGTCATTAATAAATGTTATAAAATAACATTTACCACCATTAGATGTTGGATTAATAGGTCTCATAAATTAGAATGAACTAGCTCCATTACTTCCTTTTCTCTCTATAATTTTCCTTTTAGAAATTGGTCTCGACGTTGTTTTCTAACAATACATTTTTCACAAACTTCTGAAGGAACTGAAATTTGAAGAAGACCAGTCACCATATTTTTCTGTTACAGAGTTTTCAATTCATCAAAGTTTAGATGACCATATTGAAAATGCCATAGCCATGCCATATTTTTCAATTTTGCTGAGAAGCATGAACGAGTCATGTTGTGCAAATAAAGTGGAAACAAACAATTTACTGTCATGTTAACTTGAGCAATTAAGCCTATTTTAGCATCACAAACTCGACAACTCCATCTTTGATCGAAATCCCATTCCTCCTTTTTCTAGCAACTAACCCACACTTAAAAAGTTGATCTTTAAATTTGGGACAAAAAGAACATTAGAGATAGCATTGGTAGAATTTTCCTTAGTTTGGATAGTTAACTTTCCTTTTGCCATTACAAAAACTGTGGAGTTAATACCAAACTTAACAGTGTTATGGAATGATTCATCCATTTCAGAACATGCCTTTTTATCTCCACACATGATTGCTACAACTAGTATCTAAACACCACATGTTCTATTGTGATTTTTCATTCATGAGACATATCATCAAAAGAGACTTCTCTTTTTCTTTTTCTACAAAGTTAGTTCTTTTTCCATTTTGCTTATTCAAATCAGTTCAACATTCTGACTGATAACAGCCATACCTATGACATTGGTAGCATTCAACATTAGACTTGTATACTGATTTTAGCCTATGAGTTGAGTGATAACCTCCTCATCCTCTTTCTCTTCCTTGCAATTGATTTTCTTGGTGCTGGTAGTTTCGTTGTTGGTTGCCACGGTTATTGTTTCCTCTATTTCTACCTCTACCTTTATCTCGTCTTCTATCCTCATTTAATGTCAAGTGATTTTTTGTTGAGGTCTACAATGCTTGCTCTTCTTTCTCTTGTTGGTTAATTTTTTGCTCATGAACCAACAAAAAGCTCTGTAACTTATCAATTGAAAGTGCGTCAATATCTTTTGATTCTTCTATAGAGCATACAACAAAATAAATTTTTGATGTCATTGATCGAAGAATCTTCTCAATAATGGTGATGTCCTCCAATTTCTCTTTATGGATCCTTATCTTGTGGGCGATTGTCATCGTTCTTACAAAAAAAATCTGTAATTGACTCGTTCGACTTCATGCATAAAGTTTCAAATTCAATCTAAAGTTCTTCAAACTACACTCACTTTGCCTTCGTATTCCCTTGATACTTCTTTTTCATGGAGTTCTAAATCTGCTTGGAGATATTTTTGCTAAGAATTGTCTCCAAGTTTCCTCAATCAATAGCTTGAAAATGATAGTTTTTAGACCTAAAGTCCTTCAGCTTCAACACTTCTAACTCCAATTTCTATGTTTTCGACAACACCACTTTGACTTTCGACTTTGCTACTCCAGATTCAACAACCGGCCAATACTCTTTGGATCTCAAGAAGTTCTCCATTAGTATGCTTCAATGATCATAAGTGGTTAAGTAGTCCATCTGTTCCTTATGTGGTTAAGAAGCGGGTGCCCAAGAAGAAAGAAAAGACAGTGATTGATGCAGAGGACAATAAACCTACTATCCAAAAGGAAGAGAGAATGATTGTTGCAGAGGGTACTGAGCCTACTATTGAGTGTAAGCAAAATCATGATAAATGAAAAGGTGTGATGGAAGAAAAAAAACAGTGGAAATTGCTTTGCTAAATAATTACAACAATACGACTCCAGAGAGTAATTCAAGGAGAGGTTGTAGTGAGTTAGCCGTTGATACAATGGGAGGTCAATCCCTATCAATAGTATTAAAATTGCACTACCAATTACAAATAATTATTCTTCTTTATCAAGTTGGGAGGATGTTGATAATGACAACACTATAAAAAGTTCAAAAAATGTAAAGTTAAGGAAAATGTTGACAAACTGCTTATCTCTTAATGAGAATCGTATGCTGGAATATTAGAGGTCTCAATAGACCTGTTAGACAAATAGCTATATGAAAATTAATATCTAAATTACATGTGGACATCATTGGCATTGTTGAGAATAAGGTCAAAATGCATAATGTAATCGCATCATACAAAGATGTGTACTTGGATGGAGCTATTTTCATAATGCCTCTATTAATACTACTGGTAGAGTCATGCTTTGCTGGAACGGGACAAATGTGCAGTGTCAACTTTTTAATTCACACCGTCAAGCAATCACTTGTATAGTATGAGTTGTGAGCTTAAGATCTCTTTTATGGTAACCATGGTAATGGCATGAATAAATTTGAGGACAAGAGAACTTTATGTACTCATTTGAAGGAGTTGAAACAGTAGATGGGTGGTATTCTTTGGTTGGCTCTGGGAAATTTCAATGCTCTAAGATCTACTCAAGAATAGACTGGATAGCTATGCTTTCGACTTTAGGGCAATGGAGAAGTCCAATACTAGTATTGAGGAGTTAGATATAGGTAAAGTTCCTAGTAAGGGATTGTATTATATTTGGTGTAATATGAGGAGTGATGAAGTTATATTGAGGAGTTGGATATAGCTAAAGTTCTTAATAAGGGATTGTATTATACTTGGTGTAATATGGGGGTTGAAGGAGTTAGAATATATAGTAAAATTGATAGGGTGCTTGCAAATGATGCATGGTACTCACTCCTTCCCAAAATATTTGTCCAATTCTAGGATTCTAGCTTTTTAAGAATAGTGACCTGATGGCAATATTAGTAGAATTATTTTCAATATTTCCCTCAAAAATTCAAATTTCAAATTTGAATTTAATATGGAACATAAATAGATGTAGGGATAACATTGAAAAAAGAGAGAAAAAGTAATTTTGACTTTGTAAGATCACAAATATTTTGAAACATTCCAAAATGAAATGTATAGCACTTTTAATGGGACAAAGGGAGTATTACTTATTTCCAGGAGTGGAAGTTGAATTCTTGCCACCAAATGTGAATCACTCTCAAATCTCTATTACTATTGTAGATATTGTGGACTAAGGGTGTTAAAAAATCGAGTCGAGGTCAAATATGTTATGCTCAAACTCGAACTCCATGCTACACACTACTCAAACTCAAACTCGACTTGAACGAGTAAAAAATTATATAACTTGACTCGATTCAACAATTTCCATTTCCAAGATCAAGCTCGATTCGTTAAGGTTTGAGACTAGTCTCGAGCCTTAACAAGCTCTAGGACTCGAAATAAAACTCGAAAAAGGCTCAAAATTTTATGATAAATTATCTAAAATCTTCATTTCTTTTTTAGTTTTTACAATATTACATTTTTGCCATTTATGAATTTTATTGAGTAGACAACTGTTATGGTAAATTACCTAAAACATAAACCCTTATTAGTGATTTCCTAATTAAAATAAAAATATAATATAAATAATATACCAATAATCAACCTACTCGACCAGCATTCGAGTAGCACAAATGGAGGCTCAAACTTGACTTGATATATGTATCGAGCTACCCGAACTCGAGCTCAATTGAGTTTGAGTTGAGCATTTGACTGAGCCACTCACAAGTAGCTCACGAGCAGCTCGAATTGCTAGCAGCCCTATTGTAGACTTTGGTCCCAAGCCTTTTAAGTCTCATATTTTTTGGTGGAAGCAGGAGAAGTTTAAAGATGTGTTAGTAGCTTCTTGGTCACCTTCTATTGCTAGTAATCCAAATGTCTAGAAGATTGAAAATTGAGTTCAGAGTCTTGAATAAGCAGCATTTTAGTAATATTAGTACTAGAATGCTACAAAAGAAAGCTCAGTTTGATGGCACTTAGGTTGCTTTTACAATAAATCCAAATCCATGGAACAGTGAACTGATCCAGAAATATAAGTCAGCAACTAATGAGTATGCAGAACTAGTGATGGCTAAGGAGCAGTTTTTCAAGAAAAAAAAAATCTCGAATTCAGTGGTTAAATGTGGGGGATAGAAATACTACTTTCTTCCACATGAAAGTAAAGAGTCATACTGTTAGAAACAGAATCTTGTCCTTAGTCACAGACTGAGGAACAGTGAACTGATCCAGAAACAGAATCCAAATCCATGGAACAGTGAACTGATCCAGAAATATAAGTCAGCAACTAATGAGTATACAGAACTAGTGATGGCTAAGGAGCAGTTTTTCAAGAAAAAAAAAAATCTCGAATTCAGTGGTTAAATGTGGGGGATAGAAATACTACTTTCTTCCACATGAAAGTAAAGAGTCATACTGTTAGAAACAGAATCTTGTCCTTAGTCACAGATGCAAGAGAAAGAATTACTGAATATGAGTTGATGAAGGAAACTGCAGTTCAGTATTATAAAAATCTTTTAGTAAAATAGGTGTTTTCTCTTATGAGAAATCAAGATATGTGGAGAAACTGATCTCTCTTATTATCTCTGATGTGCAGAAACAGCTACAGCAAGCACCAGTACTAGATGATGGGATAAAAGAAATCGTTTTTGGAATGAAGAATGGTAAATCACCTGGACCAAATGGGTATGCTAGTGAATTCTTTAAAGACAGTTGGGATGTAATTGGAAGGGAGATGGCTAATGCTATAAGGTTCTTCTTTGAACAAAGTTATATGTTTTATCCCTAAAACAGCACCTTTGTAACACTAATTCCTAAGGTGAAAATGCTCTGCATATGAAGGACAATAGACCTATTACTTGTTGTAACACACTTTACAAATGTATTACTGCTGTTCTTGCTGCTAGATTGAAGAAAGTGCTTCTTATGTCAATTTTCACTACTCCGAATGCTTTTGTAAAAGGCAGATAAATAGCAGATAGTATTCTCTTAATGCATGAGTTGGTCTGAGACTATTATAGAAGTAGAGGCAGGGCAAGATTTGTCTTTAAAGTTGACTTGATCAAGGCCTATGATACTGTGGATTGGGAGTTTTTATTTGCTGCTATGCATGCAATGGGATTCCCTGATAAGTTCGTAAGTTGGATTAGAATGTGTGCGACCACTACTAAATTTTCTATCAATATGAATGGTGCATTTGTGGATTTTTTTCTCTAGTGAAAAAGGATTAAGGCAGGAAGATCGTCTCTCTCCTTATTTGAGCCATGAAGGTCTTCTCAGTCATCCTTAAGAAGAATATAATGGAATGTGGGTTTGACTTTCACCCTTATTGTGTTCAATTGCAAATTTCTCAATTGCATTTGCTGATGATCTATTTTTGGTTTCTGCAGCAACTGTGAACTCTTTCAAAGTACTTAAACAATCTCTTGTTGACTTTGAAAAGCTATCTGGTTTGAGGCCAAATCTTAGTAAGAGCAATGTATATTCGTCTGGTGTAGGAACAGAGGAATGTGAGATATTATGTAATACCATGGGGCTGTCTAAAGGTATGCTACCTGTGAATACTTGGGATTCATTTTTATTTCCACTAAGTTGAGTCAACCAGTGTTTAATAAGCTGAAGCAAAGACTTCAAGATACAGCAGCCAAGAAATTGAGTTATGGAGGAAGGTTGCAACTTATACAATCTCTGTGTAGTGGGATATACTTATGCTGGACTAATGTTTTCATGTTACCCAAATCAGTAATCAAAAAGATGAATAGCATGCTGGCTTTTTTTTTTTTTAATGGTCTGGTGATCTTAGAACTAAGTATGCTACTAAGGTACAATGGTTTGATATTTGTAAACCAAAGAAAGAAGGAGGATTAGGCATCCATAATACATTGCATTGGAATCAATGTTTGATTCTAAAGTTTATATGGAACCTATACAAGAAGAAGGATTCTTTATGGGTTAAACGGATTCACTCAGTTATGTTGAAAAATCAAAGTTTTGGGCAATGACGATACCTGCAAATGCTTTATGATGGTGCTGGAAAAAGCATCTTCAGCTTAGACCACCTGCTCAACTATGGATTAGTGTATCTATTGGAGCTGGTTGTAACGCGTTTTTTAGGCATGTTGATTGGTACACTGAGGGTCCTCTCTACTTAAAGCATCCTGAGTCTCGACTTAAGAACTTGGAACTTTATCCAAACTCAAAAGTTGCTGACTCTGTGAAGAATAGAAGCTGGAATCGGTCGACAGGTAGAAGATTTAATGCTTTGGTGCAAGAGTTTCAGCAAATCACACCAGTGGTTTTGCTTGCTGAACCAATTACATAGATCAAATCATGTCAAATGGGCAGCCCCTTCTTCTAGTGAATTTTCTGTGAAATCTGCCATGAAGGTAATATATCCTCAAAGTAGTACAGTACAATGGTTTAAACTGGTATAGGGTGAAGGGAGTGTGCCAAAATATGCTTTCATTATGCGGCTAATGCTGAATAGAAAGTTAATGACTAAGGACAGGTTGCTCAAATGGGGTATAACTACTTTCTCTTTTAGATGTGTCCTGTGTGACATAGCAGATGAATATTTGGATCACTTTTTTTTATTGTGGATTTTTCAGATGTGTGTGGGATAAGATGCAATACCTGTGCTTGATCCATAGAGGTCCCTTACCATGCAGTTTAGGAAATGGAATGATGGTGCAAGCATTCTCATAGGAAAACTTTTGGTGCAAAACTAAGAAAGACTGGTGCTTGCAGTAACCATGTGGCATCTGTGGCAGGAAAGAAATAGGAGAGTTTTCATTTTGTTGAGGCAACAAGTAGCAAAATTTTAATTGACATTGTCAAGGTTATTCAGCTACCTATCATATCTTGGCCAAAGGCTCCACAAACACAGGAAAATTGGCATCTGATGTTAGAATTGGGATTACATCCAAATTGTCTAACATAGTTGAGCAAATGTATAGAAATTATATTTGTATAGGTAAGTATCTTAAAATGTGAATAATGATTGATTAGATCATTAGAGATGATTGTGATGTAGTAGGTTGAGATTCCCTTTTGTAAAGCTGATTTTCACATGATTAATGAAAGTACAATTTTCCCCAAAAAAAAAGGAGAAAAGGACTGAACTTTATTGCTTTGTGAATCTGATGCTCAACTCACAACAAAAAGCTACATAGAGCTAAAAGCAACGGAAAAATGCTCAAAACTAGGAAGTGCAGCCACTAGCTATTTGATGAAGTGCTCACATATGCAAAAACTCCACTAAACTAGGTAAAATCAAAACAAACTAAAATAAACTCCTATTAACATGATTGAGTAAATATACTCCCTCCGTCCCACTTTGATAGTCCTGTTTTCCTTTTTCATCTGTCCCAAATTGCAGTTCACTTTCCAATTGAAGAATATAGTTGTATTTTAATTTTCTTAAAATACCCTTATTCAATGTAAGTTGTTGTTACTATAAACCTACTCCATTTAATGAGAGTTGATTCTTTTTTTACCATCAATTCAAGTTCCCATAAAGTTGTACTCTAATTAATGTGAGGGTATTTTAGGAAAATAGCTATCTAAATTGATTGTTCCAACATAATTAACTACTTTTTATTAAACTGTGTAAAAAATAAACCAGGACTATCAAATTGGGACGGAGGAAGTATCTAACAAATTTGTCTAACAGGAATGAGATTAAGGATTTTAAGAATTTTGGTTTTGACTTTGTTCAATGGTGTCAGATTTTGGGACTCACCAGCTACTTAAGGAAGGACTAAATAGGTCCAACAACAACAGTAATAATAATAGTAATAAAAGTCAGAATCAGATAGGCAGGAGGAAAAGTTTAAGGACTAAATCTGATTTAGTAAAAGTTGGAGGACCAAATAACCAATTTGACCAACAGCAGTTCGTTATGTCAGCTAGATTATTTTGAGCTTTTTCGATTACTACAAAAGATCTCAATCCAAATTCCAAACTTACACTCATTCATTGGAGAGATTCATCTGAAAGTACAAAATTTTGACTATGCCTAACAAATATCATCATTATTTTTCGTCTTATTGCCATCCTTGCGTCCTTTCAAAATATAATCACCCATTCAACCTCATTTACAAGACAATTTGTCACAACAAAAATCAAAGCCCACAACTTCTTCTAGACAAGCAATCCCTCCACAGACACGCATGCCATATTGTCAAAGAATGGCAGCCAAACTGAGTGTTTAGTACCAACGAAAAAAAAAAATAGTCTTTAACACCCAACTTACTTAATAGAGATATTAATCAGGTAGCCATAAGTTTCTAATTCAATTCTCAAATTTTCTCTTTTCTTCTTATAAGGATTAAAGCTTCCCTTTGATTGAAAAAAAAAAAAAACACAACAAAATAGGATTTATGCTACGAAAGAAGTTGTAATAATTATTAGAAAGGAAGGGTTTTCCACTTCTTTTCACCCTTTATTAGTCCTTTCTTCACCTCAATGTATCTAAATCCGCGTACCTTATTTGCGCAAGAGTCTCCAAACAAATACTACAATGAAGACTGCATCATAGACACCACAATTGACCTTGTCAACGGACATGGCTTTACGGCAATTACTATTATTGGTCTCAACTTGACGTGGCCCCCCTGAAGAAGTCGTATTTTATAACATCACATGGCTTGTTCTCGTTGGACAGGGAAAAAACAATGAAGAGGACAAAGTAAACCTAATCTTGGCCTTAAAGAGCTGCTCTGTGACGTATGATTCTCATGTGTAATTTCTTGTAAATTCATTGGTTTTTGTTCCGCAAACTCTCGAACATTCATTATTTCACTTTTGCAAATAAATAGTGCCCAAATAAACACAAAAATTTGTTCCCAAACTATATCTTTTATTGGTTTGGAATCTTATTATGAATTCGAACTGACTCCACTTTGTACTCCTAAATTTGTATCACTTTCTTATTTTATATCCTAAACTTCAATTTTAATTTTGGACACTTTAGACCAAAACTCTCAAAATTGTCTCATTTAAGTCCAATCAATAATTATATTTACAAAATTTATAAGATAAAAGATGGTGAAAATTAATGACAATGTATTGTTTTGTTCTAATTGCGATTCCTTAGCTTTTTTAACCCACTTTTAGTACATTATCATTGATTGATATAATCTGAATCACTAATATTGGTAGCAATATTAATGAGATAAAATATTGTGCATAATGTATTTTTTTTATTTTTGCTACGATACCTAGACCCCTTTTGACTACTTTCAAAACATTAATTATCATCAATTTGTTGGGTTGCATACGCCATTAATTTTACTATAATTGTCATTCACTATAATATTTTTCGGAATTACAAACTGATCTCGTGGAATCTTCCCGATGTTCCGCGTTGACAAGACATTTATTAGCAAACAAACCGGCGGCTACAGGGTGGGGCTACCAATGCCAATTTACAATTTTCTAGTGTTCGTCATAGAATAGAATTAGAAAACTCGGACGAACTTTCACTTGTTCAACTACAAATGGCAACGACTATGATGGAGTCCAAGAAATTACCGGCTCATAATAGTCTCTTCGCCCTCAATCTTTCCTCTGTTTTTTCGTTCAATCACTCGTTCTTGTTCGCCTAAACCAAGTTAGTGATGATGAGGTCCTGGAACCCTGCTTATCCTCCAAAGGATGCCATACCATGGTGTCGAGAGGCCAAGTCCTTCTGTACTTCAGTCAAAGTAATTGGGATTTCAGCAGCGTGCTTGGTGGGATTCTTTGTTTTGTATTCTGCAATGGAAAACAAGCCTTTCTATGGCCAGAGGACGAGTGACTCGGGGCCTTGGAGAAAAGGTACTGCTTCATCAAGAACTTGATAGGCTTAGTTCATCATACTGTTAGTTTGTTGTAGCTCGTTAAACCTGCGAAGTTGATAGCTGCTTTCACGCCAGTTTGTTCGGTTACCCATTCATTGATTTCTACCACACAATTGCAAGGCAGTGGGCATGATTTTCTGAGGGGATAATATTAGAAACCCCCTGAAGTTTCTCCTAATATCACTTAGCACACCTGAAATTTTAAAAATAATCACTTACCTTCCCCTAGTAATTACAAATTGACTGTATTAATTCTCACTTGATACATATTTCACATATCGAATGAATAGATGAAACTCAAAAAATTAAAGAAAAAGAAATAAAAGACACTTTTTTCTCTTTTCCCTTTCACCGACATTTTCTCTTACTCATTTTTTTGGATGATTATGTATTTTTTATTTGTAAATTATAGTAAATTAAATTTTATTTATCTTTTTCTATTTGTGATTGTGATAGAGTGGGGTATAATTTCTTTGTTTATTTTGAGTTGATTTTTATAATAATTTAGTTCAGCTTAAAGGTTTGGGTGATTGGTTTATAAGAGGTTGGGAAAGAAAATGAGATTCATGAAAAATCGGTTTTGAGCATAGAGTTGAATTGGTGCTAGTATATATCTTTACAAATATCTTTTTTATTTTTCAAATTTATATTTTTATGGACTATAGTTTTTTTTTTGGAGTAAACAATTTGGCTTAAGAGTATTTTGTTTAGCAAAATAAGCAAAGGATAGTTTAAGGTTTTTCAAAATTTTGTTGCACAAATAACAAAATTAAGGGAAGTAAGTAATATTTTTAAAAGTTTAGAAGTACTAAGTGATATTAAGAGAAATTTCGGGGAAAGTTTCTAATTTTATCCCTTTCCAAAACATCAAAATTTAGGACTCTCAGAAATTATACACTCTTAGTAAGAAGCTCAATTTCCAAACTGCTTTTAAAGTCGGCCTTGTTCAATGAAATCATCAAATCTTGATTATTTTTTTTAATACCAATACACTTTAATTTCCTAGAGCTTTCATGAAGAAATGGTTGCTATTATTACTTTGGAATAAATGCAGTTTTGGATCTCAATATTTGATTTATGTGTGTTAAATTGGATCCTAATGTTTTAGTTGCTAAATTATTATTTTAAGAGAAAAAACTGTTTTGGTCCACAATGTTTAGCCCATATCCCAAATTGATGCCTAATGTTTTGACCAAAATAAATTTGGTCCTCAAAATTTTAGATTTTATGCATATTTAGGACAAGTAACGGAAAATCACAATAACTAATAGTCAAAATTAAATTTTTATTAGTTAAAAGTTTTAATTTTGCATTTTGGTCATTAGATATTTAAGTGTCTATCAATATGGTCCCTTAAGTTTCAAATAATCATAATTATGGCTTTAAAATAAACTAAAATATGAATTTAATTAGATATATGATAGATTTGTTCCTAAATCTCTATGAAAATCCCTAAAAGCACATAATATTGGCACAACATTATCCTTTAACCTAAAGAGAAACTCTTTGTTAAATTAGTTACAATTGAAAAACTACACACAAATAATATATGAAATAAAATTAGTGTAAGAAGAGAAAATTCTAATTTAGTACATAATTTTAATCCATCTACTACTGCACAAATTCTTGCCATACTTGTAGGTGTAGGTATTGAATGGTTGTAGCGTGATTATAATAACTAGTGAGGTACAATAGTATGAAGTACTTTTACGGATTTTTGGAAAAACTTTCTCTTTTTTTTTGTCTTTCCTTCCTATTAAAACCAATGTTCTAATAAGAACATTTGTAAGGAAATTATTTTAATGTTCATATATATAGATAATTTTGTTGAATAATTTAAATAAATTTGTAAGATACCTATTTCATTTGAATCTTAATTGATAATCTACTGAAATGTAAAAAGAAAGAAAAGTTATTAGATTATCAACTTAATTCATATTAGTATATATTGCTCATGTTTTAAGAGGATATTTAATTACTTGTTCAGTAATCAGTATAAGCCAAAAAATGATAGAGCTCATGCTTCATTAATTATTCATCATGTAAAAGAATATTCACACATATTATGCCAAATTTGTGACCAACTAAACTATCTATGAAAGATAGAAAGATATGAGAAATTAGTGGCATGAATAAATAAAATAAAATAAAAAAGAAAGAAAACAAGAATTTTCAATTGGATTTCCTAGCATGTGTTTGCAGTAATTTCAATTTAATTTATAACTCATTTTATTCTAAAATCCTCAGCATCACTATCTAAAATTTAAGGGACTATAATGATTCAAACTCCAAATAATAGGAACCTGCAATGCATAATCAATACTGTTGACCAACAAGAAATTGATTTTGGCCGTCAGAATTGTTAAATATTCGTCAATTATCCTAAATTTGCATAAAATAGAAACTTTGGGGGTCAAATCTATTTTATGAAGCTTCATGAAATCTGATATATCACTACGTAAAAACCGTACTAGAATAGGATTTTATACCATATAAACTATTTTTATGATAATTAAAATAATAAAGAACAGCAGGTGTCACCTCAATTTTTGCAATGCTATATAATACATTTCTAGTTACAGTTTTTTTTTTTATATATATAACTTTCCTATTCTTGACATAAACACCATTTTCCTCACATTAAAATACCATTATATCTTTTAGTTTTTCGGTTCACACATATAGTTATTGGATTTTTTTATTAGGCAATTTCATTCATGATGCTAACACGAAGCCAATAAGATATGAGAAATATGATTTGTTTTGCTAACTTGGATGTATGTTGGTGCTGTACAAAAATAGCAGTTGGATTTGTTTAATCTTATGAGAGTTCGTTCATCTGTTCGTAATTATTATGAAACCTTAACTAGTCGTGCAACGCATCACACCAAGTGTTCAGCATATTTCGTGTCTCAAAGGGTTTTTGGAATCCATATTGTGGCTCAAGAATTGCTTCAGTCAACTGTTGCCCTCTATAGTTGTAAACTTCACATTGTAATATGGTATTAATGTGTGGATCATTAGAACCATTTTCTTGGAATTTAAACTCCCGTGTTCTCAACTATTTTTTATCTTGACAGATGTTGATTTCGATGATATTATAAGGCGGACCAGGGAAATGGGAGAATATTTTGCCCAGCCAGTCCAGGAACCAAAGGACAAGCTTCTTGGTGGCCTTCTACCGGAAGGATTAGATGTAAATTCATGTGTAAGTAGGTATCAGTCAGCCTTGTACAGAAAGGTACAGAAACACCAGCCTTCTTCCTATCTGGTCTCCAGGTTGAGAAAATATGAAGCCCTGCATAAACAATGTGGACCATTTACAGAGTCCTACAACAGAAGCTTGGAATATCTTAAGTCAGGAAGCCACAGCCAATACACAAATTCCACAGGTTGCAAGTACGTTATATGGACTCCCCCAATCCATGGTTTAGGAAACAGAATACTTAGTTTGGCATCTGCTTTTCTCTATGCTCTCCTAACAAATAGAGTCCTACTTGTTGATCCAGAAAGTGAAGTTCCTGATCTTTTCTGCGAACCATTTGAGGTTTCTTGGTTACTTCCCTCTGATTTCCCTCTAATTGGCAACTTCAGTGGCTTTGATAAAAACTCTCCTCAGAGTTTTGGAACACTGCTGAAAAATATTAGTCGTGGTAGTTCGAATTCATCTTCCCTGCCACCCTATATTTATCTCCATCTACTCCATGACTATGATGATGATAACAAGCGTTTCTTTTGCAATCAAGATCAACCTGTCGTCCAGAATGTGACTTGGCTGATTGCCAAATCAAACGTGTATTTTGCACCAGCTCTTTTTTCAGTTTCAACTTTTCAGCAAGAAATTAGCAGTCTCTTTCCAGATTTAGGAACTGTGTTCCATCACTTGGGCCGTTATCTCTTCCATCCCACGAACTTTGTTTGGGGGCTTATCACCACGTATTACGACACTAACTTAGCTAGAGCAGATGAAAGGATAGGCATCCAAATACGAGTATTTGAGAAAGATCCTGAGCTTAAATTGTTAGATCAGATTATGGCGTGTGCAGCGAAGGAAAATCTACTGCCACTAGTGAATGGGACAGAACCTGTTGCCAGCCAATCTCTTAAGACTAAAGCTGTTTTGATAGCTTCTTTAGAATATGGCTACTTTAAGGCAATGAGAAGCATGTACTGGAAACATTCCACGGTCACAGGAGAAGTGATTGAAGTACACCAGCCAAGTCATGAAAAATATCAGTACAATGATAAAAAGATGCACAATATAAAAGCATGGGCAGAAATGTATCTGTTGAGCTTGACTGATAAGCTGGTGACAAGCGCAGATTCGACTTTTGGTTATGTAGCTCATAGTCTTGGAGGTTTGAAGCCATGGATCCTTTACAAGCCTGAGAATCATGTAGCCCCTGATCCACCATGTAGGCGTGCTGTGTCAAAGGAACCATGTATGCATGCCCCTCCGTATTTTGATTGCATAACAAAACAATGGACTGGCCCAGGTGCTAAACTTGATCCTCACGTACAGCATTGCGATGACAAGTGGTATGGTATTAAATTTATTGACAGAGAAGAGAACTTGTGACCTTTTTTTACAAATCATGAAAAAATAGAATCAGATTATAATCTCTCTTGAGCACCTCACGTCTTGCAGTGATCTAGTCGAAATTTAGTTTCTTCTTCTATCATGGATTGGCTGAAGACCACTTTACTACTCAATTTTGCTACAGGGCTGTAGTCGTTTCAGTTTGACAATTAAAACTAGGAATTAGTGACATTAATTGGCCTCAGTATTGCTACTGTAGGTCCTGTAAATCAGTAAAGGCTGTAATTTTGGAGAAGGCATGATAATTTCATTAGAAATTTGTGACGTTTCTTGATACTTTTTTTTTTCAACAGCCTGAATCAGACTTTTGTTGTTTTATAAACCTAATCCCAGAATTAACCTCAAAAGCCGGCAACTCTTGAGGCAATCCCAGGGACTTATATCCCAACCCAAACCCAACCCCAACCCCGATGTGGGACAAATGTACCTATAGGGGGGACCTGCTGCTAAGTGGGATACTACCACCCAATACCCTTTCAACCCTGAGGCAATTTGTCTTTTTTCAACAGCCTGAATCAGACTTTTGTTGTTTTATAAACCTAATCCCAGAATTAACCTCAAAAGCCGGCAACTCTTGAGGCAATCCCAGGGACTGACGTTTCTTGATACTTGATAGGGGAATTTTCCAGAAGCTATTGTATTGTGCATGCTTTGACAATGCTATTCCTTTCTTGTGCTTGTCCTTGGAAGTTGATAGCATAAAAGTGGACAAAGCATTAATCCTCTAGTCATCAAGTGCATCACCAGTTTTGTGCAATATGAACAAGATAAGAGATATGAGACCTTATGTATATTTCAGAGAAGTATGACTGACATTTGCACAAGATAAGAGATATGAGACGTTATGTATGTTTTAGAGAAGTATAACTTACATTCCTGATGTAAAAAGCAACAATTTTTTTGCAGATGTAGGTAGCAATATGATGTAAATGAGTTTTAATATGTCTCATAGAGTTGTGCAGCTGTAAATGGAATAGTTTTTGCAGCATCAAGATTGGAGTTGTAGTGTTTAATTGTTCCTGTAGATTAAGTTAGCTTGGTTCCATTGCTGCACCTGCAGCATATTGGAATCATATTATAGTGCTATAAATCCAAATGAGGTTCTTTAAGTAGTTTGGTTAAGTGTTTTCTTTGCAAGATGAACATGATTATGTTCCAATCGAATTCAACATTGACAAATTTGTGGGAATCCACACAAGCTATTTACCAATACCCTGACTGGCAAATGGCAATAACATAATTCTGCATTTCTAAGTAGCCAGCTGTATTTTACTGATTCATAGATGACTATTGTATGATTATAATTTGTAACACCGAAGGAAATGACACTCTAGTACAAAAAAGTAGTAGTTTATCAGCAGACAACAATGTTGTGATAATGAAAAAGTAAAAGAGGCAAGAAAATGAGGACGGATGTGGCTAAGGTTGAGACTCTAAGAATTAAAAATTTAGAGTTCTAATCCTCTGTCCCTCCTCGACTTTTAAATTCCACCTTTCTTTTGCTAGAAAAAAAAAAGAGGATGAATATCTCGACAAATTGCTCTCAAGTGAGTAGTGCAGTCTTTTACCTTTTCTATTTTTTTTTTTTATGACTGTGAAGGGAAATAAGAGAAGTTTCTAATATGTTTTAATCTCTATTACCTCAATTCAAAAAATCCCAAATTATTACTTAATTTTATCAGTAAGCAACCATCAAATCCCATTATCACTTCTCTGGTGTAATGTAATGGCTGAGGCCTGAGATATGAAGAAAGTACACTTGGAGATGATCTAATGCTCAAAACTGTTGTAGGAAAATTCTAACATCAAGGCTAAATTAAACATTTGATCCAAAGAGAATTTTGTTGGGTTTGAAGTGAAGTTTAGGTGATTTAAAGGCTGAATTCCTACGTAGTCTCCCCTTTCCATTGTCAAAAACACAACCAAGCCAATGGATAATCCAATAGGCAAAGCCAATTTGAACTTCATGAAATAACTTCCATATTTAGTTGTTAATCTTATCAATAAATTGGGATTAATTTGATTAATTAGCCCATATCAAATTTGTGATAACAATCAAGCAATACCCAATGGATAAAAATTGGTGGAAACTTCATTATCTGGGTAAAACAACAAAGAAGCATTCTAGAATGCTATTCAAATGCACAGTTACGATGCCATAATACGATGACATGGCCACATGGGGTAAGGGATGGCAATAGCGGAACGAGGGAAGTTCTAATATATGTGGAGTTTATTGCCATTATGATCTTCCTCTTAAAAAATATTTTCAATCTAACGCAATTTCAAAATTTATTCCCTTGTTAATATATTTGTTACTATGTGACTTTAAATATAGAAAACTAATCATGCTTAACTTTGACTCTGATAATGATCATAGTTTAGTGTGAACTATAAAAGTTCCATTTTAAAGGAAAAGAGAAATGAAAAAAAAAAGTCTTGCAACTTTTTGATCCATCATAGAGAATCTATGTCATAAGTAGCATTAGAATTAACATCAAAGTTAGCTAATAGTTGACATCTGAAAGAGTTATCATTATGCATTCTAACAATAAAAAATCATGAATTAACACAATAAATCTCTAAAGATTTTCTGTTTATCTATATGGCAATTTAGCGTACACATGGCAAGAAAATTTTTTAGTTGCTATGACGATTTAAGAAATTTTCAAATATATTAAGAATTTCCTCAAGGTAGACAATGAACGATATATAGAGAAGAAGTAGCAAAATTTGAGCAATTGAAAAATAATGAAGGATTCGTCTAGTGTGAATTTTAATTAAGATTTTAGGAGTAGTTATTGACATTTGAATGGGATTTACTTTTCAAGTTCAAAGAAGATAAAGAGCAAAAGTTTAAGGGTGATTAGTTTTCCGTATTTAAAGTCTACATGGCAACAAACATATTAACAAGAGAATAAATTTTGAAACTGCATTGGTTTGGAAATATTTTTTAAGAGAGAGATTATTGTGGCAATAAACTCAGCTAAATGGTCTGTGTTTCTTTTCATGACGCATTGTGTTGAAAATTTTTTGTGCTTATCAAATAACCTCCATATTTAGCTGTTAATCTTGATGAAGTGGCCGTACATAACTGGACCTAAATGAAGAAACCAATTTGTACCTTATCAAAATAACCTCCATATTTAGTTGTTAATCTTGATCAAGTGGCCATAAGAATTGGACTTAAATTGATTGATTAACCAATGATCAAAATTATGACAGCAATCCAATCCATAATTAATCAGGCCGGAATAAGTTAAGGAATAGTTGAATAATAAAAAACTAGTAGAAACTGCATCAATGACATAAAAGAGACAAAGAACCATTTTGTAATTTACAATTACATCCCTGAACAGTAAGAAACTGTCCACAGCGCTAATTTGATCTTTAAGTGCTTAACAATGATTATAGCCCTTTTTAACCAGCAATTGAGATTATTATTTTGCCCCCTCCCACTTAAAAGTACAAAATCATCCACTTTTTGGGCTGTGCATGTTGATGTGACGTGTGAGGGCAGGACGGTCTTTACATAGGTCTACAGTCAAAATGCTTACAAAACATACACAAAACACTTTGGCTAACTACTCTAACCAATTCACCATATTCTATCCACGTGGCAACAATCCAAACTCTGCTACAGAGCTGGTGGCTTCTTTTTTCATGCTATTGGAAGATAATTACTATAGCTACGGGCAGTGGCAGAGCCACATACAAGCAAAGTGGGGTCAATTGACCCCATTTAACTTAAAAAAAAATTAGTTCTTTGACTTAGGAAATTTGAAAATTTTTAAAGTTACATCTTATTTGACCCCACTATATTTTATCAAATTCTCTTTCCTATATACATTGATCCCAAAAAATTGAAAATTCATAATTCTTACCATCACAATAATTTTGAACTTATTTCAAATTATCTATGGAAGTTAGTTCAAGAATAAATTCATCTAAAATTTTCAAACAAAAAGGATGAACTTTCTTGAGTGGAGTGAGAAAACCAATTTTTCAAATCATTTTTTTTCTCAAACTTCAAAGTTTTCAAAAACAAGAATTATTCAAGTGGACGGTAAACGTTTTATTTATAATACAAAATTAAGTTATTATGATTTTTTTTATTTATAATAGGGTAAAGATAAATTTTATATAAAAAAAACTTGTAGAAGATCAAATTGATGGTGATTCGTAGATTATTTTTAAAAATTCAAGAGATTCAATTACTTACATTGAAAAAGATGCATTTAACAAAATTGATAATGAATTGATTTTGCATCATTTAAAAGAAAAAAAAAAAGAGTACTCGTAGGATATAATTATAACCTATATATAATATTAATAATTTTTTATTTTTTAAAAAATAAATTTTACTGTACTAAATTTTGACCCCACTTACCGTAAGGGGTCTTAGCTCCGCCCTCGGCTACGGGACCAGGGCAATGCAAATTGTATACTTTGTTCAGGGGTATCTCCCTCCATTTGGAGATCAAATGTTAGCTTACAGACTTGAGATCACATCAAGCATCAGCTACTAAGTTCAAGTTGTCATTATAAATCTGATGCATTGATTTTTTTTTTTTAGAGAGTAATCACATTGGAAATGAGCTTTTCAATTGAAAATTTTGCATTTCCCATGTCCAACTCTTTGCCCATCAACTTCCTACTTCACTTTTAGCCGACACAACCTTTATAAATACCAGCTTGCAAGTTTTCTTTCAAAGATTTCACTGATGATGCTCCAATTGTTGTGATAAGTCAAAAGGAGTTTTAACTTTTTTTGTTTTTTCTTTTGATGTGAAAGAGGTAGCTCAATTAAACTAAAAAGTATTTTTTTAATCCCTTCCCATATCATTTCAACTCCGAATTGCCAATACGAACCCTGAATTTGAAATTAAAGAGGAATTAAAAAACGCTCTCTGGTCCAATGCAATGAATCATTATGGTCTACAATTAGGGCTGCAAACGAATCGAACCGCTCGCGAGCGGCTCGAGTCAAACTCGAGCTCGAACTCGAGCTCAGAATATTAAGCTCGTTAGTCGGCTCGCGAGCTTGAATATATATATATTTTTTTATTATTTTTATTTTTATTTAATAATAAAATTACGTATATTATATATATATTTTTATGTTTTATTTTCATAGTAAAATTACGTATATATCCTTAATATTTTATTATTTATTAAGAAAAAAAATTTATTTTATTTATTTTTTAAAAAATAAAATAATTATTTTAAATTTTTTTCGAGCTCGAGCTTGAAAATTGCCGGTTCGTCGAGCTCGAGCTTGGTAAAATTCAGTCGAGGCTCGGCTCAATTAGCTCAAAACTTGACTCGACTCGGCTCGTTTGCAACCCTATCTACAACTAGTTTTTTTTTTTTTTTTTGTGAGTGGGAGGTCTCTCTCTCGGGAGAGCTCCCACTTATTTGAAACTATTCACCCTATGATGCATATTTTAAAGTAGATGAAAGGATAGGATCCAGATAAGAATTTTGACAGCAATGAAGGTCTTTTAAGTATTGGAAACGTGTACTTAGATCTCAATATAGAGGAGATTGAAATATTAAATAAACTACCAAAGTTGTAACATATTTCAGGAAGGAATGAATTAAATGGCACAGGAAAACAGAGTGTAAATGAGAGATTCGAAATTTAAAACCTCACACCTATACTTAAAAAAAAGTCAAAAAAAAAAGTTGTAACATACTCGGAGCATTTGGACAACATTAAAGCATTATTGAATACTCCCTCTGTCCTATCTTGATAGTCCTAGTTTTTTCACACAGTTTAAGAAAAAGTAATTAACTTTGTTGGAAAAACAAATTTAGATTGCTATTTTTCTAAAATACCCTTACATTAAATAAAGTTGGCTTTTCATATATCTATATGTTTTGAAAAATCTAAATGCATTAAATGGGGTATGTTATATTCAATACTAATAATCTATATTAAATAAGGTAATTTATAGTAATAACAACTTACATTAAATAAGGGTATTTTAGAGAAATTAAAAGATAACTACATTTTTCAATTGGAAAGTGGACTACAATTTGGAACAAACGAAAAAAGGAAAACAAGACTATTAAAGTGGGACGGAGGGAGTATCTATCTAGATTAGGTATCAGTGGATACATTTCTGATAAAATAAATCGCATTCATACAACCTGAAAGTGTCAGCAGAAATGTATCTCTGATAAGTGATCATGAAGATGACCCAATATTACTATTGCAAAAGGAAAGAAGGGATAAACGCAGATTCTTTTTTGTTTTTATTTTTTGAGTGCAAAAGAATATTGAAAGAATTGGAGGACATATGACCAAATTCTGGCACTCGAAAATATTTGACCAAATTCTGATTCTTGAACTCTTGTAACTATCCTTTTTTTTTTCTTTTTGGCAGTAAATTTATTCCGTTCTTTTCTATTATAATGGATTGTACATGAAGCCACTGTAGTAAGGTAGTTTTACCAAGAAATCTAAAATAGAGGCACTCTGCATATCTTTTAAGTACAAAAGAAGAGTTGTATAATCACTTTGTGAGAACCCGTATTTTTCCCATTTTTTAGGTTTTATTATTTTCCGTGGCTTGTTTTCTGCATTTTCGTGATTAGGAAAATTTTTAGATACTTTTAAGGAGCAGATATAATTTTTAGATGATTTTTCTAGTATCAAATAGATTTTTAGAAATTAAGAGCATATACCGGACGTGGGACCCACTGATGCGAAAAGTTCGGAAAAATTCGGCCAACTAGATTAAGTTTTGAATACTGGAATTAATTTATCGGGTGTTAAGAGATAAGTAGAGGGTGCTAAGTGGATTGATATAAGAGAGACAAGGTTGGTGAACATTTATTAAAAGGTGACAAGTGTCACCATTTGAGAGGTTGAACCTTAAGACCACTATTCATGGTCTTACCATTTGACTTAAATAAACCAAAAATGACCCAAAAATCATCAAAATATCCTCCATGGTGGCCGAGCTTCTTGAGCAACAAAAGAAAGAAAGCTCTTCAAGATTTTAGCTTCAATCTTGCTTCAATCATCAAAACCAACCATCCAACCTTGATTTTCCTCCATAAAACACCTTCAAGTAGTGTTTGTGAGTTGTTGTGTGAAGTTATTTGGAAAGTTAAGGTGACCAATAACTCTCTCTCTCTCTTGTGTTCAAGGTAAGTTGTGAAGAACCACCCTCCTCCCTTAATTGATGCTTAAATCATGCTTAGTGGTTGTATGAGATGCAAATTTATGGGTTATTTCTTGATTTGTGATTGAAATGATGAAGTTTTATTATTTTTGGAGATTTTTCTGTTTTAATATAAGCATGATTGTGTGGCTATCTATGATGATTAGAAATGGTATATAAGGCATCTAGAAGGTGGAAAAAGTGGAAGATTGCAAGTAATTTCTGTTTTGGAAGAAAATTGAAAAACCTAGGGTTCATGAAGCTACATTCTGTCCGAATTTTTAGGTCCTAGATAGAGGCCGAATTGGCCTTGGCTTAAAACATGAAAGTTGTAGGGAATAACATTTTAGAGGTGACTACAAAATTTCAGGTCAATCGGAGTAGTGTAGAATGAGATAAGTCGAAATTACTATTGCTGTTCTGGTTTTACCCGAAATTGAGAAGTGCGTCTGTAATGGGTTGTTTTGGCTGGAATTGCTTCCGAATTGGTTGTTGAGGCCTTCTAATGAAATTTAGCTCTGTTTCTTAGCTTTCAGCTGGTTTTGGAATTTCTGGATTTGGACTTGGAGAGCCTGAGTTATGATGTTTCCGCTAGAATGCGTTTTGGTGAATCTGTTTTACGTTTTTGATGTAGTATCTTGCATTTTTGACCTGTTTGCACTCAAAAATGGGTTGAGTGACCTTCTTCAATATTGTAGCCCTATCTCTTAGCTTCGAAACGGTGGGTCTTGCACCTTCATCCGATAATCGTAGTGCCTTTGGCACCATTACCGCAAAATGAGGACAAAAACTGTTTTTTTTCAGGGCTAAAGCTAATTGCATTTCCGAATTTTCTGGTTTCCTCTATTGTTTGTGTATGCTTAGGGAACCCTGTTTTGATAGTATGTAGAATTGGTTTATGACTTGTAATCGAGTCTTATTGTGTTTTATTGGAATAGTTTAGGGCTTGACTTTCATATCCGGTCATTTCCTAGCTAAATTTTGTACTTGAATGCCATTAAGCCTAGTGAACGGCTTTTGGGAATGAGATTATTTTTGGACGAGATGTTGGGACTAATTTGAGGAAATAATGAAGCCATGATGGCTGGAAAATAGGTAAACACAAGGGTTATGCTGCCGGAATTTTTCTTGAAGGCTAGTTGGATTTACTTGTGATTTGAACGAAGGGCTTTTGGGTTGTTTGAGCCTAGGTCTTCATGTTACCTTTTTGTTACCAAAAATCATGTTTTGCACCCTTGCTTTAGTAATTATTTGGCGAGGCATACGACTGGTAGTCGAGCCTCACATGTGCATTCTGTATACTCGATTTTGAAAGTGGAATCTTCCATTGTTTTCCTTGGATTATTTTGGGGTTTCTTGGTGATTAAAGCTCTCTTTTGGGAGGTATCTGCACTGACCCTGGTGAGTGTACTACTCACTTGTGTGTTACTATATGGCTTTGAATGTAAATTGTTTGAAGTAAATTGAATGTGACTTGATTGAAGTGAAAGTGTACTTTATCGCTCTCACTTATATGCCTTATATCATTGTTGTCATGTTATTGGAATGTTACATGAAATGTTACATGAAATGAAAGTTGAAATGAAAGTACTTTTCGATTGGACGAGTATCCAACGATTACAAATGTTATCAATGAGCTCAACCCCATTGGTAGTTGATTGAATCGAGCCGGCGAGGGCTTGGTCGTGCCAATTAATGAACCTTGGGTAAAGTTATATGGAATCTTGTAGTATGCGAGACTCTCGATTCCGGTATACTCGAGTAATACCAAAGTGCAAGTGTTTGGAGTTCGGGCCCGGTAGGGGGATGTTAGGTGGAAGGAGTGGAGGGAAAGTGGAGTCTACGGTTGGTTACTTTTCGAACATTGACGGAGAGTCAATGACGTCCGATCAAGAAATGCAAACGAGGAAAAGGCTCTTGAGAGCCATCTGTATCCTTTTATCACCATATTTGACGTGTGCCTTTGCTTATCTTACTATATTGAATGAAAGCTTGATGCTTATATGCACTTGGTTGCGTAAGTGATAGTATCTCACTGGGCAATTAGCTCACACCGTTCCTTTTGTTTTCCTTACAGGAATATGACTCTTTTTGGAATGAATCTTGATAGATGGTTGCCGAATGAACTAGATGTATATTTCTTTTGTATTGTATATGAAGTGAAACCCTAAATGTATCTTTAGGGCCGTTTTCACTTTCAATTTGGCAAATCGTATATATATTAACTTTTGAAAACTTTTGTATGTCACTTTGGATTGTATTTGCTAAAGTTCAAGATGTGAATGTTTGTTCGATATTTGGTTGCGTTCTGACGGGTCGGTTACTATTCATGGTCGACTCCGAATTTCTTTTTTTTTTGGGTTATTTTGCCCTTTTGCCTTGTTTACGCGCGTTATAAGTTCCGGAACGCAATAGATCGCTCTAAACTGCACCGTTAGTCCTGGCGAGAGCTGGGCAGGCAATCCGCTAACCCCTTTGGTTCGCCTTAGGGGAAGGTGGGACTGTCACACACTTACTAAAATAAAGTATTTTAAAGTAGTACCCTTCAAACTTCAATAGCTGCCTTTTTGGTTCAAGGCATGATTCAAAAGGAAAGTTTGATGCTTTATCCTTTTATTTAATATTTCATGTGCTCCACTTGTTGGAACTATCAAGACGCTTTGAACCTTTTCCCCTTTTTTAATTTTTGCTATTTAATCACTTTACGATTAATTTTTTATACAGTGACAGTATATACAATTTCACCATTAGATGAATAACACATAATTTAAATTTGAATTTAAAATTCAAAATTTACACATATGTTATGCATTCAACTGTAATAGTGTATATATTATCAGTGTATATAAAATTAACTCACAACTTTATTTGCTTTATGGATTTTTTTCCATTTGCGGAAATGGGATCAATAGTGCTGGAGTGCACATGGAGGATTTTTCTTAATTTGTTTTGTTTAGATAAAGTTGCTGGAAGAGTTAAAGGATTAGTTGTACATTCCAATGCCAACATTTAAATGCTTAGCTCCGAAGCCAATGAGCAGAGTCCTAAAAAGCATATTCATCAATATGACGGCTACCTATTCTTTTTTGTCTATTGAAAGACTTTTTCTATTTTAAGTCTTATCTGCTACTTTGCTACTATAAAAAATTCATTTCCTTTCATCTCTTCCTTTCATGAGAGACTGAGTCTAACACTTTTGTATAGTACTACTTGAGCCTTTACTCATATAAGTGTACATCTTTTTGCCAATCACTATAAAAACTACCGTTGCTGAAAAAAAAAAAAAAAAAAGAGAGACTGAGTAACTTCATTGTTTTCTTGGATTTGTCTAACGGACATGAGATGAAGGATTTTTTATGGATTAAATCTTATATACATTGACAGTATATACACTATCATCATGTATATCACATGTGTGAAAGTTGGATTTCAAATTTAAATTTTATATAATTGTCATTCATCTAATACTGGCGGTATATACACTGTCGATGTAGGAAAGATTAATTCTTTTTCTATATCATGCATTTTGCTCTTGAATTGTCTGTGGTGATTTTTGGGGTGCAGAAACTATACAATGACTAAATAGGTCCAAAAAAATAAAAATGGGAGAATCAATTAGGCTAGGAAAAAGAATTCAAAGACTAAATCTGTCTTCATAGAAGTTGGAGGATCCCGAATAATCAATCGGTCTGTCTTTGTTAAAATATATTTCAAATGTGATGTTTTTAGAAATATAAGATTAATTAGGATCAATAAATAAATATAAGAAAGTGTAGACAAAATTAAATAAAAAATATATATAAATACAAGGGATAATAACAATTATTAGTACGTGTATTTATAGGATTGGTAATTTCAATTTTCCCAACATCAGTCCGTTAGTACAGTTTGTATATTTTGAGTTTCCGTACAAAAAAATTAATCCACACGTACAATCAATCAGTAGAAAGTTTCATGTAAAAGTACAAAATTTTGAGCTCTACCAAACCCACCCTAATATCAGAATTAGTCTCACATTTTGTTACCATTTACTTGTCAAATCTCAATATAATCAGTCTCATCAATATGACTTTTTTGTCACCACAAAATCACAGCCCACAATATCTTCTCAAGAATGCACTTCCCCAGTGTCACACGTTTAAAGAATGGCAATCCAGACCATCAAGCAAGATGACCAATTCCATACACGGTTCTTGAACTTGTCAACAAAATGAAATAACAAAGCACGATGGACGCACCACTATTGACAGTTTGTCTGGACGTCACAAAGTCCCCCCTCTAAAGAAGCGATATTTGCTATTCGCCACGATCATAGCATTTCAAGATTTGATTAGGTGGGAGGTCAAAATTCAAATTGTGTCTTTCATTACTTACTATTATGTGTGGATCAGTATGGCTGTCACTTTAAATGGTTTAAATTCATATGAATGTGCATTGAACTCGTCTGGTCTGACGGTGGTTCAATCTCTGTCGGTTCTCTTATGATTCAGTTGGACTCTCCTCCTCAATATAGATTAGAGTAGGAATAGGAGTAAATATACGATTGACAAAAAAAAAGTTATATTTGTTGGAAATAGAATTTTTGTAAATAGGTATAATCTTAATATAAATCTGAATTATAATTGAATTAATGTAAAACTAACAATTACGTTAAAAATATATTAATTTACATCGAAATTGTGCAAGTTTACACAATTAGTTAGAGCTGAAGAGAACCTTAACTAGAGAGGCTCCGAATCCATATTTATTGGCTTGTTCTCATTCCAATTAAAAAAAAAAAGAAAAAAGGAAGCATCCCATTTAACTTGGCCATAGAAGAGATGTTCTTGAAGAGTTGAAAAAATCATGTGTAGCCTTGAAAAAACCAAAATACAAATTCTTCAACCTATAAATTTATTGTAGTTTTACTCGGTTTGTTTTGTCGCACGTAAACAGATATTCGTGGCCCAGTGTCATTCATTATTTCACTCTTGCAAATAATGTCAAACTAAGTGTAAAATAGTATTCCAAACCATATATATATTTTTATTTTTTTCAAATGGCAAACTAAACATGGCCAAGTGGGACATTTCCATCTTTCCAAAGCTGCAAGTTGAAAGGATATTTAATCCCAAAAGAAACCATTCGGCCAAAGGTGGGGGCTAGCAGACAATATGCTAGTTGCCAAGTAAAGATGGCTTAGAATTTCAGAAGACTCTGCGAACTTTCACTATTTCAAAGTTCAAACAACAAAAACCAACGGAAATGTATAGGCATCCTTTGTCAGGAGCAAGTCAGCCAACTTCCTTGTTCATAACAATTTTATCTCCTTCCCCAATCTTTCCTGAGAATTGGACTCAGCCCAACTCAAGATTTCTGATACTATACATTGCACAGATCCCCCTCTAATCCATTTGTTATTGTTTTTTTCTTTTTCTCCCGTAAATCAAACGTTAAAGATGATGATGACCAGGTGTCCAGAGGCCTATAGATTCTTCTGCAATCCAGTCAAAGTAATGGGGATTTTTGTAGCTTCCTTGGTGGGGTTCTTGGTTTGGTTCTCAGCAATGAGCGGCTGGCCTTCCTATGGCTTTCAATGGAGTCAGAAACCAGGGAAAGAAGGTATCTAGCTGGCTCCTGCTTTGCTATTGATTACTTCTTTTTTTTTTTTTTCTTGTTTGGCAGAATAAATCTCATTGATTTGTTTCTTTGATTTGCAAAGATAATCCAAAATTCAAGAGCTTGCTTGAATCTGTTTAAGTGGTTTGTCTCTTGTAGCTTTTGCATTGAACCAATGAATCTTGGAAGTTGCTGTTTTTGCTAAGTATCTCCGCGTTTGAGTAATTATTGTGAATTGGGTGCCCGTTGACCGAATTTGAGTAATTCTTATGTGGAATTATTATTACGAGGCATCATTACTAGCAAGAATTACTAGAAATTAATAAGACTTTACACTTTTTTAAGAAAATTCAAATCAACTTCAATTGCTTCTGAATTTGGCATTGTTTTGATGATTATTACATCTCCAATTGCAAAATTTATATACAATTAGAACCCTTGATCTTGTTCATTAAAACTTTCTCCAAGGTGCAAAAGCATGTTAGGTTAATGTGCAGATTTCCAAATTAGATTGACCTTACAAGAACTGACACTTTTTGGGATATAAGATCTTGAAACTTATGTCCTTTATACTGTGAGAAATGAAATTGATTAGGATACGAGTACAATTTTTGGATGCATGATTGAATGGACCAAATCAACATAGTCATTGCTAGATTAGGTACCTTCTCAAGAAAATGGGATTGATCCCATTTGAAACTATTGATTGAGACCTCCAAAATCCAAACAATTAGTCATGAAACACTTAGATTAGAAAATCAATCGAACAAATGTGTATGCACTATGAACACATAAACAAATTTCTATGGATTAAAATCCTCCTAAGATGCATATTTCTACCGATGGAAGAATTAGTGAGATAATTAACTAGGTAGATCCTATTGTAGTACATGAAACTACCTAACTTATTATTAGGCTATTTGGTAATATATTCCATTAGGTTGTTTTGGATGGGATTAGGTGTTTATGCATATAATCGGGTAAATGCACAAAGATAGACACAGTACTATTTGGAGCAAAATTTTGATGCATTGAACAATTGAACATAGTGGAATTTAGAAAGTCAAAGGTGTCTAATCTTTGGTCTCTTATCCTCTCAGATTACTTTAAACATGTCATACTCTATTTAATTTTAGTCAGTTGTGATTAATCATTACAATATCTTATCATTTTTGTTTTTGGTAAGGTAAAATCTTCATATATACTATTTGAATGTCTCTCTCTCTCTCTCTTATTGGTCCCTTTTCTTTTTTGGTTTATTTTTTATTCCTAGCTAAGGCTTTGATATTTAAGGATAAATTTCCTAAATTGATGGAGATAAGAAAGTGTGAAATAATATAATCTTTTATACTTATTTCTTCTTCATTTTTCCAATTAGTGAATTTTAGTGTCTAATGTTCTATGAAATTCTAATGAACATGGTCACCAGGATACCTAATGGTCAATATAATCCTATGTAAAATGTCTTTCTTCCTTAGCTAGAGTACTAGTCAGACTCTGACCTTCCCATCTCCTTTCCTGCACCTTCTAAAACATTTCAGGAGAAGAAAAAAACAACAACCAGTATAATGAGTGAAATTTTCATAGTTGAAACTGTATATTAAGTTATTGAGCAATATGATTTTTTTTTAAACCTACATGAACATTGGTAATGTATAATGGTTTATTTAGATTTTTCCAAAAAAAAAAAAGGGTTCATTGAGAGGCCTCATTTTTTTCAAACATGAGAATAGTTGATCTATATGTGGTTAAACAGCAAAAAACTTAAAGTTGCCATGCCGCCCATTACACCAAGTGTTCATCATATTTCATGGTCAAGAATTTATGGAAATAACTCACGCGATCCTTCGAACTTTTGAAATATTTATGTTGGCTCCCTGAACACTGAGAAATCAAAGATTTCTCTTTGTTTCATTTATCAGATGTGATTGTTTAATGTTGTTTGGTGGGAATTGTTCCAAATTTTCTTCCGTTAGTTGATTAGTGTTCTCTGGCTCATTGAATTGCTTGAGAAGAGGCTGTTGCCTCGTGTCTGTTAGCTTCACATGCAAATTGCTCACGATGAAATATTAGAGCCATTTGCTTGACATTTGCCATCATTGTCCTCAACTATTTTTTCCATAACTCTTCTCTTTTCTTTCCACAGATGTTAATTTGGACGACATTATAGAACAGATCAGGTACATTGGAGATTCTTTTCCCCAGCCAGTCGAGGTGCCAAAGGATAAGCTTCTTGGTGGCCTTTTCCCAGAAGGATTAGATGTAAATACATGTGTAAGTAGGTATCAATCAGCCTTGTACAGAAAGGAACAAAAACACCAGCCTTCTCCCAATCTAGTCTCAAGGTTAAGAAAATATGAAGCCCTGCATAAACAATGTGGACCATTTACAGAGTCCTACAACAGAACCTTGGAATATCTCAAGTCAGGCAACCATGGCCAAGACTCCAATTCCACTGGTTGCAAGTACGTAATCTGGATTCCAATGGCTGGTTTAGGAAACAGAATGCTTAGCTTATCATCTGCTTTTCTTTATGCCCTGCTAACAAATAGAGTCCTACTTGTTGATCCAGGAAGTGGAGTTTCTGATCTTTTCTGTGAACCATTTCCTGAGGTTTCCTGGTTACTCCCCTCTAACTTCCCCCTTATTGGTAAGTTCAGTAGCGTTGATCAGAAATCTCCTGAGACTTTTGGAAACCTGTTGAGAAACAGAAGCCATGCTAATTCAACTTCATCTTCCCTGCCACCATATCTCTATCTCTATCTAGTCCATGACTATGATGATTTTGACAAGCGTATCTTTTGTGATCATGATCATACTATTCTCCAGAATATACCTTGGCTTATTGTGAAATCAAACATATATTTTGCCCCATCTCTTGTTTCAATTCCATCTTTTCAGCAAGATATTAGCGATCTATTCCCAAATTTAGGAACTGTGTTTCATTACCTGGGCCGGTATCTCTTTAATCCCACCAACTTTATTTGGGGGCTTGTCACCAGGTATTACAACATCAATTTAGCCAGGGCAGATGAAAAGATAGGCATTCAGATACGAGTACTAGACAAAGATTTTGGTCGTTTTGAGCGCGTGCTAAATCAGACTTTGGGTTGTATGCTGAGGGAGAATCTGCTACCAGAAATCAACGGGACCAAACCTGTCGTCATTCAATCTGGAAAGCTCAAGACTAAAGCTCTTCTGATTACATCTTTAAGATCTTGGTACTCCGAGGCAATAAAAAGCATGTACTGGAAACGTTCCACCGTCACAGGCGAAGTGGTTGAAGTACACCAGCCAAGCCATGAGCAGTACCAGCATACTAGAAGACGAATGCACAATATAAAAGCATGGGCAGAAATCTATCTGCTGAGCTTGACTGATAAGCTGGTCACAAGCGGAGGTTCAACTTTTGGCTATATAGCTCATAGTCTTGGAGGATTGAAGCCATGGATCCTTTACAAGCCTGAGGATCATGTAATCCCAAATCCACCATGTCAGCGGGGCGTGTCAATGGAACCTTGCATGCATGCCCCTCCATATTATGATTGCACAAGTAAAAAATGGACTGGCCCAGGTGGTAAACTTGATCCTAATGTACAGCATTGTGATGACAAATGGTGGGGTATTAAATTCATTGACAGAGAATAGGACTAGTGACCATTTTGTTAATTCCTGGAGAAATAGAAAGAAAAAATTTTCCCTTGTACACTTCAATATTTGCAGTGATATAGTCCAAATATTGTTTCTTCTTTTCTCAAAGATTGCCTGAAGGACAATGTAGTAAGCCAGTTTTACCAGAGGGCTTCATACATGGCCATTTCAGCTTAACATCTAAAACCAGGAACCACGGGCGCCATTTTGCTCCAGCATTGCAATTCCAGTTCCTGTAAAGCACTAACCAAATCTCATCAAGCAGCAAAAGCTCGAAAGCTCATTGGCAAATCTAACCAAACAGCAAAGAGCTTGAATTGTAGGGAAACTATGCTTGTAGCACCACAAACAGGATGAATGCGTAAAACGTACGATACTGGCTTTATGGGCTAACAAATACAATATCACATAACATCTCCACTATCATAAGAGCTATTCCTCGTATATTTGAGAGAAATGAAACGAGAACCTTGAGCACAATGCTATGGTAGCCATTGATGCTGTTTTATCCCTTTTTGGTCAAAGGAGACTTCAATACTTCGATACTGCTTCCAAGAGAAAGAGCCACACATTTGAGCCAAGCTGAGTGCATGGAACACTGGTTCATGGCAGCTGATGACTACCCTATTCATCTAAAACATGCTATCTAGAGGTTTCTCACCTTCTCATTGATTAAACTGATTACCCTCTGCTCATTATTCACGCAGGTGCTTCTGCACAACAGAGAGATTGAGCAAATGCCCTGTCCCTAGCCCTACAGAAGTTGCGCTAGAGGATATTTGTTATTAAGCATAACTGATTCCACAACTGAATCCAAACAGCTTCACCAAGAAATATATGTTATACGAAGACAACTTGGAGATGAATGTATACACAAAACATTTACTCTGCAATAAACCGCAAAGATCCATTACACAAGTTGAAAAGCATAATCAAACAGTGATGTTCAAAGCCTGATATCATTGCTGAACTTAGTATCAGATAGTCACAATGACATTTAGATCGGTAAAGCCACCTTTAGAAACTCCATCAAACTCTGAAATGCCTTAGTTTTTCCTCCCCTCACACAAGATAATGTGGTATCCATGTCTGCAATACGTGCAAGATAAGTTTCAGATGATTTTGAAGACATAAAGTCAGATTCACAAGGGTAAGAAAGGAAACCATGAAAATTCAAACTCACGTTGATTTGAACGGTGCACTTGTAGCTCCAATAGTTGTGCTGAAAGCAACATCCTGAAACGGACCAGCCATTTTACCACGTGGAAACCATCCTAGATCCCCGCCTTTTTTACCAGATGAACATTCTGAATATTCTGCTGCTAGCTGAAGAATTCAAAGGAAAGTGAATGATTTTGTCCAATATTTTTAAGTTCTCCAAATTTGATGCAATTGATTAGAAATGATAGATATAAGTTACTTGCTGGGAAGAAAACACTAACACTTTGTCATCAGTTTCAATATAATCTCTTTTGCTTGCAGTGTACAGACTACAGAGAACTATTTATTTATTTATTTTTTGCTTTGCAGGACAGAAGGCTCACAGGGCAAAGATACGAGTTTCCCCAACAATTATGAATGAAAGCATACAACACATACGAGATGTGAATAATTTCACCTTAGCAAACTCAGCAGGGGGAACCTTTTCTCCATTGTTGAGCCAGCCATCTTGCAGTTTCTTGTAGGCTTCATTGATCTTCCCTTGCTTCTCACATAAGATATGCCTAGCTGGTAGAAAAAGAAAAAGAGCAACAAATAAGTCATGATACCTAAAATTCAATGCATGCAGCCATTGAAAGCACAAAAATATGTGAAAATGTGGCAAGGTGAAGGATAGACCTTTAACATACGTGCAAGTCCCAAGGCCATCAGATTTTCCAGCTTTTCCTTTGCCCTTGGAAGCACCATCATCACTCCCGCCAGCAGCCTGTTTGCCTTTGCCCTTTCCTGAATCTTTAGGCTTGGAATCCTTACCCATAACTGGATATGATACTAGATGTTACAGGAAGGAATACATAGTTTTAAAGTACATCAATATGATTTTAGAATAGCCAATGAAATACCACAAATGTCAGCGACAAATATGAATTCAGGTAAAACAAAATAGATAATCATCTTCTTGAATTATCTGCATTTATTCATATACAGTTGACGAAAGTAACATGGAAGCACAAAACTAGAAACTTAAAATCTTAAATATACATCTGTCCATGGAAGTTAGTATCCGAGGCCATGGAAGCAATATTCCCAACATACAATTTTATGCATTAAAAGTTCAGATAGACTTCCACTCAAAATATGATTATGGTGAGCTGGAAAATCATAAGTCCTATAAAAGCAAAAGAAAATTTAACAAATTTTTTTTTTTAAAAAAAAAAGACAAGAAAGCAAGCAAATTTTGCCCTTGCTAACAAATGCACCCGAAAAGATGTGTACAAAAAGGGCTACACTCAAAGCTTATTTCAACCCAAAGAGGAAAGAACCAAAAACAAAAAAAGACAAGAAAGTAAGCCAAAGTTGCTCTTTCTAATTATGCACCCACAAAAATCTGTATAAAAATGGCTATACATATATTTCACACTTCTCAAACTACTACAAAATTTCATCAGCTAAACCATACCTAATCCTGGTAATAAATACTTGAAACCAAAATATAACTCATGTTAATTTACTAAATCTTGAAACAATAAAATTCAAACAAATAATACTTCTACCACAACAATTTTAATTACTACGTAAAAAATTGTTAAAATAACTAACGTTTGGCGAGTTTCCATTGATCCTAATACATAATAAGTAATTCTATGTTTAATTTTTCCATCTTCAAGTTGTACTATATTAAGCCATGACAAGCTATCCGATTATCCAAATTTCTTCCCACCATAATATGAAAATTCAAGAGCAGAAAGAAAAAAACAACCCAAATCAACAAAAGAGTAGATTTACACTAGAATTACTTTGGAACATCAAAATATGGACTTTTGAGAAATGGGTTTCAGGAATTTTACCTTAGAGTTTAATTTTTTTCCTTTCTAGTTATGAACGGATGAGAACCGAAGAGCAGCTGAGACTGCGAAGGGAAGGCTATGTCAGCAGCTACTGAGAATTGACCTTTTTTCTGCTTATCTAATGCCATTAAAAGGGGTAAATTTACAAATCTTCCCCAATATTTGTGAAAATCTCACCTAGCACCAACCAGCTTTTCATGATTACAATTATCTCCCCCGTATTGTGGTTTTCTTGACATATTCGCCCTGCAGTTGGTTTGTTGTTAAAACTTGATCATCAAGCCAAATTCACCTTTTCCATGATATAAAGAAGGAAATAAAAATTATTTACAAAAGAAAAAAATTGTGAGAAAAGTGTATTTAAATAGTATAGTAGACAATACACATAGGAATTCTTCCACCGAAATTCCTAGCTAGAGATTAACAGTTTTTTTTAATTGTAACCAACAATTTGAATTAATAAGTGATATACATGAAATGCGTATATCTTGCCCATTTTCTAAATAAATGTAATTTTTTGAGTTAATAAGTGGGATATATGATGATTTGTCCACTTTATCTCTCTAATGGTATCATTAATATATATTGTCCATTTTGTAAACAGAATGCTATCCGATATACGATCTTCTATAGATACAATGTTATATAAAAATATTCATCTCAGATTCATTTTCTGTAAATAGAATGCTCTCCAAATTCTTTCGTTCATTTTTTTATATAAGAAAGAAATTATCATTTTAGGTGAAAAAGCTCTTGTATTGGAAGTTCAGGCCCTATTACTAGTGTTGTTGAAAGTCACGATAGGTGTGTATAATTCATTTATCATACCAAAAAGGATAACCTAGTAAACCAAGCACGTACAATTTGTTTAATTTAAGAGAAGTTTTCTCTATTTTTATTTTATTTCCCTTTGCCTCTTGGAAAGGTTTTCTCTTTTGTTTTTCCCCACAACAAAAGCTTGTTTCATAATTGGGATATCCACAGAGTGTTTCATTTTTAGACTGAAAAGTGACGGGAAACCCTTCCAAGTTGTTTCATTCCTTTATCAAACTAAATCAGAATAATGTGATTCGCAAAGGGCAAAGAACTTCTTTAATCATTTGAGAAGCATCTCCAACCGCAAGCAAATCTTGTACTACAAAAAATAGAAGATCTGCCCATCTTCCTCTTTCCAAGCTATTCTCTCATCATTACTTCATCAACTTCCATTGAGAAAAGTTGCATGCAGGGCAATTGACTGGCCAATAAAGCTCATAGGAAGCTATAACCATATGGGGACTCGTAGTACTATCTTTTTACTTTAATTCAATATTCAAAGCAAAAAAACTACCAAGAATCTACATTTTCAGGTATGCCAAGACCTTTTAGTATTAAGTAACCCGATTTCAATCTCAGCAATCCCCTGATGCAGAAGCCAGCAAGATTAAGAATGAATATCTTGGCAACCCAAAGAGCTTATAAATGGACCCTCAAAATTTTTTCAAGGAAAAAGCCTTTTTTATTCAACTTGTAGCTGATTTGCTAAGAGCTAACCCAACCAGCTGCAAGAGAGCACGCGAGCTCTACATGTAGGCATGGCCACGGTTTCAGAATCGCCGGTTCTGGTTCTTCAAAGAGGTAGAACCATAACCGCACCATCTAAGATGGTTCTGGTTCTGGTTCTGGTTCCTTATAGTTCTGATTTCGATTTCTTATGGTTCTGGTTCTGGTTCCGTATGGTTGTATACAATTTTATTTAATTCCTTATCCTTACCAATTTTAATACGAATATAACAATATATTTAAAATTTCAAATAGAATGTAAAAAAACAAATACAAAATAAAGATCATATTTTAATTTTATTATTATTCTACAAAGTATGAAATAATAAATAGATAATACAAATTTTATGAAAAGTACGTTACATTGTCAAATTAAAAAATACATTACACTATCAAATGATAATCATTTTAAATGGAAACGAAAATACATGATTTTTTCTTTGAAATTGAGATGAAATATCAAAACAAACATTAATTATTTAATCATCTTCATTGCTTGCGACGACACTAGAATCAGTTGTATAATTGAATTCTTCTTCTTCATCTTTTTCCATTTCTTGTTGTCTATATTTTGCTCTAGTTCAATCATCCATGCATGTTTGAATTTCTAGTGATTCTAGGCTTAATCTCGATCTTATCTCATCCAAAATGCTTCCACCCGCACTAAAAGCTTGTTCCACCGCTACTAGTGATGTTGGAGGTGCTAAAATTTGCTTAGCAATAAGGGAGAGGATAGGATAATTCTTTGATTTTCGCTACCACCAGTCAAGGACTTTAAACTGTTTAGTTAAGCTGCTATCATCATGCTCAAACTTGGTAGCTAGATATGACTCAAGTTCCATATTAGTATTAAGTGAACCCTTTTGTTGTATCGACCTTTCAAGAAGTATTCTATCACCAATTTTGACAGCCCTTTTAAGACTATTATCAGTGTTACTAGAGGGTTCCAAAATACTAGTAGGAAATTGTTCACCATAAGTAATAAAAAATTCATTATATAAAGAACAAATAAGCTCTTTAACTTCAAACACTTTTTTATTAACATCGTGGGCATAATTTTCACTACCATATATTTGTTCATAATATGATGACAACTATTCATGCAAACCATCTAATCTAAAACGAGGATAAAAAACAGAAGCAGCTAAATATATATGTGGAATATGTTCATAATAATTAGTCCATTTCGTAAACATTTCCCTAATAGGTTGTTTTAGAAAATCATCATTTTTAGCTTCATTTAGACAACCAACAATATTACACGCCTCGGTAAGGAATAAATGAGTGGTAGGATAATATACACCGGACAAAGTATAAGTAGCATCATTAAAGACTGATAAAATTTCTAAAATTTTATTACAAACAATCCAATTATTTTCATGCAACATTTTTTCGATCATGTTAGTTGCAAAAAATGCACATAATAATTCACTATAATTGTGTGATTCTTTGAGTAATTCCAATGTTGAATTCCAACGAGTAGGAACATCTCTTGAAAATCTTTTTGGATTTTTTCCATTGGGCATACAAAAAGTGCTCCACTCTTTCATTAATTTAGGGTGTGCCCATAAAGAAGAAATTGCTTTTCTAATGGGTTTTATACGATTTTCAAGTGCTCGTAAAACCATTTTGTACGGCTAAATTTAAAGTATGGCATGCACATCTAATATGAAAAAATTTACCACCTAATTCGGGTTGGCAAAGATCTCGCAACTCTCCAATAGAAGCGGTATTTGCGGATACATTATCAAAACCAATTGAAATTTTTTTTTTTACATAAACCATATTCTCCCAAAATAATACTAATCATTTTAAAAATATTTAGACCATTGTGAGATTCATCAAAAATACGAAAAGCTAGCACTCTTTTTTGTATATTCCACTCATTATCAATCCAATGACAAGTTATGGCCATATAAGAATGTACTTGCCAATGGTCACTCCAAATATCGAAACATATAGATACACGACTATCTAAATTTGAGAATAATTGAATTAACTCTTTTTTCCCTTGATTATAAATATTTTTTAAGTGTTCGTCTAAGAGTGGTTCTAGAAACATTTTTAAATTGTGGATTTAAAGCATTTTGACAATATTTCTTAAAACCCAACTTTTCACCAAAACTAAAAGATAAATGTTCAATAGCTATCATTTTTGCTAATTCATTCCTATGTCTTTCTTCACTAAATCAAAATAGAGAAAGGTTAGAAGTAGCAAACCCAGTAATTTGTGTTTGTTTGTTGTCGATGCCAAATTCTTGGGGATGAAACTTTCTCAAATGCTTGTGATACTTTCCATAGCCATCTCCCACTTTGTATTGATAACTTTTTTGACAATAATTGCACTTTTCTTGACTTTGCCATTAACGTCAACTTCTTTGTTGAAGTGCTTTGTGAAGATTTTGGATTTAGGAGTTTTGCTTCCACTTCTTTCCTCGGTTTCAATTGTTTGATCTTTAAGGATGGTTGTCATGTGTTGACTTTCTTGAGTTGGACAATCATCAATGTTGAAGATTTCATTTGAAGGAATATTGCAAAAAATATTGTTTTGCTTGCTTGATTTTGAAGATGAGCTACTACCATCAAAACTTGCCATTTGATAGCAAATAAGCAAAAAAAAATTGTAAGTAATAATTTAATACTTACAAGTTATGATGATAGATATTAGATTAATAGAAAGAATTAAGTAATTAGTAAAATATATAGAAAGTGAAAGGGAGCAAAATAGAATAAAAGTGAAAAAATTAGGGAGTAGATGAAGAAATTAAAAGTAGTTTAGAGATGGAAGGGAGAAGACTAATTTTGGTGTAGTAGAAAATGAAATTTCAAGTCCTATTTATAGGACAAAATGAAATTGGAAATTTGGAACGTTGTAATTCAAAAGTTGAAACTTGGAAATGGAAATGGAAATTGGAACGTTGTAATCAGCAAGGGCCAACGGCTATTAATTTTCAGATGGGGCCAACGGCTATTAATTGGAATTTGGAACATTGGAACTTGGAAATGGAATTGCATTTTGCTATCAGACTATCAGTGAGCTTTTGTCCAAGTCAGTCAGGCTAGTCAGCAATTAAATAAAAAAATAAACGATGGTGGGCTTTCAGTCCAAGACTCCAAGCAACCAAGTTTTATACCATTTATGGGCTTTTAGTTTTATGGACTTTTAGTTTCAAACCAATAGCTTTTAATTTGACCTTTTAAACTTTCTTAAAATTCATAAAAAAGAAAGTTCATAAAATTTAAACTTTCTTAAAACTTATTAAACACAACTATTTTTTTTCGAATTATCTCACTACTTATATTAATTATTTTTTAACGGTTCTGGAACCGACGGTTCTGATTCTATTTTTTAAAGAACCAGAACCGAAACCTTTATCCAAGGTTCTACCACGGTTCTAGTTCCGGTTCTGGTCCGGTTCCAAATGGAACCATGACCATGCCTATCTACATGGACGTGTAGAGTCTTCAGTTATGCTAGGTTTTGAGTATCCTAGAGTTATGAAAACAGATTTAACAGATTTGTAATTACATTAGTTTACCTTAAACCAGTTCAAGAACTCAACAGCATAATCCAGGGAATGACAAGAAGCTAAATCCCATGTACAAAGGACCAAAGTTCTACTGTACAAAAGCTTAGGCCTCCAACAATCAGATTATGTAGACCAGAAGCTGAAAGTTGGGAGAGAGGAAACGAAAGATGATTCCAGGCAAAAAAATACGACTTCCACCAGTATTTCAATTCCGTATTGCCACAAAATTTGATTCACAGAAAGGAAACTAATAAACAAATGCTCTTGGCTTTAGATGGTCATACTATTTACACTTCTTTAGAATATAAAAAAGATGCGAATTGAAGAACAATTTTGTAGCGGAGCAGCGCTACTTCCAGCTTCTCAGAGCTAATGAGGAATCAAAAGCTTAGTTTCTACTGACATCTTTAATCTTGCGTGGGCAACTCAAACAGACGGGTACTATTGGTTTAGATGGAAGGTAAGGGAATAAAATTCCTCGCTTCTTGTGTTTGTTTTGAAGGATTTGAACTTGTCCTGCCAGCGCTTACCTCTTTCCTTATGCATCGTTCTTGTGGAGCGTGTTATCCAGCAAATAAGCCATCACCCCCACAACAAAAGCTTCCGATAGAAAGGGACATTGACCATGTCATTAACCTGCAGAGCATGGAAGAACATAGCCTTTCTCTTGCAAGCTTTATATTTTGACTACAATTTATCAAAAATTTAAACATTCTAAATTAACTACAAAAGGAATTCAAAAATATCTCAAAAAGGCATTCTGTAGTGAATATCAACTATGTACCCATCTTCTGCTGCTGTGAACCAGACCATATCATCAGATAGCTGTGTTGTCATTGAAATGCCAGGACACAGACAAGCCCAAGAAGATTGAGAAGCCTAGTATGGACTTGATTCTGGAGCTGTTCAGGTTGCAGAACTGAAGAAAACTTACTGCTGAACCTGCAAAAAAGTGGTGAACAAGAATCCATTACAAAATCAGCATCTAAGAATGTAGTCCTAGCTTGCCACAGGTTAGTACAGACACACCCACATAAGCAAAGAAAATGCAGTACAGAGCAGGTGCAGGAATTGAAGCAATGTCTGCTCCAAATTTTCCTGCAAGTCATTCTAATTTTGTTGCAAAAATGCATTCACGAAGGGGTAAACTAAATTTTGCAAATTCAGATGCCAAAACAAACCTAAAATAGAAAACAAAAGCATGAATTCAGAAGAAATCTGAACCACTCTTCGACTTCCAACACAATTCAACGCTAGTAAGCCAGCATTCTCACTGAGTAAGCCAAATAATCCAGTTTCATCCATAAGACATCTGCTCAATTAAATATTGCTGCAGACAACTAGCAGAAATGAACACTGCTTAGACTGAGACAGAAGATCCATTTTCAGTCCCAAACACTCCAGACCATAAGATGCCAATACCCTAAAATTTAGGAAAACATGGTGAAAGAATGAATAAAGCTAAACCCGGAAAAAAAATGCAATTTAGACATTCTAGAATAAACAGAGAGAATTCATATGAGAAGGAACATATGATCAGATGCCATAATCCTAAGAGTTTTTGTTAAAAGATGAATACAAGAGTAATCTTTTTTCTTATTCCTTTTGCTTCTAGTTTTGGTTCATAAGAAACTAAATTGACAGCAAGGAAGAGATGCCAGGAACTGAAGTACAATTCCAGAAAAAGATGAATCACGCTTTCTATTACCTTGCTCAACTCTAAAAATCTCAGATGTACTGGGCAGCCTTTATCAGATATGTATGATTGAAAACCACAATCACAATGTAGGCCATTTCAGAAAGCTAAGAATATAGATCTTATAAAACTGGAAAAGGAATCCATACAATGAGCTTTTCTTTGTTCTAACTGATTAGCACTCAAGTAGATCTCCTGTTCTTGAGCAAAAGTTTATTTTGTCAAACAAAAACCAAAATTGCAAAGGCATCAGCAGTACCTCCTACAGTGATCCGAACTACTGGTGGCATTAAGCCACAGGAAAGTTCAGGAGCAGGAAATTTTCGACGTGGGCCTTTGCGTGAAGTTCCTACTGGAAACGACAAGACAGAACACATTTTGAGCTGCATTTTTCTTTCATATCTGCTGTCTTTTCCTGCAGCCTACCAGTGCATTTATTGGAGTGTCTAGATATGCTGGTGCAACATATAGGCCACCATCCATTCTCAGCAGGGGTGTCAGTTGGCAGGTAAAGTAGCAATTTGAATTTCCTCTTATTTGCAATGTAAACCAGATAACACAACTTCTTGTTTTTACTTGAACTCTTCCCAAACATGACATCTTTGCAAGCTCTCTGTTGAGCAGGCTGCTTGAGTACCACTCTTAACATGCATATATATCTCACATCAGAGAATTGTATGTACAATTTGTGGTAGCTGAACCACATTACCCCTTAAAGAGAAAAGTAAAGAAAAGGTAAAGATAGGAACTTCAATTTATGGGAGCTGAACATATTCAGCTCCAAAGATGAAAGACAGACAGGGTGGTGGATACATCATTGCACTTCATTCTTATGTGACAAATTCACCATCTTTTCGAGCAACAATTGTTTGTTTATACTCATACAACTGTAGAACTACCCTATGAAGAATGTTCTTCGACTTCTGAAAACAATGTTCGAGTCTGTTACAGAAGCTAATTTCCATCATTTATCCAGATTAAAGGCAAAAATCCATTTTCTCCAGTAAAAGAACTTAATTAGTATTTAAGTGCATATGATAAAAGAGTAATAAAAGGAGGAGGTAAGATTCCAAAAATAGAACTAGAAATGATCATAGGAGAAGCAATCAGCAGCAAACGCATGATAGAATAATATGTATAAAAATGGCTATACAAATACTGTACACTTCTCAAACTACTAGAAAATTTCATCAGTTAATCCATACCTAACCCTGGTAATAAATACTTGATATAACTCATGTAAAGTTACTAAATCTTGGAACAATAAAATTCGAACAAATAATACTTCTACCACAACAATTTAAGTTACTACGTACAAATTTTTAAAACAAGTATGTCGACTATCCATTAACCCTCATCAGCAACAAAGTAATTCTATGTTGAAATTTGGCATCTTCTAATATGAAAGTTCACAAGCAGGACGAACAAAAGCCAAATGAATAAAGACCAGATTTACTCTAGAATTAATAAAGAACAATCAAAAAATGAAATTTTAAGAGAAGCGTTTCCGGAATTTTACCTTAGAATTTGAAGTTTTTTCTTGTGATGAACATTGAACAGACTAGAACTGAAGCACAGCCGAGAAGACTGCAAAGGGGAGGCTCTGCCTGTGTCAGCAGCTATTGAAAATTTGCATTTTTTTGGGAAATTCCACATAGCCGTTTTAGGCCCTTAAAAGGGATAAATTGAAAAAGCATCCCTAAGGTTTTTGACAATTCCACATAGCCCCGCCCAAGTTTTCATGATCACACCTATCTCCCTTATGATAGTTATATTGTAGTTTTCTCCACATATTCACTGTGTCAGTTGGTTTGATGCTAAAAAATTGATTTCTAAACCACATGATGAATTTCACTTGTAAATTTACCCTTTCCACTATATATATACTAGAGCATTTTTGGTTGTGCCAATGCCCAAGATATTGTGTAAAAAATATTGAAATGTGTTTTTTTAACAGGAAAGAACCAAAGCTGAATATCTTCAGGTATAGTGAGCTATATGAGGATGCAAACAAAAGAAAATTATAGAACGAAAGGCAAATATTCCAACGTAGAAAGGGATCTTCTCGTTGTATCTATAGCTTTATCAATTTCATTGCTCCTTACCCATCCCTCTGTGAATATCTCCCAAGTTTTATAATTTCGACATCCACCTCTGTTCAATGAACAGATAAATAATGATTCAGCTTTCTTCATCATGCCATTCCTCATGTATGCGCCTAGAACAATGTTTGGCACCCTAATATCAAATGTCCTACACTGTGACTCCCACTCAAGAAATATATTTTCAGCTTCTTTAATATCACCAAGTTTCACCAAACATGAGAAGATGCACATGTAGTTCGCACATGTGATTCTGCCCTTTACCCCTTTGCTAGCTTTCCAGAGCCGCACAACTTCATCCTTCCTGTTGAAAGAGGTATAGATCGTTGACAAAAATAGATAACCAAGGCGATTACAGCTAGATAGTTTATTTTCTGCCTCTCTCAGTGCCCAAAAAGCCTAGTTAACTACTCCTGATTTTTGGTAAATATTTGCCAAAGTAGATAAAGAGCTCCATCCCATCACAACATTTTTGTCATGTATCATTTCTTTGTAAACCTCCTCAGCTGATCCAACACCCGACAGCTCTGTACACGTATTCATCCAAAGGTTGTACGATAGGACATTTCTTGGTATTCGATTTTGTTTCATCTGCACAATGACAACGAGCACTTTCTTATGTTGAGATGTTGCTATGTAAAGCTTCATCATCTCATTAAATGGATGAGGATTTACAATTAGCCCCAAGCTGTTCATCTTCTGCATCAAAGCCTCAGCCTTGTCAGTGGACCTTTCTTTAATATAAGAGTGAAGAATATGGAGACAGGCGGCTTTCTTAGAAATAGTGTCAGGCAAAGTTTCAAAATACTCCTGCTTCCCCTATAGTGTGCACTTTAATTGTCAATTCCAATCTCATTGCATGATCAGCAGTAGACATTCGAGATCTTTCTTTAGCCTCCATCCATGTGAATATCTGTAAAAGAATAAAAAACCAAACAACAGTGCTTCCTGCATCGAATTTCTAACATAAACCCCACAATAGGGTAAAAGAGAAATATACATAGCCTGTCTCTTGCACTTGTACTCTCACATTAACATGAAAACCAGAGTAAATGTATAGCACCAGTGCTACTACAACCACCAAAAATCACCTCTCAAACAAGTTTTTTTAGAGAAACTACCACAGATTCTGTAATGTTTAATTGGGTGTAATAGTATTCATAGAAAAGATTATGCATCACTTACTGTATTCAGAATATGTGAATGCATAAAATAGCAAACATGTTGTGATTTTAAGATTTGAGAGTTTTGTGGAACCTGGAACGCTGCCTTTAGAAATAGCTTTGAGGAATTAATATTCTACACCTTTAAGGCAGCTACAACAAATCCTAGAAGCTCAATATTAGGATTATCTGTTTTAAATTTGGTTTCTTCTATCAGCTGCCTAACTTTTGTGCATAATAGCATCAACATGGGGTAAAACCTTAATATGTAAGACTCATTCTAATGCTTTTTCATAAGGCTGGAACACACTTCAGATTGAGAATTTAACTTGTTTTAGGTTGGTTATCTCTATTCAGTAAGTAGTAACAACCCTTCCTTGGTAATTAGTTGTACTATATTATTAATAGGAAAAGAAAAGGCAAGAAACTGAAGGACTGAAGAGAGAGACGTGAAATTTAAGCAACTGCTTACTGCAAATGTGTGGATGCTAAATCAGAGGTTTCTCTGCACCAATTGTTTCAAACTGCAATTAACCCCCTGAAGAAATTTAACAACCAAAATAAAAAATAGATAGATTATCCAGTCTCTTTAATACTGGTAGGGCAAAAAATTAGACAAAGAAAAGGAGTAGTTACCCTTAGCACGAAAGGTTGCAGAGAAGAAGGTAGAAGAAGCATGAAGTTTTTTTGACTGGTATTTTTGTTCCTAATATAAGGGCACACACTTTACTTCATTCTTGATATTTTGCCAATTGGTCAACAATAAGGAAAGCAAAACGACATACCTATATCCCTAGCAATGGTATTAGCCATGATGAAGAGAGTGGATACAGATGCAAAATTGATAAGTTGTCAGAGTTTTTTCTTTTGACTCTTGATAATTTACCAACCGGGAAATGAAAATGAATACAAAAGGACAAACCACAATCCCATAGTTGGGATATGATAAAGAGTACAGAAGTAAAAAAAATAAATTTGGATGGACAGCCATAATTTAGGGTAAAAATCATTAAATTATTGACCGAGTGCTCGAGGAATTCAAGCGGTACTTTTCTTGGTCTGAACCAGAAAGAAAATGTTCTTGGTCTGAAACAAAAGAATGGAAAACAGAGAAAAAGAGAGGAAGCAAGAGGAAAACAATGGTTGGGGAATAAAAAGGAATAGAAGAGGACAAACCACAAAATCCGATGAGCAGCCGTAATTTGGTGAAGACAATTTTCAAATTGTTGACCAAATATTGGAGGAATTCAATTGGCACTTTTCTTTGTCTATAAACCAGAAAAGTAAAACGAAGGAGAAAGTAAGGGGAAAGAGAGAGAAAGCATGAGATTGTTGACCAAGTGGGCAGAAGAGTTGAATTCATGCTTTTCTTTGTTTGTTTTGGAAGAACACCTAGCAGGTAGACAACCCATTTTTGGCCACTGTCTCTAAAAGCTGTTCAGCTACTCGTCTGCTGCTCTTTTTCCACCGAAGAGAAGAGGAGCAGTGGAAGAAACGGGAAACAATGAAAAGGACATGAGGATGATTTGACCCAACATGCCGGAAATAACCCTTAACAGTGATCTACTGTTTTGAGGTGATGTTATGTCTGGTAGGACAAAGTTGTAATTAGATGATAAAAGACGTATGACCCTTAACAGTAGTTCACTATTCAGCCTAGAAGTTAAAATTTGGAGGGCATTTTTGGCAGAAGAGATCTACTACAATTGGCTTCCTCTCCAAAAGCAGCCACGTGGATCAACGTGGGAGAAGAATACTTAGGTTTTTATATATATGTAAGATGCATAAAATAGCAAACATGTTGTGGTTTTAAGATTTGAGAGTTTTGTGGAACCTGGAACGCTGCCTTTAGAAATAGCTTTGAGGAATTAATATTCTATACCTTTAAGACAGCTACAACAAATCCTAGAAGCTCAATATTAGGATTATCTGTTTTAAATTTGATTTCTTCTATAGGCTGCCTAACTTTTGTGCATAATAGCTTCAACATGGGGTAAAACCTTACTATGTAAGACTCATTCTAATGCTTTTTCATAAAGCTGGAGCTTAAAGTTACACTTCACATTGAGAATTTAACTTGTTTTAGCTTGGTTATATCTATTCATTAAGTAGTAACAACCCTTCCTTGGTAATTAGTTGTACTATATTATTAATAGGAAAAGAAAAGGCAAGAAACTGAAAGACTGAAGAGAGAGACACGAAATTTAAGCAACTGCTTACTGCAAATGTGTGGATGCTAAATCAGAGGTTTCTCTGCACCAATTGTTTCAAACTGCAATTAACCCCCTGAAGAAATTTAACAACCAAAATAAAAAATAGACAGATTATCCAGTCTCTTTAATACTGTTAGGGCAAAAAATTAGACAAAGAAAAGGAGTAGTTACCTTTAGCACGAAAGGTTGCAGAGAAGAAGGTAGAAGAAGTATGAAATTTTTTTGATTGGTATTTCTGTTCCTAATATAAGGGCACACACTTTACTTCATTCTTGATATTTTGCCAATTGGTCAACAATAAGGAAAGCAAAACGACATACCTATATCCCTAGCAATGGTATTAGCCATGATGAAGAGAGTGGATACAGATGCAAACTTGATAAGTTGTCAGAGATTTTTCTTTTGACTCTTGATAATTTACCAACCGGGAAATAAAAATGAATACAAAAGGACAAACAACAATCCCATAGTTGGGATATGATAAAGAGTACAGAAGTAAAAAAATAAATTTGGATGGATAGCCATAATTTAGGGTAAAAATCATTAAATTGTTGACCGAGTGCTGGAGGAATTCAAGCGGTACTTTTCTTGGTCTGAACCAGAAAGAAAATGTTCTTGGTTTGAAACAAAAGAACGGAAAACAGGGAAAAAGAGAGGAAGCAAGAGGAAAACAATGGTTGGGGAATAAAAAGGAATAGAAGAGGACAAACCACAAAATCCGATGAGCAGCCGTAATTTGGTGAAGACAATCTTCAAATTGTTGACCAAATGTTGGAGGAATTCAATTGGCACTTTTCTTTGTCTATAAACCAGAAAAGCAAAACGAAGGAGAAAGTAAGGGGAAAGAGAGAAAAAGCATGAGATTGTTGACCAAGTGGGCGGAAGAGTTGAATTCATGCTTTTCTTTGTTTGTTTTGGAAGAACACCCAGCAGGTAGACAACCCATTTTTGGCCACTGTCTCTAAAAGCTGTTCAGCTACTCGTCTGCTGCTCTTTTTCCACCGAAGAGAAGAGGAGCAGTGGAAGAAACGGGAAACAATGAAAATGACAGGAGGATGATTTGACCCAACATGCCGGAAATAACCCTTAACAGTGATCTACTGTTTTGAGGTGATGTTATGTCTGGTAGGACAAAGTTGTAATTAGATGATAAAAGACGTATGACCCTTAACAGTAGTTCACTATTCAGCCTAGAAGTTAAAATTTGGAGGGCATTTTTGGCAGAAGAGATCTACTACAATTGGCTTCCTCTTCAAAAGCAGCCACGTGGATCAACGTGGGAGAAGAATACTTAGGTTTTTATATATATGTAAGATGCATAAAATAGCAAACATGTTGTGGTTTTAAGATTTGAGAGTTTTGTAGAACCTGGAACGCTGCCTTTAGAAATAGCTTTGAGGAATTAATATTCTACATCTTTAAGGCAGCTACAACAAATCCTATAAGCTCAATATTAGGATTATCTGTTTTAAATTCGGTTTCTTCTATTGGCTGCCTAACTTTTGTGCATAATAGCTTCAACATGGGGTAAAACCTTAATATGTAAGACTCATTCTAATGTTTTTTCATAGGACTGGAACTTAAGGTTACACTTCAGATTGAGAATTTAACTTGTTTTAGGTTGGTTATCTCTATTCAGTAAGTAGTAACAACCCTTCCTTGGTAATTAGTTGTACTATATTATTAGTAGGAAAAGAAAAGGCAAGAAACTGAAGGACTGAAGAGAGAGACGTGAAATTTAAGCAACTGCTTACTGCAAATGTGTGGATGCTAAATCAGAGGTTTCTCTGCACCAATTGTTTCAAACTGCAATTAACCCCCTGAAGAAATTTAACAACCAAAATAAAAAGGAGACAAATTATCCAATCTCTTTAATACTGTTAGGGCAAAAAATTAGACAAAGAAAAGGAGTAGTTACCTTTAGCACAAAAGGTTGTAGAGAAGAAGGTGGAAGAAGCATGAAGTTTTTTTGACTGGTATTTCTGTTCCTAATATAAGGGCACACACTTTACTTCATTCTTGATATTTTGCCAATTGGTCAACAAATAAGGAAAGCAAAATGATATACCTATATCCCTAGCAATGGTATTAGCCATGATGAAGAGAGTGGATACAGATGCAAACTTGATAAGTTGTCAGAGATTTTTCTTTTTGACTCTTGATAATTTACCAACCGGGAAATGAAAATGAATACAAAAGGACAAACCACAATCCCATAGTTGGGATATGATAAAGAGTACAGAAGTAAAAAAAATAAATTTGGATGGATAGCCATAATTTAGGGTAAAAATCATTAAATTGTTGACCGAGTGCTGGAGGAATTCAAGCGGTACTTTTCTTGGTCTAAACCAGAAAGAAAATGTTCTTGGTCTGAAACAAAAGAACGGAAAACAGAGAAAAAGAGAGGAAGCAAGAGGAAAACAATGGTTGGGGAATAAAAAGGAATAGAAGAGGACAAACCACAAAATCCGATGAGCAGCCTTAATTTGGTGAAGACAATCTTCAAATTGTTGACCAAATGTTGGAGGAATTCAATTGGCACTTTTCTTTGTCTATAAACCAGAAAAGCAAAATGAAGGAGAAAGTAAGAGGAAAGAGAGAAAAAGCATGAGATTGTTGACCAAGTGGGCGGAAGAGTTGAATTCATGCTTTTCTTTGTTTGTTTTGGAAGAACACCCAGCAGGTAGACAACCCATTTTTGGCCACTGTCTCTAAAAGCTGTTCAGCTACTCGTCTGCTGCTCTTTTTCCACCGAAGAGAAGAGGAGCAGTGGAAGAAACGGGAAACAATGAAAATGACAGGAGGATGATTTGACCCAACATGCCGGAAATAACCCTTAACAGTGATCTACTGTTTTGAGGTGATGTTATGTCTGGTAGGACAAAGTTGTAATTAGATGATAAAAGACGTATGACCCTTAACAGTAGTTCACTATTCAGCCTAGAAGTTAAAATTTGGAGGGCATTTTTGGCAAAAGAGATCTGCTACAATTGGCTTCCTCTCCAAAAGCAGCCACGTGGATCAACGTGGGAGAAGAATGCTTAGGTTTTTATATATATGTAAGATATATATCTAATTACAATATAAGTTCCAGTTGGTTGTAATTGTAGCTTCTTTCCATGCTGCCACGTGGCAGTTCCAAAGCTGAAGTTTAGCTTATTTCTCCTCGGTTGAATTGGACGTGAGATGATTGGTTGTCAGCTAGGCTTGGTTGCACCAGATTTTTCCCTTATTTTCTTTCGTCCTGTCTTTCTTTCGTTCTGGTTCTGTACTGTCTTTTCTTCCTTCCACTTCATCAGCCTCCTCTCTACCCACTCATCAGCTTCCTCTCTACCCACTCCAACCTGCTTTTTTTCGGCCACAGATTGGTTATGTTTTCGCTCCAAATTTTGCCTTGGTTGCACCTGATTTTGTCTCTCCTCTCTCCTTCATTCGTCTTTCCTCCCACTTTTTTTTGCTATTGTGCTGCTTTCTGCCCGTTTATTTTTTCCTTTTCGGCTAGACCCTGAGGCTGTTCCCACTCAAAATTTACTGTGTCTTCCCTTCTCTCTGTTCTTTCCTTCCTGAGGATTAGGTGGTTGTGATAATGAAACATGTTGCTTGTCCTCGTTATTTCGTGCACTTTCCCCATGATTTTTTCTCTTTCTTTCCTGGAGTGAACGTGATTGTACTGATGAAAGTGGTTGCTTCTCCGACTTTCTTTGTGTTTAATTCGTGTGTTTTTTTCGAAAAAAAAAAGAAGGATGCAGATGTGATTGATAGGAGAAGTGGGTTACCGGCTCCTTTCTGACTTTTCGGTGACAGTAGCAGTAGGTTACTTTCCTCCACTCCTTTGATTAGTCATCCGACTCCCTCAGTCTAACCTTTACTTCCTCTTTCTTCTCATCTAAGCTGCGATTCTTCTCTCTTCTTTTTCCAAAGTATCTGTATTAGTCTTTTGGTTTTCTTCATCGTATTATTTACCAGATTAATTGTCTAATTTTTCCCCTTTTATGATGCTATAATGTTGCAGGTAAATAATCTGGAAATTTCCTACACCATTTTCATGCGTTTTGTGAGTTTTGTTTTTCTCTTTTGAATGTAGATTAAGAAAGCTGCGGTTTGGACAACAATGTTCTGTTGTTACAGAAATTTGGCTTTTCAAAGGAGAAGGTCGCCACTTTCCTTGCTAACAATCCTATATGAGTCCTGAATGGTTTGAGAAAAGGTTGCATTTAGTGAAAAACTATTTGGGGATTCCTCGCAAGTCCACCATGTTCCACTATGGGCCTAAAGTACTTTGTGGTTTGCGGAAGTCGACAATTGACAAGAAATTTGACATTTTCAGGAGTCAGGGCTGGTTTAATGAGCACCTATATTGAAAGAAACTCTCAAGGCTCTGGAGTATCTTCATCAACATGGCCACATCTATCATGACGTTAAGGTTAATTAAATCTAAAATTCCCATTCTATTGATTTTATGCTTGCTGTCATGGTTGTTTAGCATTTTTATTTTAATTGTTTTTCATTGAGAAGGTTTTTGGGAGGGGGTGGTTGAAGGTTTTCAAAGATTTTTGTTATGTTTATCATTTTTTCCTGCACTAGACAAAGTTTGGAGAGAGAGAAAGAGAGAGAGTCTGTGTTCTGATGGCTTTTATGCAATAGTTTAGCTAATTCAATTGGCAGAAAATCAAAATTTGGAGGTGGGCATAGCCTCTTGTTTGGCCTTTTGGCCATGGCTGTATGAGTATTTTGGTTTTGGCCACCTTAATGGTTCCACTGCAGGCAGGAAATATATTACTTGATAGTAGTGGGGAGGTAAAACTTGCTGACTTTGGTGTGTCAGCTTGCATGTTTGACGAAGGTGACAGATGGAGATCAAGAAATAACTTTGTGGGAACCCCATGCTGGTATTTATTAGTAGCCTTTTCTTTTTAACCTTTCATATTAATAGCCATGAAATTATCTTTATTTTCTTGTAATATTAAGCTGTTTTCCCTGTGTTTCTTCACAGGATGGCACCAAAGGTGTTGCAGCCACAAAGTGGTTATGATTTCAAGTGAGTAACCTGGTATTTCTGTAGAGTTTTAATTGTAAAATTTTTTATCTGTTTTTATATGTTAAACAAGCATGGCTAAGGAATGGTCGTTGCTTATAGAATGCTCCAATTTTCTCCACTTAAGTGGGAAGGAGAGTGACTAATACATTTTAGTTGAATTAGAAGGTTGTTAGTATACTTTCCTTTTAAGTTTGCAACCTGGAGCTTGTCATGGGCACCAAATTAGAGGGTAAGGAAAAGCCCGAAAGAAAGAAGAAAAATTAAGTCAATATTGTGTACAATGAATTCCACAAGCACCGGAATGGCCTTTGTGCAAAATTTGGTTTCATAGTTTTCTGAAAGAAACAGTGATTTTTCTTTGTATCAGGGCTGATATCTGCTCGTTTGGAACCACTACACTAGAGTTGGCTCATGGTCATGCACCATTCTCAAAATATCCCCAATGAAGTTATGGACTTTATATGCAACAACGCCAGATAACAATAACGAACTTGATGCAACATGTTCTTGAACTGTATTTGTGCACTTAATGGAACTTCCTCATTTTGGTAGGTTCTTTTGATGACCATACAAAATGCGCCTCCTGGACTTGATTATGACCACGATAAAAATCTCCAAGGCATGTCCTTTTTCTTTTAATAGTTTCTTTTATTGCTGTGTGGTTTTGCATACCCCTGGTCACTAAGTATACTTTTGTGTCTGTCTGTGTGAGAGAGCGCTTGCATGAGCCTACATACACATAATTGTACACATAATTATAATTGTTTGTTGCCATTGGGATTGGTTTTGATGCACGCACTTCATCTACAGATAGTATCGTGCCTACAAGGAGCAATAAACTACAGTAAGCTAGGAGCAAAGTTACCCAAAGGAGTGCTACTTGTGGGACCTCCAGGAACCGGGAAAACATTACTAGCCCGTGCAGTGGCTGGAGAAACAGGAGTACCATTTTTTTCAGTTTCTGCCAGTGAATTTGTTGAGTTATTCGTTGGAAGAGGAGCAACACGTATTAGAGATGCCACCTGTATTTGCAGGATGCTCTGGAGTATAAGAAGAGAGTGCGACAGCAGGCAAAGCAATACCCACCTCTTATCTAAATAGCTTGCGCATTTTGGTTCTTGATGATTGTTTCAGTTGTTTTGATAATTACATCAAACCAAACAGTGAACCTGCCCAAATTGCTTATCAACATAAGTAGAATAAGAACCGAAGAGCTCTGATGACCTGGATGGTTTTCGTTGTCCTCTCACGTGCACTGTGCGTGGTTCCTGATGACGCCGTTTTGTGTTGTTCGCCTCTTTCGCTGGTGATTTAGCTTTGTTGTCTTCTTCCATGACGTTCGCCACTGTTGTATATCAGAAAAGCTGTCTGCATTTGGTCGCTCCCATTTCACTAATCCAGCTAGCCTTCGTCCTGTCTGCCCTTGGTCGCTCCCATTTCTCTAATCCAGCTAGCCTTCGTCCTCATCTAATTACTGTACTACTTTTGCTTTTACTCTTTAGCCTTTTTTTTTCAGCTTTTCAGCCGGAGCATTAATGAGTTCGAGTTTATTCTCCCAGCATTATTCTCTTCGGCCTTTTATTACACTCCTAGTATTATTCGCCTTGCTGCTTTCTCTCCCAGGTTTTCTTGCTTTTCTTCCTTTTCCTCTGTTCAGCATTAGCTGTTGGTGGTTGGGTCTGCTTACCTATTCCCCCGGCCTTTACCAAGCTAATGTTTAGTCTTATTTTTTTCTAATTACTTGAGTGCTGTTGCAGGGTAAATGACATTGTTATTTTGCTTCTGAGAGATTCGTCCCCCTGTGTTGAAACTTTTCCGGCAAGCTGCTCTGTTTTTCTACATTTTTCGCTGGTACTCCTTTTTATGTAGCTCGTTTCTTCATTGACTCTGTGTTTTTTACGATTTTTTTCTGTGTTGCTTGGGTATATTTTACCTTGTTCTTGGCTCCTACGTAGTTCCTTTTTTCTCCTTTTATGCTGGCTGTACCTTTGTTTACTGCTTGGGTTTTTTTTGCCTTGTTCTTCGCTCTTACATATTTTCCTTTTTTCCCTTCATTTTTTCCTTTTATCTTTTTTTCTCTTTTCTTTGTTCTTTTACTTCCTCTCCCTCGTGTTTGGATTTCTATTTTGGTTAGTGTAACTTTTCTATTTGCTTTTAGAGCTGTTGGTTGAGTGATGGCATGCATTATTATTTTGCATAGGTTAGATCCGAAAAAAAAATGGCCTAACAAAAGACTTGCTGCAGATAATGTAGAACTGGTCTATCACAGGGGAAAAAATAGAAAAAACCCATCCCCTGTTAAACTCCCTGTTGTTTGAAGTTGGAAAATGTTTAATATGGCTGAATATGCCTGTTTGTCTTAAGACTTGGAACCAAACAACCAAAAAAACCCATCCCTTGTTAAACTCTCTACTGTTTGAAGTTGCAGAATGCTTAATATGGCTGAATATGCCTGTTTGTCTTAAGACTCATCCCCAAATTTTACTGATTATGGTAAACGAATCATTAATGTCCTGTACATATGTATGTTGGAAGAAATTTATCACATCATCATTTAAGATAGGCAAACCCAACCTGGTGTGGTTCATTTAACTACATGTTGTAGCCTGTCATTGTACTTTGATTGCCTTTTCTCCGGTTTACCTTTTAGTTCTATTTTTATTGCCTCATGGTTTGCTTGAATGCCTCCATTTATGCTGCCATTTTATTTTCTTCAGACTATGTGGTCTGAGCATGCTGATAGGATGTTACGTGTGCCTGAGATTAATTCTTGCATGGTTTGTTGGACATCTCAAGTCCAGCTTGTCGAGGCATCGCACGTTAAGACAACTTGTGGCAGTGGACTAGCAAAGAAGTTTAGCATCTTTGTTTTTTCTGATTTTCAGGTACAGTTTTATGTTGTTTCTTGTTTATTTTTCTTTTGTTCTTTTGCTGATTTTGGATTTGTGTATTTTAGGGCGTTAAGGTGACTGTACTTGTGATTGATGAGAACATTGATCGTGTTACCAATCTTCTTGTGCCGTTTAGGGAGTATCACATTTCAAGAGCTCGTGTTCATGAGATACCTGACTGTTCTTTGGATGTTGGTTCTTATCGCTTTCATTGGGTTTTGACTGCTGAAACTCTGATTGAGGAGGTGATCGTAGTTGACCCTCCAAAGCTCCCATCTTATTTTCGTTTGCGCTCTATTGCTTCATGTGATACTGTTGCTAACACAGAAAATTTCATAGGTAGCTTTATTTTCTGTTGGGTTGTTTTTACTCGTTTTCTTGAATTTCTTGTGCCCATACATTTGCTTTTCTCTGAATTTATCTTGTTTGAGGATTCGCAGATGTCATGGGAATTGTTTTGTGTGCTTTCCCTGCTAGAGAAGTGTATTTTGAAGGAGGGCCATCTATCGTGCGCGACTATGTTATTGTTAACTATGAGTTCGTATTGCCTTTTCTCCCCCCTTCTGTGTATTGATTGTATCATTTGTATTCAGGCTAATAATGAGTATTCTTTGTTTTTCCTTCTGTGTTAAGGCTTAGGCCTATAATCTTGACCCTCTGGAATGAGTTCGAATCTGTTAGGAGAATATCAGTATTCTTGTAGATAATATTAGTAAGGGTATTCTTGTAAATAGTTGGTTAGGTTTGTACTCCAATAACTACTAGTTGGTCACTCATAATACAGTGACTAGATGTTTTCCTCCCAAGATACCTGTTGACATGGTATCAGAGCAAAAGTCCTAGGGTTAGGGTTAAACATCTAGCAAAAGCACTGTTCACCGCGGCACTGTTCGCGCGTTACTGTTCACGATGGCACTGTTCACGCCGTACTGTTCACGCAGCACTGTTCGTCTCGAGTTTTGTCCTTTTCTTTGGTTTGAAGTGCTATTCGCTATGGCTGAAAGTTTATCAAAAGGTACTGTGATGTCCACTAATATTATACCAATGGTGATGCCACAAATCACAAATTGAAAGTTGAATGATACCAATTATCAACAGTGCCCAAAGCCGTTAAGATTTATCTGACAGGTTTAGGAAAGCAACGATATCTGACAGATGACTCTCCTATGGACGACAACAAGAAACTAATGTGGATTCAAGAGGATGCTCAAATTCTTGGAGCAATATGAAATTCTATGGAGCCACGAATTACTTACATGCGTTCTTATTGTGAGACAACAAAAGAAATTTGGGATTATGTCCGGTTATTATATTGTAGTAATCTCTCACGGATGTATGATATTTTTTTGGAGTATTTTCAGTTGCAACAAGATAACAAGACAGTAACTGAATATTTTGCTGATCTTAAGCGAGTCTCAGAAGAATTAAATGATGTAATGCCTTTCTCAAGTGATATTACGGTGATGCAGAGGCAAAGAAAATAAATGCTTGTGCTCAAATTCTTGGCTGGTCTCAAGCCAGAATTTGAACCAATCAAATCTCAAATTTTAGCAGGTGAACAATTACCATCCTTTGCAGAGGCATATACTCGGGTCTTACGTTCTGCATCTAAGGACAATGCATAGGGTGACGGTGCTTTAATTAATGACAAATCAGCTTTAATTGCTAACAACAATCGAATAGAGCAACTTAATTTGGACGTGGCTCTCATGGAGGAAGAAGTAGAGGAGGTCGTGGGGGTCGTGGAGGTCGAGGCATCCGTGAGTGCAATCATTGTGGTTTAAAGAATCACACTTGTGATATTTGTTGGGATTTAAATGGAAAATCACCTCGATTTGTTAATACGGTTACCACTGACCAAACTGAATCAAGTTCTTCAGCACAAGAGTCCCAGAAGACTGTTACCATATCTGAGGAAGATTATGTCAAATTTCTGCAGTATCAAACTGCAAATCACGCATCTCTTCCCTCTACTTCTTTAGTACAAAAAGGTAATGCTATGGCTTGTCTCTCCACATCATCTAATTTTGACTCATGGATCATTGATTCCGGAGCTACTGATCATATGTCAAGTACCTCTAGAAATTTTTCTAATTTTCAAGAGTCTACTTCCTTCTCTCATGTTATTTTAACTGATGGATCTACAACTAAAGTTAAAGAACTAGGCACTGTAGAAATTAACTCATCTCTTCCGCTGCCTTCTGTTCTTTATGTACCCAATTTACCTTTTAATCTAATGTCAGTTAGTAAGCTTACTAAATTTCTACAGTGTTCAGTTACTTTTTCTCCTGATTTTATTGTCATTCAAGATTTGAAGACAAAGAGGACGATTGGTGGAGGACATGAGTATAATGGTCTTTATTTTCTCAACTCTAATGGTCCGATTGCGTGCCCTGCTACTGTTTCTCCTCTTGAAATTCACTGTCGTTTGGGTCATCCGTCTCTACAAAATTTGCAGAAGTTGGTTCCTACCTTGAATCAGTTGTTCTCATTAGAATGTGAGTCTTGTCAATTAGGAAAGTATTATCGTGTTTCTTTTGTCCCTAGAGTCAATAAACGGGTTTCGGAACCCTTTTTGTTAGTTCATTTTGATGTTTGGGGTCCTAGTCAAGTCATTTCAAAGTTAGGTTTTAAATATTTTGTAATCTTTGTTGATGATTTTTCCAGAGTTACATGGCTTTATTTAATGAAAGATCGTTCAGAACTATATTCCATTTTTTGTGCTTTTGTTACAGAAATAAAGATTCAATTTGGTGTGCCTGTACGTATACTTCGCAGTGATAATGTGAAAGAATATTTTTCCACTCTTTTTGATACCTTTATGACTACGTCCGGTATTCTTCATCAGTCCGGTATAATCGAAGTTGCTCGGACACTTTTGTTACACATGAATGTGTCCAAACATTTTTGAAGTGATGCAGTTAAAACTGCATGTTATTTAATTAATCGCATGCCGTCCAATATTCTTGGAGGCAAATTACATTACTCCATTCTCTTTCCTCATGACCCTATATTTAAATTACCTTCTCGTATTTTTTGGTGTGTGTGTTTTGTTCATCAGCTTGCTCCCGGGGTGGATAAATTAGATTTTCGTGCCATTAAGTGTATTTTCTTAGGATACGCACGAGCGCAAAAGGGGTATAGATGTTACAGTCCAGTTTTAAATCATTTTTTCACTTGTGCTGATGTTACTTTCTTTGAATCCACTCCTTATTTTATGAAGCAAGATATGTCTTGTGAGTTAGACCAGTGTTCCTCTTTTCCTTCTCCTGTTTTGCCAGTCCCTTCACCTTTATTACCTGAGTTATCTAGTTCACCAGGTTCCACAACTCGATTATCTCGTCCTAATCTTCAAGTTTATTCTCGTCGTTCCATGGTTGAGAAAGCTCCTGATATGCTATGCACTCCACCAATTAATTCTCAATCTTCAAATCCAGGTATGACACCCTCCTGTGAGTCAGATCTTCCTATTGCTTTACGTAAAGGTAAGAGACATTGTACTTCTCATCCTATTTCTAATTTTGCCTCTTATTCTCGTCTCTCTTTGTCATATTCTTCTTTTATTGCTTCCCTTGATTCGGTATCCATTCCTAAGTCTATTACCTATGCTCTCAATTATCCTAGTTGGAGATTAGCTATGCAAGAAAAGATACTTGCTTTGGAGAAAAATGGTACTTGGGATCTTGTTCCTCTTCCTTCTGGTAAGTCGGTTGTTGGTTGTAAATGGGTGTACACTATAAAAGTACAATCTAATGGTTTTATTGATTGATTGAAGGCTCGTCTGGTAGCTAAAAGATTTGCTCAGGTGTATGGAATTGACTACTTCGAAACATTTTCTCCTGTTGCAAAGATTACCTCTGTTCGTCTTCTTATCTCTTTGGTAGCCACTTATAACTGGCCATTGCATCAGTTGGATGTGAAAAATATAATTTTGCATGGAGATTTAGAAGAAAAGGTATATATGGAACAACTTCCTGGATTTGTTGTTCAGGGGGAGAATCCGCGGTTGGTTTGTCGTTTGAAAAAATCCTTGTATGGATTGAAACAGTCTCCGAAGACTTGGTTTGGCCGGTTTAGTAGTGTTGTCATGAAGTTCGGTCTGACAAAATGTGGAGTAGATCACTCTGTATTTTATCGGCATTCTAATGCTGGTAAAATTTTATTAGTTGTTTATGTGGATAATATTGTGATTACAGGTGATGATGTTGTGGGGATCCAGAAACTTAAATCCAATCTGCAGGTAAACTTTCAGACAAAGGATTTAGGCCATTTACAGTATTTTTTATGTATTGAAGTAGCTCGATCTAAATATGAAATTTATTTATGTCAAAGGAAATATGTAATCGATATGTTGAGTGAAGTTGAGATGTTAAGTTGCCGACCTGTGGATACTCCTATGGATTCCAATGTGAAATTAGTAGGAGATCAAGGTGCATTACTTGATGATCCTAGGCAATATCGAAGATTTGTGGGTAAATTAAATTATCTCACTGTAACGAGATCTGACATTTCGTTTGCAGTGAGTGTTGTGAGTCAATTTCTTGATACCCCTATTACTAGTCATTGGGATGCATTTATACAAATTTTCAGGTATCTTAAGAGTGCTCCTGGAAAAGGGTTGCTGTATCAAAATCATGGACACACTGATATTAAAGGATATAGTGATGTAGATTGGGCTGGTTCTACCTCAAATCGAAAATCGACCACAGGATATTGTGTGTTTGTTGGTGGTAATTTAGTGTCGTGGAAGAGTAAGAAGCAAACAGTTGTCTCCAGATCAAGTGCAGAATCTGAATACCGCGCTATGGCTCACACTGTGTGTGAGTTGGTTTGGTTGAAGAGCATGTTACTTGAAATTGGGTTTGAGCATAAACAACCTATGAATTTAGTGTGTGATAATCAGACAACTGTCCATATTGCGTCTAATCCAGTGTTTCATGAAAGGACAAAACATATTGAAATTGATTGTCACTTCATTCGAGAGAAATTGCTTGATGGAGTCATCAAGATATCTCATGTACCGTCTGTAGATCAATTGGCTGATTTGTTTACCAAGAATTTAAGGGGTTTTAGGGTGAAATACATTTGTAATAAGTTGGGTGCTTATGATATATATGCTCCAACTTGAGGGGGAGTGTTAGGAAAATATCAGTAATCTTGTAGATAATATTAGTAAAGGTATTCTTGTAAATAGTTGGTTAGGTTTGTACTCCTATAAATACTAGTTGGTCACTCATAATACAGTGACTAGATGTTTTCCTCCCAAAATACCTGTTGACAGAATCCATAGAAGGTTCTGATATAATGGCTAATATTGCACAGAATTCAGTTTTGATATGTATCCGCCTTAGGGTGCTTACGGATAACTGTAAGGTTCTTTATGTTATAGATAGCTTTTCTTCTTTTATCTGTGCTGGTTTTTTTTTATTTGGAGTTTGGTTTTGGCTGAGCTTTGTTCTCTTGATCTCTCAATTTTCAGATCTATCATTATCAACTCAGTCTTCATCTGTGATATTAGTTTCGCCGATTGTGCAAGAATCTGGGAACTTGCGGGCATGGTATGTTGCTTTTGGTTTCTTTGATCGTTTCCTTATTTGTTGTTCTCTATTTATCTTTCTTTTTTTTATTATTACTTTGCTTTAACAAACTGCTATAATCTGATTAGGTTTCAGACTAATAGTTCGGAGCTCACACAAATGGTTCACGAAATGAGTTATGCTAATCCATATGTATTGCTTTCTCCAATTGCTTCTAATCGTATAAGTCAAATCTCATACATTGGTCAGGCAACCAACTTTGTAAGTTCGCTATTATGTTTTTTGGATGACAATATAGTCTTTCTCTGTAAATTTTTTCATGTCTACCTTCAGTATACCATAACTTTTCCCCTTGCTGTATATATTACTCACCACAGGACATAGGTACTGCTTGGATAAAAGGCACAATTTTTCTTGAATATAGGATGGGTAGGCTATGGTATCTAGCCTGTCTGCATTGTTATCTTCCTAATGATTTTTCTTCAAGTTGGGTTATTATGTTCCGCTATTGCAGCCGAGACATTTATACTTTTCCTAGGTATAGTGCCCTTGTGGTAGCCTCTATTATGTTTTTTAAAATTCAACTTGTTCCTGCGATTTTTATTATGCGTTGCTGTTTTTTGAGGCCTCTTTGGTTAGTTGAGTTGCTTTTGTGTTTGTAATGTAAGGGCTTGTGTGACTCTTACTATCAAAGATGACACCGGTTCAATCAATGCAATTGCCATGGGGGACGAGGCCGAGAAGCTGATAGGCATCAATTCTTACCGTTTGTATCAAGCTGACCAAGAGGTACTGCTATTTTCCTTGTTGTACATATAGTTTTAGTCCCTAATGTTGTTAATTTGGTTTTTTTCCCCTATGGTAATGAGACATTGCTTCCAATTTGTCAACAGAATGTTCATCTTACTGATTGTGTGGCAAGTGCACTTAAGGGAAGAGTAATGCTGTTCTATGTTAAGCATTCGAGCCACGCTGTGAGGGCTACAAAGGGTGCTCGCTATACAATAGTCACTTCCTATGATATCGATGAAGTTGAAGCGACCACTGCCTGATTCCCTTTAGATCTTAGTGTATACTTCCCTAGATTGCTTTTGGATCTATGGCTCATATTCTATAATGTATCAAACTCTCTTTGGCTATTACCGTTAGGTTGACTTATGGTAGATTTGTAGTGGAGTTGGTTGTTTGGTTTGTAACTGCTCAGGAATTCTGCACTTTTAGACCTTAATCAATGCTGAGTTTCTCATGGCTTAGATGTTATTTGGGCCATGCTTTTGTTCTATCTCTGTTTTTTTCTATTATACAATTTGGCTCCTTTGTAGTTGAAAAGATTAGTGTAATCAGGAAGAATGCAATATGTTTTTGGATATCTTTGTATCCTTTGTAGATTTCGATCCCTATGCAGTTTGTTTGTTTCCAGAAAAAGCAATGATGATGACTAAGATTCTCAGCAATAGCCTAATCAATATTTTTCTGATAAGCCAATTAGAAAGTGCAGACTGTTAAGTTATGACAGATTAGCTGGTTAACTGAGTTCAAGGAGCTAGATTGATTGGCCTATGTTTCCTTATAAAGAATCAACTCCTCTGTGGTTGAAAAGATTGGTGTAATCAGGAAAAATGCAGTATATTTTTGGGTATCTTTGTATCCTTTGTGGATTTTGATCCCTATGCAATTTGTTTGTTTCCAGAAAAAGCAAATATAATGACTAAGATTCTCAGCAGTAGCCTAATCAATATTTCCCTGCTAAGCCAATTAGAAAGTGCAGACTCTTGAGTTATGACAGATTAGCTGGTTAACTGAGTTCAATGAGCTAAATTGATTGGCCTATCTTTCCTGATAAAGAATCAAGGAGAAAAGGTTCAAATGCAATTCTTTTTCATAGAGTAGTTGGTTACAGAAGCTTTATACAAATAAACTGATCACCTTGAACTCGTGAGAAATTTTTAGAGAAAAATAAAAAAATCAAAATACCTTTATCTATTTAGAATTTTGTTTGGCCTACAAGAAACATCCTGCAAGAAATGACCAACTATGTGTCAAACAAAACAAAAAAAAGGACAATTTGAATGGACCTGTTTTTAATGTCCATCTTATACAGGTACTGTATCCTGAATTTCTTGCAGTTAGCCAGTTTTTTCCTGTAAAGCAATCTGAATCTCTTGCAGTTATACAGGTACTGTAAACTGATTTCTGCATCTATGTCCCCTTCTTTTGGTTACTCAGTCATTTAATACCCTGGAACATGGATTTCAGTTTGTACTTACCTGCTTATACTTTTGTTTTTCCCCCTTTTATGGTGTAGGCTGCTGTATGTGCTACGGGAGATATTGTTAGATTATCAAGAGCTCTTTTTATCTTTCTTCTACTTATCTAGGTGATCCATTGTAGTTAGGTGTGAAAACAAAAAGGCTAGAATCTTGCAGATTCTTCTCCTTTTTTTTGTGCATCAGGAATATACTTATCCTGCCTAGAACACAGATTTGTTTCTATTCATTCTCTATAGAATATAGATGAAAGTATTTCTGTTATTACCATCTACGCATTTAGACACATTTATCTGGACCTGTTGCATATATTTGCTTTGGCTGTTTTATACCGTGCTGCTCTATCAATGAACCCCTTATGGCTATGATTTCAACTTGTTCTGTTTGGAGCTTTTTACATGGTATATCTGAGATCATACTTCTTTTTTTTTTTAGCCACTGAGTAGTTAAATAATCTATTTGTTGGCTATGAAAGCTGCCAAGCTAACTTTTTTTCTTGCTTTACTTGGTCATGATAATGTCCCTGATGGCTGTGTGTGTTTCTAGACAAGGGATTGCTTGGCAACTTATAATTTTTCTGTTCTCACATGCATTTTCTCCTGTTTGTTTTCCCTATCAGATAGCTCTTGATAGTTCAAGTGAACTTGAGGTTCTGCTGAAACTTGTTTTTTTCCATTCTCGTGTTCTTTTTTGATCCATTGAAGAAAATTATTATTAAGTTGAAATATACTTTTTTTTTTGTTTTCCATCAGGTTCCTTAGTTCATTTCTCTCTTTTCATGCCTTAGCCTCAACTGATGTTGTGCTGTTTTGAGTTTTACTTTGCCAGTTGACTTTTCCTTTTTCCTATTTAGGTAGAAATGCTTCTGATTATGCATTTATATGTTTCTGTTTATGCATTCGTTTGCTAACTGTTTATTTCAAAATAACTGGCCTTTAGTGTTTTGCCCTTTAAAAATAGCTACCCTCTAATCTATTAACTTACTATATGAAATACTATAGTTAGTTCCTTTCATGGACCGCAATACCGTTAGACGTATGCATTATGCTAATATGCCAAAAGAGAAAAAGGATGAGTTGTTGCAGTGCAGACGGGAGTGGTATGCTAGAAATAAGACAACTAATATGCATCCTGCTGAGGGTTCTGTCTATTCATCTATACCAGAGGAATAAAAAAATAGAAAATGCCAATGCAGAAAAGAGTTAACTACTTTGGAAAAGCTGAAAAAGGTTGCCCCTGCTGAGGCCTCTACTCCTGTATGCAATGTTCCCAAGTCTATCCGCTCCCCAAAAAGCTGTAGTTCCTCTGCTAAGGAACCTTCAACAGGGCAATGTCTGAATAGTTCAGTACCTGAGCCATGCAGCTCTGTACCACAGCCAATTCCTAGCAACAATGAATTAGCTGATCTGTTTGATAACATATCAACAAAACTCCAGTCTTCTTTACCTCTTTCAACAAACCAGTCTACTGTCCCTGAAGATGCGTTGCTCAGTTTATCCTATGTTTCTTAACAAAGCAGTGTTTGCTTATTTGCATTCCTCCTTTATAAATATTTTTAATGCTTATGAGGCTTTCGATAAACTTGTTGTTCCAGTTCATGATAACTCCTTGGTAGAAGAAGGAACCTGTATTGTCAACGTTGATCCATGTGCTTCTTCTAAACACAGTAGTGGCCAACAAATTGTTGTTAACACCCGACTCGCGAACAGGTTGGTTTTAGTCTATATTATAAAGTTGCCATGCCTTAAAAATGCTGTAGATTATATTGTTTTTCCTCTTTTGCCCCATAAATTGATAAATATATGGTTTGGTGCGGTATTAGATAGGCAACGAAGGACCAAAAAAACCAGTTTTTCTCGCTTGAAACAGATTCCAACCGAATCATTGGTCCTCCCTGATGCCCCAAAGTGTCAACACTGTAGGGCTCATCGATTCCATTTGGAACCTTCGAATTTTTGCTGTTCAGGTGGAGAGTTTCTGTTGTTCATCCTGTGATGCCTTATGCCCTCTTCCGCCTTTATTCCGATACAGATGAGGAATGTATTCACTTCCGCAAGAATGCACGCACCTATAATAACAATCTTGCCTTCATCACTTTTGCTGCAAAATATGATAAAAAAATGACTAAAAATCCTCTGGGAGTTTACACTTTCTGCGTCCAAGGTCAATTTATCATCTTCTGAATAGTCTCACACCAAATGGCCACCCTCCTACTGGTATCCAACTGTACTTTTATGATCAAGAGGAAGAATTGTCGTAGAGACTCTATACTTCTCCAAGATTACGGGAGAGTACTCTTAAGCTTCTGATGGGTATTCTTGAGCAGAATCCTTATACCAAAGTTTTCAAGTCTTTAAGAGAGCTTTCTAATCTAGATGACCATAGCATATTTCTTAATTCCAATCTGGGCCTTGACCAACAGTTATATAATATGCCGACAGCTTCAGAAGTCGTTGCAATATGGACAGAGCATGATAGTGAAACCTTAGAGGAGGGCACCAACATACAGGTTTATAGTCATGCAAATACAAGCCATAGAATCCAACACTATTTTGCATGCTACGACTCTCTGCAGTACCCACTGTTGTTTCCCAGAGGTGAATCTGGTTGGCACTACGGTATTCCAAGAAACACTACTGCTAATAAAAGAAAAAGGGAAGAAACTGATGATCACAGCCTTGTTGCTTTACCTAAGATAGGAAATGCTATTGATCTTATTCAAAAGGAAAATGAAGGTAACTTTCGATAAATTCTGTTTTTCCCTTTTATTTTTTTGTGCTTGCTTATCCCTTTCTGCTACTTCAATCTATTCGTTCTTTCTTGTTTAAAATTCTTTTAAGGTTGTCCTTTCAATAAATATTTTCTTTGAATCCTGAGTTTTTTTTTTAAAAAAAATCTGAGGGTCTTAGCTATTGCTTTTCTTGTTTTAGTTGCTAAGGAGGGAAAGAAAAAATGGAAAACTGTTTCTGCTCGAGAGTATTATTGCTACAAATTGCAGATCAGAGATGATGACACCTCAATGCTCTTGCACACAAGGAGACTATTGCAGCAGTTATCCGTGGATATTTATGTTAAGATCGAGACTTCGAGGCTTGAATTCCATAGGAAAAAATAAAAAGAAATCAGAACTGAGATTCTTAAATGTGTAACAGATAGCATCTCTTCTGATCAGACTAACGGCAGTAAAGTTGGGCGCCACGTTTATCTTCCATCTTCCTTTATTGGTGGCCCAAGGGACATGAGACGGAGGTATATAGATGCTATGTCTTTGGTCCAGAGATTTGGTAAGCCTGACATATTCATTACTATGACTTGCAATAGGATGTGGAAAGAAGTACAGGGCAACCTAAAGTATGGAGAAGAGGCTCAAGATAGACCTGATTTAGTTTCAAGAGTGTTTAGAGCAAAGCTGGAATTATTAAAAGCTGAAGTTACAAAAAAAAAAAGATATTCGGTGAAGTGGCTGCCTATGTGCATGTGATTGAGTGTCAAAAGAGAGGTCTTCCTCATGCTCATATGTTGATTATTTTAAAGCCAGAATATAAGCCCCTTAATCTTGAAGCTTATGATATGATAGTTTCGGCCGAAATACCGGATCCTTCTAAGCAACCACATTTATACTTTCTGGTTATGAAGCACATGATGCATGGTCCATGTGGTTCATTAAAAAAGGATAATGTTTGTATGAAAGATGGGGTGTGCAAGAACCATTATCCAAAGAGTTTTAGTGACTACACAACTTATACAGAGGATGGTTATCCTCACTATAAAAGAAGGATGGATGGTCACTATGTAAGAGTGAGGAATCATTTGTTGGATAATAGGTGGGTTGTTCCGTACAGTCCGTATCTTCTGGCTTTGTTTGACTGCCATTTGAATGTAGAGATATGTTCCACTATTAAGTTAGTTAAGTATCTTTACAAATATGTTTATAAAGGGCATGATCATATGAGCTTTTATATCCATTCTGAAAATACCTTTGAAGATGTAGATGAAATTTTAGACTTCCAGTCTGGCCGTTGGGTGGCTGCTGTAGAGGCTTTTTGGTGGATATTTCGATTTACTTTAAACGAAATAACCCCGAGCGTCTATGCATTACAGGTTCATCTTCCTGGAGAGCAAATGGTTTCTTTTCACAGAAGAACCAATCTTGTTGATTTAGTTGCTGATGTTGACTTCTCAAAAACGATGCTGACTGAGTTCTTTTATATGAATCAGACAAATAAAGATGCTCAGAAACTCAATCTCCTTTACAAACAATTTCCTGAGTTTTTTGTATGGAGCCCAGACAAGAAACGGTGGTCTAAAAGACAGCGTCGAAAAGTTGTTGGAAGATTGGTGACCGTTAGCCCAGCAGAAGGAGAGAGGTATTTCTTGAGACTGCTTTTATCCTGTGTCTGTGGCCCTACTTCGTTCGACCACTTGTTGACTGTTAATGGAGTCCGTATGGCTTCTTATAGAGAAGGCGCTTTCCAAATGGGTCTGTTACAATCTGATACGTATACCAAAGACACCCTTGATGAGGTTGCTACTTTTCAGATGCCTTCTTCACTTAGAAACCTGTTTGCTGTGATGCTAAGTTTCTGCTCCCCATCAAATCCCAAATACTTGTGGGAAAGATATGAGCTTGAGCTATCAAGGCATTATCAAAAAATAGTTCACTCACTGGATATACTCCTCAGTACATCAGAATGCTGGTACTTCAGGAGATCAGTAAATCTTTGGAGCAAATGGGTAAAAGCATGGATGACTTTCACTTGGTTCCTGACTACCTTGGTGTTACATTAGATCAACGGATTACCAAAGAAATTGAAACTGAAAGCAATATTCAGTTCACAGAGGAGGATCTGCTACTGTCTTCGAAGCTTAATGCCGGTCAGAAATTTGCCTATAGCTCTATCATGAAACAGGTTTTCTCACCAAAAAAACAAAGTTTTTTCATCGATGGGCCAGGTGGGATAGGAAAAACTTTCCTTTATCGGTCAAATACTTTCTATTTTGCGTTCTCAAGCCTATATAGCCATTGCTGTAGCATCGTCTGGCGTTGCTGCCTCTATACTTCCTGGTGGGAGGACTGCACATTCACGCTTTAAGATCCCTCTTGATATATCAGGAAATAAGTCTTGCCAAGTTAGTAAGCAAAGCTCGACCGCTAAGTTGCTTATAGAGGCCAAACTTATATTGTGGGATGAAGCTTCAATGGCTAAGAAGGAAACAATCGAAGCATTTGATATGCTTCTCAAAGACATAATGGAATGCGATGATCCTTTTGGTGGCAAGCTGGTGGGTTTTGGAGGTGACTTCAGGCAGACTCTACCCGTGATTAAAGTTGCAACAAGAGATGTTTTAGTTCAGTCAAGTTTTGTCAACTCGCATCTATGGACTGCTTTGCAGACGATTACTTTATCAGAAAATATGAGGGCTGTCATGGATCATTCTTTCTCTGAATTCTTACTACGGATAGGTGAGAGACACGAACCAGAAGACGAAGATGGCAAAATATCTTTATGTAAGGATATGACAATCCCTTATGATGGAAATGAGGCTTCTCTTAACAGGTGAACATCTTTTTGTATAGTATTTTTGTATCATGTATATATATGATTGTCTAGCTTTTAGTTTTCCCTCACTTTTTGTTCTGACTTTGTTTTTACTCGCCAGGTTAATCGAATCTATTTTTGGTGATCTAAATGTGTATTCTTCGGATCCATATCAGATGATTAATCGGTGTATTCTATCAGGAACAAATAATGCTGTTGATGATGTTAACCAGCTCATTATTGATAGATTTCCTAGAGATCTGCATACTTATATAAGTTTTGACAGAACTCTTAACGAAAGAGATTAAGGAGACTATGAAGACTTTCTCAATTCTTTAAATCCAAAGGGGTTACCACCTCATAAGTTGATCTTGAAGGAGAACTGTCCAATTATTATGCTCAGAAACTTGAACCCAATGGAAGGCCTTTGTAATGGTACCAGGCTTATATGTAGAGAGCTGCGCCACAACACTATTTGTGCAGAGATTGCAGTGGGTCAGTACCGCGGTAAAAGAGTCTTCTTGCCAAAGATTCCTCTCCAAACTTCTGACAGCGAAAAGAATGGCATCCCCTTTAAGAGAACTCAGTTTCCTGTCAAGTTATGTTTTGCAATGATGATTAACAAGTCTCAGAGGCAAACTCTGGATTATGTAGGGATTTATTTGCGCGAGCCTGTTTTCTCTCACAGCCAGTTATACGTTGCCCTTTCTCATGCAAAAAGTTCATCTGCAATTAAAGCACTGATAGTTTCAGCAACATGTCGAGATGTAGTTACTGAGTGCAAAACTAGAAATGTTGTCTTTCATGAAGTTCTTGAATTAGCTAGACAGTAGCATTTATTTCTGGTTTTTTTCCCCATTTGTCATTTTGTTCCCTTAAATGCTCTATTTTCTGGTTTGTGTTCTCTTTAGGAATTATATTACTACATTGTCTCATGAATTGTACATTAAAGCTTCCCTTTTTTTATAGAATGGTGAATCTGCTTTCCATTGCTAATATCAAGCCAAAAATGAGGGGTTGGTTAGCGCACGTTACTGTTCAGGAAAAAATGCATATCACTTCTTCACAGAAATCCCCTACAAGATACCAGAAATTTGTTTTCTCTGATGACCAGGTACGAATCAAACTCTACAATACTTTATCTATCCTATCCTTTGCGTTAGCTAAGTCACCCCATGGAGTTAGCATATTTTTTTTTAATCTAATATCAGGGATCAAGAGTTGAGGGAATTATGTTTAATGCTGCTATTGAAAAGATGGGGTCAAAGCTTCATACTTTTAAGAAGTATCTGATATCAAATGCCGATGTTAGAGAAATTGAGGAACAGTATCAGACTAATGACCTTACTATTCAATGGGTAATAAGTGCAAAAACTGTTGTTGAGGAGCTGAGTGAACAGGGAAGCTGTGTTTTGACTAACGAGTTTACTCCTATAAGCTTTAAAGACTTGGCCAGTTACGCTGATTCAAAGTCTCAAACTGTTGGTCAGTATGCATTCTGCTTCTAATCAATTGCAATGTCATCAATACAAGAACTTTGATTGAAAATCTAGCTGCTTACTTCTTTGCAATGTTTATCATATATCATGGCCGTGGTTGTTGACTCAATGCCTGTGATTCCAATCAAAAGGGATTCATAGGAATCCTTTGTCCAGAGATTTCTCATTGTGAATGAAGAGTATACATTTTCTCTCCAATCCATAATCTTCCATTCATCAATAAGAAAATATTTAACAATCTTATCTAACAAGTATTCCTTGCTGTCGTTTTGAATGCTAGGATGGTCCCTACTGTTCTATCTCTATGGAATACATTTGTTGAAAATGAAGGAAAGCTGCTTGCAGATCACCACAGCAAGCATCCAGTTCTTATATGCCGCAGGCTTAAAGTTGTCACATACAATGGTACACAGAATCTTTAATTTGTTTTGTTCATCCTCAGAAACTATTGTTTTGCTAATTGAACTCACAGTATTTTTACTGTTGTAACAGGAATAGCACTCTCAACAAGAAATGACTCAGTCATTGTTGTTGATCCCCCTGTAAGAGATGCTAGAAGTCTAAAAAATTGGTGAGCATTAGTATTCAAATGCACATTTAGGTTCTCAAACAATACTTTTCCTCTGATTATCTATCTGCTCCGGTTTCTGTTATTATATATACATAGGGCATCAAGGAATGAAAAGGAATTACTTGCCCTCCGCCGTGATAAGCCGTACAATAACCAGTCTCCTAAAATATTTTACGGTCCCCGGCAAAAACTAACTGAAATAAGAGATGTTTTGCCAACTGAAAAGGTAAGTTCCAGTTGTCTTTTATTGAATAACTTTCCATTTTGTTCTACTGTTTATTATAAATTAGGTAACAATATTCTCATCCTAAAAGGTTTCATGGGTCAAGTGCATGTTCTCTTTTGAGCACATACTGCAAAAATATTGGTATATGGCATATGTAAAGTGCCGGCGTCTAACTTCCGCTGACTATGGATGCACTTATACTTGCAACCATTGCAATGAAAAGCAATCTGCTCAGCCAAGGCAAGATATTTATTGCAATTTCTGAGTTTCTTTTACTCTACTGAATTTCATGCATAGATGTTCATTCCCCCCCCCACGCACATTTATTGCAGATGTCGTTTTGATATTGACCTGACCGATCATTCTGACACTATTACGGCTTCAATTTTTGGTGAACAAGCCGAGACATTGCTAGGATTTACTGCTTCACAAGCAATGCATTACTTCAACAGGGTCTGAATTCGCATTTTCTTTGCTTATTTTAATCCTTATATACCTAGAAGCTGAGCAATATACATATATATATATATATATATATATATATCAGACCATGACATATCATTGTTCTGACTTCTGTAAACCTCTTGTTTTTGGGCTGATAGAATGAAGACCTACCTTTAGCCAGGCTCCATAAGAGTTGAAGAATAAGATGTTCATTGTACAGCTTAAACCAGGAAGCACCAAGAATGATGGATCATATCAGCGTTACACTATTGTGTATTATTTTGAGGAAAATGCTGAGACTACCTCTGCTGAAAATCAGCTGCATCGTGATTCAAATGCTAGCGCAGGTATACTCCCTAAAGCTCTTATGTTTTAGGTGTAGATATGATGCTTTCAATATAGTTGCTTCCGTATATAAAATACCTAATTTTACTGTCCTTATAATTTCCGTTTGAAGCCAATGAAAGCTACCTTCAAATCAGTAATGATTAGGCTCCTTCTTGTGTTGCTTCAACTCCAGGTATGTACTTCTTGCTCTTTTGTATATTAACTCACTTTCTTTAAATAATTGTTTTGACTGTCGAAATATTTTTTTTTACAGACAAAGAAGAATTGCCATCTAAAACAAGCCGTTCTCTTCTAAGCAGTCTTGATGAATCTGAGGAAGCTACTCCAAAGAGGCAGCGCAACAAATGATTGTCAATTAGGAACTGTTGTGAAGCAATCTCTGACGTGCTCTTCAAACTACTTCTGATATTAAGCTCGTAATGCTGAGCACTAAATTGTTTATCTAAAAATTCCTATCGTATTGCATCTGGTTACTTGTGTTACAGCTAGCATTAGCGATAGTTTGCAGTCTGCCAGCTTTTGTTTCCAAACTATGGAATTGCCTTAGCCTTTTCTTTTGTCAATGTATTCTGGAAGATCTTAAACCAGTAGTTTTTCCCAGGATTTTGTTCACCCGGGGTGCTGATACTCGTGTCTTTACTCCATTGCAATATAACAGTGCAGATGGCCATTAAATGCATCAGAAGCGTGCCTGGTTCTTACCTAACATGATAGATATAACCATTTGCATAGTCAATGTTGATCCACTCTTGGACTTTTCACCTATGTTCTATATAGGTTTGCCAGTTTGTTGCTTCAGTGACTATGCCAGAGACACCTCCAGCTAAGTTACAGGTCTAGCACCATACAGCTGAATACACCTGCCACCATTCTATCAATAGCCATTGATTACGCCTCTGCAACTTTACTCCTTTGTACTTCCATTCAACTACCATATTTACTCCCTTCTTGCTATTCCATGATTGAAGACAGAAAACTTCTCCAGCATATAAGGATACACAAATGTCTGAACATCTGCACTTTGCATGCTTAGATTTCTCTAGCCTTGCCGCAGCTCTTATTGTGGATCACCTCTTAGCATTTTCCCCATACGTTTTCTTCCTATTGTGCTTCCTGACTTGCCAATGACTACGCCAAAGAATCCGTTCAATAAATGGTTAGCCGTTCCCCACCGCAACAAAACCAGGTTCTTTCTCTGCACTTTCAACAAAACAAAATTCATGCTGCAACAATGGTTGAAACCCCTGGAGAACAGAACATATGTTATATCAAAAAAAAATTCCTTTAGACTAATCCAAAATTACTAAGCCATACAGGAGAGCCATCTTTATATTCCTTTGCCTCCATTACCCAATGGCAGCAGAACATAATCAACCTTTCTCCTGAAGCTTTTACAACTACTGGTATACTCATATCTTGCATCTTCTGTATTAGTTACTTCTACGTTTCCTTTGTGTTTCACGCTATAACCTTGTCTATAGATACAACCATCGCTTTCTTTGAAAACGTACCCCAATAGGGCAACCATGGTGTTTTGTTCTTTTCTGTTCTGATAGAACCAAACAGGTTGGTTAAACAAAAAAAAAAATCTTTTTTTTAGCTTATTTGTTTGTCACATACTAATTTTTACTTGCCCGTTTTTCCCTTCTATAGAAAATCTCTACTGATCTATTTGAATCAATTGGACTCCAAGATGGCATAACAATTACGGTATACCATGGCCTTCACTCCTAGAACATTAAAATCAAGGACGGATATTTTGAAGAAGGTTGGGAATTGTACTGTACAACTAATGTAATACGCGAGAATGACATGGTCGTCTTCAGAATCAAAGGAATTTTATCCTACGATTCCATGGCTTTATGCACTTCCTGATCACATATTCTCATGCCATGGACACTTCCTTTGCCTATGTTTCCGAGCATTGCACCCAATGTTGAAGCATCTGCTTTCTTGTTCAACCAGCAGGCCTGTTTATGTACTATCACTTCCTCTATAAATCAGTTTCTGCAGCATGATTGGTCATCATTTGTTTCTCTCTATCAGTTTTATACAAGTCGCTCACAGTACAGGCTGGTAAGTGCTTTCCTTTGTACAATTTTGTTCACAAATGTATTCTTCAGTTGTCTAACAAAAAAATTTTTTTTTTTTTAAAATAGACCCTTCCACGATACACCGACCTTCGACTACATGAAGGCACAACACCAACAGTAATTCTTACAAGCGGCTATAAAGCATATTACATTGGCATGAAACACCGATCCTTCGACAAGAATTGGGCCACTTTTGCAGTCGAACATGCTCTTTGCCCGAGAGACATATTACTTTTTATTCCACAATCAGCAACCTCTTTTGGTGTTATCGTATTAAACGAAGCTGGCATTGAAAAACAATATCCATGGCATTTTAATTTCACTATTCCTCTAACTTAGCCTATATTAAGTTGATGAATATTACACTAATCTTTGAGAACAATTTGTAGTTGATGAGTACTAGAACTATGCTCTATTCCACTTCCTATTATGTATCTTGATCTATTCTTAAGAGCTTTCTTTATATGAAAATTATTTCAATTGTATATCGTATTCTGTTTAGTTGCTATCTTTCCTATATCTTATTCTTAAGCTAAAAAAAAAAAAAATTTAACCATTGGTCTAATCAACCATATACTTATCCGGTATTTAATTTCCGCGTTATATGCTCGTCTGGGCATCTTTTTTTTTTTTATACCACCGCACACCGCGCGGTTTATACCTCCTAGTTTGCTTCAACGCACGAGTGCAACTCCTACATAAACACCAGAATTGTTCTTGCCTTTTTTCCTTTTTTTTGTTGGGGGGGGGGGGGGTGGGGGTGGTGTATTATCACAACTGCATAATGAATCTTTGTGGTACAACTATTTAATAAATTTTTTTTTTGGTCAACGCGATGGTTACTCCACTTTGCGGACAATCATATGCCACGGCTCTTAAACAGGACAGATTGCAAAGAAGAAAATGGTTGATTACCATTCCAGCAAACATACAGCCAAGACTCCACAAGTCCAGTGAGTAATCATAGTCTTGCAAATCAACAAGAAGTTCAGGCCCTTTAAAGTATCTGCAAAGTAAACGGTAAAATAATTAAATAAGCTTAATGCAGATGAAAATGAGTACTTTCAAGGTGGGGATTCCAAACAAAATGATAATTTAGAGCCATTAATAGCCTGCAAAATTTCAAGGATGTAATATTTCTGAGGACCTTTGCCCCCTCACACTTTGAAAATGGAACTTGGGATCGCGGTGGAAACTGTCCTAGGACCAGGCCTTACAAGAGAAATGAAGCCGTCTTAGAGGGATATAATTTAGAGTTGTACAAGATCCAATTAGAGGAACTTAGAATTGCGCAGGAAGGAGGAGCAAGGAAACGAGGATTGAGGTTTAGGTTATTTGATGCAACGAAAGCTATGCTGCTGAGACCGGGTGCTCACCCCAGCGTGTATGGCCATTTGCCAGATCAGAAGTTGGAGTTGCCACATTGAGTAGGCTTATTGATGCCCTTTTCAGAATGCTTTATAAATTTTCCTCATTTCTTAAGCAATCAATTAACCTCAATGGGCATTGGCTGTGCATAGCACAGCCCACCCCTACCAGTATATATATAAAAGGAAGTGACAATTATTTAAAAGAAATTGAGAGAACGGTGTATTTAAAAGGATGTAATTAAGGTGTAAATTCTTCCACTGAAATTCATAGCCAAAGATTAACAACAAAGTTTTGTTACATATAACTTGTTATAGAACAATTCCTTGTAAGTTGTAATGAAAATAAGTGAGCATTAAATGCACCCACAAAAGGACATTGAACAACAGAAAAAAATTAAAAGATATAGCGAGCCACTCAAACGTAGTTATTTTTTTAGTATCTACAATTACTATGATAGTGTTTCATATTCTTAAATTTTTTCAAGCAATTAGAATTAATATTGCTGATCTCCTTGATCCACATCAATTGTTCAAAGTTTATTCTCCACAATCTCAAGCGTTGTTGTCTTTTACCTTACTTGTCTAGCTGCTTGGAGCTTAGCATGCCTTCTACTTTAAAATAAAAGTTGATCCAATACTATGCATCATCTCTAAACAATTCGAGTACATAATGCATCTTATGAATGATTTACATAAGAGCCCGACTGGCAATACCTTCTAAGAAGGAAATGACTTTTCATTTGAGTATGATAACCAGCTGATCAAGACATAAAAATGGTGTGCTTGGATAAATGATTGAAATTTGACCAATTTAGACAGAAGTAAACAAATACATTAATGGAGGAAATGAATTGAGAGGATTCAAGTTCCATTTAAGGGCATCTACTTCTAGTGATGTGGTAAAATTGCACAGATATTTTTTTTATACAAATTTTGCCAATTTACAACATATTTAACTTATTCACATTGGTATTTTGTAAAGTTTTTAACTTGTAAGGGAATATTCCATTATTTGCTAGTAGTGTTTTAGTACATTGCTTGCTTGAAAAATGCATGTTTTTGTTGCTATTGGAAATTGTATATATTCTTTGGTATACTAGAATAAGTTATTATATTAAAAATATCATGGTAAAGAAAGAAATTGAAGTATGAAATTCTAAAACTTAAAAATGTAGTCATGAAAGGATGATGGGAGAGTTTGAAGTTTTAAGATTTAAATAGAATATAGGTCGATATGGAATCATATAACACAGATTTGTAACACCATAAGCTAAGCATGCTGTCCTTTTATATACATAGTACAGGTAAGAAATTACAAAGGAAAAGTTAAACATGCCTGTAAAACTCTTTTCTACTTTACAATTTCATTTTAGCATGGATAATGAACAATGGGCAATAAGTGGTTTGATTGCTGCTTCTATTTTCTTTTTGTTTTTATTTTATAATTGATCTCTTGTCTGACATTTTGTTTATTCAAATCTTGATACCTAGCATTTAGGTTTCACTACGGAAAAAAAAAAAAAAAAAAAACTAGTTGGAAGTGGCTGTTCCAAGATCCAATATATAAGTTTACACTCAATTATTTTCCAACCCAAACTCCACTGTATCAAATGCAACCAAGAACCTATAATTTGTTGCCATCATTCCCAATACAACACCTCTGTTAAATGTCAATTCCTTCGCACTAGCTCAGAAGAATTTTCTTATGAGAATTGCATGCTGTCTTTTCCTTACACAAATTTTCAGCCGAAAGAATAAAATACATCATTTTTTGTGTACCAGTATCATTATCTGAAAATTGAACTTTATTTACAGTCTTTTAAGTTGGACATTAACAGGATACATTGGATACATTGTGCCAATGTTCTATGGCATTATCCCGTGAGGTTTTCATATACTTATTATTGGGTTAAATGTTCAGTCATGCCATGACACATTTCTTTTAGAGAGAATTGTAGTTTTAGTCCCAAATATTTCCCTTTCTATGCACATTCAATCCTAATGACTGATTTTTACCAATTACTACCGGAATCAAGTCACGTGTTGGCAACTAATTATTAAAAAATTTTAAAAATAAATAAAAATATTAATCGTTAGCCATAATTGGAATAAAAGATGACTAATTACTCATATGCGGATCAAATGAATAATTAGTCTTTAACCTAAATTTTTTTTTTTGTCAACCGAAGTCTTGTATTTCTAGTCTAAATCTAATTACTCATGGGATCACTATGCGAGTAACTAGTCCTTTTTTACTATAAAGTATGGCCGCAATATTTTTTTCAGCTTTTTTTAAATTCTTTTTTTAAAAATTAATTGCTGGAACGTAATAGCACGTGAATGGATGTTAGTGGCAATTGATAAAAATCAGTCAATTGGATTCAATATGCTTAGAAACTGAAACATTTGAAACTATATCTTTGCTTTCTTTCAAATTTTAGGAGATAGAAACGCCCATACCCCAAATATTTGAAATCAAAACTACAATTCTCTCTTTCTTTTACCCACCTACAGGTATCAGCTTGCATACAAAAAGCATTGTCTGCTTTATATATGACATTCATATGGATTACAAATTTACAATTACATCAGTAGTCGCATTTTTTTTTAATTTTTGAAGCAGTAGCAGTTGCATTTTAAGATTAGGGCAAGACTATGGCGAACTACTTACTTGACATTGCCAAATACTAGTCCAGCAAAAATTTGATGATTTCACATTAACTAAGAATTCAATTGCAAGAGTTGTTGACGGCTTAGATAGGCCAACCTGATCTGGAGTATTCCAGAGTCTCCTATTGCAAAGAAACTGTACTTTGGAAGTATTCCGAAGCCTTCCGTCTTTCAAAATAGTAGTTAATGGCATTCTAGCATCGTATGTGACGTCATTTAAAAACCTTAACAAGTCATTACTGATTTATGGGATTGAGAAAACTCAAAAATGGATGAAACCTATGATCCCCGGGTTGGAAGAAGAAATATTGACTATTAACTGAAAAGTGGACTCAAAATTAGTTTACAGAAAGTGTGGCCAAAAAGTTCTCCTTACTTCTTTGAATTTAAATGCTAGCTACGTTTTCCTAATTGTCTGAATCTGAGCCTGAAAATTGCACTTGTTGAGCATCCTTAGGTTCCACATCAGTGACTGAAGGAGGAATAAGGTCGTTTCTTGGACGAGTAGGGTTATTTCTTGGACGAGTCTCGCGATTTTGCCTAACCTTATCCTGCAACAGGAAATTCATAAGAAGAAAAAGAAATACATTACATGGGTAGCTGAACCAATGCGTAATTGAACTTGACTGCAACTAAATGTGAATGGGGTTGAGCTCTACTACTAGTATTACACCAATATTAAGTGAATGACCTAATGAACAACTTATTGGAACGAATGAACTACCGAGTCTCAAATTAGCAAATAGACAATTACTCTGACTAACCTTATCACTCGATTCATTTGAAGTGTTTGGCTCATTCTTCGGAGTTGGTTGGCTTCTCTGCAGCCAGGTGCGCCCACACAACATCAATGCCACCAAAAGTAAAACTGGTCCAATCCTTGGATCACCTAATTGGTTATGCATTTGATTTATGAAGGAAGTGATCTTATACTTCAAGTCCTTGCTCGAAGAAATAATTTTCTCAGAACCTGCTTGCCATAAGGGATCTGAATCCTCAGGAACCAGCTCAGGACATTGTGTTCTCTGCAAGATGGACAGAATACTTCACTGTCAAAAAGACAGCATGGACAGAGCAAACCTGTCTCAGACAACTGAATTAGCTCATCTACGAAAGGATATCAAGCAAGGGAAAATAAGCATCTTTTACCCATTTCATTTGCACAAGTAACAAACTGATAAAGGTTTTTGAGTTGAAATCCTAGCATGCATATGCATGCATAAAAAGTCCATCCAATGGGGACTCCCACGACCATGGTTAGAAACGCACGACATCCTAGGAGGTTACACAGCCTCACCCTTGAAAGCAAAAGAGAAAGTTGCTCCCGACTTGTATCCCCGAGGTCAAAATTAAGCACCTTTAGAATTGCTTCAAGACTTGCCTTTCCCTACTTGCCTACGTACAGATGTATGGTTCAAATCCAAACACACTTGCACATAGCCTTAGCGATTTGGAGTTTAGACTTAATGATATCAATATGACAGAAATCCAAAAGTACAATCAAGACACAAAAAAGACAAGATTGCTAAAGTAAACTAAGGGACTATCTAGGACAAAGTATATTTTGAATAATAATATCCATTTGCCAGCCTGCTATAAGCATAAAAGTTTGTGTTGCTTATAGCAGAAGCATAATAAAGTGTCACCTTAAAGTCAACAATATTGGCGCCAAATTATCAAGATGAACACAATGACCATCTGACAACGTTTTAAGTAACTAAGAAGTTACCAGTCAACCAATGTAGAATTTGTAAAATACAAAATATACGCGTCTGCATCTCTTATTCAAAATGAGTACTAATGCAAAGGAAGAACATTCCAGGTTTAATTAAGAACTAGCTACCGTGCAATTGTTCACCAAAAACAGAATGACAGAAGAAAGAGAACCCAAACACAACCCCAAAAAGAATAAGAGGAGCAGCTAATTAGCATCATATAAATACACAAGGAGAAGAAGTCAATACAAAGAATCCTCTGAGGACTCGTTGAGATGTTTTTGCCAGTTGACTTACAAAAGGAGGGAGATTTCTGGAGTCTCCATCTTCTATTGTCCTGGAAATCCAACTTATGATCTGCCAATAAACATCCACAATATTTCAGAAGAATTTGAAATAAGCCATCAGGAACAATTCACGAATATGATTATTCATAGTTTCTCAACATACAGAAATGCCCATAAAACAAGCACTTTCAGTAGATAATAGAAGGCAACAAATTCCAGTTTGCACCCTTAAGCTCTTTGGCCATTCTCACTGTACTCGGCCTAAACACGATATGCCCTAATGTAGTTTAATTGCTTATGTGCTACACATAATAACAGACAAAATGCAGGGGACATTCATGTGCTTATTTACCAAAGGCATCCAAGAAAGTTGGACAAGAAAACACTGGACTAATGATTTTTTAGTGCATGGTCCATTTTTGAGCAGCAAGTGGTGTAATATTTTCGAAAGTGCTTTATTAGACGATGAAAGCAGAAGAGTCCATGACAGTTCTGGACAGTTGCTGTTCCAATTCTCGAAGTTTCTATAGCGATACTACCAAATTTCCTTTGGGGAGAGGCAGAGAGGACCGAGTTTAGGAGTGAAAATACTGCATCAACTCAACTGGCTGTCACCCACAGCTATACTCCACCACCAGGATCACTCCAAAATCAGATGGCAATTTGGATAAATCTGTGAAGCTATGCAGAAAGCGAGGGATAATTAACTGATAATTTCAACCTTTGGTTTGATTTAATACCCAAATCTTCAGATTTTCATATCAATCTGTTCTTGAACAAAGTTGCATTTAGTTTATTCTTATAGTGCAAATGAACAAGTTTGTCTCTGAGAATATGAAGATTAAAGATTTATGATCACGTCGAAAAGATATTATCGTCAATCCTGTTGTTTTCTTTGATCAATATACACCCAGAAAAGGTGCTGACAGTCTCATGCAATGCTTGTATTAATCAAGGTTAGCACTGCTAGTGATTGTGGTACATTTGGGAGTATTTGATAATTTAGGGAGCAAAGCACCCAAAATCAGAGCTTAGGTGCAAAAAGTCCCAAAGTACAGTTGAGGATACAAAGGAGAAAAGCTGTTTGGTATAAGAGCGCAAAGTAGATCAGTCCAATAAAAAAGAATTGCAAAAACCATAGCATTAACTGATGCCGTTATTTAAGGTCAAGCACTAGTTCAATTTAGATGCTTAAAACTACAAGCTTATGAAAAATTCAAACCTCTGTACTTTCATCTGGACCATTGTACTTTGCCACTAGTTGAGATGCAGGATCTGGTTCACTGTGATGCAATGCCTCAAACATGTTTCTTGGCTGCCTTTCAATTTTCACTTCATCCTCTGTTTCATTCCGCTCATATCGTACAATTAGCAAACGCGGTACATCTATCATAGCCCTTCTTGTTCCACAAGTTTCATAGCTGTCTTCAGAATTTACATGGAAGAAACAATATTTCTAAAAATTGGAGATATGTCAGCCATCAATTTAAGAGCACCAGTAAATGACTGGTAAAAAAAGCTGCATCTCATATTAATAATTGTGCAAAACAATCGAATTGTTGGAGCATGTAATATATATCCCAAGAATGAAAAGAAAACCTGATATGCTACAACCTTACTGGGCATGATTGTTAATAACATCTACATGATCCACACACAAGACATAAAGCTACACGCCCTCTTCTGGAGGTCCAATAACCATACAATCTTCATGCAATTATAACCATCATAAATTTTATGATACTGAAGTCTTCTTCACATGGAAATCTTTAAATCGTCCCCTAGCCCTTAGTACACTCCATTGGCGAGCCAAGCAACTTGGGATAATTATAACCTAATTTTAGCACAGATGAAAATTAAACTGAAAAGGTGCATCTGAAAGCTTATATCCACAGAAAATAAAACATTTGCATTCTGCCAGTTCTGATCTTGGAGTTTATAAATGCATTAACTCAAAGCTTTTTTAGAACAAAATAACTACTCAGATGGATGCTGAACACTTATAACCCTATACTGCCTAGTAAATTTTCAAGAGCAGGAAAGACTAGAGATACCCATACACAGGCATCCACAATCAATCTGGTTTTAATCACCTTTATACTGAAGTTTCTGGCCCTGCATAAACTATATACCACTTTACACATAATCTCTTGCAGTCTAAACTACACAGCTGTGGGGTGTCAATCTTCCAGAATAACAAAATTGAAATGCAAGACCTATAGAATAGGAGTAGTGACAAAAAATCAGCAGCAACTTCCATGGTTTCAATATATGATGGAGGTTAGAAAACTTGTTAAGGAATATGCTTGCTACACATTAACAGAACAAAACACAACTTCCGCACTGTTCTTAAATGCCTACATTTTCTCTAGGAAATCACATTCATAGCCTCACAATTTACTTAACTGCCAAATCTTGATTTATAACTTCAAAAGATGCAATCCATGTTCTGGAAGATTTGAACAGATCAACAACCAAAAGCAAAGAAAAATATGAAGAGAAACTAACTTGCTGTGCCTCCCCGTCAAGCCAGGTAAACGTCAATCGCTTTTGTTTCACAGCAAGAGCTGCTGGTGTAGACAGAGAATCTTGATCAAGAGTGTTCAACTCACCACCATTATTGTTCAGTGTCTCTTGTACCCTGCGAATGGTCTTTGACCAAGTGTAATGACACCATTTACTATATAAAACAAAATTTGACAGCACCTTTGTGTCACAAAAATCTTTGTCTCTGCATATTCAGTTTACAGTATTTCCTTGCCATTATTTTTAAAGTATTACTGATTTCACTCACTTGGAATAGTTTGCATCACAAATGGAATCACATAAATGTCTTATCTTAAATCTGTAGCTTCAGGTATGTATCACACTTAGATATCAACTAGCATCCAGATATTGACTTAACAAAAGATAACAAGGAAAGGAAGCTCACTTCACGCATTTTATTTAGTTCTTGGCTCAGCCTTCCAGCAAGGATGACACAATACCAAATCCTCATCTCACTTCCAGCACGAGAGTAACCTCGAGCATCACAACCCAACTCCATTGAAGTGACACTCCTTAGCTGGGGAAGCACTGAAACCATACATCAAAAAGCAAAACCATCCATTGTCATATCTTACTCAGGTTCAGCACAGCATGCAATGAACAAGTAAGGCAGAAGTTCTGGAGTCTTGCATTTCTAGTCCTATTTCCATTTCTTTTTTGGTTTAGGACAAAATGAACACATTGTTCTAGGTAAGGGAACAAAGGTACCAAGTAATCCTAGAAAGCTTCAGATTTTGGAAGCCAACAGAAGCCAAGTAATCCTTCTTTAATCCAGACTCTACATTGAAAACCTTTTCTCTTCTTACAGGAAAAATGACGTTTGCCTATCCAGTGATCCTTTCAAATTAAGGGTACAGCACCAGCTAGTCCATTTACAGAAAGCTTGGATAAGTTATCTTACTCTAAGGAAGACAAGTTAGGTCTTTAACTGGAGGTAAGCAAGATAATCATGGGAACATTTAATCAGAAAAAATTCAGTAAAATGAAAACATAAAAATAAGTTTTTTCACGAAAAGGACTTGGTGAAAGGATTAACAACAGTAACAAACTCTAAAGCTGAACTTTAACTAAGCTTAAAATGCTTCTTAACAAACCAAAACAATAACAGCCCTCTATGTTGTTAAAATGCAGATTTTATTATGGTGCATGAATAAGCAATCTTTACATTGGAACCAGGTTTATTCAAAGGTCCTTGTCAGGAAACAATGATTGTTACCACAGTCAACTTTCAAAACCCTTAACATAAACAAAAACATACTTATCAGTTTATGAAGAGAAACATGGATAATTTAAAAACTTCACCATATAATTCGACTATAAAACTGAGAACAGACTTAAGCATGAGAATGAATAACATGGTTGAAACCAGCAGCTGAAAAACACATATCACAAGGATTAAGTTTGTAGTTTATCTGAGATGACAGATGCCGTAATAGCAGAACCCATTGACTAGTGACAGGAGGAATATCTGACAAAGAGAATTGTTCAAACATGGTAAACTTCATGCAGAAAGACTTAATAAAACTGTACTAAAACAAGTATACCATGATATTTGTTATTCTCCATGATATCTATAAACATCGAATTGTTGATTGATCCTGCAAGATACAAGCACCTAAAGCTTGTCAATAAATCATGCCATGCTACTTTCACAGCAGCTACTATGGTCTCTCAAAAGGGACATAAGGAAAGAACATGCCATAGTAAATAGTGGGTTTGACACCAGGATCTTTAAGTATTACAATGGCTGGAGCAGATTCAACCCCAAACCTGTTAGAAATGAAAAGAACTTCAGTGAAATGCGTTTGATACACTGAACAGACCCATATTTATGCTGCAAGAGAAAGGTTTTCCATTGTTCAAGAAAAAATATTTTAAAAAAATACCGTAGATTTCCGTATGAAGTACTCCCTCCGTCCCATTGTTATTGTCATAGTTCACCTTTTTTCATGTCCCAAAATTTGAGTCACACTACAATTTTTTTCTCTAACATTCCATTTGTAGCCTCAAAAGAGACATTGATAAAATAAAAAATAAGTATGATGGAACCCACAAAAGCAAAAAATAGACATCCAAAAAAAAGGTGCGTGGACAGCACCAAAAATTTTGATGGCCATAAATAGGCGCGTGCTTGGCAACAGCATGAAAAAGAGCTTACATTTTACATGGACCCACAGATTCTTTTCACATCACCATAGACAGCAATTAAGATTTGATATCGGTCAAAGGGGCACGATTGGAAAAAAATGTCTCACATTCAAATTGATTGAACTGTGCATAATAAGTTAGAATCCCCAAAAACGTCCCTTATTTTGGGACGGAGGGAGTAAAAATGAAAAAAATCAGGGGTTCAATAATGTCAGGTGCAATGTTATAGTGCACAAGGACACACTCTGACCCACAAAAGTGACACGACAAAAACTATTTACCCAATGATCATGTAACAGGACCTATGACTCCTTTTCATTCCACATCAACCATGCAGAATCTCCGTTGCTCTCATGTTATAATGAAAAATTGGGAAAACAAAAATTAAGCATCTTTCCCATTCTCAGTCTATATCAGTTACAAGTACCATCTTTGTTATGGCTGATGGAACTGCATATTTTTGCTTCCTGTTTCTGAGCAAGATAATGAGAAAAGCAAAAGAGGTATAAACACGAGAGATTCAAGTTTTGCATTTAGTTGCCAGTGAACATTAAATTATGTAAAAATATTTTTTGGTTAAAAAAAATTAAGGGCGACAAACAGACAAATACTGAATCTAAACTGCAATTACACCATTTTCACATTATGTTTTCTAATAACGGTCATAGAAACCTGAACTGAGTAGCTTATGCATGCCTTACGATGGCTAGAACGAGATTTAAGTACTTAAAGAAGGATAAAAGTAACAATAGTTTTAACTACCCAGAGTCATCATGGAATATTTGACTCAAACAAGAGTTGACAAAATCAAAATTGTGACAATGATATGACACATTCATAACAAAAATTGTACTACCAAAACTCTGCTCTCAGTTTCCACAGATTGTTGATTTTGCAAGAAAAGCAATTAGTCTAAATTCATTTGTGCACTGAGAAACAATTCTCATGAAAGGTTCTCAAGTCATCCATTTGTCAGCTCAAAGTGCAAATACAGGGGAGCAATAAACTGCAAAATTTTAGAACTCAAAATGCTTGGCCATTTGTTAGCCAAAAGTGCAAATTGAGGGTTGTCCTAAGACAATAAATTATAGCTAGAGAAGCCAAATCTTTCCTCCAGAAAAGGGGAGAAAATTAAAAGATACAAATTGTAGAATAGTTTAAACCTAAGATCATCTGGGCAATAAAGGACTATACACACAAGAGCAGTTATTCAATGTGGGAAAACATAGATAATTTCTCTGAGGCATAAATGACAAAAGCACAAACGAAAGCAGGGAACCGCAATGAGCCTAGAACCAAGAAAGAAAAGAAAAGGGTTCTTCAATTAAAGAACTTTAAAAAGCATGTAAGCACAGACATACATGTTCCACCATAAAGAAGAATCGCCTTCATCCCATCGAGCAAATGCAAAAGCAGCATAGGTCCAATAATATTTAGCAGCTTGACGGATAAACGGGGTGGCTCGTTCTCCTGATCTTGAGAAGAAGATAACTCTAACCTATCAGCCAGAAGAAAGGAAGATATAAAACACTAACCACGTAAAAAACGATTTATAAATCAAGGACAATAGAATGTCAAATAACCCTGAAAAATGCGTTACCTTTCTCCAATTCTAGAAAGCAATAAATATGCCAAATAGGCACATAAACGAGAAAATAATGTTGAATCTGGCTACATGAAACAGGCTTTACTTTTTCACTTGGCACCAAAAAAAAAAAAGGATGCCTGAAGCATTAAATGATAACCATGATGTAGATTGTATTTTTACACCTCCCAATAGGCATGTCAACCATGTAAATATGGGATATGTAAGCATTCTCGTCTTCAATAAAGTGAAGAATCAATTTGTTTACTTCCAATTTCATCATTGACGGTCATCATCATACGATATCATGGTTTGTCTACGATATTGGTACTGTCAAATGGTTGAAAATAGCTTACATATACCAAATAAAGTTTAAAAAGTCCAAGAGAAAAATATATTTGACAACAGAATGTGGGAAAGGAGTCTCGACAATTTTAGGTGCAATTGCACTTGACAGTTCACATCTGGATCCTCCGATTTAAAAATTGTGTACTGAAGCTTGAAGCTTGAAACTTGTGAAACATTTAAGAAGCTAGGAGGTGCAGGGTGAAAAGACAAGCATGGAATGTAGTTTTATTAGCGTCTATTGTTGAGATATGCCAACTTTTGCAGATTTTTCTAGATTCATTCGGTAGTAGAATAAGTTAGTTAATTGCTGAATAAATGTTGTTGTTAGGACATTTGTTAACTGAAAATCATGTTTAAGTTGTTAACAAATATTTTTGCTAAGATTAAGATTATGTTAATTTGTCAACAAGTAGTTTTCTTGAGATTTTTATGGCGATTTGTTAGTTAGAAATTATGTTAGTTTGTTTCATGTAAACGCTATAAATAGTTAGTTGATGAATGAAGAACATAAGGTTATTTTCAGCCTTCAATAGAAGTCTTTTGTAAGCCTTTTTTTTTTTTGCAACACTAATTAAGGTGTTATTTCTTAGTTTATTCCCTCAAAAGCTAACAGGCCACAAATTTTTAAAAATAGTAGCATGCAGGGCAAAGAGGAGTACAAGCATTGCCAGTTGTTGGATTAGCGTCTACATCTGTTGTTTTAGTTTACACATTGTCTTAAGCAATTATAACTGATAATTTTCTATTGGACCTAATATTTTTTCAGGCCCTTGATACCAGGGTTCCTCATCTTTCAGGAGTAGGTGGAATTATAGTAGCATTGAGGAAATTCAATTTACTATCCACGAGGCAGTAAAAATAAGCCATTCAGTTACAGCCCAAGCAACTAGGCAAGTCCAGGCCATGCGACTAGCAATGAGTCTAAGATAAAGGAGTTGGATGATTTTGCATCTTGGCTTAAATCCTTTGATCATCACTATACTTGAACAGAACTAATTACCTTTTAATTTCCAGATAAGAGGGTAAACAAACAGACATGGATGATAAGCAGAAAAGTGAAAATAGGCTATCCCTTTGAAGAAGCAATTGACTTATCAAAGTAATTCAGAGAGCTCATCAATAAGGCTGAGCTACTAGAATAACCCCAAATGTGACATCCTAACTAGTACCAGTCTGACTAAGAATTGTTCACTTGGCCACCATGTTCTGAAATTCTACTTAGCTGTTCTTATAATACAACATGAGAAGATGCATCTTTCTCAAAATTATGCAATCAATTCACACTGCACCCAACAGGAAAAATCCTCCAAGTAGGCAATTATAACAGATAAAATTATAAAGTAGATATCCAAAATTGACACATACAAATGAAAGAAAAAGCACTAAAAATATCATAAGCAGGAAAAAAAAAAAGTGCCACCAAGGGCTAGAGAGAAATTGTACCTTATGAGGCTTACTTTTAGCAAGAAAATTTTGTACCTGTAAGAGGGGGCAGGTGGGGATAACATCAATACCAAACAAAGAAATGTCGGGGTTTATAGAGCTGCTAAAGCGTAAGAAAGCAATTGAGCTAATACTACAATAACAGGCCTCCAGTGGAATTTCTTGCCCACCAACTTCAGAGATCCCTTAGAAATGAGAAAAAAACAATTTTCACACAAACACCTCCATCCATTCCTGTTTGTAATTATTACATAGCAAAAGAAAGCCAACTACACACCACAACAACATCAAACACCAGGAACCACCATATAAAGTCTCATCTTTAGTCTAAGTTAGAATAATCAATCTTTTAGTCACATACTGTTCCTCTAACTACAAATCAATCTTCGCCTGTGTGCTCAATTACAAGCTGTGAGACCTGTTATGCAACTTCAATTCTTTCATGATAGAGGCACTATGAAAAAAAAAAAAAAACTTCAGTGAAAAAATTTGACAATATATGGCTACTTGATTCAGATCCATTAAACATATATTTCCTACTTAAAAAAGCAACACCTTTAACTTTCCACATTGGTGCAGTCGGTCCTTCGTAACATCTTTATATCAAATTCCACCACCTTTTTTGGTATCACCAAAAACAAGGACATCCACCAACAGAAACAAGGTGGTTCTTAGCAACCAAAATCCGCAGACAAAAAGAAAAACATGATAAACCCAATAGAATATCAATGGAATGCAAAATCAATGACAAAGTTTCACTTTCTGAAAATGCTACAATCTCATTAAGGGTTTTGACAAGCAATTCGTCAACCAATCATTATTTTTAGCACTCCAGACATTAAATCGATCAGCACAATTCAGTGGAAACAAGTTGGTAATCAAAAGAACATGAAAAGCTAAGCTGTTATAGCAACATTAGCCCTTAGAGAACTTATCCAATTACCATTGACTCCTTAGAGTAGTACAAAATCCGTGGCAAACCTAGAATTGATGTCGCCAACCAATCAGTAATTGCATCAACAGAGAGTTGTCCACCATACCTACCAAAATAGCCAAAATAATAAACAAAATATTCGTGACACCAAACAAGAAGGGTATAGCACACTCCAAGCCATTTGAAAATGTTTATGTTTCCTGTTTTCCACTTTAACCCAGAGAGAGAGAGAACAACAGTGTTTGTTCGAACTGTTCGAGGTTTGTACAATTGAAGCCTGCTTTCAGCTAGACTGTTCAAAACATAGAACCTCTTGCCACGAACATGGTCCCATCCCCCATCCACAGCCCCCTTTCAAAAAGTAAGGTTATTGGTAAAGTTTTGGAAAATAGGAAGTACACGATTGAGCATAGCTTGGCAATGGAGGAGATGCTAGTCTTACTCAGATGCCTTATTCAAATAGGGGGTATTTACAAGGGCCAGAGTAGCATCCCCCTTTAATTGAAAGAATTAGAGCTAGTGGATACGGGGCATCTATATTTCTCCGGCTGGAAGGGATTAACTTGCAAAATAAGTCAGTTTTTCCTTACCCATCTTTTTGATGCTTAAATTGTGGGGAAATTATCAGTATCATCATCATTTATATGATAATTCTAGGTGTAACGGGTTGATTTTGTGGCTTTGGGGATTGATTTGTTGAATTTCAAGATAATTCTTGTCTCAACAAGAGGTTAGTTTTGTGAAAGAAAATAAGGGGGTGTTGGTCATTATAAAAGATTACAGAAATTATTGCAAAAAACTTAGAAACGGGTTTCCTCTAAGTAATACAGTATGTTTTATCAGAACTTATGCAACATGACTGTATGGTAACATTTATGTTTCTTGTTTCTCTGTTTCTGTTCAACGAATTGCACAGAGGGTAATTGAAAACGGTGTTTGGTAGGAGCTTTCTTGCTTTAATAAGCGTTCAAATGTCACTAGACTGCAATAGTTCCTCTCTCTCTCCCTCCCCCCCTAATATATCCTTCTCCTTTAACTCTTCTATTCTCCGTCTTTTCTCAAGTTCTTCCTCCCCAGACCTCTCTTTCCCATCCTTTCATCCCCCTCTCTTTTTCTGCTCTCCCTTTCTTGCCTTTCACTTACCAATATCCCTCTCTTCGCTATTCCCTTTTCCAGTATATAAACACCTCACCACTTCACTTATCCTCTCCAGTTGCAGCTAACATCCGCAATCCCCATCCTCTGATCCACAATACCTTCTTCCTCCCTTTTGCTGACACCATCTTCAACAGCAGCCCCCAAATCCTCCTCCTCTTAGCAGCTGCCTTGCTGAAACCACAACCCTGGACTCGATCTCCTGCCCTCAATCCCCATCATACTCCAAACACTTCATCTCTCCTATCCCCTTCTTTTAGAGCTTTAGTTATTTTTCAAAATGTAGGCTTTTATCTTCCAATAGTCTGTTAACAGATGAGTATAATCAAATTTAGTTACAGCATACTTTCTTGGTTATTAGGGTAAAGGACTACTGTATTTGTTCTTAGTTAATGCTAAATTTTTTAAAATAGAAGAACAAGTGTTTCATTCGACGTAGCGAAAAAGATACTAAGACACATAGAAGTTATCAAAGAGCCCTGCAGTTAACAAAAATGCTATGACAAACAGTTCTCAAAACTGCTACACAAACAAAAAAGAGCAAAGGGCTACAAAAAACTTTAACAACTTATGAAATGAAATTTCAGAAGCCTGTGGGTCAAAGCATTCTATCCAATTCAGTCATCACAAAACTCACCTATGAAGACAACGGGAACTGCTGCAGCCAGGGGGAAAGGCCAGAAGTGTGGGAAGACCTGTATCCATGCCAAATAAGTCAGCAGGAGCACAGAAAACAAGAATATGAACATAAGAGTGCTAAATGGAGAACAACATTTAAACATATTTAGCATATTTTTACAATATATGAATAAATAAATTTTGCAGAATGCTGACCATTTTTAAAGAAAGGATGTCCACTTGGCTTTTTCTCAGCTAAGTATGCAGCAAGACGGACATCACCAAGTTCGACCATTCCGGAATTTGCAACCCCATCAAGCAAAGTAACTGCAGTGGTCAAGAAGTAAGATTGCACCTCACAATGAAAAGGTACCATCTATACAGACATTTATAACAGACAACGATGCAATAATCTACCAATGTGTTTCCAGTTGTTAGAAAAATTCGCACAGCGGTTGCTCCCAAATGAGAAAACCTGATATGAAATTTCAAGAAGCAAATAAGGCAAATCAAAAAGGATCAGTAAAATGTGCAGACGTATCTTCCAATAAAAAATAAATGTAAATCCACAACATAATGACCTCAGTACAAGGTATTATTTCAACTTCTACAACAAAAAATCACTTGCAAGCCTGATAATTGAAAGGCTCAAAATATTGGTTAGGGGATCCAACAAATAGCATTTTTATGCATTGTTTGAAAAGGAACTACTGATGACTAATCATCAGTAGAAAGGATGTCAAATGGAACTTATATTTATCACTCTCTGTTTAACTGATAAGAGATCAATATCTTCAGTAACATCCCAAGACATAAAAAAACTGTTACGATGTCCATTCTTCTCGTGCCAAGTGGAAAAAAAAAAAAACTTAGTATGACTTTCATAATCATTAGAATTCAGGCTGCTTCCAGTCCTTACCACCTACTCCAGCCCATTTCATAAAAAATTCAGATGATATCCAGCCAAGCAGTATTTCTATCTTTTCCCCCTTCTTTTTGTTTGCAACTTTACCGTTTTCTGCTTAACCTCTGTTAGTTTTTAGAGAGACAAAATAAGGAAGACGTGTCATATTCTTCTTTTCTGTGTGTGCATTTCTAAGAAATATGTAACCGCTTCTATCATATTATCTCTTCAGATACAGATGCTTGTGTCCAGTATTGATTGCTAATAAGGATCATAGCTAAGCATGGGATTTACAGACATAAATACTTACTTTGCCAAATCAATGAATTTTCAACAATAAACCAGAAAGTGTTAATTAGAATATATCAATACCCATAAGATATAGCATGATAAAACATTTGAGGCCTGTGGTGATACAAATTTGATACTATGCATAGATGCACCAGATAAAGGGTGATCTCATGAAATGCGAAGACTGTCCGTGGTTCAAGCTCTTGTAGCATCAGAATACTGTTTAAAACAAGAAAAACAGTAGTACACCAAGGGAGATAAATCAAGGTGAGTGTCTCAAGTCTATGTCTATATCTGTCGGCATGTGTAAGAGAGAGAAACTAAAATCTTTCAAAAGAAAACATAAAGTGCTTCGAATCAATTACCAGACCGCCTAAAATGAAACTTAGAAAATCTATTTTTTATCAAAGTAGAAGTTAATTTAGAATTCTCTGTAATTTCAATAGTCATCAAAGTCCATTCAGTTTTAAATCAGGAACACACTGATGAAGAAAATAGTTTTTCTTATAACATAGAAAATTGTTTCATCATTATACAAAGAAACTATAAAACAAATTCATAAACTTTAACACAAATCACATAAAGTGCTGTCACTAAATAAACACCCATTGGTGATTATCATGATTCAGCAGAATGACATTTGCTTAATTTGATTGGTATTGGACATACATTCTCAGTTATTAGACATAAACCTTTGGTTACTATATTAGCAGATGGTGGAATGCTTCCTTTTTACAGCAGCATAGACCAGAATCATATAAATCATCTCCAACCAAGTAATTCTGTTTTTGACAAGTACAGTCAGTAATTTTTTTATATCATCTTTTAGGATATAGCTTTCTCATATTACCTTGTGTTATAAATCCAAATCCTCTAATTGTTAAAAGAAAGAGTTGATAGGAATTAGCTGTAATTAGTCTAAGAATACAACTATGTAATTAGTCTAAGATAGCTGCTGTAATTAGTCTAAGAATACAGCTGTATATAGTCTGTAGTTACAGACTATATACAGCTGTACATGGCTGACCATTTAACCTAGTTACTTGTATAAATAGATCAATGAAATATATGAAAAATATACTTTTTAGCATAATTAATAACTTGGTATCAGAGCAAGCAGTAGGTGCAAAATCGAGACTGAGAGGCTGTAGAATTTCCATTAATGGCAATAGGAGTGCTCTTTTGAGCAGTTAGAGCTGAAGCCTCAAAGTGTGATTCTGCTCCCATGGCAACTTGTCTTTGTAGTTCTCGACGAACCATGAAGTAGACTTCTTCTAATCTTGGTAAAGGAGAAGTACCTAGAACACGGCTGCGAACTTGATCTAACTTATTATCAAGCCCAGCAAGAAAAATATAAACTCGATCTTCGGCAATACGATTTCTATATTTTTCAATATCAGCCGCACATGTCATGTCATTGGGCCGTCGATAATCGAGCTCCATAAAGGTTGAGTTTAATTCATTGTAATATTCTGCTAGAGGCCGACCATCTTCTTGTAAATGAAAAGTCTTCTTCATTAGTTCATAAACTTCAGAGGAATCTGATACATCAAGGTAACTTCTTTTTACAGCATCCCAAACTTCCTTTGCTGTGCCGCATTGTACAAAGTGAGATATCAGATTATCACTCATTGAATTAATGAGCCAAGATTTGACAAGAGAATCTTCAGCTTCCCATTCATCATAACTTGAATCATCTACTGCTGGTGCAGCTTTTTTTCCATTAATATAGCCCTTTTTTTTTCTTCCAGCAATATGCATCTCCAAAATCTTGGACCAAACTCGATAATTAGTGCCATCCAATTTAATGTGGATGGAAGAAGCATGGCTATCCAGAATGGTATAAACTTGAGCAAGTTGAGAGAAAAAATAAAAAATTTGCTCATAATACTGTTGCTCAAAATGTTGCTGCCATAGACACTACTCCATCTTCTGCTTCTCATGTGTCTCGGGCATCTTCTCAAGAAGGTAATTTTGGTTTGTCCGTTATTTCTGCTCATCCTAGCACTTGGATTATTGATTCAGGGGCTACTGATCACATGACTAGTAACTCTTCTATCATTGATTCTCTTACATCTCCACCTGTGAAGTCTGTACAGGTTGCTAATGGGAATTTTAAACCAATCATAGGCGCTAGAAATGTGTCTCTTTCACCAAAGTTTTCTATGTCCTCTGTTTTACTTGCACCTAAACTCTCAAATAATCTCCTCTCCATTAGTAAAATAACAAAGCATCTTAACTTTTCTGTCATTTTTCACTCTACTCATTGTGTTTTTCAGGACAATCTTATGAAGATGACGATTGGCATTGGTAAGGAGAGGGATGGTTTATATTACTGGGAAGACAATCGAGACATAACAATATCTACTCGAGGTTTTCAAACAAAAAGTGGGACATCAGACATAGAAAGAATAATCCTTTGGCATCGTCAACTAGGACATCCATCTTTTTCTTATTTAGAGCATATGTTTCCTAAGTTATTTTCCAATATTTCAACTTCTAGCTTAAGATGTGAACAATGCGTTTATGCAAAAAACCATCGTGTTCCTTTCAAAGTTAGTTTTAATAAAAGTGTCACTCCTTTTTCATGTGTTTATACTGATGTGTGGGGTCCTTTCTCAACTACTTCTACTTCAGGACATTAATATTTTGTATCTTTTATTGATGACTGTACTAGAGTCAGTTGGGTATATTTGATGAAATCTAAGAGTGATGTTTGCCATATTATTCCTCAGTTTTATAACATGATTCTTACTCAATTCAACACTAGAATTAAGGTTTTTCATTCTGATAATGGTCATGAATTTGTGAATTGATCGCTTGCTGATTTTATGATACAACATGGCATTCTTCATCAAACCACTTGTGTTTACACACCCCAACAGAATGGCACAGCAGAACGGAAAAATCGTCACTTTCTTGAAGTAGCATGAGCCTTATGTTTTACCATGCATGTTCCAAAACATTTTTGGGCTGAAGCTATTATGGCTGCTGTTTTCCTCATTAATTGAATGCCTGCTAAGGTTATTGATTTCCAAACCCCTTTGAGAATGTTATCTAAATTTCATTCTATTCCTTCTGCTCTTAATATTTGTCCAAAGGTTTTTGGTTGTGTATGTTATGTTCATGTTCATTCTCATCATAGAGATAAACTTGATCCTCGTGCTATCAAATGTGTTTTCCTTAGCTATTCCAATTCACAAAAGGGATATAAATGTTTTCATCCTCCTACAAGAACCTACTATGTGTCTATTGATGTTCAATTTTGTGAAAATGAGTCTTATTTTTCTGGACATATGTCTGCGGTTCCTCTTCAGGGGGAGATTAAAAGTAAAGAAGAGGAAGAACAATGGCTAGGAGAAAAAAGGATATGGATCTCAGGTATAGAGAATGCAAAGGAAAATTGGGAATCCTTAGGTGTAGATGATGGTCAGGAAAATAAAATTGAAACTAACAGTGAGAGACCAGCTCATCTCTTTAAGAAAGGATATTCTAGGAGAACAAAAGATATCACTGTTATGCCTCCTGATTCTTGTACCTCCCTTGATGATACTACCATGCTATCGAATGAATCTTCCAAGATTGACACTAAGGTATGTACTTCTTCTGAAAGTCTTGACTCATATCCTAATATTGATCAGAATAGAAGATATCCTCTTCGTGAACGAAAAGAACCTGATAGACTTGGTTTTTCAAAAGCTTCCAATGTTTCTTATCCAATTTCTGATTTTATATCCTATCACCGTTTGTCTAAGGCTAACTTGACATTTGCTCTTCAGTTGTCTTCTGTATATGTTCCTAGTCATTTTCAGGAAGCCCTTGATGATCCTAAGTGGAAAGATGCAATGGTAGAAGAAATGATGGCTCTCCAAAAGAATTCTACTTGGGAAATGGTTGAGTTACCAATAGGAAAGAAGACCGTAGGGTGTAAATGGGTATTCAATGTCAAATACAAGTCTGATGGGACAGTTGAAAGATACAAAGCTAGACTGGTTGCAAAAGGCTACACTCAAACCTATGGTATTGACTATCAAGAGACATTTGCACCGGTTGCCAAGATGAACACTGTTCGTGTCATATTGTCACCTGCAGTTAATTTAGACTGGCCTCTACGACAATTTGATGTGAAGAATGCCTTTCTTCATGGTGAGTTGACTGAGGAAGTTTTCATGGATCCTCCTCAGGGGTTTACACTAAGAAGGAAAGGTGTGCAGACTGAAAAAGGCATTGTATGGATTAAAACAATCACCAAGGGCATGGTTTGGAAGATTGAGTCATGCCATGGAGGAGTATGGATTCAAGCAAGCTTCAGCAGATCATACGTTGTTCTATAAACGTAACTACAATAATATTACCGTGCTTCTTGTCTATGTTGATGATATGATTGTAACAGGTAATAACAAAGAAGAAATTGAGAACCTTCGAAGCTACTTGGCCAAAGAATTTGAGATTAAAGATTTGGGGACTCTTAAATATTTTCTTGGCATTGAAGTATCACGGTCTAAGCAAGGACTCTTCCTTTCCCAAAGGAAGTATACATTGGAACTCCTAGCTGAAACTGGTATGTCTGCTTGTGAGCCGATAGATACTCCGATTGAAGTGAATCATGGCCTAGCCTTCTTTTTTGATCAGATTCCAACAAACAAGGAAAGATATCAAAGGATCATGGGTAGACTAATCTATTTAACTCATACCAGGCCAGATTTAGCATATGCAGTCAGTGTTGTTAGCCAGTTTATGCACAATCCAAGTGATCAACACATGAATGCTGTTAATCGAATCTTGGCTTACTTGAATCAGCTCCAGGAAAAGGTGTCTTATTCTCCAAACACGAACATTTTGATGTTGTTGGATATACAGACTCTGATTTTGTTGGTAGCAAGTTGGATAGAAAATCAACTTCTGGATATTTGGCTTTTGTTGGAGGCAACTTGGTGTCTTGGAAAAGTAAAAAACAGAACGTGGTTTCATTATCTAGTGCAGAGGCTGAATATCGAGCTATACATCATGCTATCACAGAACTCTCTTGGCTGAAAATTCTCTTAAATGAGATTGGGTTTGGTCCAAATGGTCCTATGGTATTATTTTGTGATAATATGGCAGCCATTAAGATTGCAAATAATCCTGTTCAACATGATCGGACAAAGCATGTTGAAATTGATAGGAACTACATCAAAGATAATCTTGATTCCGGGACAATTGAAATTCCCTATACTAGAAGTTCAAATCAGTTGGCTAATATTATGACTCATGTTGTTACTAGTAGCTTATTCAATGCATCTCTATCCAAGTTGGGCATTTGTGATATCTATGCCCCAACTTGAGTGGGAGAGTTGGTAGGAATTAGCTGTAATTAGCCTAAGAATACAGCTATGTAATTAGTCTAAGATAGCTGCTGTAATTAGTCTAAGAATACAGCTGTATATAGTCTGTAGCTGTAATTAGTCTAAGAATACAGCTATATATAGTCTGTAATTACAGACTATATACAGCTGTACATGGCTGACCATTTAACCTAGAGTGTGTTTGGACAGCCAATTATTTGGCCAAATATATTTGCTGACATCACCATTACAATTTCCAATACACCTTTTTATCTTCCCAATTACTTTTTTATCTCACATACATCACATCACAAAAAGTGCTACAGTAAAAATATTTCAAATAACTTACAATCCAAACACACTCCTAGTTACTTGTATAAATAGATCAATGAAATATATGAAAAATATACTTTTTAGCATAATTAATAACTGAAAGTTCTGCTGAAATTTGAGTTAGCTGTATAACACAAAAGTGAGCATATCTTCTTAAATGGCAGCTACAATCTCGAGTGAATGCTCAATATCTCTTCAACGTTAGTTACTGTCTAAGACTGTCTAGTGGAAACATATTTGGCTATATTCTTCCCTAGGTGTTTGCCAGCTTGTGTTCCATCCATCAATCACATTTAGTCATGACATAGAATGGCAACATGTTAAAAAGTAAAGATACCTGGATGAGCCATGCTTTTGTGCTATCAAACTGGGACAGAAAATTTTCAGAGTTAATGACATTGAAAGTATGCTCAGCAAGATCTGAAATTAAGAGAATAGATCACATTAGATGCATCATAGCAAAATAAATAAGGAGGTTAAGGCTTTGACATTCTCACTGGGAGAGGTAAAAGGGAAATAAAGAACAGGAGATACAATAGAATAGCTTCACAAACCAAAAGAATTGGGCTCCATCAATGGACTTTTAATTTCAGAAACAGTAGCCCCAGCATACTGCTCAGTGGCCGGGTTAATCACATGCTGCAAAGACATAGAAACATTACCTGATCAATCAAAATATAGACAAAAAACATGACAAAGGAATAGAGAATGCATTAAACTTAAGCACTAAAGAAGATCTCTAACATGGAGTTGAGAGCTATAGACTCACAGATTGTTCATCAATCCCAAAATTGTCATAATCTCTCTTCCATAATTCATTCGTCAGCAGCTCAAAAGCATATTGCACCTGCAAAACAAACACTAAATAAAAGAACTGCTACTGAATGGAAAAAGGAATAAACCAGTGATCAACTATGATGCTTCTAGCTCTCCCAAGTTCGTCTTAGGCTTTAGTAAGCATTTAGTGACATGATTTTCCAGATAAACACAGGGTCAGCATCATTTTTGGACCACATTCATCCAAGGTAATGTGGTTTATACAGAGTTAAGAAACAAGTTATCAAGCAAATCCATATCCAAAAGTTCATACCATACTTGAACAATGAATTTACAATGGTAAAGAAATAAACAGATTACTGGATTATCCAAAAGCTTTCATGGCTTTTGGGATATGTATAACCTTGGGAGCAAAATTCAAAGTCATGGACAAGGACATATATGCCAACATTCCACATTGTATAATCCACACTTGTGATATGTGGAGTTTTCCAAACATTCTGAAGAGGCTCTGTAAAGCACATCAATGCCCAAACTACTAAAATGATGTAATTAGATTCTAAAACCTATGTAGATTAAATATACGTACAAGAAAAATTATGAATCTGCTAAATTTGAAAACATTAATATTCCAAATGTAAAATTATTAAGGATCTCTCTCAAAAGCTAACAAATCAGTACCCTCTTCTTAAACAATGGGGTTCCCCCGAGTAGGGGTGCAAACGAGCCGAGTCGAGTCAAGCTTTGGCCTAATCGAGCCAAGCCTCCAGTTAATTTTATGAAACTCGAACTCGAGCCCGAGCTCAAAATGTCAAGCTCGAGCTCGACTCAAATTCAAGTCGAGCTAAAAAATATATATATTTTGTTTTTAAAAATGAATAAAATAATAATTTTTTAACAAATAATAAAATATTAGGGATATATATGTAATTTTATTATTAAAATAAAAAAATAAAAAAAAAATATATATATATATATAATCAAGCTCGCGAGCGAGCTTAATGTTTTTGAGCTCAAGCTCGACTTGATTAGCTCGGGGGGAGGGGGACACTTTAAAAAATTTATCCAAAAACTTAAAACTGCATATGAACTACTATTCAAGAGGCCCCCAAAAAGAAAATAAAGGAACTAACTCCAAAATTTTCTTCCCAAAGAAAAGCTCTATCTTCCATTGTCAAAAGGGGCAAAGAAACTCCTCTATACAAAAGCGGAACCTTTGAAGGTAAAAGCCAAAAACTCTTCTGGTCTGCTTGGTTGGGCAGAAAATTTATTCTATTAACTTAGCAACTTGCAATCTGCAAAGACTAAACTAGACATAAGGATCTACTATTTTGTGGTCTTCTTTTTCTCTCCATTTTTCCTCGTGAAACCAAAACCCCTCTATCATGCTTCTCCCAATTTACTCTCAATTATCATAGTAATCTCATCCTTCCTATAGTTCCTCCTCACTAGCTTAAGACTCCATAAATGTACCAAGAAGGATTAATTTGGTGGGTGCACCTAAACTAATTCTCTCACATGAGCTATTCTGAGATTGGCGTCAACAGCCCCTACTTTATTTCCTCAATTCTTAGTTGAACTTTTTTGCATCAAAGTGCATGGCTCGTGCCCCAAAATTTCATGGTTTTTGGTTCATAAGTCATCTTGAACTGACTTGGATGATTGCCTGGAATCACCAAGTACAATTAGATGCAGAGTCTGGTGTTATCAGTATATGTGGGGTGCATTATCAGTGCAGTAAGCTGAGTTCCAGTAAAGACTACGCCAAGTCAACTCAGACTCAGCCAACTCTTTGAACCCTGCTTTAAAGACCACAAATTTATTATTACGAGAGAGAGAGAGAGAGATGACAGACGCATGACAATTTTTTCACATTATCCTTTCCTAGTTTATGGCTTTCTTTTTAGTCTCCATGTGTGTGCATTGCAGTAATTCTCGAACCTCATCTCCGTATGCCTAGGCACCTCCCCAGAATACTTCAAAGAAAGAAACCAAGATGTGACATGTTTTTGGCTAGAATGCTGAAACATAAGGCCAAAATATACAGATATAATAAATTTACATATCAGGTCAAAGTTTAAGTAGTGAAGGCAAATAACATACCTTAACAGCATCGAACACAGAAGGAACTGGAACACCTGAATCCCTAAAAATAACATTATAATTAGGTTACATATGATTTTCAATTCAGCACTAGAATTTAAGATCTAAGCAACTAGAATCTTAAACTATAAGCTATAGATGCACAATAGAGCAGAGGAAACATCTTAAATCAAATTCAGGATTCATATAATTCAAAGAACGGTGCACAATGGTTGGATTAACAAACTTCGATATGACTATCTACGTGGAACCCTGCTAGTGCCTCATAGTGTTTAGAAGTATACAGCATCAGATGGTGAACAAGATTAGGGGTAAAAGAGCTACTTTATCCACATAATCTGTGCAAAAATACATACACGTCCCCCAGTCAGAACCCAGAAAATGCAATTTTCTAAAATGACTACATAAAAATATGATTTTGTTCAGTTTAGCTTCAATATATGCGAAACATTTTCATATATGATGATTTTGGGGCTGCGAAAAGAACAATATTTAACTCAAATTTTGTACATAAACAAAGTAAGCTCCAATGGAAGAAAAGAATAAGATGCATATAAGAATTTAGAGCTCTATGTTGAACGAACAAAGAATCCATAGGAGGAAAACTATGGCTAGAAGCAAAAAAGACAGGAAACAAATAAATCAAGGAGAGGGAAACAGGACTGAAGAATAAGAGGACATCACTAAGTTAGTACAGAGGGTACAAGAACAAGATCATAATGCAGACACTGAATGCTTCAAACAAATGTCACTCGTATAAATCAAAACCAGTAAGGTGAAAGAGAAAACGATGGCTGTTTCTGATCAGTGAGAAAAGGATGACTCAGAAGCTAGCTATATTTTAAGTTAAAGAAGATAACTTCATGATAGAAAAGAGACATCATCATTGAGATATGCGACATTGATTCAAGAAGTAGCACAAATAAAGGTAAAACAACAGCAATTGTGCTACAATAGAAAAAATCAACTCAAAAAAGAAGAATATAGAACTAAATCATCATGACTTTTTCATGCTAACAAAAGTTAATTAAGGATTTATGGATATTACAACTGTTGGAAAAGCGAAGTCAGGATTACAACATTTGACAATGTGGATACTGAATTAAAAACAAAATGAGACAAGATTTGGCACTAAGAAAATTTATGTTCAGCATTATGGCATTGCCTCACATTAAGTATATGTGACAATCAGGAATTTTGTATCCCAGTATCAAAGCATTCGATGTTTTTTTTTGAGCTGTCTCTTGAAATGCTGTTACCCATAAGTATCAACAATTCGCTACAAGACCCAATTTGTTTTAGAAAAAAAAAAATTTAACCCGATTTGTTTTAGAAAAAATTTGTTCACTGTAGCAGAATGACATAGCTGCACAAGAGTACTTTGTGCCACAACCATCTCCTTTTTATAGGTTCTACTTTCTGGTAAGAAAGAATGCAAATCCACCTAACATATATCCTAATTGAAAATGAGAAAGTTCAGTCATGTGACAACACCCTAATACCAGAAAACAATATTGAAAAAAAAGGCTGAAATCTATTTGCAATGTTGAAACTTTGAGAATATTACAGAAGATAAATTAATGTAACCCATATAATAGTTCAAAAGCATTTTGAGCTGTATTTTACCCAAAAATGACTGTACCTTCTACTATACAAAACCTGCAAATTTTAAATGAAAAGCGTTCAATTAATCATTTGATTCCAACTCAAAAAATTATATTGTATAAATCTTAAGTTTTGCCAGTTTGGTATTCTTTCTAATCCCAAATAGACTGACTAAAAAGAAAGGCATACATCAAGATAGATTAACACATATAAGATGTTGAATCAAACAATTTCAAAATTCTTCTGTACCAAAAAAGAAAATGACACGACTATGCTTTGAAAAAAGAAACAAGAAAAAAACAATTTACAGCCAGATATCAACTGAGAAGTAACTAAACAGTGCCGAAAGCAAAAGGTAAACAAAAAAGAACCAACGAAAATTGGAAATTACCATGTGGAAGTGAGCTTCTCGTAAGCCTGAGTGACTTCTTCAACTGAAGCATACTTCTTTACACCCAAAACTACATTCATTTCAAGCATAATCACACTTTTCATTTTCCTCAACTGATACTCGAATTCTAAATTCATGCAAACATATATACAAAATAATAGCGGAGAATTACCATCGTAATGAGAAGGAGGAAAGGAGCGAGGGGTGACGACGAGCTGGAAAAAGAGCGCGATACCAAAGAGAATAAGAGGAATTGAATATGCTTTGAGAATTGACGGAATTGATGAGATCGAAACCGCGGCCGCTGCCGAGGCTGGAGGAGGAGGAGGCCGCCTTGCGGTTGTCGCCATAGGAGGAACAACTGCTAATCCCTTTCTCCGAGATGCTGTCCTCTGTTTCAAGTTAGCGAAGGAGGGAGTTAAAAGGCGTGAAATACACGCCTCCTTTTCGTGCTAGCCTTTATTCAGTTTTGGGGAAAAATGCACTTTTTATTCTTAATGTTTATGGTATTAACCAATTTCGTCCTTAAAATTTCATCCAGAACATATTTCATCCTAATAATTTTATAATTTTAACCAATTTTGTCCCTAAAGTTCATGTAAAACACATTTCATCCTCATAGTTTCATAATTTTTTACCAATTGAGGGCAATTAGATGATTGTTAATCAATTTGAACATAATATCATCATATGTTCCTTTAGTAATTGTACTATTAATACTTAATTCAATTGTTGATTAAATTACAGAAACAATAACAAGTGTTTTTAGATAGGAAACTATCTCTTTTCTTTTCTTTTCTTTTTTTGTTAACTTGTGATATGATATATTTGAAATAAAACAAATAGATCGAAAGATAAATTGGTGATTAAAAAACATGTATATGATACAACAAAACAAGTATGTGCAAATAAATGACAATCTAAGTCATTCCTTCTTTCACATTAATATTTTTCTCCAATTAGTTGTAATAGGATTGTTTGACATTTTTTCTCCAATTGGCTATAGTCGGATTGTTTTTTTTCCTTGACTTCATTTTCTTTGGATCTTCTTGTTCAATTGTGATTAAAAGAGAGTAATAGTAGCTAATATTTTCTTAGTTTTTTGTACAAAAATAAGAAAGTGAATTAAGAAAGATTCTTTAGTTTATTGTGGACTTAATGTTCTTATTTACTAAAGGGCATGCTGTAGTCAAAATGTCAAATGATGATATTCCATTTAAATTACTTGACAATCCATCAATTGTCCACAATTAGCCAAATTTATGAAATTATGAGGATGAAATGTGTTTTGCATGAAACTTTAGGGATGAAATTGGTTAGCACATTAAATATTATGGATGAGAAGTGCATTTGTTTCCTTAAGTTTTGAGTATTTAAAATTAGGGTTAATCACATTTTATCCCCTTAAAAAATACCTCATTTTTCAGTTTATCCCCTAACCTTTAATTTTGTTCACTTAACCCCCTTTAGGACAAAATTGCCCTTGCATTATTTTGACTTTTCATTTACCTTGTATTCCTTTCTTTTATTTCTTTTTCTCTTTCTTCTTTATTTAATTCTTCCTCTTTCCCACAAAAATTTTCATCTTAGTGATTGAAATTAAAAAAGAGGAATTGCAGAGATCTATATTCTCCTTAAATGATTAAAACAAATATTCAAATCACTTTCCTAAAATACAATTTTTTTAGCCTTTCAATTCTTTTAATTTTAGGTTTTCCTCTTTCCTTTTTAGTTTCTCATTTTATTCCCAAGAAAATATCTTAAGATGAAATTGTGACCTGATTAATAATCATCGATTGAATTTTGTGACACGTGGTATCATACAAAAAATCAAAATTAGTTTTTGATGTCTTTTAAACTTTCACCCAAAAATATGCAATTACAAACTCGAAACAAAAATTTTCGTTGAAAAGGAATTTCTATTGGGAATGATGAAAGAGAGAAGAAAGAGAAAAAGAAATAAAAGAAAGGAAAACAATTTCATCTTATGATATTTTCTTGAGAATAAAATGAGAAACTAGAAATAAAAGAGGAAAATCCAAAATTAAAAGAATTGAAAGGCTAAAAAAATTGTATTTTAGGAAAGTGATTTGAATATTTTTTTAATCATTTAAGGAAAAGATAGATCTCTGCAATTCCTCTTTTTTAATTTCAATCATTAAGATGAAAATTTTTGTGGGAAAGAGGAAGAATTAAATAAAGAAGAAAGAGAAAAAGAAATAAAAGAAAGGAAAACAAGGTAAATGAAAAGTCAAAATAATGTAAGGGCAATTTTGTCCTAAAGGGGGTTAAGTGAGCAAAATTAAAGGTTAGGGGGTAAACTGAGAAATGGGGTATTTTTTAAGGGGATAAAATGTGATTAACCCTTAAAATTATAAAGAGTTAATCACAAGAAGTCCTTTAAGGTTTGGTGTGTTTTGCAATTTATCCCCAACATTTTATTTTTTCACTTTGTCCCATCCACCTCAGTAAATAGACTATTAAAACATAATTTTTCACATTGACAGGTTAATTACACCATCCCAATAAATAGAGATTATATCCAATCTGTAAATAAAGCAATTTCACCTTACCCCCACAACAAAAAAAAGGGCAATTGGGTAGGTTCTTATTTGTCAAAGATTATTTGATTACATTGTAAACTCGTTTTTCAACTACTTTTTATTTTTTCAAATATTTTTCTATCTCACATACATCACATCATAAAAAGTACTACAGTATTTTTTCAAAACATAATTTCAAATAATCTCCTATCCAAACACAATCATTCTAGTACCAAAAGGAAAAACCGTTGAATTACTAGTCTATAGACAAAGCCATATTTCAAGCCAAATAAAAAAAGAGCGTACTGGGGTTCGAGAATTTTGAATGGCTAATTATATCTTACAGAAAATCAGAGTGATCTTTGAAGAGGAAGCTTCTTGAGGCCAAATCAACTTTGAATCTTTATTAATCTTGTTGAATAGAAGTGCGTACAAGGAAATTTAAAAACTGATAAAGAAGGGGTTTACCAAGAGATTTTTAAGATGACTCAAAACTCGATGCCCTCCTTCTATTTTTGAATTGTATTTATAGAGTCTTCTATCTTTGAATATCATTTTCATTTGATTGTCGACTCTTTCATTTGAATTTCATTTGCGGACACCTTATTTTCTTCTAATTGGTGGCTTTTGAGATTCTTATCCTTATGTTGAATTTGACATCTTGAAATTGGCCGACATCTTTATCAAAATTCTGTCGGGTCTTGAGCACAAGGACCACTGAAAGGATCAAAAGTAGATTGCGATGATGACCCAACTGACTCATCTTTTTTGTCTTCTTCTTTTGTATCTTGATTTTGCAAATAATTCAAATATTCTTTGAGTATCTCCGGATTTTACATCATCTTCTTCATTAAGAAATCATTTGCAATTGTTTCTGATGCTGAGCTACTTGTTTTCTCTTTCTCTTTCTTCTGTGGAGTTGTTGGGATATTAACTCTTTTTGTAGTCTGCTGATTTGGATTTGTCCATTTGAGCTTTTCTCCCGTTTCTAAAAATCTTAAAACATTCTTTTGGTCGCAAAACTCTTGATTAAATCCTATCCACCATTTGATCTTGAATTCTCTGACTAATGACATTGGAAGTGATTTTTCTAGTTCTGGATGAACTTTGAAACTCCAGCAAAAAATCCATGGTACTTTGAATTCCATGTGGAATAATATTGGTCTTGTATATTCTTCCCCCTGGCTTTTTTGAGATATGTTTGGAATCCCATCAGAACATTTGGAGGTAGAATTTCTTTTTGAGGACCAAACCATTGCCACCAATGATTGAACCAAATTGGGAATTCTCTACTACAACTTTCTTTAAATGTAAAAAATCATGAATGATTGAATGGTCTATACAAAAAAACACGATACCATGCCATTTTGTAATCTTGATAAGTGAATCCGTCTGAAATGAATCTGACTGAGAAGGATTTTCTTGAATAAAAAGAAGTCCATTCATTAGGAGAATAAACTTTCTTTATAATGCATTTTGAATGGCTAATTATATCTGAATTCTTTTTATCTGGAATAGGGAAAATCTCAACAGATTGGGTATCAGTGAGAAACAATTCATAATAATCCAAATTTTTTGATGGATCATCTGGTTGCCAGAAACATTTTGAAGGGAAAAGTCTTTGAGTAAAAGAATTAAGTGCATTGTAAAGAGACACTTCTTGGAATTTGGTTAAAGTAATATGTTGAGTAAATGGTTTCGTAAAATAAGAATTTTCATTGGATTTTTCTGGGGTTCTTGGAATTTGTTGAATTGGTCTTATTTGAGGAGATGTTGGAGTACGAGCAGCTTGACTGTAAGTCAATGCTGGAAAGCCTTGCAATAATTGAAATCTATTTTGAGTTACAGGAGTAAGACTCATCTCATAGTCTTGAGGAGTCTTTGGTCTAGAACTTCCTGCTTTTGAATTCATAATCCTGCAAAATTAACAAATAATACAACTCAATTTTTGTTTCTTCTCTCTGATTTCTTCATTGTATCCTTTTATCGACTCATCATTTTCTCCATTAATTCTTTTTGCCCATTCTCTTTGTAATATAGTATAATCAATCATTCTTCTTTTTACAAAGCATCTTTCTCTAATGCTAACAATAGCTCTTGAATGTCTCATCTTCACTTCATCATATTTAGGAATATCATAAATTTCGATTCTCTTAAATTTTTCTCATTGAACCACATACTATACTATATCTCTTGAAATAATACGAAGATATTTTCTCGTATTATTTCTATCATTGTTTCTCTTTCGAATTTTCTTGAGCAATTCTTTACTTTGCTCCATTTCCTTGTAAAAACTCTCTTGTCAAAAAATCAGGAAGAGAATTATTTTTTCCTTTAATAAATTCTATTTCAAAATCAAATACTGACAAAATTGCTTGTCATCTAGCAAAAATTTGTTTTGAAACTATGTTTTGAACATCTTTTTGTAAAACTTCTTTTGCCGATTTACAATCTATTCTAAGTAAAAAAATTTTATTGTACAAATCATCTTGAAATTTTGATATACATAATACTATAGATAAAATCTCCTTTTTAATAGTAGAATAATTCTTTTGTGGATCAAACCATGTTCCTGAATGAAATCTAACTAATTCTTCTTTTAAATCATCTAGTCTTTGTTTTAAAATTTCTCCATATCCTAATTCTGATGCATCGGTTTCTACTATCATAAAAGTTTTAGGATGAGGAAGACATAAATATGGTAACGATTCAATTTTTTCTTTAAGATATCTAATCTTTTGAGTATGTTCTTCCGACCATGGTTTAGGATTTTTCTTTAATCTATTAAATAATATGGAACATTCTTGTCTTAATTTTGGAAAGAAATCTGCAATATAATTTAAACATCCTAAAAATCTTTGCAATTGATTTTTTTCTTTTATTTCATCTGGAAATTTATTTGCAAATTCTAAAGCTCTATTTATTGGCTTTATTGTTTCTTTATCTATATCATGTCCTAAAAATCTTATTTTAGTTTGGAATAATTTCATTTTAGATGCTGATACTACCAATCCATTTTTCTTAACTACCTTTAAAAATATATTTAAATGTTTAAAATGTTGTTCTAAAGATTCTGAAAATATTAACACATCATCAATATAGACTATACTAAATGAATTATAAGGGTTGAATATATCATTCATTATATTTTGAAATTCTGAAGGTGCATTTTTTAATCCAAATGGCATTACTTTCCACTCATAATGGCCAAAAGGTGTTGTGAATGCTATCTTATATCTATATTCAGGAGCTATTATTATTTGCCAATATCCCGATTTTAAATCAAATTTTGAAAATATCTTTGTATTATATAACCTGTTTAATAAATCCTTTTTATTTGGAATTGGATATCTAATCCATTGTAAAACTTTATTTAATGGTTTATAATTAATAACTAATCTTGGAACTCCTCTTTCTTTTTCAGCTTGATTCATAACATAAAAAGCTGCACAACTCCAAGGTGATTTTGAAGGTGTTATTAATCCTTTATCCATTAATATTTTTATTTCTTTCTTACAAAATTCTAGTAATTCAGTATTCATTTGTATAGGTCTATCTTTTGTTGGAATATTTTTCTCATTAAAATCCTTTTCATAAGGTAAATTTATCATATATTGTTTTATATCCCAAAAGGCATTTGGAATGTCTGCACAAACTTCTTTTTTAATTAAATCTTCTAATTCTAAAATTCTTTTTTGCATTTTTATCTCTTTTAATTGTTCTTCAATTTTTAAATAAAATTTTTCTTCCTTTATGTAATTTATTTGTTGTTTAATTATAGTAATAGTATTTATTGTTTTATAAATAAAGGATGATTGTAATGTTTGTAATTCCCTTTGTCTAATTGGAGTTAAAAATTTAAAAGTAATAGTTTTTCCCATAATATTAGTAGAAACTCCTTCATATCCTACTGAAAATGGATATATTTGAATTAAAAAGGGTGTTCTTAATATTATATCATTACTTATATTTTTTACAATTAAAAAATTATGTCTAAGACAATAATTGTTATTACATATTGATCCTTTTGTAAATTTATATTTTACTTGTAAATTTTCTCCATTTGCTGCCATTAATGTTTCATTTGTTCTTTCACAGTATTTAGTAGGAATTATTCATTCTTTTATACAGTTAGAATCTGCTCCACTATCCAATAAAGCTACACATGTTTCTTTAAAGTCTTCTACTATTATTGTGACTAAAACATACCACTTTTGAAATGTCATTTTTTCTATTATATTTAGATATTGTTGTTCATTTACTGGTTTTTCTGGAATAATTATTTCTTCTGTAGTTAATGTTTTTGAAGTGGAAGGTTTATTTTCTATTAATATCATTTTGGCTTCTATTTCTAAATCTTTAGTTTTTAATTCTATAATTTCTTGTTGTAATTGTTTTACTTGAGTCTTTAAATTATTAATTTCTATTTGAAGATCTTTAGTAGTTTCTTTTTTCATATTATTCATATTAGGATATTTATCTATTAATTTTGAAATACTAAATGGTTCAATTATTTTTGGCATTTTATCTTCTTGTATTATTAAATTCTTTAATCTTTCTAAATATTTTTTTAGCTAAAGGATCATTAAATTTTTCTATTATATCTAATAAAAATTCTTTATCTTCCTTTTTTGTAATTACATTTATGTATTTTGGGTTTGTAATCACATTTATATATTTTGGATTATTTGAACAATTACAATCTTCTTCATCATCTGAACTACTTATATCATTGTAATAATCATCTTCTGTACTTTGTTCTTTTTCATTTATTAATAAGTTTATTAATTTATTCTTTATTTCTTCGTCTTCTGCACAAATTTAATTTATTTTTTCTTTTAATTTACATTTATTTGCTTTATGTCCTACTTTCCCACATTTATAACAAACAATTTTCTTTTTATAGAATTTTTTGCTTTTCTTTTTCTCATAATTTTCATCTTTATTAGATTTTTTATATCTTAGGTATTTTTTTTCCTTTTTACTTTTCTTTTTATATGCTGATGGTGATTTAATTCTTTTTATACCAAATGCTTCACAAAATGATTCTACTTTCTTTGTTTTAGAACCATACTTAATCTGAAGTTTTAATTCTGAACATAATATTAAACCTTCTTTTTTCACAAAAGCAAATAATTATCCAAAAATAATATTTTCAAATGAAATAACATCTGTTTCCATTTCTTTTTGTAAGTTATCCATTATCATTTGTGAGAATAAACTTGGTAATCCTGTAATAAATCTTTCTTTCCAAAATGAAGCATTACAATCTGATTTTCTTAATACATTTGTTAAAAACATATTTTTGTACCATCTAAAGTCTGACAAAGTTGGGCATCTTAAATTTGTTAAAAATGTTTTATTCGCATTTAACTCTTCTTTTGGATTTCCTACGAAATACATTACTACTGTTACAATTAAAAATTCTGCAGCATCTGATTGTACTTGAATATTTCCTTGATCATCTTCAATATCTTGTGTATGATCTAGTATTGATAATTTATCCTGAAGTGTTAAAGCATTATCCCACCAATTTTTTAATTGTCCTGTAAATCCTGATACTAATAATGTTGCAATATTTCTTTCTTGAATATTTTTAAGTTTATACGCTAATCTAGCCATTCCCATTTCTTGTAAAGTATTTAATACTTCATATTCTGCTCTTCCATCTATATTTCATTCATAAATTGAATCTCCATCATATTTAGTAGTATGAAATTTTGATCTTTCTTCATATTGAATATCTGGGGGACTAAGTGTTGGATAGTAATTTCTAGTGCTTACTAATTGCCAATCTTTTTTATTATTTCTGAAAGATTTTATTCTTCTTATTTTATTTATTTGATTATCTTCTTCTTCTCTAAATTGATCTTCTATAGGTGAAATCATATTTTCATCATTTTTTGAATAATTTGATTCTTCTGATGATATTTCTTCATTGACCATGCCTAATGTACTTATTTTAGGAGTTTGAGTTTGAGCTTCTGTTGTTAGACTCTGCAATGTCTGAGATATTCTATTTAATATATTATCTGTATTGTTTATTCTTTGAGTATTAACACTTTGACCTAACTCTTGTTCTTTTTCTCTAGTTAAGCTTCTAGGTTGAAAATGTGGTGCTGAAATATCATTAGGAAATCTTGTAACTGGTTTTTGAATGCTATCTATTTTTGTATTTATTACTTCTATATGTTGAGATATAGTGTGAAGAATTTGATTTGTATAATTATTTTGTTGATATAATTTTTTAATATCTTCTAAATTTATATTATTACTACTACTATTACTTGATTCTGCTTCTCTACCCTTTTTAAAAGGGGATGCAATTATATCTCCTTGTCCTATATTAATTTTTACTTCTTGCAATGGCGGATGAATTGAAGTTATTACTTGATCGTCTTTTAATTTCCATTTTTTGTATAAATTGGTTTGAACATTTATTTGTGGAGTATTATATACATCATCTATTCCTACTTTTGAAATATAGAATGATAACCAAGTAAAGAAAGGAAAATCAAACTTTCTTATCTCTAGTTCTTTCTTCCATTCTAATATTATTTTTTTTTATATTTAGAGGATAATTGAAAAAACCAAATTCTTTTTTCTGTATTTTCTTCATCATCAAAATCTTCTTGTAAGTATTTATGATTTATTTTATATTCTTTGATGTTGGAATATCAAGTGTGAATCAATATCCCACATCGGAAAGAGATGAGTAGAATGAGGAACATATAAGTGGAAATGATCCATAGACCCAATGCCTTAAGATTTTGGGTTGGATGTGTTGTCAAACTCATGGTTGTGGTTCCCATTCTAGCTCATAGTTAAATTCTCCTCGAGTTTGGCTCTCTCAGACCCAACAAGTGGTACCAGAGCCGATGGTTCGGCTGGGCAGTGACTCCAGGATAAAAAAAAGCCAGTGGGAGTGGTAAGGCGTGGCTTGGATAAGAGCGGAAAAAAAAATCATACAGACCTGCAGTGAGGCAAGGGCATGTGGGCTCTTGAACAAGAATCGTACACTCTAGATTGAAGTGGGATTGATGGAGTGGATGGGTTAGGGAGAGAGGTCCGCTGTGGAAGCGATTCACAATTGAGGAGGAGATTGTTGGGATATCAAGTGTGAATCAATATCCCACATCGGAAAGAGATGAGTAGAATGAGGAACATATAAGTGGGAATGATCCATAGACCCAATGCCTTAAGGTTTTGGGTTGGATGTGGTGTCAAACCCATGGTTGTGGTTCCCATTCTAGCTCATGGTTAATTCTACTCGAATTTGGCTCTCTCAGAGCCCAACAAGTGGTATCAGAACCGATGATTCGGCTGGGCAGTGACTCCAGGATAAAAAGCCAATGGGAGTGGTAAGGCGTGGCTTGGATAAGAGCGGGGGAAAAAAAAACATGCCGACCTGCAGTGAGGCAAGGGCATGTAGGCTCTTGAGCAAGAATCGTACACTCCAGATTGAAGTGGGCTTGTTGGAATGGATGGGCTAGGGAGAGAGGTCCGATGTGGAAGAGATTCACAATTGAGGGGGAGATTGTTGGGATATCAAGTGTGAATCAATATCCCACATCGGAAAGAGATGAGTAGAATGAGGAATATATAAGTGGGAATGATCCATAGACCCAATGCCTTAAGGTTTTGGGTTGGATGTGGTGTTAAACCCATGGTTGTGATTCCCATTCTAGCTCATGGTTAATTCTACTCGAATTTGGCTCTCTCAGAGCCCAACAAGTGGTATCGGAACCGATGGTTCGGCTGGGCAGTGACTCCAGGATAAAAAGCCAGTGGGAGTGGTAAGGCGTGGCTTGGATAAGAGCGGGGGAAAAAAAAACATGCAGACCTGCAGTGAGGCAAGGGCATGTAGGCTCTTGAGCAAGAATCGTACACTCCAGATTGAAGTGGGCTTGTTGGAATGGATGGGCTAGGGAGAGAGGTCCGATGTGGAAGAGATTCACAATTGAGGGGGAGATTGTTGGGATATCAAGTGTGAATCAATATCCCACATCGGAAAGAGATAAGTAGAATGAGGAACATATAAGTGTGAATGATCCATAAACCCAATGCCTTAAGGTTTTGGGTTGGATGTGGTGTCAAACCCATGATTGTGGTTCCCATTCTAGCTCATGGTTAATTCTCCTCGAGTTTGGCTCTCTCAGAGCCCAACATTTGATTATTACATTTATTTCTGCTTTCATTTGAGAATGTGTTGGAGAACATTCTGATTGATTTTGATTAATTACTTCTGGAACAGGAGTTTTAAATCTGAATGTTGAAGAATTTTCTACAGGAAAACTTGTATCAATGGATTCATAACTAGATCTTCTAGCTGGTATCCAAGAATGACTTGAAGTGGAAGATCTTTCTCTAAATGAGGCAAATCTCATTAATATTTTTCCATCAGGTTCTTCTATTATGTCTTTTGGATTTGTTTGTTCTATATTTCGTGGTACTTGTGGATTTTGAATTATAAATTCACTAGGTATAGTGATTTCATTCCATTTTAATCTCTTTGAAGTATAAGTAGTAGGTCTATTTGTATCAGCTTGTAATAGTGTTGTTTCTTCTTTTAAAGTAGGAGTCATAATGAATTTTGGATTTAATTGTGAAGACAAAGGCCTGTAATACATTCTATAGATTACAACAAAATTATTTGTATGTTTCTCAAATTCATCACCTTGTAAATGAATATCTAATATGACTGAGTTCAAAACATGTGGATCTGTTAACTCTACTGAAAAGTTTGGAGCACAATTAAATTAAATTGGTCCATTGCATACATTTGTTTGAATCATAGATAAAAGTGAAGTTTTATATTTTTTGAGTCTCGTATCTCTTAAGGCTAAGTATATAGGAGCATCAACTCCTAAATGGAATAAAGGTTTTACTGCTACTTGAATTAATCCTATATGAATATATCTATATCCTTTACTAAGATACTTTTGAAATGTATTATGATTCAGTAATGGAATGGATTGATATTTTTCTTGGATAGATATTGTCTCTTCATGAGTTTTAACTAATAAATCTACTCTTTCAGGGTAACATTCATTCAGTGGATGAAAATAATTCTCTTTTTGATGCCCTACATGACCTGGTATGATCCTATGTCCATCTTTTTGTTTCTTAGCATCTCGTCTCCATCCTTGAATTAATAAATAGTTCAATTATCACAGCTCAGAAGCTTTACATGTTAGCTCTTTAAAGACTACTGAGGATTTGCAAGTAGCTGAAAAGAAAGTTCAAGATTATAAGCAAGACTTTTAATTATTTTTTTACCGTTGAAAATGGTTGCAGACAATAATGTCATTAATGTGTTGCATCCCATTTAGTTATCAGATCATCATCAAAAGTGATTGTAGCAAAATCAGTTCAGTTAATGACAACACCTTGATTCGTGTTTGTTCAATTTTCTGAGCTTGCTAATGATTTCTACTCTAAGGACTTGCCTTCTAATCTACTGGAGGAAGAAATCTTAGCTTGGATTATGGGTGAGGTCAAAATTGCAATGGTAGCCCATTATTCTGAGCTGCAATTTTTGACCAACCATGTCATGAATCATGTACAGAGTAACTTTTATACTGCTTTCATCTGGTCTTTGATTAAAATAGGACCTTGGCATTCTGGCGCAAAAGCACAAGCCTAGAAAACATCTATTCATCGAATTCACCACACACACTTGCGACACTGCAATCCATTCACTACCACCACCATCAGAGGGTCTATATTCCATGTAGCGGATATATTCTAAATATATAAAATATTGCTAGCACACCTTGAATCCACGCCAACCACCTAAACCCAAAGCAAACCGTTAGTTTAGATGGTTTCTATCCAAGTCGGCTAGAATGTAGATTTTTAAGCCATAGGAAGTTAAGTTCAATATTCGGCAAATCAAGGGACTTTTAGTATTTAACCCAAAAGAAAAAGATTTCTTTGTATTCAATTGATTAATTTCTATGTACTTGGCTTTATTTGATATTTCAATTCAATACTCGAGTCCCATTTTAAAAATCTATGCAGTTAATGTGGAAGTAGGAGCCATCATTGCTGAGTCTAGACACAGGGCTGTAAAGCTAAGAACCAACATCAGCGTCACCACCAACCTCAATGTTACCGCCAACCTCACCACCAACAAGCTCAATGTTACCGCCAACCTTACCACCAACAAGCTCAGTATTACAGCCAACCTTACTACCAACAAGCTCAATGTTACCGCCAACCATTACCCACATCCCCAAAACTTTTGTCCCAGCCTTCACAAAACATACAAAACTAATTAATTTGAATTTAACGAATTTTCTAAACTACAATAATCTTAGATACCAACCAAAAGAACATTTAGTCCAAACAGGATAACTAGCAGGACTGAATGAGTGAAAGCCTTATCCTTAAGTTTAGCATATTTGATCTTTGCTAAGATGTTCAAGCTTCATCAACTTCAAATCCCTTCTCATCCCCTTGTTGCCAGGATCTATACAGTCAAAGAACGAAAACAAAAACAAAATTAAGCTACTATTTTCGAAAATAGGTAGTGCACAAAATATCATAAAAAAGTTAAATGTTAACTGACTAACCACAATTTGGCTCTAAAGTGGAATGCATACCAATAGTTGATTGACAAGAAGACCTCCAAAATCCTACAAACAAAATATAAACAATATAAAGCAAATAAAATTTGATTGCAAATCATTCGACTCTCAATGTAGTAGAGCACAAAAAAAAAAGAGAGACCATGATTGATACCAGAGTCCATCCTCTTGGGGAAGAGGCCATTAGATGAAAGACCCTTGCCGGTGAAAAAATAGGGTGAAGAAGATTGAGAAAGAATTCTACCCCTCCATATCTGGGTCTGGGATTCTACAAACATAGCAGCAGACACTATAATCGTCAGGGATGAAGAAGATTGAGAAGCAATTGGGCACCTCCGAATCCGGGATTCTACAAACACAGGCATTTTTGGGGATTTTAAAGAAGAACAAAGAAAAAAATAGGGCATTTTTTGGGATATTAAAGAAGAATGAAGAAGAAAATAGGGTGAAGAAGATTGAGAAGGAATTGGGCCATTCGAAACCAGGAATTCTAACATTGTATGAAAAATAATCGCTGATTCTAAAGAAGAATGAGAAAGGGCTACAAACAAAGGGATTTTGTAATGAAAATAAAAGCGAACAAAGATAAATAAAAGAGAAAGGTCAGAGAAAGGTGGAATGTGATGGGTAGGGTTTTAAGGAGGCAGAAGAAAGAGTTATAGTGTTGGTAGCAAGAGTCGAACACAAAAAGCAATGCATTTCAAAAGAGTCTCTCGTGGCAGCCATAATCCTCTCATTCAAATGAGTGTAAATCCTATGGAAAATATAGGATTTATCATCTAATTCCTTTTTGTATGTAATTACGCAAGTGTACTGGTTGTATTTTGGTAATTTCACCATGAACAAAAGTAAATTTTAGAGTTAATTTTTGTGCTTCTCTGGTTTAGTCTTTTGGTAAGGAGAAGAGAATAGGAAGACAAAAAAGGGGGCCAGGGTTTCTGGGGTAATATATGGGATTTTCAAAAGAACACCATCCTGATTTTAATAAGTCAAATAGGCCACTTATAGTGTGAATTTGGGTGGTACTGTGGGCAATGTCATCCACTGAAAGTTCTAACACTTCAAGAATCTCCACCACTTCCATCTCATGGGTCATATTTCTCTTCCTTGAGCGATTCACTGAAAACCGCCAAAAACTATGCCGCCCCCTCCCTCCTTCTTCCTCATCTTTCACTATCGTCTTCTGTTTAAAATCCCCTGGCTAAATCCCATTCTCCTGTCCTCTCTATATCACTATTATTCATCCCTAATCGCCTTTCACTCTCCAATCTTCTATTTCTTCATCTGACTTATGTGGTAAAATTGGTTGATGTGTAGCTTATAGGTATCATGTCCCATAAGTAGTTTACGCCCTTGGCCTCTTCAACTCATCCCGATTTGTTCTCAGTTACTCAATGACCTCTTATGGAGCTTCAGGTAATGCAAGGAACACTTTCATTTATGGGACCTATTGAATTGAGTGTAAATTTGTGCTCTAAAGCCATTTTTCAAGCCAAATGAAAAAAGAGCGTACTAGGGTTCGAGAAAAGTAACCCACCATAAAAAAAAGTCATGAGTGAAAATAATTGACTAACAGAAATTTGGCCAAATAGAACTTTGGTCATTTACAATGCAAATATTTACAAAAGCTAGTTTATATCACGAAAGCCTTTACAAGAAATTTTCCTATCAAAAAGACAAATGTGATGTCTTTTCGGTAGGGTTTATTATTTTCCCCCCTTCTTTAATGATGGGAAAGTTATGTTACGTTATTAAGTTTTGAGTTACATGTATTTCAATCTTTTTTGCAATATTTCTTATATTTATGATGCAGTTAATTTCATCAGAAATATTTTAGCAGTTAATAACTAATATGGTTTTGGCACAAATTACCACCATTTTTTATAGTCATGCATAAATGCGCTTTTTACGTCAAGTTAAATAGTTTTGTGTTTCATCTTCCGACTATTTTCTGTGCCTAAAATTTTGATTTGCTTCTCGCTCCTTATATTCATGTTCCTCTCTTGATTTTTTTAGGCCAAATTCTCAAGCTTTTAGTATACTTATTTAAAATTACAAAATCATCAAAGACAAAATATATACTCTTCGTGCAAGGATTCGAGAAGTAGGATAGATCACAACAAAGAAAGGTTTACAGCATTTGATTTGAGCATTGGCATTACCGGTGAGAAACAGAAAATTGGCCATAAAACTAGTCATTGCCTACAAAAGCAAATTAGTTTCACTAAATATGAAGGTATATTTTTGGGCAAAAGTTGTTCACATATTGCTTTTCCTTTGGAACTACAAATACTATTAAGTTGGGAATGTAAAGCAATGGCTAAGTTTGTTCTCTAGTAATCCAAGTTAAAAGTCTAACTAGATATAAGGCTTTAATAAAATTTTTATTTTTCTCCAACTAAATTTAGAACTTCTTTATGTACACTTGCTTCTCATTAGCTACTATTGAGATCTAAGAGCAATTGTTCAGAAAATAACTAAATATGCATAGTCATTTACTTCAACTACTACTACTTAAAGTTTGGTACATTAAAACTTGCAATCCCCTATGATGTCTTTTGAATAAAAAAAAATTGTTACCTTAATAGTTGTAGACTATTAGTGTGGTTCCTATGCTTTCTTAGTTGGAAAATATTTGGGTAGACTCAAATCTACGATCCCATTCATAAATCGAGTAGTCCAAAATTTGTTACATCATCAATAAGAATCCATTTTTTAATTGGCATAGTTTATTTGAGAGCCTAGAAATAAAGAATAATATTCTATCCCTTTTGAATTAAGTGTACTGTGAAGTTGAAATTGATGATATATGAACTTCAATACTAATTTGAAAATTTTTATTTAACTAAATTTGATATTGTAAATTATAATATCGATAAACTTATTTTTCAAATACTTTCAACCAGTTGTAAAACTAATGTAGAAATCTTTCTCTTTGTTGCTTGTGATTAGAGAACTTTACTGAAAAAATGTAGATGCAAAGTCTAAAAATTTCACAATAAGCCCAAAGATTTAAATTGCTAATTGAAATTTTTACAAATTTGTAGAGATCTATTATGTTTTTTAGAACATTTCTCTTTTTCATGATCATCATAAAAATTTATGTTAAATGCATCAGTAATGATGCGTGATCGATCAATATCATTTTGTTAGCATATTCTCTATTGTCATAACTATCAATATAAATTGTTTTAAAATGCAAAAAAAAAATCGGCATACTTCTTTTATATTTTTTTACTCTTATGTTTATTATGATTTAGCGGTGTTTGGAAATTTAACAGAACCTTTGAGAAAATTTAATCCAAATTCCAATGAGTTAACATTTGAATACAAAACAAGTCTCTCTTTCATAGAGCTTGTGTAGGGGTTTAAAATCTCTGGGAAAATCCCTTGAACTTTTCTGGTGGGAAAAAATGCAAGTCTCAGTTCATCCGCAAAAGTCTGGTCAAATAAATTTCAAATGTTTTCTTTTTCTTTTTTTGATATAATTGTCTCTACAATGTATCCATCCCAGTAGGGCCAGTACTAACATAACTCTTTTTCCTCGGGTTAGTTTTATGAACACGACCTTTTTCTCTCTCGGGTATAAACCTATCGTCTGCAAAACCCAAAGCTCTAGAAAAGAACTCCACAATGTATCGGTACTTTTTAGCCTCGGTAACAAGATTGGAGCAGTCTTTGCCGAGAAGAGATTGGGTTTTGATCATTGGCACGAGGCTCGTTTATTTTTTTGACAAAAAAGCAGAAATAGATTTTAATGAATACGAAAACAGACTTCTGAAGAGAGAACTGAGGACAAAGTAGATATTGATTCTCACATAAATCTATTGTTCGAAAAGAGATCTGAGCCTCATATCCATCCCACGAAGGAGATGGTTAAGACCCAAGGTAGCTATCTTTCAACTACCATCTCTAAATTCTCTAGTACTAGATTTAACTAATTTTGAGAAACCTATTATTCCAGCAGTGTAGATATATTAGTTGTGGGGCCAACTACAATATTTATATTTTTGCATTCCTTGCTGGTTTTAGTTGATCAATTATAAAACAAAATTCATTTTACTGAAATTTGTTTAAAAGGCTTGCTATATCCATCATGGACAATATCATTGTTAGGTTGTGATTTGTTTTAAATCTCTCTTAATATTTTAACTACACCAAACAACTGTAGAGTGAAGTTTAAACAAGATAATCCAAACTTAGGATAACCTGACAGAATATATGTTCTGCTTACATGCTCTACTTGTTTTAACTCATCTTTTATATAACATAAATCATCTCAATAAAGTTGGTTTCAAAAAACTTGTTGAATCCAGCATAGACAATATCATTATTAAGTTGTGAAACTATTGAGAACTATTGAGATGTACAAGATTATACACTTTGATTTCGCTATGAAATCTGATCCAAATGGTAATGTAGATAGAATCACTTGGAGAAAGCAATATGAGGCGACTGATGTGAACATATAAAAGTCATGTTCTATTTTTATAAAGTTCATAGGGATATCATGTTCTATCCATTTTAGAACAAGTGTATTGTGAGATTGAAATTGATAATATATGAACTTTAATATCAATTTGTGGATTATAATTTTAACAAAATTTGACATTCAGAATTAGAATATTAATGAACATTTTTTTATGCATATTCCTTCAACTTGTTTATAAAATTAATTAGTTTAATCTCAATTACCTTTAACTCTCTTTTGTTGCTTGAGATTATAGTAGTTCACTCAAAAAAATACATATGTGTAGCCTGAAAGGCTCACAAAATGTCTAGAGATTCAAAATATTTTTTGGGACATTAGTGAATATGTCAAAATTTTTTATATTTTTTGAGAACTTTTCTTTTTCTCACACTATATGTAAAAATGTTGGCAAAGCATATCGGTAATAGTACCTCCACGACCAATGTCATCTTATTATCATATTCTTTTTTAGATAAATATTACTATGAATTGCTAGTTAGCATTTGTTGATTGGATTTCCTTTTCTTCATTTAATAATTGGAAGATTATTCTGTTAATGATTTGTTCATTATTGGAACATGTGACGACCCCACTTCCCCCTGAGGCGAACAAAAGGGTTGGCGGGCCGTCTGCCCAGCTCTCGCCAGGACTCACGCAAGCATTCTAACCCAAATCCTTTCGAATAAAAATCTAATCTATTACAAAACAATTTCCTCGAATAGTCTCATCACGAAACCACACTAACTACACAGATAACAGTAATTAAAATTTCCCACCTACTGCTCTTAAACTTCTCACGCATTACAACCAAGGAATAGGATCGCACAATCCCAAATACATATAAAACTATACAACCAAATATCGAACTAGGGTTTACACATTTTCCAGCTTCAAGTGGCAATCCAAAATAAAAAGTACATTATCCGAATCAAACACAATACAGCCCACAACATAAGTCATAGTATTCAGTACATTCAAGAAGGGAAATATAAGCAAGTATTCCAGCTTTCAACTTCCAGAACCTGTTAAGGAAAACAATAAACGTGGGGTGAGCTAAAGCTCAGTGGTGCCCCAAAACATGCAGTCACGTAAATCAATCAACGAGCAATAACTTAAACAAGCTGAACAGTTAGGAAAGCGTATAACAGCACAAGGTAGGATACAGGGGCTCTCAGGAGCCATTTTCCTCGCTTGATCACCATTCATCGTAGTTGACCCTCCGTCAACTCTCACTACTTATAGTCCATGTAGATCCACTCATTTTAATCCTAACCCGTCACCATTCATACCTCCGCTTCGGGCCCGAACTTCATCTACCGACGCAGTATACTCGAGATATACCCGTAATAGAATTAGTCGAGAGATTCACGAATCGACGTTTTTGTAGTTGATTCAGGTGTCGAGGGATTCACCCAACGACGTAACTACTTTTAGATTCAAGGATTATTGTAGTTGATTCAGGTGCCGAGGGATTCACCCAACGACGTAACTACTCTTAGATTAAGGATTCACGAGAAAAATGATTCACGCAAGTCACCACTCGAACGGCTAGTGCGATAAAGTACACACTGCTCACTTCGATGGATCAAAAACTCATTTTACAATTCATCACATATCGAGTCAAGAAAGCACTTAATTCAAGTAGGAAAAGAACAGGCAGGGACACTCACCAAGAGTGGAGTTCAGATATCAAGTTGGGAATCGAATTCCGCGTCCTCGCAATATCCTAAAAATCAAAATTTGAAACTATAAGTTTCTACTCAGCTTTTAAGCTTATAGACATCGAGGTATATTTAATATACTACTAGTCTACTTTTCTTAGAAGAATCAAGAGTCCCTTAGGTTAAAACTTGACAAAAATAGAAGAAATGTTTATTATAGTTTTCCTTAAGATACTTATCCTTATAAAAGGGTAACTAGTTTTATTTTCTTGAAATAAGTCGACAAACCTTTTAATATGAATGTTAGAAAGTTACTTTGAACATTTCTTTAAAGTTACGGCTTTTGCAAAAATTATTACTAAAACTATTTTTCCTAAAATAGGGTTTCTTGCCGAGCAAGTGTCCCAAGCTTTTCACCAAGATTAGTAAAACTCGTATTTTGGAACTTTTCCTATAGTTAACTATCCAAGTGCAAAGCTTAAGGAAAGAAAAGGAATTAAGATAAGACTTAGAGTTTTCAAAAGCTATAGAACTTATTTACTATAGCTATCAGGGCTAGATTGAGCTAAATGAAATTATCGAGTTGGAAAGTTTTAGGCAAAACACTAGATATGGAGTTTTATGATATAATATTAGCTGAAAAATATTTTGATTAATTTTGATCGCAGCTACTCGAGTTCGCAAGTGCGATACAACTTCCACAGCTCCGATTCCGATTCGAAATCATAATATGGATCAAGATATGGCAAAAATCACATAGCACGTTACTAGGGCTTCGTCAATCATTAGCCCTAGCTTTCAACAATTGCAGTCCCGAATAAAACAAAATAGTCAACCAAGGCTTCATCAATCATTAGCACTTGGTTTCAGCAACCCAATATAAGCAAATAAAATAAAAGTGAAGTCCCAAGACATTCTAGCAATTAATTTCCGTCATCCAGTAATATTTTATAAAAAGAAATCATTTCAATGGCTAAGGGCTTCATCAATCATTAGCCCTTAGCACTCAACCAGTAATTCTTGTGACAACCAAGCTAACATATCAAATATTTAAATCTACTAACAGTTATTTAGAACCAAAGATCACATTTGCAGCAGCCTCCTATTCAGGTATTTGATCCAAAGCCAAGAGATACCATCCACAATATCACATTGTCACCCCAAAATTCAAATACATGACCATCTCAAGGTATTATAAAGTAACTTCAAAAGTAGTACAATTTTTCCACAGTTCCAAGATATATAAAGAAGTCAATACGTAACTCTTTATCACTCAAAGCCAAGTCTGGAAAATTTTCCAGTTTTTCCATAGCTACACTTTACTTATATCCAAATCGAATTCCCAAGTTATTAAATGGTTTATTTCCAAACAGATTTTACAGCCTACGTGTGCCTACTTTATCATGCATCTCAGGTTCTTAACATCCCAGAAACAATTCAAAAATCTATCTAGCAAACCGCGGTTGAATCTTGTATGGAGAAATTTTCTGTTTTCACCTTATTTATTCGGGTGAGTTAGGCTATTAAACTCTCACATTCTCATGCGATGACTTAGCTAAACAGTGCACAATTTCCATTCAGGTGTTGAAGCTAAACCACCGTTATAATCTTCAAAATTTCCAGGTTCAAGTTAACGGTAATTCACAAAGGAATTCCAGCAATAGCAATGATTCTTAAAACAGGTTTTTCTTTGGTTAAAACAGAATTTTTGGTACTCTATTAGAACATGCAAACACGTAGCTAGCTAGTAAGGCTTCCAAATCAAGTCCAGATTCAAACTACAATTATACTCATCTCACACAAATCCAGAAATTATATCCCCTAACCTCGGATGGCCATTCATGAAACAATTTTCTTTTCTGCCTTCATTTTATTTTCTTGGTTAGCCACGCTACAAGACCTCATGCAAACCTCAATTAACATATTGTTAACTAGTTGATCGTATATATCAACTCATAACATCACTATAAGACAGATTGCGCAATCAATATCAGATTCAAGGTCTCGGAAATTTTCAGTTCATTCCAATTCACAAAACCAGAATTTTTCCAAGTTCCTAGTTTCATTGCCCAATCGTGTAACTCAACATGCAGGCCCTTAAGCATTTTATCTTCACTCGAATAATTAGGATTCTAGCCACAGCTTGTCAAAATTAGACAAATTAAGTACCTCCCATCATAATCATTCACGGCAGAATCATGCTCAACAAAACAGAATTTTCTAGGTGCCTTAATTCATTAATCAACTTCATAAAATTAACATGCAGGGTCCTAACATCCTAATCATTACGCTTCACTTGGCTAGTTACACATGAATGTTCAGGTTTTCACGGAAAACAGAATTACAGATGCATTTCCAATCCATCCTCTCGGCAAAATCATACTCAACCAAAACAGAATTTTCTAATCTCCTTAGTTCATCATCCGATATTATCTTCAATTGAAGCCTTTTATTTTGCCCTTAAATTCTCACATGCCCAATTGCTGAGTTAATTAGCTAACATAACAGACCAGAAATCAGCTCGGCAGCAGCAAGAAAAATATCCAGAATTCCAGAACTTTGTGCAACTACACTCGGATGAGCTTGCATGAAGAATTCTGTTTCATTTTTATTTCCAAAGTAATCCAGGCTAATTAAATTCATGCCTGACCCTAATCATAATAATCATCCAAGGTTCGATTAATTAGTCACCAATGTATGCTCAAATCATTTCCGGAAAACACACTAGAGCTACAATCCCAACTCAGCTTCTCGGCAGGGACATTCAACCGAAACAGAAATTTTTCTAATAACTTAACTTCATCATCCGATGGTACCACAGTACATGCATGCTTCAAGATAGCTCAAACTACCTCTGATTAGTCCTAAAATGATCCAGAATTTTACCTCACAGCAAGCTAAGGTGTCGGACAGAAAATTAGAGAAGTTTCCTTCCTCTCGGCTCTCACTCCCGAAGTAGAATCTGGTTGCAGCTGATGGTTGTTAGTCGAAGATGGTGATGGCCAGCAACTCCTACAACTTCCACTAGCTCTCCCCTTCCTCTCCTCTAGCTCACGAACAGAAATGGAAGATATTGTAGCTCGGTCTCTTCCTCTCTACTCTGGCGATGATAACAATGTGGGAGTAGAGGGTTATCTGAGGTTGACGGTGAGCAGAGGTTATGGTTTGAGGTTGTGAAGTGGTGCTGCGGATTTGAGGGAGGTTGAGTGTCGACAGAGGTGGTGTGCTGCAATGGTGAAGTGTGTGATTGGCCGGCTGAGGTGGTGGAGCTGCGGTTGGCCGAATGGGGTGGTGGTTGATAATGTTGTCCGTAAATCTGTTTTGAATTGCATGGTAATTTGTGGGGTAGTGGAGGGTAGTTTAGTCTTTACACATTCCTTCTAACGAACCCTTAAGTCCTTGGTTCTAATTTGATCCCAAAAATTAATCCCAAGTATGATTTGATCGCCTAATTATACGCTAATATACCTAAACCATTTTTATCGAATAATAATCAATTAAACTTGAATATTAAGGTTCCTAGTAATTCTTATATTATTTAGCGATTAAATTAGTTATTAGAATTTCCAATTATTATATCTCAAGAATTAGAGTTAATCTAACTCGAAATTTATCGTTTTAGTAATATAAAGTCAAGTGAAACAATAATTTAATCCAAGGGTGTCAGTTTGCACATAAAGATTATTTTTACGCACTTATTGTGAAACCAAAGAAGATAAGGATATATTTATCGAATTTTCACGCCTTAAGTATGTTTAGTATATTAGAATCATATTTATCTAAAATTCATTGGTTTTCATCTTAACGCGGAAATTCTTATTAACATTTAACATTATTAACGATTAAAACTAGTTATCGGAAATCAAAGAATTTATTTTAAAGTAATAGAATTAATCCAACTCAAGAAATATTAATTTAGTATAGCAAAACCGAATAATTCAATATTGGCACAATTATATTATTTATTACATAGAAATTATCTTTACACTTTTATTTCAAAACAATTAGTTACAATACTAGAATTCAAAGAAATTAATTATTAGATCAATGAAATAGTTTACCATAGAAATATGAAGTTATTGTAACAAAACTAAGAAGTTTAGTAGTTTAGCACAATTCTTTTATTTTGCACCTAACGTTTATTTCTACGTACTCATTTAAAAACAATTGGACTTAGTGCTAAAATTTATTAAAGAATTAAAATGTAAATAAAATATGCACTGATATTTATATGTCTATTTTCAGGGTTCTCACAGAACATATCTTCAAATACTAAAAAATGAAGTCAACATAAATTTTTTATTTTTTGCCTCTTCGTTTATTGGATCTTTATCATGTCAAAGAGCTTAGAGAAATTATGAGAAAATTTGATCCCCATTCTTATGAATTATTGGTTTGGTACAAACCAAACCTCATTTCCATGAGATCAATAATTGAATTTTTTTAAACAAAGTATATGACTGCTTTTCAACTACTATTTCTAGTCTTTTTAGTCTTAGATTTAATTGACAATAAAAAGTGGAAAAAATTAGCTGTTGGACCAACTACAGTATTTGTGTTTTTGCATGCTCTGTTAGTTTTAATAGATTATTTATATAACAAAATTTATTTCAATGATGTTTGTTTGAAAGGCTTACTATATCCATCATGGATAATATCATTGTTAAGTTGTGATTTGCTCTAAATCTCCCTTGATAATTTAATTATACCAAACTAATTTAGAGTGGTGTTTAAACAAGATAATTCAAAATTAGGACATCATAATAGAATATGTGTTGTGCTTGCAATAATCAACTTGCTTCACTTTTGATTGCTAAAATATTATTTAATGTCTATAGGTCTAGAAAGTTCAAAAGTCATAATAAGAGGGAGTAAAAACTCCTGCGATAGGTAGTGATTTGTTTCAAATCTCCATTGATATTTTAATTATACCAAAAAATTTTAGAGTTTGGTTTAAACAGGATAATTCAAAATTAGAACATCATGATAGATAAATATTCTGCTTACAATAATTAAACTGCTTCACTTTTAATCGTTAAAATATTGTTTTATGTCTATAGGTTTAGAAAGTTTAAAAGTTATAGTAAGAGAGAGTAAAAACTCCAACGATAGGTTGTGATATGTTTTAAATCTCCATTGATATTTTAATGAGTTATTATCATTTTACCCCCTAACCTTTATAGCTACTATCACTTTACTCTCTAATGTTATCTTTTAATTAGTTTACCCCCAAGACTAACGGTCAAAGCAAACAGCGTTACATAATTTAGATGAAATGACGTATGCAGCCCAAAATAATAGTTGATGACAAAAATACCCATTTTGTTCCAAAATTGCAATGGGCGGGAAAAAAGGCACATTATGTACGAAAATAAAAAAAGGAAAAAAAGGGAAAAAGAAAGAGTTATTGCTTAGGAGGGAACTTAGGAGGGTTCCCTCACTGAAGTGAAATTCTTATTTCATTCTCTTCTAACGCAGAAAAGAAAATTTTACAGTGTTTAAAACCCTAAATTTCTTTAACCTTTCATCTCTGCTCTTTGACGATCAAAGGATGAAGTGATCAACAAATCCAAAGAAAGATCGAAAGACTTTGTAGCAGGAGTTGAGAATTGTTGGTGTGAAAGAAAAACAAAACAAGGTACATCTCAAAATATCCAAAATGTAATGTAATATGTCTTCTGCATGTTGATCCTTTCAATATGCTAAAATGATTTTGTTGTTCCAAGGTAGTAATCTTTAAATCAATCATGTTATTGGATTTGAAATTCAAGTGAAATACAGCCTACAACTTATTGGTTACAATAACTAATATTATATTAGTCCTAGCCTACCTACCAATTGTTCTATAGAAAAATATTCCTAGCCAAGTATATGGACTTTTTATGAATTAGTAGATTGTGAATCAATGGCCCGAGGCTTTTCTATTCTTGTACTTTTATGCGTATTTCAGTTGGATGTATCATATATATTATGGTTGACTTTTCGGAGCCACAAGTATGCACACTTTCAAGATTCACTATGATGGCCATTTTATCCATGCTCCTGTGTTTGAGTACGTGAGGGGAAAAGTAGCACACTTTCCTGACATTGATCCTGATCTCATGTCATATTTTGAAATTCTCAGTTACTTGAGAAAAATTAATGTGGATGAAAACTTTCTGAAGTACTATAAGATTTCTGGATTTGACTTGTTACATGGGCTTAGACTACTTAACAGTGACAGTAATGTCTTAGAAATGTTTGAATTCAACAGGAACCACAATATGATTGAGATATATGTTGGTTTTGGTGTTGATAATGATGCTTTTGTTGAGGAACATACGCTTAATAATGAGGCTGCCAATAGTGCTCATCTAGAGCACCTTGAAGTTGGAAATGCTACCAATGATAAGAGAAATGGTGCTGGAGTTCAAAATCATGAGAGTTTAGAAAATGAAAATGAGGATAGTGATTCTTCTGATGAAGCGTATCATGCTGAAGAAGGAGGATCAAGTGATGATTCTGATTTTGAATTTTTTCTTGATGGTGATAGATTGAATGATGAGTGTGATCCATGGGAAGGGGAAGAAAATTTAGGGGAGACAAATGAACAGCAAACTTCCCAGATTATAGTGAATATGCTCAGTTGATTGCAAAGAAGTACCAGGCTTATGTTGCCTCTAGGGAGAAGGGAAAAATGTTAGAGAAAGAGGTTGTCAGTGATGATGATCTATTGACTGTTGCTTTAAACTCATCTGATGATGAACAACCTGAAGATTTTCCTAAATTTAATATTGAAAGGGACATGGAGAAGCCTGACTTAGAGGTTGGACATCTATTTACTAATGTGCAAGATTTTAGGCTTGCTGTAAGGCATCATTCTATAGTAAATGAGTTTGAGATAAATTGGAAAAGAAATGACAATGATAGGATTGTGATCACTTGCAAAAGAAATTGTGGCTGGAAAGTGTATGCCAGTGAGTATAGGGATACCAAACAATTCCAAATAAAAACACTAGATGGAACTCCTCATCAATGTCCACATTCCTACAAGAATAAGAGTGCTAATGCAAAATAGATAGCCCAAAGGTTTATTAGAGACATTGCTGATAATCCATCTCTAAAAATTGATGTACTTAAGAAGGCAGTGAAAAGAAAATATAATGTGAATATGTCTGACCAACAACTTTACAGGGCTAAGAGTAAGGCAGCTAAGATGATCCAAGGTGATCATAAGATGCAGTATTGGAGAATTAGGGACTACTGTGCTACAATAATTTGTAAGAATCCAGGTTTTGTTGCTGTTGTAGTAACTGAGAGGTTGCCTATGTGTCCTAATCCGATCTTCAAGAGAATGTTTGTGATGTTTTCTGCTAAAAAAGAAGGCTTTATTGTTGCATGTAGACCTGTGATAGGACTAGATGCTTGTCATATAAAATCTACAATGGGGGGGGGCAGTTGATGGCTGCTGTTGGTAGAGACGCTAACAATCAGATGTATCCACTCGCTATGGCACTAGTAGAGTCGGAATGCAAAGATAGCCGGGGCTGGTTCCTTGACCTACTGACTGATCATATTGGATTACCAAGTGAAAGAGGTTGGGTTTTCATCTCTGATAGACAAAAGGTTAGTCAACTATTATTTTGGTTTAGTTGACAACTTTTTTTCCCATTTATTTTACACATGATGTTAATTACATATTTTGTTTACAGGGATTGATTGAGATAATGGAGAACAGATTTCCTAGAGTTGAGCATAGATATTGTGTCAGGCATATGTATGCCAATTTTAAGCTACAATTCAAAGATAAACAATTGAGGAACATCATGTGGGCAGCTGCTAGAGCCTATGAACCAGACAGATTTGAGGCTAGTATGAGAGAATTACAAGCAATATCACCTGAAGCTCATGCATGGTTAAGAGTTGTTCCAACAAACTTATGGGCAAGATACACTTTTTCTAGTAGAACCAAGTGTGACATTCTAACCAACAACATATGCGAGAGCTTCAATCAATATGTTAAGGAGGCAAGGCAAGAACCTATTTTGACCATGTTTGAGAATATTAGAAGACAAATCATGTGTAGGTATCATCAGAAAAGACAATGGATTAAAAGAGTTAAGTCCAAAATCTGCCCAAGAATAGTTGAGAAAATAGAGAACCACAAGACTCAGGTGCCATTTTTTGAAAGTTGGGAATCCAAAAGTGGGATCTGGAAATTGCTGAACCCACTAAGAGTTATATAGTTTCCATTAATCAAGGTAGCTGCACATGTAAAGAGTGGGAAATGACAAGCATCCCATGTGTTCATGCTTGTGTGGCAATTATGAATAGGGATGGTGAGCCAGCTGACTTTGTTCATGATTGGTACACAATTGACATGTATAAGAGGGCCTACGTGAATCTCATTATACCAGTTCCAGATGAAAGCAAGTGGATGAAATCAAATACAGATCCAGTGGCACCCCCTCTTATCAGAAAAGCACCCGGCAGGCCAACAAAGAAAAGAAGAAAGGGACCTGATGAGAACCAGCAATCCAACAAACTTAGCAAAAAAGGCATACCAATTCATCGCAGTCACTGTGGTCATACAAATCACAATGTAAGGAGCTGCAAAAACACCGGCAGCTTGTATGTTAGGAAAAGAAAACAGGTAGTGAACCAGCTTTATTTGATTCATAATTCAACAAGTTTCAGCTTTTTGTTAACTTAGTTCTTTATCTTTTTTGTTCTAGGTTGAAAAAGTTACCAGTAACAATTCACAAGAAACTAGCATGCAACCAAAAAATTCCCAAGTTGCACGTACAGGCAGTGTTAGAGGTAGGGGAATTGCTATTGGAAAGGGCCGTGGCTTAAGTGTTAACTACAGTAGAGGTAAGGGAACTAAAATGGGAAGGGGTTATGGCAAAGGTGTTAGCTATGGTCCATTGAGTGGGATTGGCAACTGGAATGGTGTGGGAATGTCAACTGGAACAACTTTTATTCACCACTCAAGAATGGTAAAATTGTTCACTTTTGCCTAGTTTCCTTTATCAGTACAATCATCACTCATAAATGAAATTCATTGCAGATTTCCCCACAAATGGTGCCTACAAAATGTGCTAGTCAGAGTGGAAGTGAAGGCAGAGTGACTACTATTAGAGCTGGTAGAGGAAGCAATGGTGATATTATGAGTGAGAAAGCAAGTACTGATATTATGAGTGACAAAACAAGTGGTGATATTATGACCGGAGCTCTATTTAGAACTTCAAGCAGTAAAAACTACAATGCTGGAAATCGGGTTAGAATATTGAAGCCTTGTGCAATTTAATAAACTCCAGTGATGTAGTGTTGGTTGTACGGGTATGCTTTTTCATATTTTCACATCTTCTTTTAGGTTCACAAGGTGCAAACTAGATATAGAGTTCATTTGCTATCCAGTCAAGGATCGTCAAGTGCTGCTTCAAAGTCCAGCATACCAGTTGGCAAAAAATGATGTTTCTAATGGTCAACAATTTGAAGATAATGTTTTGTTCTTTTCTTTCTGGATGAATTGATGATATTTTGTTATTAATTTTGATGGATTCCCACTAATGACAGATAGTAGATGATTTTTTTTGTCCCAACTAGACAATAATGATTATGCTTTATGTATATGTAACAGCGAGCTAAACTTGATATTGAGAATACATTCAAGGTCAATAGAAATTTTTTTTATTTGGTGGTAGCATCTAACAACAGTCGTTAATCTTCTTCATTGTCACTTGGTATATGAAATTTCAAAATTTTTTTGAAAGTTTGTAAAAAGGATCTATCAGTATGAAAAAAGCAAAAAATAGTTTCTAGTATAAGAAGTTCTAGATGATTTTTTTACACTTACGAAAAATATAAACATGTCCAGAAAAATTTTATATTATAACCTTGTTGGTAGAGTAGACAAGAAATTAAGAGAATAAAATAAGAAATAAAAAAATTTAAAATTTAAGGGATTTGTGAACTATTTAAGAAAAAAGAGAATAAAAAAAGGTTGGATATCATTTTAAGAGAAAAGGAATTTAAAAAAAAAATCAAGACAGTTGCAAATACTATGAGAAAAAAAAAGAAGAAACAAGTTCTTCAAAGCTTAAGGGTATTTTGGTCTTAAAAATTAGTAACAATGAGTTGGCTAACGGAAATGGGTAAACTGACTAAAAGATAACATTATGGGGTAAAGTGATAGTAGCTATAAAGGTTAGGGGGGTAAAATGATAATAACCCTATTTTAATTATACCAAACAACTTTAGAATTGGATTTAAACAAGATAATTCAAAATTAGGACATCATGATAGAATATATATTCTGCTTGCAATAATCAAACTGTTTCACTTTTGATTGCTAAAATACTATTTTATGTCTATATGTTTAGAAAGTTTAAAAGTTACAGTAAAAGGGAGAGAAAACTCCTATTATTTGTTTCAAACAAAATACTTCAAGAAACTGTTGAGAATTATTAAGATATGCATACGATTGTATACATCACAATAGTTATAAAAAATTTACTATGTACTTGAACATGTTTTAAAATGCTAAAAAAGTACCAACTTGTTTCTTTAATTTTTTGACTCTTATGTTCATTATGTCTTAGTGGTGTTTAAAAATTTGACAAAAATTTTGAGAAAATTCAACACAAATTCCAATGAGTTAGTATTTGCATACAAACTAACTCTAGTTTTCATGAAACCTATGTTTGAATTCGTTTTTCAAAAATGACATATAACTGCCTTTCAACAACCATTTTTAAATTTTCTAATATTAAATTTAGCTAATATTGAGAAGCTAGTTATACCAGTAGTGGGGGCAACTGTTGTACTTGTATTTTTGTATATCTCACTTATTTTAACTCATTTACTATATAACATAAATCATCTTAATAAATTTTGTTTAAAACAATTTGTTATATCCAACATAGACAATATCGTTATTAGGTCGTGAAATTGTTAGAAACTATTGAGAATTATCACGATATGCAGAAGATTATACAAATCGATTTTACTATGAAATATAATCCAAATAGTAATGCAAATAGGATCGCATATTGTAATTTTAACAAAATTTGATTTTCGGAATTCAAATATTAATGAACATATTTATGCATATTCCTTCAACTTATGTGTAAAATTAATTAGTTTAATCTCAATTACCTTTAATTTTCTCTTGTTGTTTGAGGTTATAGCACTTCATTCAAAAAATACATATGTACGGTTTGAAAGATTCACAAATAGTTTAGAGCTCAAATTATTTTTTGGGACGTTAGGAAATATCTCATAACTTGTTATATTTTTTGAGAACTTTTCTTTTTCTTATAGTTCATATAAAAATTTCAACTAACTATAACAGTAATAACGCCTCCACGACCAATGTCGTATTATTATCGCATTCCTTTTTACTAAAAATTACGATGAATTGTTAGTTGGTATTTGTTGATTGGATTACCATTTTTTCATTCATAATTAGAAGATTGTTCTGTTAATGATTTGTTGATTATTGGTAAATGGAACATGTCTTCAAATGCTAAATGCTAAAAAATGAAACCAGTATACATCATTTATTTTTTGCCTCTTCATTTATTGGATCTTTGTTATGTCAAATTTGATCTCAATTCTTACAAATTATTGGTTTGGTACTAACCAATCCTCTTTTTCACGAGATCAATAACTGAATTTTTTTAACATTGTATATAACTCTTTTTCAACTACTATTTCTAGTTTTTCTAACCTTAGATTTAATTGGTAGTAAAAAGTGGGATATATTAGCAGTGGGGCCAACTACAATATTTGTGTTTTTGCATACTCTGCTAGTTTTAGCTGATCACCTATATAACAAAATTTATTTTAATGAAATTTGTTTAAAAGGCTTGCTATACCTATCATGGATAATATCATTGTTAAGTTGTAATTTGTTTTAAATATCCCTTGATATTTTAATTATACCGAATAATTTAAGAGTGGTGTTTAAACAAGATAATCCAAAGTTAAGACATCGTGATAGAATATACGTTCTGCTTGCAATGGTCAAAGTGTTTCACTTTTGATCGTTAAAATAGTGTTTTATGTCTATAGGTCTAGAAAGTTAGAAAGTTATAGTAAGAGGGAGAGAAAACTCCTGCTATTAGTTTCAAATAAAAGATTTCTAGAAACTGTTGAGAATTATTAATATATGCATACGATTGCACATAGTACAACAGTTATCAAAGTTTTACTAAATACTTGAATATGTATTAAAATACTAAAAAAGTATCAGCATACTTCTCTTATTTTTTGACTTTTATGTTCATTATGTCTTAGCGGTACTTAGAAATTTGGCAGAAATTTGAGAAAATTAAACACAAATTCCTATGAGTTAATATTTGCGTACAAACCAAGTCTATTTTCCTGAAAGCTGTGTTTGAATTCGTTTTTCAAAAATTGCATATGGTTGCTTTTCAACTACCATCTCTAAATTTTCTAATCTTAGATTGGGCTAATTTTGAGAAGTTAGTTATACCAGCAATAGGGCATCTGTTGTATTTGTAATTTTGCAAGCTTTACTTGTTTTTGTTCATATCTTATATGACATAAATTATCTTAATAAAGTTGGCTTAAAAAATTTGTTACTTCTAGTGTAGACAATATAGTTGTTAGGTTGTGAAACTGCTAGAAACTATTGAGAATTATCAAGATATGCACACGATTCTATACATCAAATGCACTATGAAATATAATCCAAATAGTAATGCAAATATAATTGTTTGGAGAAAATAATATAATTGTGAACATAAAAAAATCACGTTCTGACCACTTTAGAATAAATGTATTGTGAGCTTAAATTGATAATATATGAACTTTAATATCAATTTGAGGATTGTAATTTTAACAAAATTTAATATTCAGAATTAGAAGATTAATGAACATTTTTTTATGCATATTCCTTCAACTTATTTGCAAAATTAATTAACTTAATCTCAATTACCTTTAACTTTCTCTTGTTGCTTGAGGTTATAGCACTTCACTCAATAAATACACATGTGCAGCCTGAAAGGTTTACAAAAAGTTTAGAGAGTCAAATTATTTTTTGGGACATTAGCGAATATGTCACAATTTGTTATATTTTTTCAGAGTTTTTTTTCCTCATGATTTATGTAAAAATGTTGAATAAGTATATCAGTAATAGTGCCTCCACGACCAATGCCGTCCTATTATCACATCATTTTTAGGTAAATATTACTATGAATTGTCAGTTGATATTTTTTGAGTGAATTTCTTTTTCTTCATTTGATAATTGAAAGATTGTTCTGTTAATGATTTGTTGATTCTTAGAACATGTCTTCAAATGCTAAAAAATGAAATCAGTATACATATTTTTATTTTTTGCCTCTTCGTTTATTGGATCTCTATCATGTCTAAGAATTTGAAGAAATTTTGAGAAAATTTGATCCTAATTCTTATGAATTTGACCCCAACCTCTTTTTCATGAGATCAATAATTGAATTTATTTTTTTAACATTATATATGATTATATTTCAACTATTATTTCTAATTTTTCTAACCTTAGATTTAATTGACAATAAGAAGTGGGATATATTAATTATAAGGTCAACTATAGAATTTGTGTTTTTGTATGCTCTGATAGTTTTGACTGATCTCTTAACAAATTTCATTTTAATAAAATTTGTTTAGAAGGCTTGCTATATCAATCATGGACAATATCATTGTTAGGCTGTGATTTGATTTAAATCTCCATTGATATTTTAATTATACCAAACAACTTTAGAGTGGTGTTTAAACAAATAATCCAAAGTTAGGACATTATGATAGAATATATATTCTGCATGCAACGGTCAAACTATTTCACTTTTGATCATTTAAATATTGTTTTATGTCCATAGGTCTGGAAGTTAATTTTAATTTGAGGATTGTAATTTTTATAAAATTTAATATTTTGGTTTAGAATATTAATGAACATTTTTATGCATATTCTTTCAAGTTATTTGTAAAATTAATTAGCTTAATCTCAATTACATTTAACTTTCTCTTGCTGGTCATCATTATATCACTTTACTCAAAAAATAATGATGTACATCCTGAAAGTTTCACAAAAAATCTAGAGATTCAAATTTCTACTGAAAATTTTTCTTTTTCTTTTTCTTTTCTTTTTGTTGTTTATGGTTATAGGATTTTTTTAAAGAAAATATATATACTCAGTTGAAAATTTCACAAGAAACCCGACGATTTAAATTACTTGTTGGGATCTTGGTGAATCTGTAATACTTTATTATTTTTTTTAAATTCTTCTTTTTCTCATTGTCCATCTAAAAACTTATTCTAGGCATATCAATAATGATGGTTATGCGATCAATGTCATCTTACTATCACATTCTTTTCGAGGTAACTATCTATATGACTTACTGATGGCATTTGCTGAATGTATTTTTTTTCTTCTTTTGGCAATTTAAAATTTTTTCAACTGGTGAGTTGGAGACAGTTCATAAAAGATTTGCTGAATACTTGAACATGACTTGAATAATTGTTACATTATGACCTGTTTCAAATCTCTTTTGATATTTTCATTATCCTAAACAACTTCAGAGTAATGTCTATATAGAATAATTTTAGGTTAGTACAACATGACTACATATACATTCTACTTGCATTGATCAAAATTATTTTGCTATTTATTGTTGAAATATAGTTATAAGTTTATAGGTTCATGAAGTTAAAAAATTATGACAACAGTGTGTAAGACTCTTAGTTTCATATAAAAAACTTCTAGAAGTCACTAAGGATTATTAGGATATGCATAAGATTGTACTATCGACTTCGCTGTGGAATATGATTTAAAGAGTAATGAAACAAGATCATTTGGAGAAGCCAATATGAGGCAATTGATATAGAAATAAAGAATAATATTCTATTCCTTTTGAATTAAGTGTACTGTGAAGTTGAAATTGATGATATATGAACTTTAATATTAATTTAAAAATTTTTATTTAACTAAATTTGATATTGTAAATTATAATATTGATAAACTTATTTTTCAAATACTTTCAACCAGTTGTAAAACTAATGTAGAAATATTTCTCTTTGTTGCTTTTTTTTTTAACGGGTGGGGATGTCAGCCCCTGCTTTTATTAATAACCAGTAACATTACAATTAGTTCGAGTACACAAACTGTCACTGAGAGACTACCCTTTGTCAACCTGCATTCGTACATAGCAAAACTCTCGACAATCAAGGCTCAGGGTTGCCCGAATCCTCCCTGGAAGTTGATCTTGCGAGGTACATAATAACTCAGATGGAAGTCTCAGCTTAGATAGCATATCAGCAGAGGAATTCGCCTCCCTAAATATATGCTTGATCGAAGCCAAAAAAAAAAAGAGAAGTAATGCTCGTATCCTTCTGACCGTGTTGCAGAGCGGCCACTTGGCTATCGCTCCTGAAGTGAGCAATCGAACTAGACTTTCCGAATCCACCTGTACCATCAGTCGCTCTTTGAACCCTTCCGAACACCGCTGGAGTCCATACAATAGTGAGGAACTTTCTGCCGTTAGTACATCCAACTCCCTAAATTTCTTGTAGAAAGCGAAGATTAACCTGCCATTCGAGTCTCGCAACAAACCTTGCCCATAAGCATGGCCATGACTGACATTTTTGTCCGTATTGAGCGTGAGCCAATGCGCCAGAGGTCTCTTCCACGAAACTGCCATCACTCTATACTTCAGCTTCATAGCTACCGTCCAACGAAACCATGGATCCTCCAGGTCACCCCTAAAGCTGGCTCCTGATAACATCCTAGTCCTCCCCAATTGCTCGACAAACTGCTCAACCATGAAAACAATATCTCACGCCTGAAAAGAAATTCCTTCATACCGTACTTTATTTCTCCTGTTCCATAAGAACCATAACACGAGTAATGGAATAATTGTGCGTATATGACTCACCGTCACCATAGAAGTCGAGTAAAATCACGAAAAGAGTGTGGCTGAGACAGAGGAGGAAGGGCCGTCCAGAATCTCGAATCATCTCTGAAAATGATCCCACACCTCCTTCGCTACCAGACCAGTCACAAAAACAGGTAGTAAGGACTCTTCCGTAGCTTGACAGCAAGAACAACGAGAGCCCAGGGAGAAGCCTCTCCTCTTCAGGACTATCTCCAAGGGCACCTACCCCCGAATCAACTTCCATACGAAAAAAGAAATCTTGAGGGTGATCCTACTACTCTAAATAAATTTATCCACACGTGAGACGCTACGCTTCTGTCTAATAGTATCCCACGCAGCCCTGATTGAAAATTCCCCTAATGGCAGCACTCACCCATACCATGCAGTCCTCCTGATCTGGATATAACCTGACTTCTTGAATTTGACGCACCAAATTCTCCGGCACCCATTCCCTCAACTGCTCAACCATCCAATTTTCGTTGTCAAAAAATTTCGCTAGCAACATATGCGGAGGATTCAATAAAGGAACCAGCTCGACAAGTGGTAGGTCGGAGAGCCACCGGTCATACAAGAAGTCGATAAATCCCTTACCCACACACCAACGAATGCGCCTTTCTGCTGTCTCCCTGATCCTTTCCAAACGTCTCCACAACGGTAAAGGTTGACATACCTGAACCCTGGAGGGGTGCTTCCCCTTGATGTACTTAACCTGCATAAAGTCTGCCCAAATTGAATCATTTTTCCTCAAGCACCACCATAACTTGTGATTAGAGAACTTTACTGAAAAAATGTAGATGCAAAGTCTAAAATTTCACAATAAGTCCAAAGATTTAAATTGCTTATTGAAATTTTTACAAATTTGTAGAGATCTATTATGTTTTTTAGAACATTTCTTTTTTTTCATGATCATCATAAAAATTTATGTTAAATGTATCAGTAATGATGCGTGATCGATCAATATCATTTTGTTATCATATTCTCTGTTGTCATAACTATCAATATAAATTGTTTTCAAATGCTAAAAAAAATCGGCATACTTCTTTTATATTTCTTTACTCTTATGTTTATTATGATTTTGCGGTGTTTGGAAATTTAACAGAACCTTTGAGAAAATTTAATCCAAATTCCTATGAGTTAACATTTGAATACAAAACAAGTCTCTCTTTCATAGAGCTTGTGTAGGGGTTTAAAATCTCTGGGAAAATCCCTTGAACTTTTATGGTGGGAAAAAATGCAAGTCTCAGTTCATCCGCAGAAGTCTGGTCAAATAAATTTCAAATGTTTTCTTTTTCTTTTTTTGATATAATTGTCTCTACAATGTATCCATCCCAGTAGGTCCAGTACTAACATAACTCTTTTTCCTCGGGTTAGTTTTATGAACACGACCTTTTTCTCTCTCGGGTATAAACCTATCGTCTGCAAAACCCAAAACCCCAGAAAAGAACTCCAAAATGTATCAGTACTTTTTAGCCTCGGTAACAAGACTGGAGCAGTCTTTGCAGAGAAGAGATTGGGTTTTAATCATTGGCACGGGGCTCGCTTATTTTTTTGATAAAAGAGCGGAAATAGATTTCAATGAATACGAAAACAGACTTCTGGAGAGAGAATCTGAGGACAAAGCAAATATTGATTCTCACATAAATCTATTGTTCGAGAAGAGATCTGAACCTCATATCCATCCCACGAAGGAGGTGGTTAAGACCCAAGGTAGCTATCTTTCAACTACTATCTCTAAATTCTCTAGTACTAGATTTAACTAATTTTGAGAAACCTATTATTCTAGCAGTGTAGATATATTTGTTGTTGGGCCAACTACAGTATTTATATTTTTGCATGCTTTGCTAGTTTTAGTTGATCAATTATAAAACAAAATTTATTTTATTGAAATTTGTTTAAAAGGCTTGCTATATCCATCATGGACAAATGGAAATGGCACTTCATCCCTTTGACCATCAAGATGTTAGCTCATCTAACTCTGGTATTGCCCCTTTTGAGATGTCTATCGGTCATCCATCTAAACAGATATGTGGTAGGAACCAAATAGGTCTGGGTTACAGAAGAGGCATCTCCACACATGATGTTGATGTGCCTGACACAAGTTAGGCAGATTTCAGCACATGCCGGACATAACCCACCTATTGGCACTCAATTTTCCCACACTAGAGCTTTTTTTACACCTCCTTGCCTTCTAACTTTCAGTGGTCATTTCACTGTGACACCTACTTCTAACCCGTATTCGACTATACGTTTGTTGCTGCATCATCCTCAGTTGCGCCACATACATCATTTCAACCCAATAATAAGTTCGAGAATGACCTAACTCATATCTATGACTTCCTAGGGAGCTTAATCGATTTTTCACCTGTTTTTGAAATGGACGCCGACAGCATTCCCATTCATGCTCCTTCCACGACGTCTACAGATCGTTCTTGTTCTAGATACGGTCAGACTCCCATTGTGGACTCCTCAGTTGATGATGAGGAGGACCAAATGCGTGAAGGAGTGTATACACTACCTTGGAGGTCTAAATAGATACAATTGCAGCAAGATCTACCACACGAGAGGGTACATTTCAAATGTAGTTGGTTTATCACTCTGTGCTATAAGGGTAAGAGGCGCGTTGGTGGATGAAATTCAGATTTCAAGACTTTTTCTTATGACAACTCCCGTTTAACTACCACAGAACTTTTTATTTAGTTATTTTACACATTTATCGTTGGATGCTGCATTATTTATAGTAATTTAAATTAATCTTAAAACAAAAAATTCAAAAATGGATGATTTAGGCATATTTCAATTTAATTTAATTTTGTATTTTACATTGAAAGCTAAAACTCACTTCTTGCCATTCAACGATGATTAATCACTAGTAAAGAAAGAAAAATAGCATAAATTTTAACATAATTTTTGTTTTATGTAATATCAGATTTTAGAGTTTAGGGTTTAAGGATACAAAAATTAAAAATTTATATTTAAAATTTTAAAAAAAGGGTTGCCATGCACATCCACGTTGGGCTACAGTTTAGGGTCAAGGGTTTAGGAATACAAAAATTTTAAATTTATATTTAGAATTTTTTTTTAAAAAAGGTCACAGTATCCAGTTTGCGTTGACAAAAAAAGGCTTCGCCGTATGCCATACTTAAAAAAAATCATTCTTTTTAGTTCCTCCAGAAGCCACAAAAGGGAAATTTAAATCAATTTTTCAATGATGCCTCAATTACCAATTGCGTCAACCCTTATATTAGAAAATCATCTCAACAAATACAACTTTTGTGATGTTTTCTTGTATGGACAATATTGAGAGAAACCCGCCACATAAATGGTCAAAAGCATTCAATAAAACACGAGCGTGAGAAGAAGTAGAATATGGTAATAAAAAGAAGAGCATAAATGATAATGTCAAAGACAAATAACAAAATCTAGTAGTTAATATCATTTAGGTATTACGAGATAAGGGAAAAAAACCAAACAAAAAATATTAGGGGTTGAAAATTGTATAAAGGTAAATTTCACAAAGCAAAACACAAGATAGAGTACTCTCAATCAAAACAATAGCGGCATTTAATGAAGGAAAACTACATTAAGTAAAATACCAACAAGATTAGAGCCATCTCAATAGTACAATAAGTTATTCTCTGTTCAATTGTTTGAAATCCCAAGAAAAAGTAGTAAAGGCAATAGACCATTCCCTCTTACACATATACATTCTCTCTTAGAACAAATATGGAATAAGATATACAAATTCAACATATGTAAATCTCCTTTTGCACATTTTGCGCTGAACAACATCAACACTGCTTCAGGGATTGTTTCATTGCTTACTTTGCTTTACATTGATTTCACTTCAATTCAGCATACTTGAGCTCTTGAATCGCCTCTTTCCTCTTATAGCATCAAGCATTTATCTCGATTATATTTCTCATCATCAAATCATTCTAAACCAAATATTTACACATAATCAGTAAGATGACTATAGCGTGCTAAACCGTATATTCAAAAAACACATAATGAGTATGTATATTTCCCACATGTGAAATTCAACTGCAAGCATATAATAACTATATTAATGGAATGAGGACAAAAAGCAAGATAGTAAGCAATTCATCCCAAGTAGCAATGAATAATCCTTTCGACGAATGTTTTGAAAGCTAATATGTTTGGCAATTTTAGTCAGTATGCCACTCCAATCTATCCTACACTATTGATGAGCAAACAATGAAAACATGTTGGTTTGGATTCAAGATATAACAATACTAGTAAAAAAAGAAAAACCAACAAAAGTTACAGGAAATTATTACCAAAAGAAAAGTGCTCCCAATTATGATAACACATGCTAGAGAACAAGTAAAAAGGTCAATCTCAGCCTCAGTAACTTTAATACTTGCTAAATTATATTTGTATTCAAGCTCAACCTCGATACTTTCCTCCTCAGTCATCACTAAAAAATGTACACACATTGAAAAACAAATTAAGCCCTAGATTTTACAAAATATATAGTGCAATCAAAGGTTTTTGCATCCAACTAGGAATATAGTTTAAGGTGTAGGGTCTATGGATACAAAAAATAAAAATTTATATTTAAAAATTTTTAAAAAAAGGTTGCAGCATCAAAGCTACATGCGGGTTTTACAAAGAGAAAGAAGCTTCACCACATTTCAAATGGCATGTGGCGAAGTCTTTTCCAAAAAAAAAAATCATTCTTTTTAGTTCCTCCAACGGCAAAAAAAAAAAAAGAAATTTAAATCAATTTTTCAATGATGCCTCAATTGCCAATTGCGTCGACGCTTATATTAGAAAATCACCTCAACAAATGCCACTTTTGTCATTTTTTTTTCTATGGACAATATCTAGAGAAATTCCCCAAATAAATTGTCAAAAGCATTTATTAAAATACGAAAGAGATGTGAAGTATAATATGGTAAAAAAAGAAGAAGAGCATATATGATATTGTCAAAATCAAATAACAAAATCTAGCAGTTAATATTGTTTAGGTATTACAAGATATGGAAAAAATTCAAACAAAAAAGATTAGAGGTTTAAAAATGTATAAAAGTAAATTCCACAAAGAAAAACAAGAGATAGAGCATTAGCAATCAGAACAATAGTAGCATTTAACGAAAGAAAACTGCATTAAGTAAAATACCAGCAATGTTAGAGCCATTTCAAAAGTAAGGTAAGTTATTCCTTGTTCAATTGTTTGAAGTCCCAATGAAAAGCAGTAAATGCAATAGACCATTCCCCTTACACACATGAACTCTCTCTCAAAACAAATATGGATTAGGATATACAATTCAACACAAAAAACATATTCTGCAAAGATTAAAAATAGCCTGTTGTCTGAAGTTTCCATTGTATAACGTGTAAATCTTCTTTTGCACCTTTTGCCCTGGAAAACATCAACATTGCTTTAAGGATTGTTTCACTGCTTGCTTTGCTTTACATTGATTCCACTTCAATTTAGCATACTTGGGCTCTTGATTCGCATATTTCCTCTTATAGTATGAAGCATTTATCTTGACTATATTTTTCATCACCAGATCATGCTAAACCAAATATTTACACATAATCAGTAGATGACTACAGCATGCTAAACCATATATTCAAAAACACATAATCACTATGTATGTTTACCACATGTGAAATTCAACTACAAGCATAAAATAGCTATACCAATGGATTGAGGACAAAAAGCAAAATAGTAGGCAGTTCATCCCAAATAGCAATGAATAATTCCTTTCCAAGAATATTTTGAAAGCTAATCGATTTAGCGGTTTTGGTTAGTATGCCGCTCAATTTCACCCCACACTGTCGAAGAGCAAACAAAGAAAACATGTTGGTCTGAATTCAAGATAAAACAATACTAGTAAAAACAACAAAAGTTATAGGAAATTATTACCCAAAAAAAAGTGCTCCCAATTATGATGACACATACTAGAGAACAAGTAAAAAGTTTAGAGAACAAGTAAAAAGTTTAGTTTCAACCTTAGCAACTTTGATACTTGCTAAATTATATTTGTGTTCTAACCCAGCCTTAATACTTTTCTCCTAAGTCATCAGTAAAAGTCATACATACATTGAAAACAAATTAAACTCTTGATTTTGCAAAATATATAGTGCACAAGTTTGTTATAGATATAACAAATAACTCAAAAAAGTTAATCTATGCGAACTAACCATGATTGCATCCTGAGCTCAAGTTTGCTAAAGCAGCAAAGGAGTCAATAGTGGAGTACGCCTTCCAAATGCTATAACATATTAATAAATAATAGATAAATCGATTAAATTCACAGTTTTCATATCAAAGTCCAATAAAAGAAAGCAGAGCAATAATTGCCTGGGATGGGGAATGGCCTGAGTCAGCAAGAAACGTGAGTAACTAAGCGGATGGAATCCATCCTCTCCCTAGTGGTGGTAACTAGACGAGGAGGCAAATGGAGGTTATTCTTGGACAGACGAGCTACTTCGGATATCTCGGATATCTGGATCACACCCTTGACTTGTGACAGGGTGTCGAAGCCTGTACAATAATAAGAATAAACCTAATTGCCAGTTAAAATAATCAAAATCCGATTCCAAGTACTGGAGCAGGGACTCTAGGTGTGCAATGGGTTACTTGATTCACCCTATTCCCGAAGAGTTTGCTTGATCCGATATACCCGAATGAAATGATTTTTTCACAAATAATTATGAATTTGTAGATAGGGCAAGTAGGGTCGTATCCTCAAGGATTGGGGATATTTGTCTCTTTAGAAATCCAAAATAACACAGGGGGTGTTTTTATAAAGGGTGGAAATTGAAACAATTCAACTAAGAATAAAGAGCCAACTAGAAATTAAATGACAATTCACTAAAATCAAGGTAATAATAATTAAAGGTCTAGCCAAGAAATAACTTCAGCAATGGTTCACCTAATTGATCATTGATGCATAAGTAATTCCAATTATTTATTAATAAATAGGTTATAACTGCCAAACAAGCGATGACAGTCAACCCCTCCTTACTGTGTTGGTGATTAAGGTATGCCCGTTAATCACTACTCTAATTGAGAAATAATCCTAGGTACGCCCATAAAATTTAATTTTCCAATTGCCTTACGTATTAGAGGAGCCCTATTCTAATTAAATAATGCACTATCAGGGTTATTTCAGATTAGCCCGCATATCCCCCTGACACAAACTTAATCGTGCCAGTTGTCACTATTTCAAGACAATTAAATAATTACGAATTTAAATGCCCTAATTGACAATAGATTACCAAATTAACTAATCATCCGGATCCAAGACAATCAATTAATTAAATAATCATAAGTGTTGTTGCAATCAAGGAATATACGAATACCATTAAATAAAGGAAAAGATAAAATTAAATCGATCTCACAATTTTAGGCGATCCAAAGCATCCGTTGTCTCTTGACTAGATAAAGGAAATTAGTTCATTCTTGGTGAACAAAGCCAACGCAAAATTGAAGAGAAAGCCGTGGCCATTGTCCTTGACCAAGGGAGTTCAATTTGTTCGAGCAAAAGAAAGAATAACACGTTTCCAGAGAATGACTAAATTGATTAGCACTTGTCCTGACATATGGAGGAAAGCTACTATGAAAGCAAGAAAGGAAGAGTCAAAGTTCTTCCCTTTGATCCTGACATGCGTAAGAATCAAAAGCAAAAAGAGATCCTAAGGGAAAAGTCAAAAAAACTCCAGGCTCATGCTACTCCTCTGTTTTTCATTCTAATTTCCTATCTAAGTCGCATACTGCTACTGTGCGGCGGCTCCCAATGAATCCCCCCCTCTTTTCATCCGCCGTCCTCATCAGCAATTACCAGAATGGGCACCAATTTTTCTTTGCCAACAATGCCCATTGGATAAGCTCTATGACTTGGACTCCTTTTCTGTCAAATTGGCACTTCTTATCATATTTTCGTTCTACTCCCTGAAATAAACTCAAAATACTAAAAGTGAATAGAATTTAACAATTAATCCACATCGGATCAGGTAATAGGGGAAATTAATAATAAAATAAATGATAAAATCGCACCCTATCAACTTGAAGGGATAATGACACCGGGATCACCTGTTTAGATGGTTAGAGGTGGGAGCTAAATCCCCCATTTTTTCTCTGAAGATTAAGTTAGTTCGGGGTGAGATATTAGGGAATTATGTGTAGAGAGAAGGATTCTATTACCAGAGATTTTGTCCCGTTTCTTAGTGGGATATTCTGCTATTTATAAGGGACAATTTGGAGGGAAGGACAGTGGGATCCAGCCCCCTAGACGTTTGATTGAGACAACACCTCCCTTGACTTGACCACTCTGGGTGGACAGTATGTCAGAACAGTGGTCAACATGTCAGGAGTCGCATCCATAGCTCATCAGCTGTCAAATCCTGAGTCACAATCTCGGCTGGGACGCACTTCACTGTAACTTGACAACAGATGTCAAGTTTACCTCGGTTCTCAAGGGATGGACCCTAGCCGGGGTGAGGCAGGATAACCGAGGTGAATATTATGGCTAGAGTCAGGTCTAAACACTGATCCCGGTTCGGATGTTCCCGAACCGGGATGACCATATCATCACTTGATTTATGAAGATGCTTTCCTACTAAAAATAATTAATTGTATCCAAAAACAAATAAAAAAAAAACAAAGCTTGCCAATAAGAGAAAAAACTATTGCTCTAGAAAATGCTAACATTATATTAATCAAATGAATATCATATTAAGTAGTGTACATTCCATATTTCACATCTAAGTTAAAGGTAGATTTACAAAACGAATTCAATGTATCCACTACTGAAAAACTACATGAGCAGAAATTAGCTTTGACTCCATTGCTTCAGTTAAATTGTGACTGCCGATCTCCCAAAAAAATTTGAATTAACATATTTGCAATACAGTAAAATAATTATTAGGAGAATAGAGCATGTGCAGCTTTTGGTTTTAAAGGGGAACCATTAATGACTTTTGTGTGGCTCCAAATTCATAACCACAGCTGCTGCTGGAGTTTTGGTTGAGAAAGTAAACACAAGCAATGCAAATAATCACTACACACAATTGGTCTGGTCCATAACTTATGGAATACACAAAATACGATGAAGATCCATAATAGTATACTAAAATAGTTTTTTTAAGATGTTGACCTTAGTTCCTAACTTTTGATGTTTACAAAACAATGGATAATACTAATATCTCTTCAAGAAATATTTTCAGTTGTGAAGCAAATCAGATTCAAAGATCAAGTGCAATTGAAAGGGACAAAGGCTGCTGAAAGCTGTCGGACGCTTGGATCGAACGTTCGATAATCATTGTGTAACTTCGGATGCATGAAAAACTCCACCACCGGATGTCCGAAGGAAATAAGACATTCCCCCTGGATCACTGACCTCGATCGGATGCAAGCATTGGACGTCTGATAGGATCCTTCAAAGTCGACGAAACCATCGGACGTTGAATATGTCTCCACCGGACGTCCAATAGAAACAAGATGATTTCTCAAATCTCTTTGTTTGCTGTCGGACACACAAAGAGTTTGCACCGGACGTCCGATAGAATTGAAGAAAATTTCTCAAACTTACTGTCTGCTGTCGGACGCAAAAAACAGGAGTACCGGAAGTCCGATACTCCAACGGCTAGTTAACTCTTCAACTACTTTCTATTCGTTGGAAGCATTAATGAGGCACTTTCTTGGTCCTATATAAATAGTGGTTGGTCAGATATTTCAAACAATTTTTGCACACTGAAGATACAAAAGATCTAGAGTAGTTTTAGTGAGAAAACACTCTCCAAAGAAGATTTGTAGTCTTAGTGGTTTGAGGTTCATTATAAACTTTTCATTTGTGAGTGAATATTTCATGAGTGCAGCTCTGTGAGGGTTATCCTGAGAGATAGTAAAACTTCCTAACTTGACCGAGTGGAGTTCGGGGCAAGGAGGAGGTGAACCTTCCTTTGTACACAAGAGTTATTGTAATTCATCAACTTGAAGAAGCTTGTTTGAATTAATCTACAAGCTCAAGAGGAGTTGGGTAATTAATTGGTTTGCAATTCTTTCCTTTTTATTTACTTATTGTTACATTTGTGATCTTTACATTGCTTATCTCTTCAACTTGGTTGTTTTCGATCCTTACAATTGGTATCAGAGTTTGGTCTTCTAGAGATTAAACTCAAGCAGCTTAGGAGTAAAAATGACAACCAATAATACCATTTTTTTGAAGGACATTCTGTGATTAGACCACTTATGTTTAATGGGTCAAATTATGTGAATTGGAAAGAAAGAATGATTATATTTTTGCAATCAATTGATATTGAATTGTGATTTATTATTAGTGAAGGTCCATATGATATCTCTCTTATAGATGAAAATACTCATAAATCTAGACAAAAAACTAGAAATGAACTGATTGCTGTGGATAGAGCTCATCTCACCTTAAATGCAAAAGCCATGAATGTGTTATATTGTGCTTTAAACTCAAATGAATCTATTAGAGTCAAGGGTTGCAAGTTAGCTAAAGAAATTTGGGACAAACTGAAAGAAATTCATGAAGGTAGTGAGAATGTTAGAGAACAAAAGAAATCTATCTTAGTTACCACATATGAGTCGTTTAAGATGGAACCTCATGAAAATATTGATCAAATGTATTGTAGATTCAATGATCTTATTAAAGATTTAGAGGTTCTAGAAAAGGAATATACCTTAGGAGAGAAAAACAGAAAAATCTTGAATGCTCTGTCTAATGATTGGAAAAATAAAGTGACTGCTATTGAAGAGGCAAGAGATCTGAATTCAATGCCTATTGAATCTCTTGTAAATTCTCTAATCTCTTATGAGTTGAAACTTAAGTCCAAAGTGCAAGAGGAAGAAGACACAAAGGTGAGAAAGAGTATTGCTCTAAAAGCCTCACAAGATGAAGATGATTCAACCTCCTTAGGTGAAGATGACATGGAAGGTGATGACAGTGATATTGCACTCATCACGAAAAGTTTCAAGAGAATTCTCAACAAGAGCAGATTCAAAAAAGGAGGACCTAACAATTCATTTCCAAATTAGTTCAACAACTCAAGAAACAAAGGGAAGCAAGAGTTCAATAAGAAACAAACTGACAAATGCTTCGAGTGCGGCCAACCTGGACACTATGCGAGCGAGTGTCCAATGAAGAAAAAGAAATAAGGAAAAATTGAACGAAAACCAAAGTTTAATAACTTTCAGATCACTTGGAATGACTGCAACTCAGAAGATGAAATTGAAGAGAAAGAAGAATCTGTTTCAATTCGCTTTTATGGCCATTGGAGATGATGAGATAATATTTTCTAACTCTCAATTTGAAAGTGATGATGAAACTGATGATAATTTTGAATCTTTCATTATAAAATTGCATGATAGTTTGAAAGAATCTTATGTTAGAAACAAGGAATTAAAACATAAAATTGACTTTCTTCTTCAGGACAATGCACGTTTTTTTCAAGAAAACAAAAAATTGAAAACTGAAAGTGATTTCTTAAATTCTATTACTTGAAACCAGTCCTCTCTCTAGTAGAGGAAGCTCTCTCTTGGGGTAAGAGCCAACCTCCCCTTGGTGGGGGTTTCAACATGTTTTTCAAACTTTTTCAAAATTCACGCGATCCCGCACTTTTTTCACACATTATTCCAACCATCACCACTACCAATCCGATGCTGTATCCAAGGAAAGATTAACGCAGCTTTTATCATCGTACTCAAGGATTTTTAAGGATGTCTCTCCAGGGGGAACACAAAGTTGGCTGAGTTCTACACTTTATGAACAGAGGAAAGCAAGGTAAAACTTGATTTTTCTCTTTTCCTTGCTCCCGTTTCAGAGGTAAGGCCGGTACACATGCATTAGTTTTTTACAGTGTTTATTATTTGTCTGTGCTTTCTGGTTCTCTTGTCGTTAGTCTGGCTGGTCCCATTTACTGTGATAGCTTCGGTCTAGAAGTCCTTGTTTTTGTCCCCTGTTTTTTTTCTTTCGCTTCTTTACTTCTTAGCTACTCTTTGAGCTTTCTTTTTTCTAAATCTTAGCTGGTAGTTGAAAAGGCGTAACTTCTAAGTTCAGAGAGAGCATACCTACTAGCATCTCAGAATATATCTATGGAGGGTGACTTAACTGAATTATTACAAAGATTTTCGCTGGAAGGGAATGAGATCTCTGGAGCTAAATTGGAGTTGGAGGACCTGAGCAGTGGAGTTAAGGACTGCAAAGGAAGTCTGATAGGAAGAATCATGGGCGAGAAAATAGCTAACTTCACCGGGGTGAAGAATTTTGTTACTGCAGCATGGAGTTACCCCAAGAATCTGACAGTCATGGAATTGGGACCAAACCTGTTCCAATTCAATATCCCAAACCTGGAAGATAAAGAAAGAATAGTGACAGGGGGTCCGTGGTTAATGGATAATCAAATCTTAGTGTTGAACAGATGGTCAGAAGGGGTAGAAGAGAATTATGGTGCTTTTGTTACTGCTCCGTTATGGGTTCAAGTTTGGAACCTTCCAGTGCATTGGCTTTCCAAAGAGGTGGGCAGGAAAATAGGAGCTGTGTTTAAAGATGTAAAGGACGTTGTTATCCCTCAGGGAGGGGGAAAAGATGGTAGGCACTTGAAAGTTTTAGTGCATGTTGATCTGTCAAAACCCCTGCTCAGATGTACTTTGGTACAGGCAACAGGGTCACTCAAGTGGGTTGCCTTTAAGTATGAAAGGTGCCCGGATTTCTGTTATAAGTGTGGAATAGTAGGACATGGGGACAGGACTTGCAAGGAACGCATAACTATTCCAGAAGGGCTGCTAGAGAACCAATATGGCCCTTGGATGCGTGCTGGGATTAACAGAAGCCCTGCAAAGGAAAGAGTGGTAAGGGATGAAACGGTGAACGATAAAAGATACTGGAAGTTTCAGAATGGAGAAATGGTGGAGAGGGAGAAGAGTAGGATTCAATCTGGAGAGGTGCTTCTAAAGGCACTTAGAACCTCAGGGCTAGGAAATAACAGTACCCAGGAGCTTACGAAAGAACAGGAGGATGAGAGGGGGGTCCTGCAAAATCGTAGTGATTCCTATATTAGTGTGGAAACTAGTGGACGGGAACATGGAAGTATAGAAGATCCCCAATCTTTGAACAAGGAGAATCTTGATTTTCCTCGTTTAGCTCAGGTGAATGTAGACGAGAATCAGTCCGTAGTTGAAATGGAGGATATGGAGGAGGACAGAGAACTTTGCACAAGGTGGCTGGCACAGGAGAATAGTTTACTAGAGATTCCAGTTCAGATGGCAGGGAGGCAGGAAGAGCCCCAAGGTATTGCTAAGATTCAAGAAGCTATTAGCAAGCAAGTCAAAAGGTCTTACAAGAAGTTGAAGTCCCTAATGAAAACAAGAAGGGCTCTGAAAGAGAGGAATGATCAGGATATTATCATTGAAGGAAGAGGGAAAAGAAAGGTTCAGCTATATGATGAGGATATGAAAGATACACATCAGCAAGAGGTATCAGGCAAACGAGCTAAGCCTCTGGAGATAGTGGGATACACAACTATGACTGAGGTGGAGGTGGGGTCCTTCCCTAATGGGGCCCCACAAAGGAAATGAGGGCTTTGGTGTGGAATTGTCAAGGAGTGGGGAGCCCCTTGACAGTTCCCCACCTGAGGGAGGTTAACAACCTCCTCTCCCCAAATGTGATTTTCTTGTGTGAGACTAAGAACAGGAAACTAGTGGTAGACAGGATGGCTAAAGGGTTAAGATTTGATAATAGTGTTGTAGTGGAAGCAATGCACAAGGCAGGTGGTATGGCTGTGATGTGGAAAGAGGACACTAAGATCATGGAAGTCAATCAGACTGCGTTCACCATAGAGGTCAGAATAGAGGATCAAGATTTTCATTGTGACTGGTGGCTTGTAGGAATTTATGCGAGTTGTGATCCTCAGATTAGGAAGGAACAATGGAGAGTTTTGAGAAATAGAAGTAGGCTGTGGGGAGATAGATTCTTGATTGCTGGAGATTTCAACGATATTGTGTCGAATGATGAGAAATGGGGTGGAACTTTCAGGGAGGAAAGAAGCTTTAAGGATTTCAGGGACTTTATTGACCAGAATAACTTGATAGATTTAGGCTATGAAGGACATCCTTGGACTTGGAGTAACCACTGGGAGGAAGATGGAGAAATCAGACAGAGGCTAGATAGATGTCTAGCTAGCTATGAATGGGTCCAGACTTTTGATAAGACAAAATGTCAACACCTGGATACCTTTGCATCTGACCACAGCATGCTCTTCTTAGACACTGAGCCACATAAGGAAAAAAGGAAAAAGAAGTTCTATTTTGATAAACGTTGGCTTCAAAGGGAAGGGTGCCAACAGGTGGTGGAGAAAGGTTGGCAGTTGGAAGAGCCTGGTTCACGTATGTTCAGGATTGCTAAGAAGATCAGAAATTGTAGGGTAGAACTGTTGAAGTGGAGGAACACCTTCCAAGCAAATTCTAGAAGTCAGATTGAGGAACTAAGGAAAAAGTTGGAAGATGTGAGAGTTTCGGATTCTGGTAACAAAAAAGAAGTTACTGCTGGGATCAAATATCAACTGAAGGAGGCATACAAAAAGGATGAGCAATTCTGGTGTCAAAAGGCAAGGATCGAATGGCTAAGAGATGGGGATAAAAATACAAGGTACTTCCATGCTTATGTTAAAGGGAGAAGAACCAGGAACAAGATTAGAAATCTACAAAGGGATGATGGATCATGGACAGAGAATGAAGAGGAAGTTACCACAGAAATTTCTAATTACTTCAGTAAGTTGTTTACCAGTGGAGGAAGGAGAGATATGACTGAAATGCTAGAAGGTATCCCCCACTCTATAACTCAGGAAATGAACACCAATTTAACTAAATCAGTTGAGGAAGAGGAGATCAGATTAGCTCTTTTCTCCATGCAACCTGATAAAGCCCCAGGCCAAGATGGCATGACCCCTTTATTCTTCTAACGTTTTTGGAGTACTATCAAAGGAGATTTGGTTCCAGCAATTCAGTCTTTCTTTAGCTCAGGCTTCATGCTAAAATCCATAAACCATTCTGTCATTTCTCTTATCCCTAAAATCATGAATCCAACAAATGTGAAGAATTTTAGACCTATTAGCCTGTGTAGTGTCATCTACAAAACCATTTCCAAAATTTTGGCTAACAGATTGAAGCTTGTTCTGGACAAGTGCATAAGTAACACACAATCTGCTTTCATCCCAGACAGACAAATTTTAGACAATGTAATCCTAGCTCATGAGTACATGCATTACCTCAAAAACAAAAGGCAAGGAAAAGAAGGATACATGGCAATCAAGTTGGATATGGCCAAAGCATATGATAGAGTGGAGTGGCATTTCTTACAGGCAATGATGCAAAAGATGGGCTTTTGTGCACAATGGATTACATGGATAACTAGCTGTTTGAAGACTGTAACGTATTCATTCAATTGTAATGGGGAAAACAGAGGTTTTGTAGTTCCAAAAAGGGGAATAAGACAAGGAGACCCACTGTCCCCTTACTTATTTCTAATTTGCTCAGAAGGTTTCTCAAATTTGTTGAAGAAAGCTGAAGAGAGAAATGATATAAAAGGTCTGAGGATAAGTAGACAAGGACCAATCATTACTCACCTTTTTTTCGCAGACGATTCCCTCATTTTCTGCAAAGCAAACAAACAGCAGGCCAAAGAAGTCATGAAGATTCTTAAAACCTATGAGGAGGCCTCAGGTCAGTTGATCAACCTGGAGAAGTCATCTGTTTTCTTTAGTAAAAATATGGCCATGGAACAAAGGCAAGATGTGTGCAGCTCACTGGGAGGAATGACAGAGATGAAACAAGGAAAGTATCTAGGACTGCCTATGGTGATCTCTAGGACAAAAGAGCAAATCTTTGGGTTCATTAAGAAAAACATCAAGAGGAAGATGCAAGACTGGAGGAACAAGTTACTGAGCACAGCGGGCAAGGAAGTAATGCTTAAAGCAGTCTCAATGGCAATGCCAACTTATGCCATGTCTGTGTTCAAGCTGCCAAGAAAGCTATGTAAAAACATAAGTGCTCTGATGGCTAACTACTGGTGGGGGGAAGCAAATGGAAAAAACAAATTGCATTGGCTATCTTGGAAGAAAATGTCAATGAACAGGAATGCAGGAGGTTTGGGTTTTAAGGACATTGAAGCTTACAACAAAGCTTTATTGGGAAAGTAGATATGGAGAATCCTCACCAAACCAAACCTTCTCATTAGTAAAGTGCTGCGAGCTAGATACTTCCCTAAGGATTCAATACTTACTTGCAGACCTCAACAGAATGCTTCTTGGATATGGCAAGGACTGCTAGGAGCTAGAAGTTCAATCGAGAAAGGGGTGATAAGAAGAATTGGTAACGGGAGAAGTACGAGCATTTGGGGTCATAGATGGATTCCAGGTTCCAGTTCAGGTAGACCAACCTCTCTTGGACCTCAGAGTTACAACTTGAAGATGGTGCATGAGCTGATAAGTCACCATAGATGGAAGAGGAACACCATCTTTCAGCATTTCACGCCAAGCGATGCTGAGAAGATCTTGAATATTCCCTTAAGTCTGATGGGGAGGGAGGACAACTTCTATTGGCAACACAACCCAGGGGAAATCTATACTGTCAGCTCAGGCTATAAATGTATAATGAAAGAGAGTACCAATGCCAAGCAGATAGCACCAGAGGCAGCTGGCCCAAGCATCACAGGAGAAGGTCAGCAAGCTCGACAAATGTGGAACACTTTGTGGAAGCTCAACATCAAACATAAACTGAAGATCTTCATCTGGAAATGTATAACAGGGGCACTGCCAGTAAGAGCAGCAATTTTCAGGAAAACAAGATTGGGAGATCCAGTATGTAGGTTATGTGGAGAAGACCAGGAAACAGTTGAACACTTATTGCTAAACTGCCAACACACGCAGCAGGTATGGAAGGCAGCTCCAATACAATGGGACGATGCTATTGATCAAAAAGGGGACTTCAAAAGGTGGTGGATCAGAATTTTAGAAGCAAAGAATAGGCAAGGGGGGATGGAACACATAGGCCTGACTGCCAATATCTTATGGCAGGTGTGGAAAGAAAGGAATAGTAAGGAATTTGAAAACAAGACCAGCTGCTCTCCAGCTCGGACAATTGGTAAAGCTCAAAAAGAGTGGCTGGAGCAAGAGGAAGTTATGAAAGGAAAAACTAGACTGAGCACAAGAGAAACATCTTTCAATCAGGAAGAGCAATATCAGGGGTGTAATGAAGACGGCACCATTAAGCTGGAAGTGGCTACAACAAGCCAGAATGGCCAGGCAACACTGGGGATAGGAGTCACGGCAACAAAGCACCCAAGTTTTAGGCTTGCGGAATGGGCACTCAAGGAGCGAAGTAAAGGGGACCCAGTCATAGATGAAGCAGTGGCTGTCCATCTGGTTTTGTGCAAAGCTTTAGAGCATCAGTGGAGCAGAATCACGATCTGTTCTCAAAGCCAGGACCTTATGCGATAGATAAAGCACAACAGCCCCTCTAACAGTAGGTTAGCTACCTTGATAGAGGACATACTGAGCATGCAAAAGTTATTTCGAATGTGCTTGTTTAGTTTGGCAAATGATGATAGTATTAAACGAAGTAGAGAATTAAGTTCTCATGCCTTTGGCATTTTAGTGGATGAGGAATGGAATTTCCTCAGTGCCTGATGTGCACTAGTTGTATAGTGGTTTCGAGCCGTTGCTCGTACATGTAATTTCTTTTTTCCAAATGAATGAATATCTTCTAACGTTTAGAAAAAAAGAAAGAAAGTGATTTCTTAAAAAAGAGTGAGACTGTTTTACACTTTGAATTTCATAGAAAAACAAGATTTTGTGAAATGTTCAAAAAAGAACAAGGTGATTTGAAAATAAGAGTGGATAATTTAAATGAATTACTCCAACATAAAAAATAAGATTATTTTCAAGGTAATAAATCAAAGGCTCATTTTAGCACTCATGAGAAGAATTGAATTCTGGTGCAAATGAATTTGCTATTGATAAGAGAAAACAAGTAAGATTTATTAAATCTATTCATGTAAATAACGCTTTGATTATGTGTAATTTTTGTTGTCAAAAAGGTCACATGAAAAGTGATTGTTATGTGAGAAAGAACATGAGAAGAGGCATGAAATGCATGTGGATAGTTAAACATGATACTAACTCTAACAAGTAGGAGATATTGGTAAAATTGATGAGATTTTTGTTCATAATATTTTTTATAATTGTCTTTTGATATTTCTGATGTTTTGAACTGAGTTTTTCTTGATATTTTTGAATATTACTGAATTTGTATGATGTCAAAAAGGGAGAGAAAAGAATAATTCTGATCTAATGATGATTTGCTTTGTTAAACTCTCTGTGATATGTTGGTACTTCTTTTGGTATCAAGTCTCTGTGATATATTGGTATGTTGGTGATTGCTGAATTCTGGTATCATTTCTCTGTTTATGTTTGAAATATTGGATACTTTGTTATTGTTGCTGGATTACGGTATCAGATTTTTACTCTCATCTTATGATGACAAAAAGGGGAAGAAATGAATGTTATGTGTAAGGGGGAGTTATTCTGAGATTATAAGTTTGGATGCAATGAATGAGGGGGAGCTTATGCTCATATGCTCAATCTTTTTCCTTCTTCCATCCATTATTTTGTCATCATAAAAAAAGGGGAGAATGTTGACCTTGGTTCCTAACTTTTGATATTTACAAAATAATGGATAATACTAATATCTCTTCAAAAAATATTTTCAATTGTGAAGCAAATCAGATTCAAAGATCAAGTGTAATTGAAAGGGACAAAGGCTGCTGAAAGCTGTCGGACGCTTGGATCGGACGTCCGATAATTATTGCGTAACTTCGGACGCATGAATAACTCCACCACCGGACGTCCGAAGGAAATAAGACATTCCCCCTGGATCGGACGCAAGCATCGGGCGTCCGATAGGATCCTTCAAAGTCGACGAAACCATCGGACGTTGAATATGTCTCCATCGGATGTTCGATAAAAATAAGATGATTTCTCAAATCTCTTTGTTTGCTGTCGGACGCACAAAGAGTTTGCACCGGACGTCCGATAGAATTGAAGAAAATTTCTCAAACTCACTGCCTGCTGTCGGACGCAAAAAACAGGAGTACCGGACGTCCGATACTCCAACGACTAGTTAACTCTTCAGCTACTTTCTATCCGTTGGAAGCATTAATGAGGCACTTTTTTGGTCCTATATAAATAGTGGTTGGTCAGATATTTCAAACAACTTTTGCACACTGAAGATACAAAAGATTTAGAGTAGTTTTAGTGAGAAAACACTCTCCAAAAAAGATTTGTAGTCTTAGTGGTGTGAGGTTCATTGTAAACTTTTCATTTGTGAGTGAATACTTTATGAGTGTAGCTCTGTGAGGGTTGTCCTGAGGGATAGTAAAACTTCCTAACTTGACCGAGTGGAGTTCGGGGCAAGAAGGAGGTGAACCTTCCTTTGTACACAAGAGTGATTTTAATTCATCAACTTGAAGAAGCTTGTTTGAATTAATTTACAAGCTCAAGAGGAGTTGAATAGTTAATTGGTTTGCAATTCTTTTCTTTTTATTTACTTATTGTTACATTTGTGATTTTTACATTGCTTATCTCTTCCACTTGGTTGTCTTCGATCCTTACATAAGATAAGATAAAAATATTTCTAGATTGATAAATCTTGCATGGCACGATAAATTACATCACATAAACCACAACATTAGTACTAGTATTCTGAAATTGTGGACGAGAAAATTGCTTGCTGCCTAAAATGGTCCTTAGCAACACAAAACAAAAATTACATGAATTTCTGGGTATGAATATATTAGTCAAATGTCTCATTCTTGATAATTTTTCGACAATCCACAATGACAGTAATCATACCTCGTGTGATTACACATATTGGAACTATGTGACAAAAATTATCTAATGAAAACAAATTCAAAAACCTTTCTTGGGACCAATTTAAATCATCTCTGTGTCTTACAACTTTAAAGACTTTGTTGAATACAATCATCACAAGAAGAATCTAAACACGGAGCATTTGAACACGTTCAGATTTTGAGCACCTAACTAGATTCTACAATTTCTTCTACTCCAACCAAATAAAGACTCTACATATAGACATTTTAACTGAACTTACTATGATTAATATCTTAAACAATATATCACTCTTGCAACTCTGGAAACTAGTGACCAAACTCACCACTCTTGTGACATGCGAGAGATTCACCATTAGGACCATAATCATCAAAGAAAACAAATGAAGTCAAAGTGTAAAAACCGAATTTTCGTGCAGATATATGTTTTAAAAGGTTTTTCTTATTTGCATACACAAATAAAGAAACTATCTTCAAGATCAATTCAGCAAACATATAAATGCTAGTAAGGAGAAAAAAGAAGTACGTATAATTGTAAATGGCTAATTGATGATCAAGAATCTATGAAAACTAAAAATATCATACCTGATAAGCAGAAATGGTAAAGAATATTTATTACATAAGGACATAATTATCAAAACGGTTTTAACATATCCCAAAAGAAGGCCAAGATAAGTATGTGAATAGTGCTTGCAACAACCAATGAACATGAAATTAAGAACTAAAATTAGGCATATCGAAATTAAAAACTATAGATTTCAACCAAATTGAGCACGTTTCATTTTTAACCAAGTCTCCTTTCCTAGTTTCACTAATTTGGGAATATCCAATATTTAATTTTCGAGAAAATTTTCAGTGGATATTTTACTAGATCATAAGGTGCAAAATGTAAGTTTTTTTGAAGGAAGTTACCTTTAAAGGCGAAGGCTGCAAAGATGAACACAGAGTCTGTAGGAGAGGAGAGAGCGGAGAGAAGAAAGTTATGACGGAGCAGAGAAGTGGGATGAAATGCCTACCCACAAGAGAACGTTACAAACTGATGAAGCGAACAGGCGAAGGATGGAAGGTGAAGGCGAGAAAGGATGCAGTAAAGCAACGGCGGTTACCCTAAAGAGTCGATGAGGAAGGATTTGATGAACAAGGAAGAGGAAACTATTCTTCTCGTTATTTTTTGGGAAAATGGCCAATTTAATTCCTAAACTTTTTTTTCATCGATTTAGTCCCTATACATTATTTATAGCCAATTTGATCCCTAAACTTATATTTTGGTTCCAATCAAGGAGCTTAGCAGCAGCGCCACTGCATAATTTTCATCAGGTTCCTAATCGAGCAACCCAGAAGGGGTATTTAGGGACTTCCATTCTGGAGCCTTAACCAAAAGAAGTAAATCGATGGAAAAATCCAATTATAAACCTTTGGTTTTTTCAAAAAAGAGAGATCTGGCCAATTTTTGCATACTCGTGTAGGAAAATCACTGCAATTAAATGCATTCGAGAAGGAATTGGGACAAAACATACTCAAGCTCAGCTAGCGATCGAGTTGTTAACACCATCATCGGATCAAATGGTTCAGAAACAGGAAACTCGATTTATGAAGGAAACGAGGAATACTACAATGGAGACAAAATCGTACTATGCCATTGCCTAGAACAATGCCGAATTGTGACTGCATGGACAGTGGCAAACCCATCAAAAAGGTTTCATGGCTGTAAAAATTATGGGGTAATTTTTTATATGTGCTAAAGTTTAGAATTTGTTAAAATATTTATTGAATTTTAACTATGAAATGGTATTGAATACAGAAACGTGGTGCTCATAAATTTTTTTAGTGGTATAATCCACCCATACCCCAAAAAATGAAAAATATAATGGTGTAATTTTGAGGGACCTGAGAAGTGTTGAGAGAGAAAATGCAAAATTAAAGATTGAAATGAACTAGTTGAAGGCAAAAGTGAAAATATTGTTTATGGCTTGTGTCTGTTTTTGCATTTTACTTCTTGTTGTACTTGGAGGCAAGGAAAGGAAGATACAAGGTTTGTTGGAATTGAAGATGTTGAAGTAGTTTTGGATAGTGTATGAAATTTTATGGTTCATATGTACTTTAGAAATGAAGTAATTGTTGAGTTTTCATCTATGTTTACTCTATTTTGCATTTGGATTATTTAGTATTTGTAATAGTTTTTAGATCCAAGGTTGGTCAAGTGAGTTTTTGGTGACAAGTTCAATGTTATTACATCACTGTTGATTGAAGTGGAAGAATTGCAGAAGTAGTGACCATTAAAAAAATTCTTGCTCAGTAGAGTCAGGACTTCAACACCAAGTGGTTCAGGAAGAGAATTCAAGAATACCTGCTTGAGATTAAAAAATTGGACAAAACATTGCTTGAATGAATGCAATATATAGTCATAAGCTAATATGAATATCTTCACAGCATCTAATATAACTTCATTTCAAAAGTAATCAGTTGCTCCAAAGCTGCACACAATGTTTAGAATGGCAATCCAAGTCCTACTAGCAAAAAAGAACTAACTTCAGTTGATGATCCACCACAAAACCATTTAAAACTCCCTAATATCAGTTTCCAGCAAATGCTGGGCAATAATCCAATGAGCAACCAGTACAAAAGACATTTGTTGATACAAAAGTGGACAAAGGACAACTTTCCATCTACACATCTTCAGCAGCAAACAGAGTAGAACATCTTTAGCAGCAACTACTTCAGCTTACATCAATTCCATGCATCTTCACTAGTCATCCGGCTCATCAAGTATCCTGTGAGCCTGTAAATGCATGTCTAGTGAGAAACACAAGAACAATAGTAACACTTACAAATCACAACATACAATGTAATAGCTAAAAAACTTACTGTCTGTTTTCTTCTGCTTACAACAGCCATCCTGTTTTGCCAAGATTGTGCTTGACAACAAGTACAAGTTCTTTTGCTTTGCCTGGAACATGACAAAAATAACAACACAATCCTTTTTGGCCTCTGTGAGCTTTCGGTTGGTGCACTGATTTGCACATTAATTTCTTCAGCCATTTCTACAGCTTGCATGTTGAATGTAGGAGAAACATGTTTGACAGGTACAGGCACTTTAGCATCTTGTACTTCATTAAATAACCAAATGAACAACATGAACGGTAGTACTAATCCAAGAAAAGAAAGAACTGAACTTTATTACATTACATTTGATAGGTCCTTCATCTATCTCATTTGCTTGTGATATGCTACTGTTTCCAATCACATTACGATCTGCAAAAATATGCAAAGTTAGTAGTAGAATATAAAATAATAATTTGCAATCCTAACAATTACTTAAACCACACCATAAACATCATGAGCATCTTTTTCTCCTTTGGCAACCATTGTGCAGGTTATGGCATTGTGACCAAGCACTTTGCATTTTTCACACCTGTTAGTGTTCAAAGGTGGTTTTCTTTCACTGCCGTCATTTCCTTTAACATTCAGCTGACATCTTCTTTTAGTGTGACACTTGGAACAAGTCATCTATGTGACACCCTTCCTAGACAGTCTTGTACACTCTTTGAAATTAGGTATTGGCTCATCCAGTTCTCTCCTTCTTGTCTTTTCAGGCTTTCCATGCAGCTTCAACTTCTTTGGTGCATACATAAGGACCTTCTTAGATCTCTTCCAGTTATTAGGTCCATTAATTGGACCAATAGCTGGCTCATAAGCTTTCAGATGAGCATCTGTAGATTAACATTGATGCACTAGACTTTCTGGTTCAGCTCTAATCAAGGCAATGCAGCTAACAGCATGCGAACAAGGTAAACCACTCAACTCCCACTTTCTGCATGTACAAGTCATTGTCTTTAAGTCAACAACAAATGTACTCCCATACATAGGTGTCACCTCAAACCTGTTATCATCAAACCACTTAGCAATATTTGATCTAGAGTGCTCCTTAACCTTTTCAAGTTTTTTTTTGAATTTTTGGGTAGATAACATCATTTCTTTTTCTCATCCACTCTTTCTTTGTCCTCAGCCTTTCCATTATGTATATTCTAATATTTTTAACATACCAAGGATGGGCTTTTCTCTTGCCTTTAATATCACAGAATTAAAGTTCTCACATACATTATTAAGAAGTATGTCACACTTGCAAGTGGTCCTAAAATGTGACCTTGACCAATGGTTGGGTGATGTGTTATCGACCAACCATTTGTGTGCACTCTCATCATACTACCTCAGCACCTCCATTTCAGATTCAAACTTATTGACATATGAGGACCTTGCACATGCCCAAAACATACCCTTAAGTGTTTCACCAAGATGGTGCTTTATGAAGTTGTTGTGTAGATGTCTAACGCAATGTCTATGCTCCAATCCTGGAAGAATTTCTTGGATTGCAGAACCCAATCCCTGCCATATAAATTACAAAAAAAAGTTCACAAATTAGTCTAAACATGCACTTTTTGCAACAATAGTATTAGAAAATATAAAATGTTTAGTTGAATGACATTATACAACCTTTTGCCTATCACTAATAAATGTCCATCTTTTATGGTCATGGATTTTAAGATCAAACTTTAAGAACTCGATGAACCATTTCCAAGACATCTTGTTTTTAGTCTCCACAACTGCATGGGCAACAGAATAGGTGCAATCATTAGCATCAATCCCTACAGTAGTCAAGAGTACTCCCGGGTGTGGTTCTCTTAGATGGCAGCCATCAACACCAAGTACAGGGCTATAACCTTCTTTAAAACCTTTTTTCAAGGCAGCAAAACAAATATATAGCCTGTGGAATCTTTCTTTTCCGCTATCCTCATCAATCTCCGTCTCAACATGCACTGTGGAGCCTGGATTTGAGCTCAACAATTTCTCACAGTAGTCCCAAATTCTTGTGCATTGTTGCCGATACTTCCCATGAATCAAGATTTTGGCTTTTGCAAAGGTCTTATAAACCTGATCCTTTGTGATATTTACATTCAACTCCTTATGCACCATCTCTTTAAATGTATCAATTGTAATATTCATGCGCAAAAAACTCCATGTAATGTCAAGCCAAAAAACCTGAGTTTGCATGTTTGTGATAGAAAGTTCTACCACACTGATGTTCTGGTCCCAATGTTCTAATTACAAATGCATCAGGATTTGGTTCTTTTGTAGCATAAGTAAACCACTTGCATTTTCGATTCTAGAAATTGTTGAGAATTATTAATATATGAATACGATTGTACATAGTACAACAGTTATCAAAGTTTTTACTAAATACTTGAATATGTATTAAAATGCTAAAAAAGTATCAGCATACTTATTTTATTTTTTGACTTTTATGTTCATTATGTCTTAGCGGTATTTAGAAATTTGGCAGAAATTTGTGAAAATTAAACACAAATTCCTATGAGTTGATATTTGCGTACAAACCAAGTCTCTTTTCCTGAAGGCTGTGTTTGAATTCGTTTTTCAAAAATTTATACATAAATATTTATATTATAATTAATATTAATTAATATTATATATATTAAATATTTATATATTTATTTATACATATTTTAAATATTTTATTTTATTTAAAAAATATTTTTATATATTTATAATATATTTATATAAATATTATATATTATATAAATTATATATAATATAATATATAATATATATTATATATATTATACAGTTATATAAATGTACATTTATGCATAATATATATATTAATGTATATTTATAATATACATTTATATTATGTATTATATATAATATAATACATTTATACATTTATATTAATATACATAATATTAATTTTACGTTTATACATAATATTAATACATTTATACATAATATTAATATATATTTATAATATATTCATTTATACATTTATATAATATTCATTTATAATTTATAATTTATACAATATTCATTTATAATTTATACATTTATATAATATTCATTTATAATTTATACATTTATATAATATTCATTCATTTATAATTTATACATTTATTATAATATACACTTATACATTTATAAATATATTTATATTATGTATTATATATAATATAATACATTATAATGCATTTTTATATTTTTATATAAATATATAAATATATTTATTTATAAATATTTATAAATGTATTATAAATGCATAAATGTATATTTATATAAAAATATAAAAATTATAAATTATAAATTATAATTTATACATTTATATAATATTCATTTATAATTTATACATTTATAATAATATACATTTATAAATATATTTATATTATGTATTATATTATAATACATTTATATATTTTTGTATAAATATATAAATATATTTATTTATAAATATTTATAAATGTATTATAAATACATAAATGTATATAAATATAAAAATTATAAATTATAAAAATACTCAAAAATATGTTTTAAAAATACCTCTAAAAATAATCCAAAAAATCTACCAGTAAAAGTTTTTTATATAGTTTTTGAAAAACAACCCCAAAAACAACTAATCCAAACGGACTTGTATTTCAAAAGCGAAATGCTACAGTGCTGTTTTTGAAAAACAACCCAAAAAAAAACAGCTAATCCAATCGGAGTTTTTCAAAAGCAACAATCCAAACGACAATACTAGTTTTTCAAAAACTGCTACAGTGAAATTTTTGAAAAACATCTCCAAAATCAGAGAATCCAAATGGAACCAATTGTTGTGTCATTCACTACAGATATGAGATATCTTTTTACTTCAAAGCATAGTGCCGGGCCATTATAGTCATTTAAGCACACTGAAAATGGAAATTTGAAATTAAATTTTTTTTCGTTCTCCATTTGATCGAAGGCCAAGTTCCCACCTTCTCAGCCGACAAACAAATTTCTTCCCCCTACTCACCCCCCTCAATTTTTTTTCATCGGAAATTCTCCTGATTCTTCGACCAAATTTGTAGCCGTTGCTTCCGGCATTATTATCGAAGTGGAACTTGGAGTCAATCGGGAGGAGCACGATTGCTGTTCATCATTACTCATCAAATTCCAGATATTAAAGTGTATAATTATATGTGTTTGCTTTCTTTCATATTAGATTTTGTCAATGTGGAAACCTAATTTTAATTTGTTCAATTTGGGGATTTTAATTGTAGGGTTGAATCTGAGTTTCTGGAGTAGAGAGTGCTCAGTTGGATTGGTCAGAGAAGAGATGAAAGTAGCTAGAAAGAATGCAAGCTAGCTCTGCCCCCGGTACAAGTGATTTGGCATTAGTCGCGACAGCGGCGAGAGTGGGTAAGCTCCAGAGCTTTTCAAATCTGTCATTAGAGTAATTTGTATCCGATTTCTTTGTTTTCATGTTGCGGTCTAAGTTGAATTGCAACATTTCTAAACCTGGTATTTTTGAATAATTTAGAATTTGATGAGTGTGGAATTATGGATTATGGCTGCGAACTTGCTGGTGCAAATGATTGTAGTGGTGGATTATTGATGTGCAACAAAGAAGTTTCTTTGTTTGTGTATTTAAAGCAGTGAATGGAATGGATTGTTCTTGAGTCTTGACTTGAATTATTGAATTTTCAGGTCAAAGACTCCGACTTTCTGAACTTCATTATTGGCTTGGATTTGATCTGAGCCGATGGCAGCTGGCTGTCTTGAACTCTTTATTAGTTAGTGAATTGTGGAAGATTTCGGCGGCAAAAGATGCGGCGGCGGGCGGCCGATTATCGGCGCCCGGTGAGAAGGAAGTTTTCTAGTTGGATCTGGGTGCTTCTTGGGACATTTATGATTGCAGGCTTTGTTTTGTTTGTTTTTCATCATAACTATCAGCATGAGGATCATGCCGAGCAGCAGCCCTTATTGGAGAGAAAGATTGGAAAAGGGCATGTTGCTCATAACAGCTTAAATCTTACAGAGGAAATTTTAAGTGCTAGATCATATGCCAGACAATTAGCAGAGCAAATGACACTTGCCAAGGCTTATGTTATTATAGCAAAGGAGCATAATAACCTTCATCTTGCTTGGGAGCTTAGTTCAAAAATTAGAAGTTGCCAATTTTTACTTTCAAAGGCTGCCATGCAGGACGAACCTATTTCATTAGATGAAGCGGAACCAATAATTAAAAGCTTATCATCTTTGATTTTCAAGGCTCAGGATGCCCATTATGATATTGCAACCACAATGATGACAATGAAGTCTCACATTCAGGCGCTTGAAGAGCGAGCAAATGCGGCATCTGCTCAGAGTACAGTGTTTGGTCAACTTGCTGCGGAATCGCTGCCAAAGAGCTTACACTGTCTGGACATCAAACTCATGCTGGATTGGCTTAAGGACAAGTCGTTACAGGAGCTTGCAGATGAGAAGAGGAATTCTCCCCGACTAGTGGACAACAATCTGTACCACTTTTGCATATTCTCGGATAACCTACTTGCAGTAATGGTCGTTGTCAACTCTACTATCTGTAATGCTGATCACCCAACACAGCTGGTTTTCCACATCGTAACAAATGGTATACATTATGGGGTAATGCAAGCTTGGTTCCTAAGCAATGAGTTCAAAGGTGCTACAATAGAAGTGCAAACTATCGAAGACTTCACTTGGTTTAATGCATCATATTCTCCCGTCATAAAGAACCTACTAGAAAAAGATTCTCGAAAGTACTACTTTGAAGGGTCTGAGGATAGCAATATTGAGCCAAAGTTTCGAAATCCAAAGTATGTATCACTGTTGAATCACCTTCGGTTTTACATCCCAGAGATTTATCCGCAGTTGGAGAAGGTAGTTTTTCTCGACGATGATGTAGTAGTTCAGAAAGATTTGACTCCTCTGTTTTCTTTGGATTTACATGGAAATGTAAATGGAGCAGTTGAAACTTGTCTTGAAGCCTTTCACCGTTATTACAAGTATCTCAATTTTTCAAACCCTCTTATCAGTTCCAAGTTTGATCCCCAGGCCTGTGGATGGGCATTTGGTATGAATGTCTTTGATTTGATTGCCTGGAGAAAAGCAAATGTTACAGCAAGATATCATTACTGGCAGGATCAAAATACCGATAGGACTCTATGGAAGCTTGGCACTCTTCCTCCTGGCCTCCTATCTTTCTATGGATTAACAGAGCCACTTGATAGAAGATGGCATGTGTTAGGATTGGGATATGACCTGAATATTGATAACAGGCTGATAGAGAGTGCAGCTGTAATTCATTTCAATGGCAACATGAAGCCATGGCTAAAGTTGGGTATTAGCAAGTATAGGTCTCTATGGGATCGGTATTTGGATCAATCTCATGCTTATCTTCAGGATTGTGCCTCAAGTTGAAATTTACTACCTATACATTACAGGTAATTTACCCAATTAATATTTTAGAATTCTAAGCAATGTAAATGCAATAGTGTACAGTACGATACAGAAAATTTGGGCCTGCCAAGGATTTTTTTTTTGTTTTTATTTCTTCTTTTAATTTTGGTGTCTCGCAAAGGAAAAATGATATTTATAGACTAGGGTGAACCAGATGAGATATGGTATATTGGGATTCATTTGAAAAAAAAGGTTAGTAATGGCATAATTAGAATTGCACTTTGTAGTTTTACATTTTTTTCATTGTTTATTCTTTTGTTAATTGGATGTGCTTAGTTAAATTTGTGTAGCATGAAGACTGATAGTGTTAGGTTTGGTGGGATCTAAATTAATGGATTATCTAATTTTTGTACAAACATTTTAATAGGGGATGCAGTCAACAGATTATTTGTTTGAGTCAAAAGCTTAGAAGTTTGTTGTATATTGGATCTTCTAGATTGGCTTCAGGAAACTAGAAAGGAAAAGAGATGTAATTAGAACATTTAACATGAGCCACCCAATTCATGCTGAAGTATTCGGAAAGTTGTCATATCAAATTAAGAACTACTGTCCTATTGTTTTTAATTGTGATTAGTCTGATATTATTCGGTAGCTTATGTTATTTTCAGTCATTCAGTGTTAACCATTACAAGTTTGGAGCAAAATTATGACTGCATCAATTAGATTAGCATTTAGTCAAAGACGCTTAGGTTTCCTTTAGTAGTTATAGTTTTTTGGTTCTTTATCATCAGGTGAGGTAGAACATCTGAAATCATATTATTTTATTGTTGGCAGAATTTGTAGGATGGCAAAGGACTTGCTCAAATTCATTACTGAGGCCCCTGATGTTCACAAGCCTTCATGACTATCTTGACTTTTCTTTTTCTTCTTTTGAAAATTTTTGTTTAAATACACGTAACATGATTTCTGTGGCTAAATTGCAGTTTTCTTAAGTTACAATTTAGAGGGTTGTAGAATGAGCAGGATGATTATCTACTTTTCATGAGTTGAATGCTCTACTTGGTATCGTTTTGTAACAAGATTTCATCAATTTTTAAATTTCTTTGGTTCAGAATTTAGATGAAAATTTTTTTTGTGATTAGAGAAGTCGAACATGGTAATTTGAACTAAAGATAGAACTTATTTTCTGGCCAGAGTTGGCATGTTCTATAGATGCATATAAACCAAAGTAGTGCGAAACAGAGTCGTATATATTACAAAATTACTTATTTCTCCTGGAATTGATGGAGTTATTGTCATTTTCAGCAATTGAAGCTCTCGATATAGGCTCAGGATTCCTATTAGGATATTGTCGATCTTCCAATCAAGCTGCACTTTTCATTTTTTGGGTAACTTTCTCTCTCTCTCTCTCTGGTAATCAAGCATGCACTTTACTAGAATTTTGCACTTTGTGAATCATCCAGAAAACTGTCATACAATGGTTAATCTGATTTAATAGTTAAGATTTTCATATCTGTTCTCCTTTTATTGGTATCTGGATCTGATTGCAACATGCTTGAATAGAATTTCTGTCTTTATTCAGCCTAATTTGAGTCATGTGTTCCCTTGTAATCTGACAAACGCCACCTTAACCTAATAATTTCTCTGGTTGGAGAGTCTCTGTGCTAGATGTCAATGACACATTCTTGCAATTAGCAATCATGTGTGAGATTGTAAAGAATCACCATGTTTCAAACATTTATCATATATATAATGGCTGCTACTGTTTAGAAAGAGCATTTTCATTGCATCTGTCCTTGGTCAATTAACTTGTAATATCAGACCTTCATATGTCTAGTTAAGAATTTACCTGATGCTTGTTATCTCTATTGTTCATTTAGCAGTTGTTTTTGAGGCTGTTCTATGTCTCTGCTGGCTGCTGCAACAGAATCCTTGGCTACCCTCTTGCTGCCAGACTATAGTTGGCAGCCTGACCTGGAACAGACTTTCTTGAAACATTGAAACAAAGGATATTTGATTTCAAGGCCAAAAACTTCATACCCTTGTTTACGATTTACCTCCAACAAAGTTGTAAACTTACTTATCTTTGCTATCTGGTATGACATAAAATTGAACTTGATCCACCTAAATCACTTGGATAAGTGTAGGATACCAGTTTAAGAGACTTATGTTAAACAATCCTGCGTTGCCTTCATCAGAACTGACTAATTTTATACTAGGTGCCTGCTTGCTTGGAAAGTCAACATAAGAAATTATACAGCTGAGACAGCTGCCTTTGACCATCCAGACTTGCCTTCAATGGGCTTATTAAGCTTTCGTTCTGATTCTATTTTGTCTATCTAGTTCTAGATACTAATGACTTGTCCAGATGAATATCTTAAAAGAATGAGTGGGTTTATTTGGCAAATCCTCAAGTTCTCTTCCCCCCCCCCCCCCCCAAACAAAAAAAAAACCCCCCAACCCCCTCTTCCAATTTTGCTAGTCACCTACTAATTATTGTACTACTTTACTGCAGATACATGTTGTTTATGCAAATTTTTTGAGAGATAAGCAGTAGCAATTACTACTTGACTGAAGAACAAGGGAGATGAAGCTATCTATTGCTTAGAAAGTGTTTCGGCAGTTGACATTTGTTCTGGAACTTATATGTGAAATTTAGGCTACATACTAATAAAAGTATTTGTAGGGTGATGTAGAACTTAAATATGATATTTTGGCAATTTTTTTAATGTAATGGACGTCTTTGGTTATTAATTGGCAAGTTTTGCTGTTTTCTTTTCATTTTTTTTTTTTTATGTAATTGATTAATTCTAGCAGGGTGAGTGTTTCATGCGGGACAAGGAGGATTCCTCCATTGACAACATGAAGTTACTAAACAAAAACCCATGCAGCGGCCACAAAAGTTGTCAACAATCAATAAATATTAGTGATGACCACAAACAAATTTTAGTGACAGCTTTGCTCCAGACATAGACATGTTCCCAAGTCCTCAATGGAAGAGCTATATTAGTTACTTTAGAATAATGGCATCACTAGAATGTAGTTCACTTACGACTTTTAATGTTGTCACTGTGCTCTCTAGTTGGTAAGTGGACGGGTTTGATGGGTTCTCGGTGGATTGGTGTTAGGTTTTTATTTAAATCGATTATATCTAACTCGTCTAAGTAAATATTGAATTGATGTTGGATTGGATTATATTGGACTAACTCAAATCCATGATTCAATATATCATTTCATATATTTTGATGCATACTACTCTATTTTGATGCATAATACTCTATTACACACATTTATGTATACAAAATGATTTGTTAACACATGTACATGATTTCATATACATAAATATATATACTAAAATACTTCCATACATATAAATACTCACTTCTTAAGCTCCATGAATGGAAACACATCATTTTCACAGTCACATACATACTAAAACACACACTGACATATTTCAATACATACAAACAGACACATACTAACTTTTAAATTGCTTGGATGGACAAACTAAGAGCAGAAAATCCTTTTGAAAAAGCAAATTGAATCATGTAAAACGCAATCAAAGAAATCACCAAATTGAACTGAAAAATTGTAGAATTCAAGCAAATGAAGTCATCCAAACATATCTTTTTCTTTTCTCTTTGACCAACATCTAAATCAATGTTAGGCAATAAAGATATTTTCCATTTAGTTGACCAAAAACAAAAAAGTTGTGCATGCTTTATGGGCAGGAAAGGATAGGCTTGCAAAATGCAAGACATTTTATAAATTATTTAGAATTTTCATTTTTTTATGCATATCGATGGCTTGGAAATTAAATAAAGGAAATGTATTTAAAATTGCATTTATAACTTATTTGAGATGACTAAAAAAATCAATTCGAAATGCTCTCAAGCTGCAAAAGAAAAAGTTATTTCATTTATATAGTATAACGGACAATTTTTACATGTTTTCTAAATTATTCATAAGCTATAAGTTTTTAATATCTTTTGTCCAAATTATGAACTAAAGTTTGTTAAAGGTTCTGCCAACCCCAATAAAAACTTATAATTTTCCATTAAAGAAGTAAATTGGTAAATTTTCAAATACTAAGAGATTTCAAATTGGTTTGTTATGACAATCAAGGAAACATAATAAAAGGGCAACTTTGGCATGAAATTTTCTATACATCCCTATTTGTAGTATTATATTTTGAATTTGATAATGTTACAAAAGTCTGAAAAAAAAAAGGAGGTAATTGATGTTTTTAATACTTCAGAGGTGCTAGGTAATATATTGTTAGAAACCGAAACCTCAACCAAGGTAGCCTATGTCGGAGTACATGGATTCATCTATGGTAGGAACCTGCGGAAGTTCCTACCGTGCAGTTGGACAGCACAGCTTGGAAGCATTCTCTACGTCTGAATTCGCGTGGCAGAGCAAAAATATTTGATGTGATTGTGGCGGCCCCCTCTCGAGAGTTTTAGAGGGGTGATTGTACGAATTTTTTTGGGGTAATGTGCAATTTCCCAGAGGAGGTTAGCGGAAAATGTGTATGGAATTTTAAAATTTGGGCCAATTTTGTACCACAATCTTTTGTAAAGTTGCATTTGTAATTGTAACTATTGCTCTTCGTAGCATGCCCAGGGTGCCGGTAAACTATTTCAACTAGTGCTAAATGCACACTCGAGTGTGCAATAAATATATGCATAATATCTATGGTGAATAAATTTTGTATAAACTTTTCTTATTGTTAAATCAAACTTTAATCTTTTTCAAAAGAATTTTAATGTCATGATTTTTCCATTGGTAGTTGTAATCCTTAGGGTTGGTTATGTTAAAAAATAAAAAGTGAAAGTAAAACATGTTTATGAATAGTTATCTTGACAACTTGTATTTAAGTAGTTAAAGTAAAAATAGTTTTTATAAGGGTTAAACATAAAAGTTTATAAAGTGACAACAAATGTTTAGACTAATCCCCCTCCTCTGACTTTTATACAGTAAAACCTCTAAATATTAATAATCTTGGAACCATACAAATTCTATTAATTTAAAGTGATATTAAGTAGTTAATAAATTAATAATTTATTAATTCATCAAGTGTGCTTACAATTCAAAGAAAACTCATTTAATCAACTAAAGCATTATTTTATTTTATAAAAAATATAAATTATACTATTAATAAAAGGAGGTTAAAAGGCTAATGAGCATAAATCAATCCATATCCACTTGATTTTGCAAGTATTATTTAATTCTTTTAATGTCTTCAACGTACATACATTACTAATATAATATTTGTATCATCAAGTGATAAAAAAAAAGATTTAGGATTACTAAATGATAGATGTTCACTTCCATTTTATTAAAATGCATACAATGACTCAAATTAACAGAATTATGTATATAAATGACAAGGAAGTCTCTTTATTATAAACAAACACAAAGTTGTCTTACATATTACATTGTTAAAATATAGCTTTCCATCCAAAAGGTGTTTGTAAATCAACCATGACTGATCAAATGCATAAGTTGATTTAAATTTCAAGAAAAAAAAAGCAAATAGACTCATATTTTAGGAAAACATAATATATAATTTTAGTAAATTATTAATTTATGATATGAATCAGACCAAATGGTTATGTAAGGTTTTCAAAAAAAAAAATTCTCTTATTATTTTATTGAAATTATTAATTTAGCTCGTTATCCCAAGTTAGCATCAAAAAAATTATTATTTAATAGAGATTCTTAATTTATCACATTAATTTATAGTGATTTTACTGTATTGTATAGACATTTGTATAAACATAAATTATTTTTGTACAAATTGGACAAATACACGTACAAGCTCGATAAATTGAGTAAATTCACTTATTGTTCACTAGGTTTGAGCTCACATGAAAGACCTTCTAATTCTTAGACAGTCTAATGTACAAATGACTGAAATTTTGAATTGGCAGTTATGAACTGCTAATCTTCTCTAAAGATTTTACGGATAAATATTTTAACCATTTCTTTTACTTAATACATGGTATTTGCAAAGCACTGTTGTCAAGTTCAATGTGTTGATTCTAATAAACCTATAAAAAAAATGTGTTGGTTCTGATAATGTGTTGTCATTTGTTCTTAAGCATAGCTATATTAGTATTTTGCTTACTTAGTTGTCATGGATGATTTGGAATTAGAATAGCTTAATGTTATGATATATTTTTTATATGGTGAACTTCAAAAACAAATTTGTATAAAGCATCCTCAGAGATCTGAAATTGAAGAAAAGAAAGATCATGTTTGCCTGTAGAAGAAAATCTTGTATGGATTGTCGAGGATAAAATGGTCAAAGTGCATTTTTTTCAAGAAGGTAGACGAAGAATGCCAAAGTAAATAGGGCGAAACATTGGCTCGGGTACAAGGTACAAGATTACGGGCAGTTGTGTAAGGAAGAGCTGTGCTTAGGGATGCATACATACATGGAAAAGAAATGAATTGTTGGATCGGAATATTTAAGAATTATATATTTGGAACAACTGTTATGCATGATTAAGAAAAACATTGAAATGACTGCATTGGATAGAAATTCATTTCCTCCATTCAGGTCGGAGGCTAATCCTCCAGGTTGGGTAGAACTTTACCCCAAAGATACCCAACAACAGTAGCACGTGAGGGTCGAACCTGAGACTTTACTATAACTACAGACGACCAGTCCCAGCCGAACTACCCACGGGGGCCAGGAAAATATGATTCTTTGACGGGATTTTTCTTCTTATATGCCCGTTCAGACATGACAGGCAAAGGAATTGAATTTTCTTTTTTCATTTAAACATCGCTGCAGCTGTGTCTATTACATCCGGCAGCAAAAAAAAAAAATGCAATGAGGTTCAAAAAAATTGCATTGAGGTCATTGCCGTGTTAGAGACACGGCGAGAACTCTTGTACAAGGAGAGAGTCATAATAATGAGGCAATCATGAGCTGATCGATTAAACGATTTACTCGACTCAGCGTTGACCAAGTTCAAATCAATATTGAGCGGTTCATTTAACCAAATGAGTTGAGTATTGATCATTTTAGTTAAGATCGATAGTTTGTCGAGTCTTATCAAGCAGTATAGTGAATTACATATATAAATACTAAGTTCTTGTATATTTTCATAATACCTCCTTTTTTAATCGAACTTGAATTCCAACTCGATTAGGGTTGAGGTTGGTCGAGCCCAAACAAGTCAAATTCGAACATTTCAAAAATCTTAACGAATCGAACTCAATCTATAGAAGTTCAAACTCAATCGAGTTGAGCTTGATATTCAACAATGCTGTATCAAGTTAAGATTGAGTTCGAGTATAACACTACTCGAGATTGACTCGATTCATTTGCACCCTAAGCACTCTCTCTTGAGATGAGACACTTTTTCGTGCAATTCCATATCTTCCAATGCATCAGCACTAAGCTCATATATTATTTCTCTTTACCTACTTTTTATTCACTTTAAAACCTGTACACGTATACAACTAGATTAGAAGAAAGATTTTAGCCAAATTTATTATCCTGGCCTCTTTCTCATAAATATGAAAGCTGAAAGTAAGATTCTCTTATTTCAGATGTCAACTACGGATTGCTGCAAAACATATAATGAAAGGGTAGGTACAAATTTAAATCTTAACAAAGAATTTAATTAAAATTGGATATAATAAGAACAAGAAATCTATACTCAATTCCCAATTCCCTCCTTTCACAAAAATAATGAGTGTGTTTGGATAGAGTATTATTTGAAATATTATTTGGAATAATTACTGTAACACTTTTTGTGATGTGATGTATGTGAGATAAAAAGTAGTTAGAAATAAAAAATGTGAATTGGGAAATGTGTTTATGATGCAAGTGAAATATTATTTGTAATGATTTTTCTTTTTTTTTTGGAACAAACAAAAGTGATTTCATTTACTTATCTAGAATATACATACAAAATTTTTCTTGTGGAAAATTAAAAATGTACATATGTATGTATGAGTTTATGTGCTTGTGTTGGTATATTCTTGTTTTTATATGGAAAATAAAAATGGACATATTTATGAAACACTTTTACTAATATAAGTAAGTACTGCAAGAAAAAATATCATTGTAAAAATGTTTCCATTGAGCAGACACGTATTTCTAAGTATAGCGTTTTAATAAATTACATCCTTTCTTTTTTTTTTTGGCAGAATATCAATTCCTAAATTACATCCTTTCTAGCTATGGTGTAAATATTGTAAGTATTAAAGACATATTTATATCTAAAAGTTTAATTAACATTATCTGCTGATATTTAAATTTTGACAAAAATCCCTTTCTCGGTCGCTTCTCTGAGACTTGAGTGCCAAAGAATGTCTTAATTGACTTCGGACCATACCAATACTAGTAGTATACAAATGTTTGCACTACAAAGTCTACAACCTAGTGGACGATAAAGATTTATTTTGCACCCTCTTCTCATGAAAAAAATAATTTTGTACCCTCAGTGAGGGCTATTTTTGTCAAAAGCAATGTAGCAGTTTATCCAAATTGCACCTGCCCTGATTGATTTTGAGAAGTTTACTGTGTTCAAGTTGTTGGTGGCTGCTAGTCAATGGCTCAAATTTTTTTTTAAAAATCCCATTCATTTATATTATGTTTCTACTTGTATGAGTTTAATAAAACCCCATACATCTTGCATTCTAGGATAATTAGCAGTTAGGTAATATTAATCTTTTATACTCCTGTATGTAACTTTCTCATGACCAATCCCTAATCTCCTAACTAAAGTAAATATCAATTAAATTACTAATCTCTAGTCTCCTAACTAAAGTAATATATCAATTAACGTCGAAGTATAATAAATGAAAAATACAGTCCACATAAAAATGTCATTGTAACATTCAAAATGCAAAATGTTATTTTAACAAACAATAAAATTTTGAGTTTCTTGTTTTCAACTATCAATCTTCTAGGAGAGGAATGGATTGGGTAGTACGGAGTGAAAAAGTATAAGTGAGAGGTGCTGAATTTGAGACCTCCTACTCATACTCAAAAAAAAAAGTTAAAAAAAAAAAACTATCAATCTTCATACTGAACTCCAATACTCCAAAGTGAGTTTTACTGTCTTTTTTTTCTTTAGAAATTCATTCACTAATACTTCTACTCCTTATTAATTATTTAAACAATTTATTCTTATTTTCATTGATTATTCTTCTTAACATCCAACTTTAGCCAAAAAAGATATGTGTGATCCTTTACTATATAATCATTACTTTAATATTTGCCTGAATTCTAGGACAATTCTTTTGAATAAAAAGCAAAATTATTCAGAATTATCTACATGGTAAGCAATGGCATAATAACATTTATCGTTGCATAATACATGGAGGATTTGTTTTGTAGAATTTGATTTTAGACTTGCCGTATATTATTGAAGCACACGGGTGTTAGTAATAGTATTTCAATGCAGAGTTTAAATTTCTTACACTTTCTTTACTTCATTTTTTTTTATTACAATCTAGTCGATTTTTCTCCTCTTGTAACCAAAAATTCTGGCTTTGTCTATGCTGCTAGCCCATATATCGTCTCTTTAGCTACACCTCAAATGTCCTATGTTGATGAAATGCAAGTATCATTATCGTAGCAAAAAAGAACCAATATATATATATAAGGTTTTTGCATTCAGCATTTCTAAGAGACCTACGAGCGAGGCCAAAGGGAACTAGGACAGTAACCATTATCCTTGGCTCTAGCCTTTTTTTAAATATATAAGAAAATTCTGGTTAGCTTTTTATTTATTTTTTATTTCCCATCATATTCAAGAATGTTACATCATTTAGTGAACATTTTTTTCCTTTACTTTTTTTCCTTCTCTTTTCCTTTTGACTTAGTGATGGCGATGTTTAGTGATTGGTTCGAATCATTTGGTGAACATTATTTGGTTATATATGGCCATTTCTACCAATTTTATGAAATTTTCTAGTCAGTGTTGGGAGCATCTGTTAAGACACTTAATGTACACCTAATTTACTATTTAAATGCACATATACACAATTAATTGCCCCTTGTATTTAAATATTGTTCAAAATTAGTTTCATTCTTGTCAAAAAAAAAAAAAAACCTCAACAGAGTGCCAAGTCATTATTTTAATTCTCAAGGTTGCGTCAAGATAAGGACTAAATGGACTAAACCTCCATGAACTTTGGAACCAATGTCACTTTACCCCCTAAACTTTCTTCATAGGCATTTTATCCCCTAGCTAATATTTTAGGAGAAAAATGCTCTTTCTATATTAATTGTTTTAAATATTTTCCCTCCTTTTTTCTTTCCTCTTGATCTTGTCCCTTCTTCCTTTTTTTCTTATTTTCTTTTTCTCATATGACTAGCCATTTTTGTCTTTCACAATTTATTCATATATTATTTTTAATTTACTTGAACTTTTAGTAGTAATAATAATCACTTATGCATGTTAGTTGTATGCAAATCACATTTCATTAGTAAAGAGACAAATAATGAGATTAAATAAAACTAAGAAAAATATTAATGACACTCTATTTGTTAAAGGCGCTTTTCTTAATTTTTTTAAATCATCTAAGAGGATAAGATCTAGGTGTTGAAAGCTAGACCATTCAGTGAACCGAAAATCTTACTGGGTCAAGGGTCAAGGGTCAATGGTTCAACCATTGGACCAATTGTAATCGAGCAATTATTCACCTGGGACGTCATAGATATGTCATAATTAATTAATATGTTATTTTTATTATTATATAGATCATTACAAACTAAAAAAAAAATAACTTTCATAAAACATGATACTTTAATAATATTAAAAATAGAAAAGCTTGTGAATTTATGAATAAAAATTGAAAAGTTTATACAAAATTTAAAATTAAGCTACAATATATATAGTAAATTGTAATAATTATTCTTAGATAGAAATATAAAAATTAATAATAAAATTTGAAGTTTTAAACAATTTAGAGCTAAATTGTAATTGTAAAAGGTGAAATGCACAAAATAGATATTGCAAAAATTTGGGATAGCTTTGTAATCTAAAATAAAATATAAGGATTAAAATAAAAATATTAGAAGGGTAGCCGGAAGTTGCACCATGTGTATCAGGAGGGGGGCCTTGTATCTTAAATTCATGTCATTTTAAATAATTTTCATGTCATTATTCTGCACAAGAAATATGATAAAATTCTTAAATTCTAAATAATTTAGAAAATTCTTAAAGATTGCCCCAGAATTTTACAACAAACATAATAGCATTTTGCACCTTGAGAACACTTCAAATGAGTTTTCAAATTTATAGTTAAGAATTTTATCTTATTCAAGTTTTCAAGCCATTGATCTAGTCAAAGAATTAGAAAACTCAAAAATTTTCTACACAATTCATAAATCCTTAATTTCATCCATAAATACTTTCAAATTAAAAAAATAAATTTTTGTTTTTGAGAAAAGCTCAAATGACTTTGTGAACATAAACATCTTGTCTATTTTATGATTGACAAACCATCAATCTAGAAAAGAAATTTATCAAAATTTAATATATTTAAAAATTTGAAAAAAAATCCTTAAATCCACCAAAAACACTTTAAAATAAAGGAATAATCTTTTATTGTCTTGAAAAACTTTGAATATATTATTAAAATACAATTTTTTGTACATTAAAATATCTACATCTATATTGTGTCCATCAAATTTACACATTTTTACAATTTATCTTTGTTTTAACATTTGATTGCATGCTTATAATTTTGGAAAAAAACTAGGACAATAAAGGGCACTTTTTGAATGAAGACATCTCCTCGTTCCAAAAAATGAGTTTTTAAATACTATGTTTTGAAATGGGTTGACAATGTTATAAAAAATTAAAAATAAGGGACGTAAGTGATATTTTTCAAAGTTAAGAGCGGCTAAATGAAATTTTTGAAAACTTCAAGGGAGGTTTGTTAAATTATCCCAATTTCCATATCACAATCAGCCGCCAGCAAAAGGAATCAATGGCCCTGCATTCGCCCCACCGTCGAACTCTTCAATTACCGTAGCCTGGTAATAGTACAAAGTACACGTGAAAGTGCACGGGAAAGTGATAATAATGATGACACTGGACATTGATTATCTGGCATCCAATTTCTGTTGGAACATAACAAAAAGGGATAATTTCACAAACCTCCCCTGAGGTTTCTGACACTTGCACTGAGACCCCTTCAGGTTTTAAAAATTACACCTAGCTCCCCTGGCAGATTATTAGGGCCCAAATCTGACATGCAGAGCACTGAAATCACCTATTTGTCCTCAGAGGATACATTTGCACTGACGTTAACTACCTACACAAATGCATTTTGAGATTTCTAATTATGTTTAACCAGAATAACAGAAATTTAATGTGTAATGAAGGTGATTAAAAAATGATTACTCCTAGGCGCCAATAGAAGATGTAATTTGGCGCCAATTTCTGATGATAAGTGATGTGACTAGGCTGATTGAACATGTCTTATAATTTGGCGCCAATTTGGCAGATAACATGTCTTATATCTAAATGCTAAGAAACGGGACAATGAAGAAGGCAATGGAACTGGTGTGAAGCTGTCTTCATCTGGTGGAAGTTAAGCTTCTTAGAAGCAGAAATTGAGGTACCAATTTTCATTTTCAGATATGCAGTACTATAATCTCTTCCGCTGTGATGAATCAGTTTGTTAAAAAAGTGCATGTTATCTGTTAAGGTATTAATCTTGATCAGTAGATGTGTCAAGAAACTAAAGATGTTTGTTGCTTCATGCAGTACTGTAAGTAAAGATGTTTCTTGAAATTTCATGCACGATGGATGCATGGAAGATGTTTTCTGGAAATTTCATTAACTTCTATTAAAAATGTGCATGAATGTATTAGCAAATATTGACTGTTTTGCTTGATCAGTAGTTTCTGTAATGCTGAAGTACGTTGATATGTAGTGAGATGTATGCTGATGTGTTTCTGGAAATTATATGTGTTTATGTAAGAATGTAAAGGCAGGAAGCATGCACTTTTATTTAATCACTACTTTGCATCCAAATCTGAAAATGTAGGATGGGGAGTATTGCTGCTGCATATGACATTGTTGTTCACTGTAATGCAAACAAAATCAGGATTCCAAATGTTGATCCAAGTGGCTACTCGTACATTAACTTGTTGTTTGATGTAACTGAAAAGGCACTGAGCAAGATAAGTGGGAATGTTAACATGATTATGCAGATGAGATGTGAAATTCCTGGAAAAAATTGCACGATGGATGTTAATGATGATTATTCTGTTAGTGAGATGTTCAAAATACATCAATCTAAGCCAGTGATTAACTTGCATGTCTCTGATATGGAAATTATCCCTGTTGATGAAGAGAATAACTTAGTAAATCCGACTACTGTGAACATGCAAGATACTCTGGTTATTAGTAAACAGAATAAGAAGACAGTAGCTATAGATGTTGATATCTCAGATGATCAGTATGGAGATTCTAGCTCTGATTCTTCATGGAGACACAATCCGTATAGTGACAATGAGGATGAATTAGTTCTGGATAGGGTCTCAAATGATGATAGTGAAGAAAGTGATACTAATTTTTCTGATTTTGAAGACAATGAAATGGAAATTGTGGTGCCTGATTCTGAAAGTGAGGAAGGGGATAATTCTAGGAGACAGTTAATAAGATCAAAGATGTGGATTTACAATCTTAAAGATGACATAGAATTTGAGAAGGGTCAATTATTCACCAATGTGGATGCATTTAGAGCTATCTTAAAAGATTATGTTATTCAAAAAGGTTTTCCACTTTTGAGATTGAAAAATGAGAGATCGAGAGTGACTGCTATATGCAATGCTGAGGGATGCCAGTGGAGAATACATGCATCACCAGTGGCTGATAATATAACTTTTCAGATTAAAAGTTACCAATCACAGCACACTTGTGTGATGGATAAACACTGTGCTGAAGCCACTTCTGATTGGATGGCCAAGAAGCTGGTTGGTGTCATGAGAGATCATCCTAATATGACCAGCAAAGGTGTAGAGGCAGAGTTGAGAAAGTATGGTGTGAAGCCAAGTAAAATGCAGATTTTCAGAGCTAAGAACAAAGCACTTAATGAAATAGAAGGCACACATGCTGAATCTTATTCTAAACTCCCCTCATATGCTGAACTGTTAAGGAACAATAATCCCAATAGCATTTGTAAAATACATTATGATAGGCCAAATCTGTTAATAGAGCCTAAATTTCTGAGAATATTCATTAGCTTTAGAGCTCAAAAGCTGGGATTCCTAGAAGGTTGTAGACCTTTTGTGGGATTTGATGGATGTTTCTTGAAGGGTCCATTTGGAGGTGTGCTTCTCACAGCGGTTGCTTTGGATGCAAACAACAGCATTTTTCCAATAGCATTTGCTGTAATTGAATGAAAGAACAAGGATACTTGGAGGTGGTTCTTCTATTACTTTCAAGAGTTCTTTGGACCATTAGACAACAACATCCCTTTAACTTTCATGAGTGATAGGCAGAAGGGACTGAATCTTGCTTATGAGGAGATATTTCCTGATGCAACTGGTAGGCATTGTTGTAGGCATATATGTAGTAATTTCAAGTCTCAATTTCCAGGAATATTACTTAGAAGTTTCTTTTGGAAGGCAGCAAAAAGTTATGATGTTGTTGGCTATAATGAAGCAATGGCAAGTATTAAAGATATTAACATTGCTGCTTGGAGATATCTGGACAAAATTCCAAGAAGTTCCTGGTTTAGGCATGTCTTCTCATCTGAACTTAAGTGTGATCATGTAACAAATAATTTCACTGAATCCTTTAATAATTGGGTTGGTGATCTTAGAGGAAAGCCTATACTGACATTAGTGGATGGTTTGAGGAGAAAGTTCATGAAAAAGTTGCACAAGAGGTACCAGAAAGGTTGCACTTTGACTGCTAATATCACTCCCAAGATTGTTGAGAAACTCACACAGATTAGCCAAGCATCAAGAAAATGTGAGATGCATATGGCTAGTGAAGATACATTCGAGATTGGTGATGGTGACAGAAGCTACATAGTTAATCTCAGCAAAAGAATCTGTGATTGTGGTGCTTTTCAGATATCTGGAATTCCATGTAAACATGCAGCATTGGGAATTATTTACAGGAGAGAAAAATTGGAACATTACTGTGAAGCCTGGTTCACGAGGGACATGTATTTGAAGGCATACTCAGAAATGATTCATCCTATTCCTGATGTGAAAAGGTGGCCTGTGATGCCTGATTTACTCCCAAAAACTGTGTTGCCACCTCCTTTGCGAAGAGCTCCTGGTAGGCCAAGAGTAAATCGAAGAAGGGAAGCTGATGAGGGAGCTTCCTCTTCACAACCAAAAAGGAGCAGCACTCTCAAGTGTGGCAATTGTGGAGCTTTTGGTCATAATAAGAGGACCTGCAAAGGACAACCTGTGCACAGAACGACTGCAAACAAAACCACAGCTGAACTGGTAGTTTCTCATTTTATCACTGAACTGCATCATCTTACATTGATTTTGTTATGTGCTACTCATTTGAAGTTGTTATCACAGATGACAAATAGGAGAGGTAGGCCAGGCAGAGGAATGGCCAGCACAGGCTTATCAGGAGCTGTACTTTGGGTATTCTGCTGCCAGTTTTATGTTTCATTTCTTATCTATTACAATTATATATGTGAAAAGGTTTCCAGGGACTCACAAGTGCTCTCATTTCACAGGATTATGCAGAAGGAGCAGTACCTATAGTTCACTCCAGTCAAGAGAGCAATCATAGTCCTACTGGTCATAATGGAGGTGTTAACGTGCAGAATAATTGTCAAACTACTGCTGCAGGCTCTAACAGAAAGGTAATAACTTGTATATTATAGCTTGTGTAAGAGAATAACAAGTTCTGTGATCTAATTTTTGCTCATTTGAACTTGATTTTCATCCTATTATGTTTACAGAGAGGAAGGCCTGCTTCAAACAATCCTTCTACTTCAACAATCAGAGGTGCTGGTAGGACCAAAAGTACTAGAATGTACTCCAATCCTCAGGTTCCAGTTCATTCGACTTCTGACATAGCTGAAAATGCTACATCTGTCAGCATGAATGCACCACCAAATATGAACTCCAATAGCATTAGCAGTACCAGCACTTTCAGTAATTGGTTTTGAGTTGCAAGTTCAGACTAGTTAGCATGTAATGATTAGTTTAGCTTCTTTTGAATTCGGTGCTGCTATTTGGAAATGTACCATAAGTTAAGACTGCTGAAATATTTTGTTAATGGGAGCTCACACTCTTTTACACTATTAGTGGTGCAATCCTCACCATCTATTCTAGAAACTGTCTTGGTAGATGGTGTTTTGTAATTCTGGATTGCATTGATGGAAATGTTATATGTTCTGTTGGCCAGAAAAGTTGCATTTTAGCATTTGTAATGTAACTGCTGCTATTGTTCAGTTGCTATTGATCAAATTAGCATACTGGTGCTATTCCCTTTCACATACAATGACTGTAAACTACTGCATACATGGATTTTACATTAGTTTATGTAGCATTCTAACTGACATAGCTGGATAACTTTTATTTGGCTTTCACCACAAAAGGCATACTACAACTGCTACATTGTTGCAGCAGATTTACATGAATTCAGGAGCTGATTGATTTTACTATTTGAATGAAAATATATATAGCTAACAGTAGCATATTGGTGATGAGCAGCACGTTTCCTAAGACACTTTGAGCTAGCAATTGTCGTTGCAATTCCACATTAGGTTCAGATTGCCTTTCTGAAATGCCAAGCACTCTAGCTCTGCTAATATCCCTTTCCCTGTTTGTGTCTTGGTTGCTTCTTCTGCTATTAACTTCTTCTTCTTCTCCTCCATCATACCATTTGAAATATCTGCATTTTGAGCAGCAGAAATACAATTTGTCTGGATTCTTTTCGCTCTCTGATATCTTCACTGTGGCCCTGCGATTGCAGTAGCAATATCTATTCTTAATACTGAAAGTTGTTGGTGAATTCCAAAATTCTGTTGGTTGGCTTGAAGAGGCCATGGAATCTGCTAAATGTTTTCAGCTTAGCCTTCTGTGACTGCTACTCATAGTCTTTTGGCTCTTGAGGATAAAATGTGCTTTCCAAATTTGCATGAAAAAATTTGGCTTGAAGAGGCCATGGAATCTGCTATTGAGGATGTTTATATGCACAATCTTTTCCAAATTTTTGGCCGTTGGAAGATTGCATCAGACCGTTGCCTATTCCTGTGCATCAGACCGTTGCCTACTGAAGAGTGCTTGGTGTAACAAAAGAACTTTTCCTAAATTACATTTATACCCCTTCAACTTTGATAATCATGTCTACCTTGTTATCAACTACCAATCTTGTACTAATAAGTTCCATTGAGGGCATTCATGGAATATAATTATCAACTCTGTCATGACAGGAATATTGGATTGCTAATTGGACTGAATTGTTACCAAAATATGAAAAGCAAGGGAGCTAGGTGTAATTTTTAAAACCTGGAGGGGTCTCAGTGCAAGTGTCAGAAACCTCAGGGGAGGTTTGTGAAATTATCCCTAACAAAAATTAACCAGGTCGAAAAAGACCACTTGTTAACCGACGGCCTTTGGTTATTGACCACCACAAATACGTAGATTATCATTTGCTACTGATACGTAGATTATTATGGATAAGAGGTCAAGAATTCGACCATATTTTTTATCATTTGCCACTAATACGTAAATTATTCAAATTCAAATGGGTGCACTATCCAATAGTAGTTTAATCTTCGTTGGTTTCCCCTGATCCAGTTGAATTCTTCCTTAAATAGATTAGAAGTAGTAGTACAGAAATTGCTGATTGACAAAAAAAAAAAAAACTACTTGTTTACCCACGCTCTCTAGTGCATAGGATCAGAGTTCAAACCCAATCTAATGCATTATAAGAAAGCATTTGCTTCCTCCGTTCTTGAAAATCTAGAAAGTACAATAATGCACTTATCTAATATAGAAGTTCGTCCCCAAGTCTCCATTGGAGCTCAATTGGACTCTTTGCTTTCTCATAGTCATAATGTAAGTTAGATTAGGAGTAGTATAGATTATTGCAGTTGTGAGAAAAAAAAAGGACTACTTGTTTACATGTATTATTTAGTACATTACTTACCCAAGAAAATACAAAGTACATAAAAAATTGGTATGCTTTAACGCTCGAAAGAATCTAATATGGTCTCAAAGTTTGTAAATGTCCTTAATTTTTGAGTTTATCATGGATAACTGTCCTCATAATGCACAACATATCGGAATTTATCTTTGCTAGTTACATAATTAGTTTAAAAATGCACAACCACCTTATTGCCAGTTCGACATTGATAAGAATAGAATAAAACTTGCAACATTTATAGGATGTTAGCCCATTTGGGCTATCATATTTACCAAACATTTAGAAATATATTATGATAGTTTCATGGTTACATGGGTTGCTTCTAGTAATTGTGCCTGTTGATGAATAGGAAATACTTATTAATCACATGACAATTATTGCAAAATTTGAAGTGGAAAATGAATACGTTATTTTAAATTTGACCAAAAGAATTACAGTATAAAGCATGATTTGAAAGTAGAAGAAAACCTAATCTATTTGAGGAGAGTCCTAAAATTCCAAATACCATCTGCGAGGATAGAGTATTTGCCTGTTAATTAGGATTTCTTGAGTCTTCTATGAAGAAACAAAATCAAAAAAAAAAAAGAGAGAAAAAGAAAAAGAAAAAGAAAATGAAGTGGCTTCCCCTGAATGCTTTTAACGTCAGTAGACCACAGTCTACAAAAGGTTTTGTAGCCCTATAGGTCCTTGGTTGATTCTCTGCTTTTTTGAATCTTCCACTTCTTCATTCTATCCCCTGTCGCCAACTCCTTCAGTTCCTTTATTAGTCCCATCTCGAACGTATCAAGAAGAGAAAAACCCATTTTCTGTGGTACTGTTAGTGTATGCTGGATCCACAACCAAATCAATAATGTATTAGGAGAGTCGGAGATATCTTCTACTCCATCTTTCAAAAAGTACATCTTACAATCGACAATGGACAGCGTACATCTTTCACTTGGATTGGTATTTTCTGGATATTTTGAAAAATAAATATATCGTAATGATTTGATGTATGTGAGATAAAAATTTTTTTTAAAATATATTTAAAAAATATAAAATTTGTTTAGAAAATAATGACAATCCAAACATGCATAACAGAAATATGGGATAATGTAAATTTAAGATTGTTAAAGATTGGAAGACATAAAACCGTTAGTGAGGGATAGTTTTCTTGGATTTTTCAAGGTGACGAAGAAATTGATGTGGAAAAAAAATATAAATTAAATCACAGGGAGGTATTTTAGGACAATCAAAGGGAAAAATTGCTGCCATTATACTATTAGGTCTATTTTGTTACATAAAAGGTTAAAATAGGGGCGGTAAGTGTAATTATGGGAACCTGAGTGGATGTTCCTGCAATTATACTAAATCTCAGGGGAGGCACATGAAATTAACCCTAAAATTAGAAAGCACGTGAAAAATTGCTGCCAGTATACTATTGGATCTATTTTGTTACATAAAAGGTTAAAATAGAGGAGGTAAGTGTAATTATTGGAACTTGAGTGGATGTTCCTGCAATTATACTAAATCTTAGGAGAGGTGCTTGAAATTAACCGTAAAAACAATGGAAAAGTATGGGATCAAGTCCATACAAAGTCAACGGTTAAAAATGTATTTGACGGCTTGGAGGTTGAGTGGTAATGAAGAAAAAAGAAAGTGGGGTAAAAAGTTACCTTTGAAAGTGATATTGGAGCAAATGAATGGTAGCAAAAGGGACTGAGAAACAATCTGTCCAGAGAACATTTAGTGGCCATCTAATCCTGTAACAAATTGGTGGAATCCAATTGGGGTGAGTAATCTGAGAAGAGTTAACAAAGGAAATGTAACCATAGGTGATCTCAGGAGAATTTATAAAAGGAAGCAAACCAGCAAATGGCTAGTACAAATATCTCCAGAGCGTACCTAATAGCAGTCAAATCTTGTAGGATGTTGGTAGAATATATATAATTGAATCGAAGCTATATTGGTGACAAGAATTAGGAAAATAAAATCAGCCAATAGACATTAGATGCAAATTTTTTTTGCACAGATTTTAGGAAATAATGGAGCAATAGGAAACAAAGGAGAACTGGTATAAAACTAGTGTAATTTATCGATATAGCGCAATTTAATTGGCACAAGTAGTGGTTACAATGATTAGGAAAATTGGGGTAAATAGCTTAAGAAGGGTTAACAAAGGAAATTCAACTAAAGAAAGAAGAGTAAGAAAGGGGAATTAACCAAAAAATAGTAAGTGTAATTTGATGGAGAGGGTATTTAATACTATATCACTTTTTTAATGTAATATATGTGAGTAAAAAGATAGTTGAAAAATGTGTTGATAGTGCAAGAAAATAAATTTTAACAAATAAAATACTATTCAAATAAACTAGCCACGGGGGATTAAGTGTAATATTGGTTTTGTATACGAATAGGGATAAATAGTTTAAGAAGCGTTAACAAAGGAAATCTAACTTAAAAAGAAAAGAGCAACAAAGGGAAATTAACGAAAAAATAGTGAGTGTAATTTGATGAAGAGGGTATTTGATGGTGGATTAATGTTGTAGAACACTGGTAAAAAATCAGGCAACAGACATTAAACATAAATTTGTTACTGTATACTGCGTTGTAGCCTATGCATGTATGTATGTGTGTATGTCTATATATATATATATATATATATTGTTGACCTTGGTTGATCAGTCCTTGGTTTTGATGATTAACAAACCAAAATGTAGATTTGGACTAATATTTTTATGTGAGAAATCTGTTAGAACAGGTCATTGATCCAAAAGAGAATCGAAAAGATTTGAATCAAAGAGAAGTTAAGAAATATGAAGGTTCGGACGTAGAGGATCGGACGCTCGATAGAGGATCGGTCGTCCGACTGACGACGATACTCTTCGGACGCTTGGATCGGACGCTTGGATCGGACGCTCATTCATTGCTTCGGCCGTTTGACACAAAAAGAATGAACGTTGAACATTCTGACTTCTATCGGACGCAGGGTTCGGACGCAGAACAAATTGTTCGGACGTCCGATAGATGGTTCAGACGCATGGTTCGGACGCAGAGCAAATGGTTCGGACGTCCGACAGGCCAACGGCTAGTTTCGACAGCATTTAATATTTGACCGTTGGAGAGCCTTTTGGAGCCATTTCTCACCTTCTATAAATACCCCAAAGCACAAGAAGACACAGACTTTTGGCCAACACTATATACAAGCTTACAAGTGAGATCATTGAGTAGAAATATTCTTTGTTGGTTGTATAAGGGGTTGGGAAAGTTGGGTTGTGAGGTTGCTCAAGTGAAGGTTACTCTCTAGGAGGAGTAAAACCTTGGTGTAGGTGAACCTATCACTTGGAGTGGTAAAACCTTGATAAAGGTTGTCTCACTTGTATAAAGTAGTTCTTAATTGAATGGGTAAGCTTTCAATTGTAGCTAGTTGAGGGTTTACTTGGAGAGTAGTAAAATTCCTTTGCTCAACCAAAGTATGTTTGGGGTGAGGAAGGAGTGAGCCTTCACTTGTACAAGTTGGTTAGCACTACCATCAATTGAAAAAACTATTTGGTGGATTCAACTCCAAGTTTGGAAGAAGTTTGGGAGTTTGATTGGTTTGAATTTCTTTTACTTTATTGTTACTCTATTTTTGTGCTTTAAAATTGCTTATATTCTTTGTCATTGTATTTACTTGACTACTTGTCTGGTTGAGTATTTTGGTTGTATTTGGTTGTATCGGGGCTTACAATTGGTATCAGAACTTGGTCTCCTAGAGATTAAGCTTAACCGCTTAGAGTAAAGATCATGGCAACCATAAAAGTTTTCTTTTTAGAAGGGCAATCTATTGATAGACCACCTATGTTTAATGGTTCTCATTTTAGCATGTGGAAACAAAGAATGATGATTTTCTTACAATCCGTTTATATTGAATTATGGTATGTGGTAGAAGATGGTCCTTATGAAGATAGAATAGTTGACTCTACCACTAATTTGAATAGATTAAAGACTAGACAAGAATTGAATGAAAAAGACAAGAGATATCTTTCTTTGAATGCCAAGACCATGTATATATTGTACAATGCATTAGATGTAAATGAATCTAGTAGGATTAAAGATTGTAAATCAGCTAAAGATATTTGGGATAAATTGTGTGAATTTCATGAAGGTAACCAAGATATTAAAGAACAAAAGAAATCTTTGCTTGTTTCTCAATATGAATTTTTCAAAATGCATCCTCTTGAAAATGTTGATAAGATGTGTAGTAGATTTTGTGACATTATTCAAGATCTTAAATTGCTTGGAAAAGAATATTCTTTGGGTGAGAAAAATAGAAAGATTTTGAATGTCTTGCCAAAAGAATGGAAAAACAAAATAAATGCTATAGAAGAGGCAAAGGATTTAAATTCTATGTCCATTGAATCTCTTGTGAATTCCCTAACCTCTGATGAATTAGAGCTGAAATTCAAAGTGCAAGAGGAAGAAAATGCAAGAATGTATAAGAGAGGCATAGCTTTTAAAGCCTCTCAAGTGGGGGATAACCCATCCTTTATGGGTAATGAAAACATGGAAGTGGACAATGATATAACTCCTCACATCAAAAGTTTCAAGAAGATCTTCAACAAGAGAAGTTCAAGAGGAGATTGCAAAATTACATGGGATTAATGCAATTCAAAAAGAGAAAAAGAAGAGTTGACCCAAATGACACTAATGGCCTTTGGAGAAGATGAGGTAAATTCTTATCACTCTTCTAGTGATGAAGATAATGAAGATGATGATGTGCAAATTCTTATGATTAAAATGCATAAAAGTTTGAGAGAATCTTATGCTAAAAATAAAGATTTAAAAACAAAAATAAATGATTTGTTGGAAGAAAACTCCAAACTTTTTCAAGAAAACAAATGTTTGAGAATGGAAAATGATGATTTAAAAAATCAAAAAGGTGTTTTTGATTGCAAAAATAATTTGAAAAGGAAGTTGGAAGAGAAAACAAAGTTTTATGAAAAAATGTTGGAGGAACAAAATTTGTTAAAGAAAAAAATTAATGACTTGAACGAGTTTCTCCAAAATGAAAAATAAAAGTTTTCTCAAACAAAATAAAGCAAATCTTTTCAAGGCACAAATAAGTTTGCCATGATAAGAAGTAAGAAAATTAGTTGCATTAAATCCACTTATGTGCAAAATACTTCTATCATGTGTCACTTTTGTTGCCATTTTGGACATATGCAAAATGATTGCTATGTAAAGAAAAATATGAGAAAAGGTATGAAATCCATGTGGATTGCTAGATCATGTTGTACTAACTCCCAATGACCCTATAAAAAATTACAATTGGTATTTTGAAAGTTTTGACATTTTATGTGGTCTTGATTTGAAAAATAAAGGGGGAGTAGGATTTATTGAAATTTCTTTGTATGTTGGCATTTTCTAAGGGGGAGTTTTATTTGAACTTATTTGATCAAAGAAATCTTCATTTTGTTTGTCATCATAAAAAAGGGGGAGATTGTTGACCTTGGTTGATCAGTCCTTGGTTTTGATGATTAACAAACCAAAATGTAGATTTGAACTAATATTTTTATGTGAGAAATCTGTTAGAACAGGTCATTGATCCAAAAGAGAATCGAAAAGATTTGAATCAAAGAGAAGTTAAGAAATATGAAGGTTCGGACGTAGAGGATCGGACGCTCGATAGAGGATCGGTCGTCCGACTGACGACGATACTCTTCGGACGCTTGGATCGGACGCTCATTCATTGCTTCGGCCGTTCGACACAAAAAGAATGAACGTTGAACATTCTGACTTCTATCGGACGTAGGGTTCGGACGCAGAACAAATGGTTCGGACGTCCGATAGGTGGTTCGGACGTATGGTTCGGACGCAGAGCAAATGGTTCGGACGTCCGACAGGCCAACGGCTAGTTTCGACAGCATTTAATATTTGACTGTTGGAGAGTCTTTTGGAGCCATTTCTCACATTCTATAAATACCCCAAAGCACAAGAAGACACAGACTTTTGGCCAACAGTATATACAAGCTTACAAGTGAGATCCTTGAGTAGAAATATCCTTTGTTGGTTGTATAAGGGGTTGGAAAAGTTGGGTTGTGAGGTTGCTCAAGTGAAGGTTACTCTCTAGGAGGAGTAAAACCTTGGTGTAGGTGAACCTATCACTTGGAGTGGTAAAACCTTGATAAAGGTTGTCTCACTTGTATAAAGTAGTTCTTAATTGAATGGGTAAGTTTTCAATTGTAGCTAGTTGAGGGTTTACTTGGAGAGTAGTAAAATTCCTTTGCTCAACCAAAGTATGTTTGGGGTGAGGAAGGAGTGAGCCTTCACTTGTACAAGTTGGTTAGCACTACCATCAATTGAAAAAACTATTTGGTGGATTCAACTCCAAGTTTGGAAGAAGCTTGGGAGTTTGATTGGTTTGAATTTCTTTTACTTTATTGTTACTCTATTTTTGTGCTTTAAAATTGCTTATATTCTTTGTTATTGTATTTACTTGACTACTTGTCTGGTTGAGTATTTTGGTTGTATTTGGTTGCATCGGGGCTTACATATATATTACTGGTAAAGGCCTTCTGGAGCATGCTTCCGCTGTGTGTCCTCTTTTCTTTGTTAAATGGTATGCATATTTCAGTATCATTAGGTGGGCCACTATATTCAAATCCATTGGGGATAGGGACATAATGACAATAAATGGTAGGAATGAATGGCATATTATAAGCGGACAAGAGCAAAGTAAGGCAGGTGAAAATGTGGGTACAAATCGGAGAAGAGAGCAAGCCAACAGGAGGACAACGAAAGAACCCATAGTATTCATAAGTGTAGAAATTAAATCAAGATTGTTATTTGTTGGTTTCTTAATTATGTTCAGTTGGTTGGAAATTAGTGTAGTCTGAGTCCGTGTTTGATTAGTCTGAGTTCAAGTCTAATTAGAACAGTTGGTGTCCAATTCCGAAGTTGTCTTGATTCATTAGTCAGTTCAGACTTCAAGTCCTTATATAATTTGGAAACTTAGTGGTCCTTATAAATTTGTATTAGTCTACTTCAAATTGAGATGAAGTGTCGAGTGTCGAAATTTGAGAAGTAAAAGATTAATTGTTGCCTCCTGAAGCTTTGTTGGCTTCTGTCCTCATATCATTTCCTTTACTTTTGTTTCTTTATTGTTTCCGCTACCTTAATTATTTCTTTGGTTTTGAGGTTTACCTTGATTTATTTATCCTATGGGTTATATTCCTACAAAAAAGGTTCCAGAGCTTTGCATGAGATCCTGAGAAATTGAAATATGGATCAAATTATTTGCAAAATTGTTATGTTTTTATCTTTGATGGTAAAAACGATTTTGAGACTTGGAGGATGATGATGGAGCATTTTTTCAAAACTATTGAAATTTGGAATATTGTTGAAATAGGATACACGGAACCGACAACAGGTATGGAATCATCAAGCGATGCAGTTAAAGAATTAGAGAGGAATGGACAGTTGAATTGCAAGGCAATGCACTATCTCAATACTCAAGTCCAGTTGCATGTTGCCAAAAAATTCATACATGTAAAGTCGGCAAAAGAAGCTTGGACAATTTTGGTGAACTTAAATCAAGGTGCTGCTAACACGAGAAAAATTAGATTGCAGGAACTCAGGAGACAATTTGAGTTGACCCAGATGAAACCCACAAAGTCAATTAAAGATTTTATAGGCACAATTAAAAAAATTTTCAATGATATGGAGTCCAATGGTGAGAATTTAGAAGAAGTTAGAGTGGTTGAAAAAGTCTTGTAATCTCTAACTGGCAAATTTCATACCAAGAAATGATCCTTGAAATCACAAAGGACCTTGATAAATTGTCGCTTGCTGAATTGGAAGGTAAATTGCTGACATATGAGATGTCCTTGAATTAGCAGTCATAAGATATAGTAAAGAATGTGTTACAAGCTAAGGTAGATCGCCCAAAAGGAAAAGAGGAGATGAATTGTATGGACACAAATCAAAAGGATTAGAATTTCAGAGGCAGAGGACGTGGATGTAAAGGTAACTTTCGTGGTCGTGGAAGAGGTAATTATTCTTACCTAGAAATAATTGTAATATGTATCAAAAAAATTATTAACAACAGAATAGAATAAATAATTTTCAAAGGCATGATAAAATTATCAGAATGAATATTGGTCTAATAAAGAGGTGCATGCTAAAGTGGATGAAAATAGTGGTGATAGACAGGAGACCTTGCTGTTTTCTAATTCTGCAACTGAAGAGCCATAAGAGTTGAGTTGAATCGAGTCATAAGAGTATATTTGAGAGAAAGTCTCATAGTTGAGATTTATGAGTGGTCGAAAGTGAAAAGCTACAATTTGGTATTGTTATTATTGGGTTTTGGATTAAATAAATTATTGAGTTTTTGTTATATGTTAATTTTCCCCCTCTTCCCACATATTTTTATATGTGTCGAAATTGTTTCCGCTATGTGCGTAATTTTTCTTGCCAACAATAAGAAACACGGGTAAACCAGCAGAACAGACCAGGTAACGATACAACACAAACTGTTCATCAAGCTTTTTCCCCTTTTAAAGAGTAGAGAATCTCATAATGATGCTTCCATAGCAATTTTTGCCCATCGGCGCCACTTAATACTCTGTTGCAACAAAGAACTCTGTTATTTTCAACTCAGAACAACCAACTTTTGATGCCATCCATCTTCTTCATCGTTCTCTATTTCTTTTATTTGAACAAAAAAACACAGAGTGACTTCAATCAAAAGAACCCATGCGTCTAATCCAAAAATGAAAAACTTTTGGGTATTTCTACCCAATCGTCCACGCTACCAATATCAACAACCTCCATCTTCATGAATTCAGTCTCAGGACCTCCCGTCGCCTCCTCCTTCCATATCATGAACTCCGCCACACCACCACCACCACCCTCCTCCTCCTTCACCACCACCTTACTACCACTACATCACCATCTTACTTCTTCTAGATCACCTTTCTCCTCCCTGTTCCATTCATTCTACTTTTTCATCATCATCACCACCACCACCACCACCTCTGATCCAGTGAGAAATTGAGGTGGTGGTTGAAACCCCTCCACCGAACTTTCCTCCAAACTCTCCTAGAACCTTTGTCACCATACCTTATGATCCTATTCTTGTTTGGTGGAATAATCTCTATTACTCTGATGTATGTTTTAATAATTTTTTTTTTGTTATTTTTAGTTTGATATCTCACTAATGCTTTCCATTTTTTGTGTAGCGGGCACCTTGTATTCTTGGTTGCATTTTCATTAAATCAGTTATGACTTATGTCGCATGTTCTGTGACTATCTTAGCCATACTTCCCACCGGCTAATTAGCTGCATTATACACTTTTATTATTATGATGATCATGATTTTGAACATTGGTGTGTTTTGTTGGATATTTTTAAAATTTGATCAGTTGCAAGATAGGGGCTCATCTTAGGACTCGACATAAGACCCATCACTGTCTGGTTCCTGTAATGTTCAGAAGTTGTTCAAGTCTATTTGGCACCATTTCATATTTTTAACAGTTAATTACCGTCTAAATGGTGTTTAAACATCCAAAAACTATTTGAATATTTGCATTGATGTTGATGACCCTATTGACCAACATAAATACACAAATCAGTGGTGAAAAGTTGCAACTCTTAATTATTCTCAATTTCAACTCTATAAAAGTCTAGTAGGGGTGGTTTGCTGCAGAAAATTATTTTCCTACTATTGGAATTCTTTGTAAAAATACATCATAATTCAAGTAGGTTTGTCTAATTTTATGTAAGAGTTAAGGCAAATATTCTTCAAATTATTCTAAGGGTTATTTGTCCAAGATCTATGCACACAAAATTCTGGACAAATAAAGTCAAAAGGAAAGTGATATTGAGTCACGATTTGAAATCTTTTTGCATCACTTTCTTTTACTTTTAGCCATTTTCCCCTTGTATTATCCTCAACAATGTTTAGGCTTTATTCTTTCTGCATAATAATGGCAAGTTCATTGAAAGAATTAGCAACCAATATTGTGAAATTTGATCGATTTGATGAAGGAAACTTCATAAGGTGGTAAAAACGAGTTCGTTTCCTTCTCACATCCCTACAAGTGGTCTATATATTATTCATTTTAAAACCACTCATTGTCAATCTTGAGGAAAATACTCTTGATGACATTCGAAAGTAGGAGAACGATGATGAGATTTGTTGCCGACATATTTTCAACGTTATGAGTGATGGACTGTTTGATGTGTATTACACTATTGTTATCACAAAGGAACTTTGGGACCGGTTAGAGGTAAAATACATGCGTGAAGACACAACAAGTAAGAAATTCCTTGTTTCATCTTTTGATAACTACAAGATGGTAGATAATAAACTTATTATGGAACAATTTGTTGAACTTGAAAGGTTTTTAACCATTATAATCAACACAACTTACACATGGATGAAACAATTATTATGTGTTCCATTATAGATAAATTACCACATTCTTGGAAAGATTTTAAGAGAGACTTCAAGTATAAAAAAGGGGAAAATCTCTCTTGAGGCTCTTGCTAAGTCCTTTCATTTAGAAAGAAAAATTCACATGCAAGAAACGAAGGATAATCAAATTCTTGAAAAGTATAAAGACTCTACTACAAAAGTGCATGTGATTGAAGAGCGATAATCAAGCAAGTTCCAAGGTAGCAAGAGAGGCCAACAATCAAAGAATCAACCCAAAAATAACAAGAAAATGAAGAAAGGCAAATGCTTCTATTGCAAAAAGGAAAGACACTACAAGTTCGAATGCAAAATCCTTCAAAACACGAAGAAGAAGCAAGATTTTTCCAATAATACAACCAAAAATTTAGTTGTTATGACTTCTGAAGTCAACTTGTTAGAAGATGATTTTGTTTGGTGGGTTGATTCTGGTGCTACATGTGACGGCCCCACTTTCCCCTAAGGCGAATCAAAGGGTTCGGCGGACCGCTTGTCCAACTCTCGCCAGGACTCAATCAGTCATACCTCAAGCAAAACCGGAAGAAAACCACAAGAACAAGTATACTAACAATCCTCAACTTAAAGCAAAATTTATATACATTTCTATCCCAAAAGGGAGTACAAACTCAAATCTACAAAGGTTCTTCAATTCTTTAAACATCCAACCCGTGCCAAAGGCTAGGGCAAGAATCAATACAAAATTCAAAGAACTAGACTAGACTAGTCTATACAGAACTCTCGTCCTTGCTCGCTTTCCCCTGCTAAGGAAAACAAAACTAAAGGAATGAACTAAAAGTTCAGTGAGCCTCTGAACACATAAGTAAACAAGAAGTCCAATGCATTAACCATAGATAACCAATAATTCAAGAACATTTACAATATAAAGCAGTAATAACACATTCATTAAAAGGATACGTGCTCACATGGAGCCATTCATTCATTCATTCATTCTCCTTTTATTTCCTTATTCCTCCAATCATTTACAAATGCATTTTTGTAAGTAAAACCCTTTATTCACATTGCCACTCGTTCATTTATTTCATTCATTTCATTTCACCCCCTCCTGAACGTTGGCCAGGCTCCACCCGATTACAAGGTAATACTCGAGTATACCAAACGTTCACCCAGGGTCACCAAATCGCCCGACCAAGTCCGCTTCTGGCTCGAGTCGATCGATAACGAAGGGCAAGGCCCAGTTCAGCCAAAAGACTTACATTCATGCACATATAATCATTCAATTATTAAAAATTTCACATTCATTTAGATCGAGTGTGATAAAGTATACACTCGCCTAGAAAACTCATTTTAGCAATCGTTGAAAGCATTTAACATTCAATCCAATATTCATAGCAAGCTACATAGTCAGGAGAAACATAACAAATAAGGAACACTCACTTATTTACGCAAAATAACGTTCAAAATATCCTTCCGGATAATGCCCTCAGTCACCGATGAAACCTAAGATTAAGTAAGAGAGAATATTACAGTGCATCTAGCAAAACAACTAGGTGAAATTTAAGAAAATTCGACTAACTACGAGTAGAACGTATAAAGATGACTTTAAAAGTGAAAAGAGGACATTTAGATCTGAGGACGGAAATAACTAAGGGTTTCACGAATCAAACACAAATCTAAACAAAAAAGGTTATAGAAAATTCCAACGAAAAACACTTGGACCGAAGACAAATTAGAATCCAGCTAGATAGGTTAAAGAAATATTTTTTCTGAATCGTTTATGTAGCTCAAGATCAACATATATTCAAGTAGATATTATATAACAAATGTATTGATGAAAATCATGTAAAAAGGAGGACAAAATACCATAATTTCACACTTAAAACCTCACTTGAAAGTAGTTTTCTCATGGCCGAAAAAATCCTAATTCATATCTCTTTATTTTGGTAAGAAATAAGTAAACATTTGAAGTGTCAAACTGAAGAGGTATTATATTTTAAAATGGTAAAACGGTCGCGATATTCGCCAAACAAAAATATATAAGTTCGAATAGAAAAGTAGCTCCTCGAACACCTTTCGAGAGAACCGACGTAGTTCTCAATGAAGTACGTCCACTTGACACGAAAAACACATTTTCAAATCCACTTTAACTCAGTCATATGACAAGAAAATAAACGGGCAACATTTCCCCCTAAATGCTTCTATTGCAAAAAGGAAAAACACTACAAGTTCGAATGCAAAATCCTTCAAAACAAGAAGCAAGAAGCAAGATTTTTCCAATAATGCAACCAAAAAATTAGTTGTTATGACTTCTGAAGTCAACTTGTTAGAAGATGATTTTGTTTGGTGGGTTGATTCTGGTGCTACACTACATATTTACAACAATAAGGTGTTCTTGAAATCTATGAAACTAGCAAATGAAGGCATCATGATGTACATGAAAAATTTTATCATCATTTCGGATCAAGGAGTTGGCGAAGAAGAATTAAATTTCACTTCTAAAAATGTTGTAACTTTAACTGATAATGACCAATTAGAAATAATTAGATCTATCAATACCAAGTCGTAACTTATGGTAAAATTGGTAATTATGAGAATGAATGTTGATCTAATAAAGAGGTGCATGCTAAAATGGCTGAAAATAGTGATGATAGATAGGAGACCTTGTTATTTTCTAATTCTACAACTAAAGAGTCATAAGAGTTGAATTGAGTGGAGTGATAAGAATAGGTTTGAAAGAAAATCTTACAGTTGAGATTTATGAGTTGTCGAAAGTAAAAAGCTACGACTTGATATTGTTAATATTGCGTTATGGATTAAATAAATTATTGAATCTTTATGATATGTTAAGTCTCCTTCTTGTTGATTTTAGTCCCTAAATTTTGATGTTTACAAAACAAATATATGATATTAATATCTCTTCAAGATATACTTTCAACTATGAAGCAAATCAGATTCAAAGATCAAGTACAATTGAAAGAAACAAAGATTGCTGAAAGCTGTCGGACGCTTGCGAAAACAGGACCGGACGTCCGATAATCATTGCGCAACTTCGGACGCATGAAGAACTCTACCACCGGACTTCTGAAGAAATTACGACATTCCCTCTAGCTTACTGATTTCGATCGGACTCAAAACATTAGAGTACCGGACGTCTGATAAATAATGCGGCACTTCAGACGCAAAAGATTAGAGGTACCGGACGTCCAAAAGAACTGAAAAAAATTTCTCATGTTTATCATCTGCTTTCAGACGTAAGCATCAGAGACACCGGACGTTTGAAAGAATTAAAGAAATTTTTTCAAGGTCACTACCTGCTGTTGGACGCAAGTATCGGATGTACCGGACGTCTGATACTCCCAACGGCTAGTTGACTCTTCAGCTATTTTCTATCTGCTGGAAGTATTAATGAATTACTTTCTCGATCTTATATAAATAGTGCATGGTCAGAAACTTCAAACAACTTTTGCAGACTAAAGATACAAAAGATATAGAGTAGTTTTAGTGAGAAAACACTCTCCAAGGAAGATTTGTAGTATTAGTGGTGTGAAATTCATTGTAAACTTTTCATTTGTAAGTGAATATTTCAATTGTATAGCTCTGTGAGGGTTGTCCTGAGGGATAGTAAAACTTCCTAACTTGACTGAGTGAGACTTGGGACAAGGAGGAAGTAAGTCTTCCTTTATACACAAGATTGGTTGTATTTCATCAATTTGAAGAAATTTGTTTTGTGAATTGAATTTCGAGCTCAATACGAGTTTGGTAGTCAATTGGTTTACAACTCTTCTCTTCTTATTTATTGATTATTATCTTATGATTCTTAAATTACATATCTTTTCTATTTCTCTCAAGTGATATTGTTCCTTCATTGATTGGTTCATTGTATGATCACTTAAAAAGAGAATAAATTTCATATTGAGCAAAAAAAAGTACCCATAATTTGATTAGTTTTTAAATTACCTAATTCACCCCCCTATCAGGTTGTTTTCGATTCTTACACTTCTATTCTCACATAGTTTTATGTATCAAAATTGCTTCCGCTGTGCACGTAATTTTTCATGCCAACAATAAGAATTACGAGTAAACCAATAAAATAGACCATACAATATCACAATATAAACTATTCATCAGACTTTTTCCTCTTTTAAAGAGAAGGTAATCTCATAATGATGCCTCTATAGCAATTTTTGTCCATCAACGCCACCAAATACTCTGTTGCCTTTAGTTCAGACAACCAGCTTTTGATCTCTTTCACCTCCTCCATCGTTCTCCATTTCTTTTATTTGAACAAAAAATTACAGAGCGACTTCCGTTAAAAGAACCCATGCATCTGATCCAAAAATAGAAAACTTTTGGGTATTTCTACCCAACTGTCCACGCTACCAACATCAACAACCTCCGTCTCCATAAATTCAATATCAGCACCTCCCGCCGCCTCATCCTTCCACACCATGAACTCCGCCACACCACCACTCTCCTCCTCTTCCCTCACCACCTCACTACCGCTACAGTCACCATCTTACTTCTTTTATATCACCTTTTCTCCTCCTTGTTCCATTCATCCTGCATTTTTATCATCACCACCACTACCATCACCTCTGATCTAGTGAGAAATTGAGGTGGTGGTTGAAACCCCTCCACTGAACTTTCCTCCAAATTCTTCTCCAAACCCTTCTAGAACCTTTACCATCACACCTTAAGATCCTGTTTTTGTTTGATGGAATAATCTCTATTATTCCGATGTATATTTGAATAATAAATTTTTTGGGTGATTTTTAGTTTGATATCACAGTAATGCTTTCTATTTTTTATGTAGCAGACACCTTTTATCCGTGGTTGCATTTTCATTGCATCTGTTATGGGTCATGTCGCATGTTTTGTGGCTATCTTAGCCATACCTCGTACCGGCTAATTAGCTGCCTTATACACTTTTATTATTATGGTGATCATGATGTTGAACATTTGCGTGTTTTGTTAAATATTTTTAAAATTTGATTAGTTGCAAGATGGGGGCCTGTCTTAGAATCCGGCATAAGACCCATCAATGTCTAGTTCCTGCAATGTTTAGAAGTTGTTTTGACACCTTTTCATATTTTTGACAGTTAATTGCTATCTAAATGGTGTTTAAACATCAAAAAACTATCTAAATATTTGTATTGATGTTGAGAAACCTTTTGACCAATACAAATACACAAATTAGTGGTCAAAAGTTGTAAGTCTTTTTCATTCTCAATTTCAACTCTATAAAAGTTTAGTAGGGGTGGTTTGCTGCAGAAAATTATTTTCCTACTAATAGAATTCTCTGCAAAAACACACTTTAGTTCAAGTAGGTTTGTCTAATTTTGTGCAAGAGTTAAGGCAAACACCCTTCAAATTATTATAAAGGATATTTGTCCAAGATCTATACACACAAAATTCTGGACAAATAAAATCTAAAGGAAAATGATATTGAGTCACGATTTGAATTTTTTTTGCATCACTTGTTTTATTACTTTTAGCCATTTTTTCCTTGTATTATCCCCAATAATCTTTAGGCTTTATTCTTTCTGCATAACAATGGTAAGTTCATTGAAGAAATTAGCAATCAATATTGTGAAATTTGATGATTTGATGGAGGAAACTTCATAAGGTGGCAAAAACAAGTTTGTTTCTTTCTCACATCCTTGCAAGTGATTTATGTATTAATCACTCCAAAGTCACTCATTGTCAATCCTGAGGAAGAGACTCTTGATGACATTCGAATGTGGGAGAACGATGATGAGATTTATCGTGGACATATTCTCAATGCTATGAGTGTTGGATTATTTGATGTTTATCACACCATTGCTACCATAAAGGAATTTTGGGGCCAATTACAGGCAAAATACATGCGTGAGAACGCAAGAAATAAGAAGTTCCTTGTTTCATCTTTTAATAACTATAAGATGGTAGATAATAAACTTGTTATGGAATAATTTGCTCAACTTGAAATATTGCTTAACCATTATATTCAACACAACTTACACATGTACAAAGCCAATATTATGTGTTCTATTATAGATAAATTACTACTTTCTTGAAAAGATTTTAAGAGAGAGTTCAAGCATAAAAAAGAGAAAATCTCTCTTGAGACTCTTGCTAAGTCCTTTCGTCTAGAAGGAAAAATTTGCATGGAGGAAAAGAAGGATTATCAGATCCTTGAAAAGTATAAAGATTCTACTACAAAAGTACATGTGATTCAAGAGGGACAATCAAGCAAGTTTCAAGGTAGTAAGAGAGAATAACAATCAAAGAGTCAACCCAAAAATAACAAGAAAAGGAAGAAAGACAAATGCTTCTATTGTAAAAAGGACACTACAAGCTCGAATGCAAAATCCTTTAAAACAAGAAGGAGAAACAAGATTCTTCCAATAATGGAAGCAAAAATCTGGTTGCTGTGATTCTAAAGTCAACTTGTCAGAAGATAATTTTGTTTGGTGGGTTGATTCTAGTGCTATACTACACATTTACAATAATAAGAAGTTCTTCAAATCTATGAAATAGGCAAATGAAAGCACCATGGTGTATATGAAAAATTTTACCACCATTCCAATTTAAGGAATTGGTGAAATAAAATTAAAGTTCACTGCTGGGAATGTTGTAGATTTAACTAATGTACTCTATGTACTGAAAGTTAGAAAGAACTTAGTGTGTAGTTTATTGAACAAATTTGGCTTTAGACTTGTTTTTGATGCTGACAAGTTTGTTTTATCTAAGAGTGGTATGTTTGTAGGTAAGGGTTATCTTTGTAATGATATGTTCAAGTTGAATGTACTTGCTATAACTAATAATAAGAATAATGTTATTTTTGTATATTTGGTTAAGTCTTTCTTTAGTTTATGTCATAATAGACTTAGTCATGTTAATTGTAAAAGAATGCATGAAATGATGAAATTTGATCTTTTGTCATGTTGTGACAAAAATGAAGAGAAATGTAACACATGTATGTTAACAAAGGTCACAAGAAGTCCATTTCTGAAGATTGAAAGAACTTCCAAAATGTTGGATTTGATTTATAGTGATGTATCTGACTTACATGGCACACCTACTTTAGGAGGAAATAAGTATTTTGTCACATTTATAGATGATTTCTTAAGATATTTGCTATATTTATTTGTTACATTCAAAAGATGAAGTCATGCATAAATTTAGAACATATAAAAGTAAAGTTGAACTTCATCTTGAAACATTTGTGAAGTGTTTAAGGTTCGATAGAGGTGAAAAATACTATAATATCAGCTTTTTTGAATCAACATGGATTAAACATGAAATTACTACTCCTTATACACCACAACAAAATAGTGTAGTAGAAAGAAAAAATCGTGTATTAACAGAAATGATTAATGCACTTTTGTCAAATTCTGAGCTTAGTAAAGGTTTTTGGGATGAAACTTTATTAACAACTTGTCATATTCTAAATAGAGTTTCAAATAAAAGGAATTCTATCACCCTGTATAAACTTTAGAATAAAAAGAAGCCTAATCTCAACTACTTGAGAGTTTAGGGTTGCAGAGCTATTGTGAAACTCTCAAAATCTAAGAAAAGAAAATTGAGAGAAAAAGGTGTTAAGTGCATATTCTTAGAATATGCACATAATAGCGAAACTTATAGGTTCATGGTAATTGAATCTAATGATTCAATTTGAGAAAATTGCACAAATTGTCCCTCACATATTATCGATGTGAAAAATTAGTTCTTGGGAACGAAAACGAGCATTTTCAGTCCATTACAAATAAAAAACGATCAATTTTAGTCCTTGCTAATTTTTTCGTTCGAATTCTTGACGGACCCAGTCGTGGGAACATCACATGACCAACTTTTGAAGAACAAAATAGGCAAGTTACTCAGATCTTGACCAAAATGTAGAGGACCGGGTGCTTTCTCTTTTAATCTCCTTCAACTATTCATTGAATCCCTAAATTTCTTTGAAATTGCCATGGAAGAACCACCAATATGTGGTTGTGGTATACCAGCCACAGTGAAGACTTCATGGATAGCTGAGAACCTAGGAAAGAAATTTTATGGATGTGCCTATTATGAAGTAAATCTTTGCTTCAGAATATTTTCTTTTCTTTTTTTTTGGAGAATCTGAGCTCCTAAGAGACAATAAGTGTTCTCCATGACCAGCATAATAATAGCGGAGGCGAGTGTGGGTACTTCAAGTGGCATGAAACAAGCGGTTGTGAGACGTGCGATAAACTGGTGAGGCACACACGGATATTAACAAAGAAGGTGAAAGATTTGGAGACTGGTGTGGAGAAAAGAAAGCACAAAGAGCATAGAATGAATCTGATGCTATTTATGGCTATTGTTACCGTAATCTATCAATGGTTTTGGAAAGAGTAATTTGACACTGGTTGCATATGTTTGTCTGGGTTGTGAATTAGGGGCCTCTGGTGTAGTAGCTATTAGATAATGTATGAAGATAATGCAAGGGATTTAGATAATTGTTAGTTGTATAGTTATGAATGTATTGTTAAAGTACCATTGGAATGAAATGCTTTGTTTAACAATCTGCAAATTACTTCAGAGTTTGCAATGTTGCATATGTTGTCCAAATTGATCATGAATTCATTGGAAATCTAAATATGAACATTAAAAAAGAAGCAATAGATATTTAGATGAGGATAGAAATAACTTTTCGGATCAATTCCATTGCTGTAACAAAAAGTGAACTAGCAAAATAGGTTACATAATTACACAATTACTTCCCATTTGTCCATGTCTTTCATAAAATACAAGTCAAAAGTTGAACAAAGTCTGTTGAGATCAATCCTAGTTAAAAGACACTAATTGTTCCCAAAAATCAAAAAGTGAACGACACAAAAGGACATGGGAGCTCTGATTATGCAGCAGTAGCTTTCTTTATAGCAGAATCATTCAAGCCTTCTTTGTAATAGTAGTGGTCTTTGTTGTAGTTGCAGCTTTTGCATTCTTATGTCTCTGAACATAAAAAAAGAAAAAGAAAATCAACAATGATTAAAAGACCACCAGATACAATAAAAAATGTGAAGTTTAATGGTTAGGCAACAAATAGAACATATAGCCAAACCACGTGGTTCATAAGAGGCCCTTTTATAAAGAGCAGCCAGTGTAGAGTCACAATTACTTCAAGTGTGCCCAAATTTTCGACATACCCCACATCTGTACTTTACTTTCTTACCTTAACCATTATCAAGAAGAAAGGAAAAAGAAACTAACATTAGTTAATAACCCAATAAATCTACAAATTGAATTAGTACAAAGAAAAAGAGTGTTAACTGGAGAGGGGCTAGTCTCGGATGTTGGTGGTTGATTAGATGCCTGGCTACTTGCTGGTTCACATGGTATTTGATTAATGAGATCAAGCAGAACCTCATCGCTTATATTAGTCAAACAGGCACTTGTTCCACCCATTGGTTCAGTTGTGAAATAAGGATGTGTGTCTGTACCAGCAGTAGAATGTTGAGGCTGGTAAACACTTTTCTTGTTGTGGCTGAAGCTCTTCATTTCGTGGAACACTTATCTCATGTTGACCACATATTGACATATATGGACCACTTGCTGCCTCATATGTGTCTACGGTATCTCTTTGTTAGGTAGCTTCCTGCTCATATGGATTAACAGTGACATGGTATGTACTTGCTGCTGCTTCTCTATTGCCATTTGCTGCACTTGCACTTTTTGGACACTTTCTGCTATTGTGGCCTAGTTTTTTGCACTTTCTGCATTTGTACTCCATCAACCCAGCTCTAGACAACTTTTTAAATTGCCCTCGACTACTTGTTAAAGCTGGGGGCTCATTAGGCTCTCTCCTTCAAACTTTCTTTGGCCTACCTGAAAGCTTGATATACTCGGGAGATAGCACAGGCCCCTTTTTCAGATCTTTCCATAGGTACTTACCATTAAGAGGATATATGACAGGCTCATATGCTCTCATATATGCCTCCTTGGAGTAACATTCATGCACAAAACTCTCTGGAGGTTCCTTTGTCAATACAATAGCACTCATTGCATGGGAGCAAGGAATGCCGTTAAGTTCCCATCTCCTACAACTAGATGTCCTACTAGCCAAATTAACAGAGTATCTATCCACATACATACGCCTTACCTTATAAAACCAGTCACCTGAGGGTGTAGCTATACAACCACTTGCTGCATTTTTAAATTTTTCAAGTTTCTTTAAAATTTTTGGGCACACACTTCCACTATACTTTCTCATCCACTCCCTCTTGGTCTCCATTCTAGCCATTAAATATAGCCCAATAGTTTCTAACATGCCAAGTATGGGCCTTTCTCATGCTTCTAAAATGCTAGAATTAAAACTCTCGCAGAGGTTGTTTAACAAGATGTCACCCTTAGGAGAAGTGCGGAAGTATGCTCTAACCCAAAGTTGAGGTGTTGTATTATCAACTAACCATTTAAAGGCCCCTTCATCGAGTTCCTTTAAAGCCGCCATCAATGCAACAAATAGATTCTTGTAGGGTGCTCTTGCAAGCGACCAAATTCTGTCCTTTACTGCCAATCCACTATGCTGTTTCTTGAAATTATTGTACATGGATCGTACATACATTCTATGCTCCAGATCTGGAAGAATCTCGTGTAAAGCTTGGATCAGCCCTTTCAAAAACAGAACATAACAAATACATTAAAAGACAGCTTTGCATTAAAAATGGACAAGACATATAGTCACATAAAAATTAGCTTAGTAGTTCACCTTCTGCTTATCAGTTATAAAGGTCCATTTGTCCTCATCCTTTACATCGTCAGTCACCAATTCAATTACAAACCACTTTCAAGTAAGCTTGTTTTCAACTTCAACCACAACAAATGCAATAGGATATAACTGGTCATTTGGGTCGATTCCCACTGCTGCAAGTAAAACACCTTTATGGGGACCTCCTAATGACAGCCATCGAATCCAATAATAGGCCTACAACCAACTAGAAAACCTTTCTTGCATGCTGAAAGACACATATATAATCTCTCAAACCTATCCTGTCCCTCATCATCTTCAATTACAATCATGAACATATTTGACCCAGGATTTGCCCTCTTGACCTCTCTACAGTAGTTCCACAGCTTATTATATTGAGCTACATAATCTCCTTCAATCAGCTTCTTTGCCTTTTTCTTTGCCCTATATGCCTGCCATCTAAAGATATTAACATTCATGTCATTTTTTACCTTATCTTTCAGATTACTTACCTTCATATCAGGAATAAGGGAGAGCTTCTTATGGTATCTCTCAACTAGAAATGTAGAGTTTGTAAGTCCATGATCTAAAGTTCTCCCACATGTGTGTTCAACTCGCATGCTTTTGACTTGAAATGTCATTTTGTCAGGTATAATTGCAGTGAAAACTTTCCAACTGCAGTCATTGTAATATGCTGTAACTCTCCTGCCAACATTTTTGCTGAACTTTATTTTTCTTTCGTGAGCCACCCCATGCCTCTTACATGCCTTGATGAACAGCTTTTTGAAGTAAATGTCTGACCAACCTCAAATTTGGGGTCTTGCATGTCCGTATTAGAATTGAATCTTGGATACTTGGCCCTCTTCCTTGGCTGCATTTTCTCTTCTTTTGAATCAGAAGCAATGTCAAAGACTCTGTTTGGATTAGCTGTTTTTAGAATTATTTTTCAAAAATTTTACTATAACTGTGTATATGAAAAACTTTTACTGTAGATATTTTTTGGAATGTTTTAAAGGTATTTTTAAAATATATTTTTGAATATTTTTATATTTTACAATTTTTTTGAGATTTTTTTTTAAATTTTACACGACCCACTATTATCCCCTTCCTTTTTCTCTCCTTCTCCTTCTCCTCCTCCTCCCTTCTCCCCCCTTCCCTCCTTCCCTCCAACCCCAAACCCCTCTCTCGCTTGTGGGTGGTGGCTGCTACTTTAGCCACCACTCTAACCACGACCATCTTGGTCGCGGCTTCTGGTCGCAATCAGATTTGATCGTGACTAGGAAGGTTGCGGTCAGTCGAGAGGAAGAAAATTGGGAGACGGAGAAAGGGAAAGAACAAAAGGAGGAAAGAGTGATGGTGGTGGTAAGGTGGTGGTCGTGGTAGTGGAGAGTGATGGGTAGTTGTGTATTTTTTTTTTATATATTTAGAATTATTTTTGATGTATTGTATGAATATGGTGTTTTTGAAGCTATTTTTATTTGTGTATTGTTGTAGCATTGTAGAAAAAAAATTATTTTTCAAAAAAGTCTGAATCCAAACAGAGCCAAAATCTTCTGATTCAGTAGCATCTTCATCAAATTCAGCTCCCATCTTTTCAGGTTGACTGCTTATCCCCTTAGTAGATTCACTGTTTCACGCAATTTTGTCCCACTCAACTTTTCTTTGTCTGACTTATTGCACTATGTGCTTCTCATCACTAAATTGATAATCACTATCAATAAACCCATCATCTTCACTTGATTGCTCCTTATTTTCAGCACATGTGTTCTTGTTGCTTTTCTTCTTTGTCCTTTGCTTCCTAGTTGCTGCTTTTGTTGGTGTTCTTTTACTTGTTATTTTGGTGGTGCTATTTTATTTGCTATTTTTATTGGTGTTTTTTTGCTTGCCACTGTCACCTTTGCTGTTTTTTCCTTTCTTGAATTTCCAGAAAAAGCTATATTCTCCCATCCTAATTCAGCTACACTTTCATGATCACCTGTCTCTTTATTCTGCAGGTCCAAGTTTGTTTTCACTGTTTCTTCAATACAATGCAAGTTCTTTAGACCTGGATCTACTGCAATCTTATGCCCAGCAGCTCCAAAATCAGTAGTATATCTGCCATCAATTTCACTCTCATCTTGAGTTTGACTAACTGGAATATTTGTCAATACTATTTCTTCTACACTAGGAGACCCTTGCTGGTTTTTATCAACGTCATCTGTACTTTCCTTATATGGATCAGGTTCACAACCACTAATGGAGTACAACTTAAGGTGCACAACAAATACATCAACCATCCCATATTTTTCTCAATTTCTGGCCAAATCTTGAGCAATATCTTCACACATAACATAAACTAACCCATCTTCCATCGTCTTCCCTAGCCTTAAGTAACAGTAAGTTGCAGAAAACTCGGGAATATCTAACTTTTTTGCTACCCTATCTAAAGTACAAATTGACCACCTTTCTGGATTACAACAATCAACAATTTTGACTTGCTCCCCAACATATTCTTCGGTTGGCAAATCAGTGAATTCGCCTCCATAGTGGACCCTAATTGAAAATAGATTACTATTGCCTGCCAACCATTTAGGCAACAATCATCAACCAACAAAATACAAAAAAAGGATCCAATACAAAAGGACACCCCACATATTTTTTCAAAAATGACAACACACAATAGGGACCACAGCTACTAGCATGTATAAAAATCACTTTAGCAACCCTAATAAACATATAATAACACTTCTTACATGCGCTAATCACGTTTATTATTACTTTCTTCACTGTATTAAAACATATTCTTCAATCAATTGACAAATACCATAGCCTAGGGTTCAGAGATACTTACCATAATCCGAGATTCATTTGTCATCCTCTACACTCATTATTAAGTATATCTTCTTCTATTACTGATTTGGTTTGGTCACCTTTTTTTGCTATTGGGTTTGTGATTGGGTTTGGTTTCAATTGAAAGGATTTGATTTACCCTTGGCCCCCCACTTTTTTTGTTTCTAATACATGCTTTGATAGGAAGAAAGCACCTGGTCCTCTACATTTTGGTCAAGATCTGAGTGACTTGCCCTTTTTGTCCTTCAAAAGTTGGTTACGTGATGTTCCCATGACTGGGTCCGTCAAGAATTTGAACGGAAAAGTTAGCAGGGACTAAAATTAATCGTTTTTTTATTTGTAATGGACTAAAAATGCTCGTTTTCGTTCTCAGGGACTAAATTTTCACATCGCTAATATGTGAGGGACGGTTTGTGCAATTTTCCCTATCGGTTAATACCTTAACTGAATCTAGAGATGCTATTTTTGAAGAAAATAGATTCACCTCCATTTCTAAAATAAATGTTGATATTCCAAAGTTAAGTGAGTATAGATACCAAATTTTTCTTAATTTCAAGTGTACTATTTTTTACTTAAATTGCTTGAATAATTATTTTAATTTTAATTTTGTAGTTTGTGCAAAAAAAGAAAGAAAATCAAAAGAAAAATGAATGCTCAAAATTGAAAATTTTTGGTAGATTTTTTTTTCTCTTGTGTTTCAAACTCAATAGAAGAAAACCTAAATCCAACCACAAAACCTACTCAAAAATCTACACAAAACCCAACCAAAAAACCAAGTTAGATTTTTTCATTCTTTCTTTCTCCCAAGGTTTAGTTGGTATAAGGACAACTTATCACATCCCAAATTCTATTTTTTAACACCTACCAAAAATGGATCAAAGGGAGGGGAATGGGACACATAATCCTACTTTATCCTAACTATCAATTCTAGATTTAGAATATTTTGTCTCATATAAACAGATAATAACTCTCAACCCTCTTTTTACCTCTCCCAATTTCAAGACTATAAAAAAAATCACCAACCCCTACCCCCTCGACTCTCTCTCTTTCTTTTCCTCTCAAAAAATTTCACAAAAGAAAAACAACTCAAACCCCACAAAACACAAACCTCTCCCTTGGCTCCCTCTCTTTTCTCTCTCAATTCACAATACATCCACACACACAAATCAAAACAAATGAAGGAAACAATGGACAGTTGAGGCTTGGGAATTTCATAAAAAATGCTAACCAAGGAACTACCACTTACATTGAAGGTATTTTCCAGTTTTGTTAATCATATTAAATCCATGTTAGTTGTCTAGTTTCTCTTACTTTTGCTATTTTTTGTTGTTGTTATTATGTTGTTGAAAATTTGGGATAGGTCATAAAGAAGATTAAGGAAAGAAAAATAGTTTTTGTGTATGCATGTTAAGTATTTGTAAAAATGTCAAAATGAAAAATGGAATTAAATTGGGTGGTTTTGTTAATTTAAGGTCATAGTTGTATTGTAGAAATCACAAGGAGTGTTTCGGTATAAATTTTATGATTTTTGGTGAAGATTTGGGTGATTTTTAAAAAAATAACCGACTGTAAATTACACTTTTGAGCACCTTTCATGTGTTTTTGTAAAAAACTAAGGTAGGAAATGGATTCTACATGAAAAATCAAATAGGGAGGTATATTTTGGTGAAATTTTACGACCGAAAAGGTTGCTGCCGACGATCATGGTTTCAGTCTTGCCAGAGAAGAAGAAGAGATAAAAAAAAAAAAAAGAGGAAGAAAGAAAAAGGAAAGAAAAAAATGAGAGTGGGTTGAGATTTTTTTGATTTGGGCTTGTGTCTTTGTTTCGTTTTGAGGCTTGTGACTGGGCTTTCTTTTTTAAACCCAATATTTTCACTCTATTAAATTTTGCAAGTTTTCTTTGGATTTGCTGATTATTTTTATTAATCAGCCTGCGTTTTTCTTTTGGGCTATAGAGTGGTCCGGTCCAAGTGATAAAAGAATAAGGGTCCAACCTGGTTTTTTCACATTTTTTCAAAATAAAAAATTCAATTTGTAATTCGGTCCCTGATCTTTTGAGTAATTTTATTGTGGTTCAAAAATTTTAAATTTTTTTCATTTTGATCTTTAATTTAATTTCATTTTGACCTCTAAACTTTATTTTTATTTAATTTTTGACCCCTAATTTTATAAAACTTTATTTTTACCTCAAAAACTTTTAAATTTTTATAATTTAGTCCCTAATAGTTTTTATTCATCACTTATAATTGCTCCCTTCCTTTAGTTGTTAATTATACTTCTCTTGCATGTATTTAAATTATACATTTTAACTGTTTTGAGTTTATTTACATATTTTATCCATTTGAATTGACCATTTTTTCAAAAACTAGCTTTTCAAATACAATGCTATAGTAATACACAATAAGTCAACAAACTTCTCATCCATTCAATATATCAATTAGTTCAAAAAATTTTATAGTAAAAATTTTTCATATACACTACTACAGTAAAATTTTTCAAAAACATCTCAAAAAATAACTAATTCAAACGGAGCAAATGTGAATCTTGTACATTTGTTTTAATATATTTTCAATTAAATTGGTACCGTTATTCTTTTGTTGATTTTGAATATAAATAGGGCAACTCTCCCTGATTTAGCTCCTACTTCAAGCAAGCTACTCTCTATTATTTTTAAACTGTTTTATGTACTCTTATGTGTTTTTTTATGTGTGATTGTATGTTTTATGTGCTTTTTTTTTCTTTTATTTACTCATTTTATTTATTTTTAGCTTTCATTTATTTTATTTTATTTTGATGTTTACTAGGAAAGTATTTAAATACCAAATTGTAATAGATAGGTTGTACCCTCTTACCTAAAAAAATGTATTTAGATAGGCGATGTAAGAGATAGATCTTATTTTTGTCAAGAAATGTGATTAGTTAGATAAGTGTAATAGATAAGTTTTTTATTTCCAAAATTTTTCTTTTAAATTGTAACTAGGGTTCCCAATTGTAATAGTTAGGATTTATTTGCTTGCATACTTGTGTGCTTGTGTGTTTATATGTTTATCCGCTTTTCTTAGAACTTTTATATTTAGATATTATACTTATGTGTTATGTGCTATGTGGTTTTACATGTTTATTTATTTTAATTCATATCTTATTTGTTTTATTATGTATCATGAATGCATGGTATCACCACATTAGTCCAACGCTAGTTGTGGTTCTTCCTCTTGTTTTCTTACTAGTCCAACGTTAGTGAAAATTTTTAGAATGAGCTAGTCCAACGTTAGACTCTTAGGCCCTCCCTGCGTTAAATTCATCTTTTGTATGATATTCATTGTATTTTCATATATATATATATATATTAGGTAATTTTTCTCATTTGCATGGTATTTTCTCCTTTATTGTTCTCTTACCCTTTATATGTGAATCACATTATTTAGAATTGCATCTCATTTAGGAATTTAGAAAATAAGTTAGATCATTTGCCTACCAACGTTAGAAGATCCACTTTTCCAATATGAAAAATGAGTGATTATAGTTCTTTACTTTAAATATCCCATTAACCCCTTTATTTGAAAAATTGTATCAAGAGTTTTTGTTTCTCGTACCCATTATGTTGTATTCCCTTTTTTTATTACTTATATCTATGTATACAATTTAATTTTCTTTTTTTCGAATTTCATCTTTGCATGCTCGTAACTCCTTCAAGCAATTATTTTGATTTTCGTAATTAATGCAATTGATACCAATTAAATTTTGAATGGACATTTTGCCCCTCTTGATATCTTATTCAAATTTAGGTTTGCATCCATATAAAAAAAATTCGAATGTGATAAATTTAAAGGTTAAATTAGAAAAATTTTGACTAAATCTTGGAATTAACTCAGACTAGGTTGAAAGTGACTTAGGTATGAATCAATCGAACCTTTGCCTTCCCTTTCTTCAACTGTGACTCCTGAACTCATTTTCTCTCGTTTTCAAAGATCTAGAGTTGTTGAAAAGAGTTTTTATTTTATATAAATTTTTTGTTAAAAATATTTTGGATGACTTGGTACACCTAAACTCAATATCAAGTGGCAACTCCTTTTTAAAAAAAATCCTTTTTAGACTAAATTTTGGGTCTAAACCACTGCATTCTTTAAAAGTCCCATTTTAGGCCATTTTTCTTTATTTTCTAAAATCAAGAATTCACTTTTTAACTCCATTCTTTTTTATTTCGAAAATGGGGTGCGACAGTTTGGCGACTCCACTGAGGACCACTAGTGAGTTCAAACACTTGGTTTAGTCAATTTTTTTTCCTTTTTCTAACTTTTTACATATTACACTTGAATGTTTTAGGTTGCATTTTTTTCTTTTTTAGGCCATCTTGCATCTCACACTAGTCTTTGTCCCTTGTATGCGATAAATGGTTTGTTTACATTCGTTTATTTATTTGCTTATATCATGCTTTGCATTTGGGTGGAAGGTGATATTACCCTAAAGCTTTCATGCATGTTTAATGGTATTAATCCCTCCCCTCAAAGGAGCACTTCATACGTGCATATGCTATTCCTTTTTTAACCCTTTATTTTTTCTTTTAGCAGTTATCACACCACTCCTCCCTATTAAGATTACGATCGATCTATCTGAGCATGTGGTTGTGGCACAACGTGCACATAACAATGTCCGAGGGATCACTCGAGTCACCGACTAAGGATCTTGGGATTGATGATCTTTTGCTCTTTGGTCTGAAGGTTTGAGCACTTGAAATTTTATTGATTCTAGATGCATTAGTGAACCTAAACCTTATGCATCCATTTAGATCACCTAGGATAGAGTCTTGTCTATCTTATTAGGAACACTAGACACGAGAGAAGGGATTCTACCCCTTTTCCTTTTCTTTACCTTATATTTCTGTATCATTTTATTGCTCTAATGTGTTATGTATTATTTATCAAATAAATTAATCTTATTTTCCTCTTTTATATTGCATTCATAAGGTTTAGAAATAAGAGTTCTAGTGTGGCACTCATTTAGGAGAAACCGCCCTTTAGATTAAATTATTACACGTTGAAATTTAATTTATTGCATTAACACTACATGCATATGTATATTACATTTCATTTTAGACTTACCTTGGCATTCAATTGGGGCATCTTTAGGTCATGTTTCAATTATCGTATTGTGCTTTAATAAACTATCATCATGCATCAACTACATAGGAAATGCTGCATAGAAAATCCTACATTAGGAATAAACTATCATTTTGTCTCAGATATATAATCCAATGAGACTTACACATTTATATTTTTGTACCCTCCAAACGGTAGTACACAAGATAAGGTAGGATCTAATCCCTTCCATGATGATGGCATTGAAGATTATGGAGCAACTTTTGAACATTAGAATATGAGTTTCGGATAATCATTTTTTGGTCATTTTATCAAAATTGGTAAAATCTCTTGCGTAAGGACACTAAATTGAAGAAATTTACAAATGATTCCTCATTGTTGAGATAATAAATATGTTGAGGCTAAACTTAATTTTAGAAGGCTCATAGATTAATGCATTGCAATGAAAATTAAAAAATTTGGGACTACAAATGGACAAACAATTCAATCGATTTTTGAATAAACCATCAATTCCATCCAATCCATTTGACTAGATTACTCTCTTTGAGGGTTTCTATCTATGTTTCACTAAAAAAATTAGTCGAGATGTTGCCATTCTTTCAAAGAGTAGATCTTTCATATTAAATTGACTTTAGACATCTCTACATGTACCAACCAAGGCAATTAATCTATTCAAACTTTGTCCTCATCCTTTTAGATCAAATGTCTCTTGCTGTTTCAATTAACCAAATTTTCAAATCATTTTTCAGTCGAATGTCAGAAAATTGATTGGATTCATCAGGTATTGTATGGTGTCTACCCTAAAGGATTGCATTTTTCATGCTAGACCAACCCTTGGCATAAAAGAACTCCCCTATAGGACATGCATATCAATTTTACAGTTTACTTACTAATTTTGGGTTTTTTTTTTCTTTTATCCCCCTTCCCTGCATCTATAAAAGATGTTTCAATAAGGTAAAAATATTTTTTCTATATCTGACAACAATTTGTTCTGATAAATTTTAAAAATTAGAAGTGTTACTTGATTTTTAGATAGATCTTGCAATACAAAATATGGATAATGCATCTGAAAGTATCAATTTAGAGCATCTGAGAAATTCATGATATAGATGTTTGTCAAAAAAAAGAAGCAAAAAAAATCTTGATTTATTGTTTCTAACACATTTTGTCTCAAAAGGAAAAAGAAACAGAAAGTGTGCGTGTATACGTGAAAAGGGAGTTCCGCAAAGATTTTTCTTGTCTCATTTGTATTCTAGTTGAACAAAATTTTTGTTTCAAACATTTGCAATAATAAAGTTTTTTATTTAGACTATTTTTGTTTTGCAATTTTGTATATATATTTATGTGCATTCCATTCTTTCTTTACTCATACGAAGACTTCATTATAGACCTTAAGAAATAAGAGTAAATTTAAACTCTCAATCTTGCCCTTTCTTGCGTGAAATTCATAAGTGTGCATTCAGCTTTCTAAATTTTTGCATACACTAGATTTGTAGGTCAGACTATTCAATAAGAGCGCTTGAAATCCAAAATCCCAAATGAGCCATTTAGACTTGCTAGTTTGTTTTAAGAGACCAAATATGATGATTTTTCTCTTTCATTGGTGATATTCATATTTTGCCTACCTTTCTAGAAATCAGTCACCCTGATTGGCACACTTCAAAATGAGACAATTTTTACTTTGAAAAGGTCCGATGTGTCTAACCTAATTCAATCCACATCTAGCTGAAAATAAAAAATGCTCATTACTCTTATTTATTTTGAGAATTTGGGATGACACTTTAGACATTCGTTTCTCTATCTATACAGATTTTGTTATTTGTTCTCCCATTTGAACCTTTAAAAGTACAATTTCGTTTTAAATAAGAGCCTTAGTGATCACAACCCTACAATAAAAAAATTTTCAAATGTCAAAAGGGAATGGATTCTCCCAATGAACTATTCTTTACTTTGACTATCATGTGAAGTAACAATGATGTTTTGGCCATCGTTTCTACTTTCTAAATATTGTTTGTCCTTTGCATCCTCATTTGAGTTTAAATTGGTAGTTCGTTTCAAAAATATTTATGATCACACCTCATACAAAGGAAAGGAGATTTGAGAATGTTCAATGATATAAAAGATGATAAAAATTTTTGAAAGAGACATGAAGTACTTAAAAAAAGGGTAGATCTATCTTTTAAAAGTTGAGAAATTTTAATTCTAACACTAATGTTTGGACTTCAATATTGACCAAAAAATGAAAAAAGAAAAAAGGCAAGGCAAAGTAAAGAAAGAAGGAAAAAAAAAAAAAAGAGAGAAGAAGGAAAAAAAAAAGAGAAAATTCAATGCCAAAATCCTTCAATGATGATAAAAGTCAAAATGGAGTCCAAGATCTTTGAACCCAAATTTGGGGCAAATTTTGAAAGGAATACGATTTTGTTGTTGCCGAAGTGAAAGAAACGGGTTAGAAGAGAGCAAATCAAGTTCAGCTTGGTTTCGTACAAGGGAAAGTGGAGACAGCTGGATACTCACCTGATTTTGTTTTTGTTCAGACAAAGACAAAAAAGAATACTTAACGGTCCGTTTCAAAATTGGCAAAATTGCCGTTTGAGAATAACATTGGTCAAAAATTATTAATTCAGGCATCAAATGTGTCGAGTCCAAAAGTTGAGGGACGAAATGTGTCCTTAGCCCAAAGTTTAGGGATGAAAACCGGCATTTTCCCAAATTAGAAACAACAAAGAAAAACAGAGCGTCGACTGAAACATATCTTGGCTAAACTTGCACATTGTAACTATATTTTTGCAATGCTATCACTCGGTATAAATATAGCTTGCACAAAAATCCATATAAATAGCCTCTTTCAAACAATTAGTCTCTCATTATCTTTAAGTAATGTTACTGATAGAACTGGATCGCTAAATTATGGGGAAAAAATATTATGCACAGGTCAAGCTCATGCAACATGTCAACTCCAAAAAAGGCAGTAAACTTTGCAATGGACAAAAACAACCAAGAAATTTTTCTAGCATTAAAATTCAACTTATGATACTAAGCTTGGAGATCGGTCATGGTTGCTGTCACATGTAGAGTGCATGAGGTAGCAGAGAAGCCAGTTGGAACGATTGACATGAAAGTATATCAAGGAAAGTAGGGGTTTACTTATCCCTTCTCACATGAAAGAATAATAGTCTCAATGGATCTCCGAAGTCTAAGAGAAAGACTCAACCTATATCTTTGTCCCTCTTTAACATTTGGCTATCTCTTGAGGAGGGAAGCTTACTAAACAACTCCATGTGTTGTAAACTTGTAGTTGGACTTGCCAATTTTGCTCATTGGAATTTTTTGGCATTTATTAGTGCTAGATCTTTTTGCTTTCTTTTCCACAACATTTGTTCTCCTCCTTTTTTTAACAAGAAATTACACCAATGTATGCATCGCTAATATTGTATTTAGGCCAATAGTAGGATGATAGTGTATATAATGTTAGTACATATAAGATTAATCTATAAAATATTTCAAAAGTTATGGTAAACTTATATAAAATATGAATACTATGCCATGTATAATAATCAAATTAGATCAGTCAAAATAGTATGAGAGTTCACATGAGTTGGCACTCCCATAGGCTACATTGTGCTCTAATTTGTAGTATATTGTCAATATAAGTATTGCGGATTTTCCTTTGAAAAACAGAACGTCTAATTTTTCCCTATCTCTGTACTCTTGTTAATGTCTTCCCTCCTCCCTTCATCCTTCCCTCTATTCTCTTTTTTTTTCCTTTCTTCTCCTCCCACCCTCTCTTCCCTACTCCTGTTGCCACACACGTTGGTCTCCTCCCATTCTCTATTATCTTTGCCTAACTACCTTCTTTATTGCTTTTGATTCTCTCCAGGAAATCAGAGTAAGGGCCATTGCAGATTTCGAAATCAACTTTGACTTAGACGAGTTACCAAATTGTGCCATGGTTTGTCGTTATTCAGTTTTTGGTATCGAACCATATGCATTTTTTATACGAGAAATACATGATAGAGACTACATAAAGTTATCTAAAAATTATGAAAAGAGAAAAAATCTATAGACAAGCTAGACGAGTCAAAATTTTCATCATAAATTACTTTAAGAGCTCTTTCATACTTAAAATAATCAAAATAATTTGTGTAGAAGCATTAACTACTGAATGTTTGAAAGTTAATTAGTCCTTAACATAAAATTTTAAGAGCTCATTGATTAAATTATTATACCACTGAATATTACAAATAAGCAGTTTTTGTCACACCCTATTTTTGAAATAGAAGGAAAAGATGTTTAAAAATGAGTTTTTTTTATTTTAGAAAATAAAGAAAAAGGGTCTAAAATGGGACTTGAAAAATGCGACAGTTTGAACCCAAAATAATAGTCTAAAAAGGGTTTTTAGAAAAGAAGAGCCGTAAACACAGCATAGCTGGACGACCATCATGACTAATTCAGAATTCATCCATCAAAAGCTAAAGAATTGAAGAAATATATGTGAACCATCATCCCACCGTGCTATTCAATTCCATAAGGCCTAAAACATTTATCTTGAACCTGTTACTCACGAACCAAACCATGACCAAAACTCCTAAATCAAATCCGGACTCAGTGTCAGAATCCTCATTCTTTGGCAGGTATTTCTTCAGCGATTTGCAAGCATCCATAACATTCCTCCAAAAGCCTTGGGAAAGGATTCTGGACTTAAAACTCTCCAAAATCTTGCGAAAATTGTAATTTGAGCTGTAGTAAAATCTTCCTCTCGGATTTTCAAGTGTTCAAGAGGTGCACAATGGTGTCTCTTTATCATATCCACACATTTTTTGGGGCGATCTTTCAATGTTATTTGAAGCACTTTGTGACATTTTTATGATACTTTTGGTTGACAAAGAAAAATTTTAGGAGCTGTTGGATCTGTTGAAATGAAAGAGAAAAAATAAGCTGCAACTAGATAGAAGCATGAAAGAGAAAAAATAGGCTAAAAAACATCAAACATCCCTTTTTATAACTCATTGAGGGACATTTTAGTCAGCCAAAACAAACAGCTCTCTTCCAATGGCAATTTCGACATCTTGAAGTTTTTAATGGTGCAATTGCTTAGCTGGACTGACAGAGGGGGTAAACGGTAAAAGTTTCAATCCTAAAGAAGTAATCTGTGGTAATATACATATCCACCTAGTCTGCTTTCTCCAGACCAGCCATCTATGGACCTATCTGAGCTCTCTCTGCATTTCTTAACCCTTAGATTGTGCACCAAAAAGGGTAAGGCATGTTTGTACAACACATCTTCGAAATTGGAATCCCTGGATGTTGCACCACAAACACCTAGGTGGATACCGAGTTTATCAGCTTCGTGTCTCCAACACATACCCTCATAATTCTTACATGGCTTCAACAATCTTTCTGATCCATACTAGAAAACTATGACCTGACAAACGGATAAGAAGAGAATGATGCCTAGATTATCGTTTTAGGTTTAGGAAGGAGGGTTTTATTGAAAGAAAGCCATCATCCCTAAGGATATCTTGAAATCTCTCCATAGCGCACCACACCACATAGGTGGATATGGAGCTTATCAACCTCATAATTCTCCCACTTCCACTCCCACACATCCATAGGACCAAAGTCACAAGTCCTGCAAAGTGTTCCATCATCAGAATCTCAGGTCGGATTATTTCTCCTCACCCTAAGTGAGGCACATGCATGATGCAACTTCAGGCAGAGTTATTACTTCCATGAAACAGCCACCGAGCATCGATCAAACTACGTAGCATCCCTCTGGATCTCTTGATCTCTCTCGATGAACAAAATATATAATCCCGAAGGAATGATGCAATCTCTTGGAGATCTGCCGCAGCAGCAGAACAATCAAAACTTTGACTTTTCTTTTCAAGGATATGAAGTGATGCAAGCTGGATTCAGGGATCAACCGGGTCAAACCCTAAAACTGGCACCGCTTGGGAGTTCAGGCTTTCGAGTCTTGGGACAGTTGTTACACGTGAAGCTCAAGGAATCCGATCTAAAGATGGTGCAAACAAGTGGAAAAAACTTTTTCGATATGCTAGATATACAGCAGAGGGAAACCTTCTTCCAAACGGTGTGCGGCCACTTAAAAATATTTTTTATAGTATTTTCAAAGTTTAATTAATATCAATCACATTAATTGTGAAATCCAAAAATGTTCCCTTGAAGAGGTCACGAAAATACAGAAGATGGGATTTTAAAAAAAGAAAATTATGATATATAGATAAATATACATAACCTAGAAAGGAGAATGTAATATGACGGATACGAAAAACTAAAATTTGTGACACAATTTTCCTTCTTATAGAGGGGTAATAGTGTGCTAATGTTAAAAATTCATACTCGCTCACTTCTCATATTCGAAATGTGACTCTTTTAATCTACAGAAGCAAATGGACTAATCTATTTTTCTAATTATCTAAATGAAATATATGTCTAAATGATATGCTTTGCGTATATAGGGATAAGGGAATAATATAAGAGGACATATCATGCAAATAAAAATAGCCAAAAAATAAAAAAATGCATGAAATGCAATAAATATTACACAAAATATGAATTTAGCACGTAAATGGGCTAAGAGTCTAGTATTGGACTAACCCATTTCTATAAATTCTCACTAGTATTGGACTAGTGAGAATACTAGTGAGAAATCGGGGAGAAAAACCATAATTAATGTTGGACTAGTGTGATGATGTCATGCACTCACTATGAATAAATAAAGTACATATAGCATAATTAAACAAATAAACACATAAAACATGTAGAGCACATAGCATATAGACATAATATGTAAATGCAAAACCCTAGAAAAAAAATAAAATACATAAGTACATAAAAACACAAGCATATAAGACCTAACTGTTACATTGAGAGCCCTAAGTACAATCTAAAAGGGGAAAGATAATAAACCTATCTAACCTATCTATTACATTTATCTAACTAATTACATTTCTTGTAAAATAAAACATATCTACTACGTTGCTTATCTAATTAAATTTCTTACACAAGAGAATATAATCTATCTATTATAATTTAGGCACTTAAATACCCTCCAAATAATTACAAGATTTAAATTAAGCAAACATAAAAAAGTTTACAATAAATAAATAAAAGAAAAACACATAAAACATGTAAACACATAAGAGCACATAGAAGCGCATAAAAGAATTTAAAGGATAATAGGAGTACCTCCCTTTTAAAGTAGCAACTAAGTGTGGGAAACAGAGAGTGGTCTACTTTTCCAAAATCAACAAACGGATCAATGCGCCAATTTAATTGACAATTAATGATTAAAGGAAAAAACTTAATCTAATAAATTAACACTGAAAACAATGCATGAAGAATTAAAGAACCAAGGGGAATCTCAGTAATAAAAGCAACAAAGATTTTTAGGGACTAAAATGATAAAATTAAAAGTTTTGGGGTAAAAGTATGATTTTTTAAAAAATTAGGAGCTAAAATGCAAATTCTACAAAAATGAATTTTACTACCCTATTATTCATAATATAATCAGATTTGAACTAATTAACCACCAAAAAATGATTTTTAAGTCATTAAATCAAAACTATTTGCATTAATTTCTAAAGTTGCCAAATTAAAAATATAAATTTAACAATTTTATTTAAACCCCACTCATACTTAAAAACCAGAATTAGTTCACTCAAAAACATGCATAAAACATATAAAAGAGATCAAGACTTCAAAAGGAAGAAATTTATTCATTTTCACAATTTTTTGGGCTTTAGTATAATTATCCAAAAATTGGGGGCCAAAATGCAAATATCTATTATGGACTCAAATCAGCAAATATGACAACACAAACAAAATTTTCTGGAAAAATTAAAGAGTGCATAAAATACAAAATAATATCTAAAACTAGCTATTAAAAGAAAAATAAAGAAAAGGGGAAAGAAAAAATACGAAATCTTGGTCCATATTCATTAACCTAACCTTTAACTTGACAAATCTGGACATCTGGACCAAGTCTTCTGACCCAAATGAAAAAAGTAACTAAGGACCATAATACAATGCATACAAGCCCAAAGAAAATACACAAACCAGTTCATGCCAAAGTTAAAATTTAGAACCCAAACAAACTATGTCTTACCCACTGATGAAAATCCAAATTTTAATGGAATAAAATAGCAAACCTTTATTACGGAACCTTTATTAATTGATTCCGAAATGTGGGACCGGTTTTACGGGCTGGGTTTTGGAGAAGTCATTCTCAAAGGGAAGATTAATTGATTAATGATTTTTTTCCCCCAAGATTTTTCCCTTTTTCTTTGGGAGGTAAATTTTGGGGTTTTTTTTCCACAAAAAAAAGGAATAAAATAGCAAGCAAACGTTTATTAAAATCAATGACTTAACCCATGTCATATAATCCAAAACTAATACATCTACTAATGAATTCATCTACTTCACCCCTAGAAAGAAAAAGAAAGAAACAAAAAAGGAAAAACAAAGAAACAAAAGAAAGGAATGGAGAAAACGTAATAAAGCAAGCCAAGGTCATCCTTCTTCAAATCATGGTGCTGTTGCCGGACTTTGCAAAACTTCCAGCCAAATGGCCGGAAAATTCATTGGAAAAACGTATCAATGCCTTCTAACATGTAAATTTGCATACAAATGAACTATACAATACTAGAAACATAACTAAATCATCACATCCAACTCATAAATTTCATATTCTCATGAAAAAGATGACCAAGGCTCAAGAATATAAAGAAATTTCAATGCCATGTTTCTATCCCAAACCTCAACCATCTCAAACAAGATTACATCTACAAATTCTTGAGAAGATGATGAGCCAAATATTCTAAAGTTTTTAAAAGTGACGACATCAAACTGCACCAGTTGCAACCCAAAGAAGGAAACACAATATGAGTTTCTATAGCCAAACTTGAATCTAAGCTTAATGAAACGAAAGAAAAGGGGTAGATGAGGTTAGCTGAACGTCTTTTGAAGATGTTAGAAGCAAGAAATCAGACGTGAAAGGTGAATGAAGGCAGCTCCTCTTTTCCTTGAAGAAATCAGGAACTTCAAAAGTTTAGAAGGGGCCAAGTTCAAGCACAATTTTGATGAGGGTTGAATAATTTTCAGTGAAAGACTTCAACATAAAAGTTGTTCCTCTATGTCCCTAGAAAATGTAGAAAAAAGAATCATCCAAACGAATTTATAACAAAGAAAAAAATGAATTTGAACGGGGCTACATCTATAATGAAGATTTTCAGACACCAGGGTTGTTTTTCTCTCAATATTGACGTCAAATTTGGTGACCTTGTATCTGTTTTCTCACAAAACTTGCACCATAAAAGTTCTTCTATTGCATCTATAGAGTATTTAAGAAAAAGATAATTGATCAAAAAGGGGCTAAAATGAAGGAGAAAAAGGGGTATGAACAGGGCTGGTCGATTAGTCCTACTCCCAATTTCTACAGATTTTTTTTTTGTTCTTGCTCTTTTTCTCTCTCCCCACCCCAGATCTTGTGCAGCCATTCTTTGTAACATGTTTCCCCTCTTTTTTCATCCTAAAAGCTCCCTTATTAACATATTTACATGAAACAAAAACCTTAAAACTTAGAATTGATGGTTTTCTAGAAAAATGATGAGGTGTTCATTCTTTCTCCTTTTGATCAATTTTTGTTAGCTGTTAAAGGATAGAATTTGGGATATGATAAGCTGTCTTTGTACCAACAAACTTGGAGAAAAAGAAAGAGACAAAGAAAAGGAAAGAAAAAGAAAAAAAATCTTGCCAAGAAACAAAACCCATGCACTTGTAGTGGTTTCTCGTTTGCAGAAATGGAAGTGAAGTTCCAGCATTTTTTTTAAGGAAAGAAAAGAAATGGGCCAATACCTCCTTACTTTTGGGCTTTTGCTTCTTTTGCATGGGTTTTTATTTAGGTTTCATTTGGGTTTTGGGTGGGTTGTTGGTAGGATTTGTGGTTAGGTTTAGGTTTTTTTTATTGGGTTTGAACAAAAGAAAAATCTTTACCAAATTCTCCAATTTTGAACATCCATTTTTCTTTTCTTTTTCTTTTTTTTGGGCACAAACCTACAAAATAAAAAATTAAAATAATTACTTAAACAATTTATAAGTGAAAACTAAAATAAAAATAGTAGATTTGAAATTAAGAAAAATTTGGTGTTTACAGTTTTAAGATAAATTTGGCGCTCTTCGGAAATCGTGTTTTTTATCAACAGTCACTTAATTTTGCTTGGTTTCCTTTCATATCCCTATTTGTAACCAATTTACGATGAAAGAATGAATGCAATTGTGAGCCCTTAATTGCTTTGGTAATCTATTGATAACCATTTGAAGTGTACGTATCTTCACGCTCTAGAGTTATCATAGTTTCGTGCAAAGTACGCTCTGCTCTGCTATTTTAGCAATCTCAGTAGAGATGGGATGTATCATTTGGGACCCACAATAATTATTAAAACCTCTCCTGACCATGTGAACAAAGGGCAATGGTTGGAAAGACACTAAATTTATTTGTCCATTTTTAGTAAGATGACATAATTTTGGGATGGACTGAAAAGGAAAGTATGACACTTTCAATGGGACAGAGGGAGTATAAGTTAGGTATATTGGCATATATTGGTAAATAAGGTAAAATATTAGCTCCATAATCTAAATTAGTTAATTGTAAACCATCAATCCTTTTCGTCACAAAAACAACAGCATATCATATACTTATAGACTCACTAGTCTGTATCATATACTCATATGTATGATGCTGTTATTAGACAATTGATTTATAATAAAATTCTATTTTGTTATGTTGATTGAATTAGAGGCCAAAACTAAGCATCTTTTAAAAGTTATTGTAAATAAATTTTGCAAGTTAGTAAACCTAACCTAAAGAAAAAATAGTTTATTAAACGTTTATTCATACGTGACTAATAAGTATATGGTTAGATAAAAAGAAAACTTGATTAACATATAATGGAAGTACATTAGATTTGCTAGACATTTAATTTTTTCCTCACTCTCCTATCGTCTCATTGCCAAAATTGCAAACAATTGTTTTGCAAGAGTCTATTATGTTTTATAAAAATTTTACCATCCTTTTTAGGTATTATTCTATCAAGTTAGATTTACCGTTGGATGTAAAATAAATGTCTTTGTCTCTTATGTTATAATAGTTTGAATTATTTAAAATATGAGAAGTATTATGATTTATAGATAATTATAAGGTAATGAATCTCTGAAAAAACCACATAAAATTTTCCGAAGGATATATTTTCTAACATAATAAACTTAGGATGAAAAATAGAAAATTAAACGTCTATTAGTCCCTTGTCTGTCATGTAACTCATGTTAGGTTTATTGTTGGAGCTAAAATAAGTTGGATTGTCGCAAATTCAACTCCATAGAACCTAGTTCCATGCCAACTTTCATCACTCAGGAATTTTCAAAGTTCTCCAAATCTTGTAGTAAAGTTAAATGGCAAAACCTTTTATTCATATTTTTTGTCAAGCATGAAAGAAAATATTGCATGAACTGAAACCTTTTACTCATTTTTTGCCAAGCATGTAAAAAAATATTGCATGAACTAACACATCATCTGGATTTCTCAACATTCATTAGAAGTAAAAGTTGACATATGTAGTTAGAAAAAAATGAACAAATTAAACTTTACTATTTAAAAAGATGATTAATCCTTTATATACTGACAGCATATACACTATTACAGTTGAATGCAAGATAAATAATCTAAATTTGGATTTAAAATTCAAAATTTATTTGTATTTTATCCATCTAACCGTGATAGTGTATATAAGTCTTGTAAGTGACGAATAACTTACCTACACAACAATTGAAATACATTATAAATAATGATAAGAGACAATATCATGATGAAAAAGTTGAAGAAGCTTTTCAATCAACGAATTTCTCTCTTTTTACATGGTATAGCCAAATTGACGAGAATTTGTGGTCAATTGCTTAATTGGGTCTATGTTTTTGTTTCTTTCGCAAACCCGGGAGGGATGCTAGACTCAAATTTTATTAATGAAAGCAATAAATAAACAAATCCGAGGAGGACATAAACCATAACCTCCAGTATATGAAAATATCAAGATTTTCAAGTATAGAATAAAGAAATATCAAAATTTTCAAGTGCAGAATAAAGAAATAAGGAGTACTACTCCTTTACATTTCTATGTTCTAGCCTAATGTGCGGATATTTATTCCTGTCTAATGATGGCGTCTATCTATTTAGCATTTAAATTTTTTTAAACTAAATAATGAAATACAATTTCAATGCTCTAACGACTTTTATTGATTCATCTGAGTTATTTCATTTTAACATTATAAGGTAACTTAATTTGATAGATATACATGGAGGACTTGAATATTGATAGCGATAGTAATGTATAAAATGATTAATCAATATTCATTGAGCTTATTCGTTTAACTATTTTCTATAAGAAAATTTCTACAATAAAGTAAATATATTAGAATTCGATACAGCAGTTTGTTAATGAAAGACATAAACATATTAAATGCAATTAATATCATGCCAATTCATTAGAAACATATGTTACTCTATGCATTATAAGTACGGGTTAAAATCTAGTTTGTAGTTGATTTTGCCCCTTAAAATTTTGAGTTTTAAGTTTGCACGCAATTTCTGCTAGCCAAGTTATGACTAATTTTTTGCAAGTCAAGTTATGATGGATAATGTATCTAGCGATCCAAAGGAAAACCATAAAATGTGAGGGATGCTTTTTATAATTTTCCTCTAAAATTCTTTAACATGGATTGAGATCAATTAATGCCAATGATGGAAATCATTGTAATTAAAGCAAAATTGAGAGAGGCGGAAGTAAAATATCTTGAAAATTCAAGCCCAAATCTATATAGTTTTTCGGGACTTTCCAAATTTGTATCTATCTTATTTTGAAAATCATTTAGGTGAACTCTACAAATAAATTACAAATGATTAGACCTAACAAAAAAAACAAATGATTAAATCTATCAAAAGATTTCATCATAGAGGATTTTCCTAAAATTATTTTGATTCCATTTACAATTTCTCTCGGGATTATAGGCCTTTTAACTATAGTACAACGTAAATAATTTTTTGCGTTTCTTCCGCTCTTCCACAACTCCTATTTCGCTCTCTACTAGCTAGTTTGGGAGGAAGGAAATGAATAGAAAAAAAAATTTTAAAAGGATGATGAAGTTTTTCCATTGTTTGGGAGCAAAAATACGAAGGAAAAGAAAAGATTTGGAAAATTTTCATTTGGAAAATTTTCATTTCCCTCCATGTAAAGAAAAACTTTCCGCCCAAAATTGGTCAGAAAAACGGAAGAAAAGTGCAAAAGTTTTAAGCAAATTTTCAAATAGGGTTAATCACATTTAATCCCCTTAAGGTATATCCCATTTTTCAGTTTACCCCCTAACTTTTAATTTTGCTCACTTAACCCCCTATAGGACAAAATTGCCCTTGCATTATTTGACTTTTCATTTACCTTGTTTTCCTTTCTTTTATTTCTTTTATTTCTTTTTCTCTTTTTCACAAAAATCTTCACCTTAATGATTGAAATTAAAAAAGAGGAATCGCAGAAATCTATCTTCTCCTTAAATGATTAAAAAAATATTCAAATCACTTTCCTAAAATATAATTTTTTTAGCCTTTCAATTCTTTCAATTTTGGATTTTCCTCTTTCCTTTCTAGTTTCTCATTTAATTCCGCAAGAAAATATCTTAAGATCAAATTGTGACCTGATTAATAATCATCAATTGAAATTTGTGACACATGACATCACACAAAAAATCAAAATTAGTTTTTGATGCTTTTTAAACCTTCACCCAAAAGTAATTACAAACTCAAAACAAAAATTTTCGTTGAAATGGAATTTTCTATTGGGAAGGTTGAAAGAGAAAAAGAAATAAAAAAAGGAAAATAATTTCATCTTATGATATTTTTTTGAGAATAAAATGAGAAACTAGAAAGGAAAGAGGAAAATTCAAAATTAAAAGAATTGAAAGGCTAAAAATTGTATTTTAGAAAAGTGATTTGAATATTTTTTTTTAATCATTTAAGGAGAAGATAGATCTCTGCAATTCTTCTTTTTTAATTTCAATCATTAAGGTGAAAATTTTTGTGGGAAAGAGGAAGAATTAAATAAAGAAGAAAGAGAAAAAAAAATAAAAGAAAGGAAAACAAGGTAAATAAAAAGTCAAAATAATGCAAAGACAATTTTGTCCTATAGGGGATTAAGTGAGCAAAATTAAAGGTTATGGGGTAAATTGAAAAATAGGGTATACCTTAAGGGGATTAAATGTGATTAATCCTTTCAAATATGACAAAACTATCCTCAAAATCCTGATACAAAAAATTTTAATCCCAACGAGTCCCCCCACTACAAAACCCTTACCAAAGCCCCTCCTTTCTCTTCCTTTCTTTTCTATTTTAAACTCCCAAACTCGCTATACAATTCTGGATTCAATCGAATCCAAAATCCGCTCAAAATCTAGGGTTTCTAGACATTGATTTTTAGTGCCGGTTTCGGTTGGATTTTATCATTGTGAAGAGGGAGCAAAATTCTATCCGTTAGGGTTTTCGAGTTGGCACAGATCTGAGTCTCGGAAGAATTGGACGAGTTGATTAGTGCTCCGATTTTGAAGAATTCACCATATTTTGGAGTATGGCTGGGCTGTCTACTGCGTCTCCTGTGAGTATAAAACCCGAATTTTGGGTTTCAACTGGTTTAATTTGCGTTTTCTGTTGCCTTGATTTGTAGCGTTCAAGTTTTTTTTTTTTTAATCTTGAATGTGTTTAATAGTGGAAATGCTCAATTTGAAGTGTGATTACGTAGCAATTTTGGAAAAGGATTGCACGGCTGCCTGCTGTTGTGCTAATTTATTGGGGTTTTAAAGGAAATGGAAATTATAGGGAATATATATATTTTTTGGGGATTTGTTGGTAAATGCTTGGGGAAGTTTGTCATAATAGGCTTAAATGATATGCAATGAATGCTTGATTTCGTAGCCCTTCTTGATTTGATAATGGGGGCAATCAACGGAGGGCAATGGAACAGTGCCTCTGGTGTCACTAATATCGGGATACTGATGTTGTTTTTCTATTTTTGGACAGTGAACTGTGTTGTCGTGTACAAGACTTGTTACTTCTGATGAAGTAGTTTAATAAGATTGAGATAGATGATGTTTCTAGAGTGAAAATTAGTCAGATTTTGTATTTTGTGGGGAAATGATGCGGAAAAGAGAATTATATACTGCCCTGGTACTGTGAGACTGTCATTATATTTGGTATTTGACTTTTGCCAAGTGGTTGCTATGCTGTTCACTATGGATCATTGATGAGAACTTGGAATTTTTCGAAACTTATCACTTGCTTATTAATTTGAATGTGCAAATGTATTCAATAGCGTAAATGTTAAACCATGCAGATGAGTCCAACTATAGCTTCATATATGATGATTACTAGTTGGTGAAGAATCACACTCCTGTGGCTAGAGAATAGAAACTAGGATGTGCAATTTTTTTTTGTAACGGTAGGATCCGTCAATAGCAAGAACAAAGTGCCGTCCTTTTGATTCAGGGTGTGATTCATGTATTTTTCTGGGCTGAGTGCTCTCCGTCATAGCAAATGCAACCTAATTATACTAGTATGCAGATGCATATGTTACATTTGACTGATGGTAGATACTCTTAGCTTTTATTGTTTTGTAAAACTAGAACTGTTTTTGTGCTGATGAAGAAGTGATATAGTGCAATTATGGATTGCTCTAAATTGTTGTTTAGTGTAAGAATGTAAGAGTTACTTTGTGAGCAATGAAATTTCAGCAGTGTCAGCAATTTTAGTGAATAAAATCAAGAACAGTTTCAATCGAATAAACTCCAGCAATTTCAGAGATTGGAAACCCAGAACTTCAGTAATACTAGAAACAAAGAGCGGACCAAAAGAGAGCATGAAGTAGCTGAGAATTAGTGGAAGGGTAGGAGGAAAAGAAAAATGAAAGTGATGGAGAAGAAGAGGAAGAAGCAAATGGTAGCTGAAACCTTGCTTTAAACACAGTCTCCACATGGAGCTAATATATAAAGTGCAGCCTTGTGGAATCAGTCATGAGTTTTACAGTTTTCGATTTTTACAGTGATTAACCTTTACCTACCTAGAAAAATGTTGCTTTAAACCCATTCTCCACATGGAGCTAATATATAAAGTGCAGCCTTGTGGAATCAGTCATAAGTTTTACAGTTTTCGATTTTTATCACTCATAATTTTCGATTTTTACAGTTTTGCAGACTAGTGATTTTTGTTGTCATGCACCTTCAAGTAATTATCTACTTCATATTTTCTTTTAAGTAATTCAATAAAAAAAATAATAAATATTAGCTTCCTGTAGAAGTCCTTGGTAAAACTTGTATCAGAACTTGTATAACCCTCAATGTTTCAAGTACAGGACATTGGGATGCCTCTGTGATTTGCCCTCTAAGGAGGTTAGATGCTCCTTCGATACTTGTGTTGACTCTATAATCTGTATCAGTTGCCAACCTTTTGTCTGGAGCCTTTGAGATCATATAAAATCTGAATTAGCAACTTTCCATTCGCCACAAATTTTGCACTTCTGTCTTCCCAGCAATAAGTTCTGACCGGAAATCACTGTGTTAAAAAGTTATGACCCTGTAAAAATGGCACAGAAAAATGGCATCGATGGTAGGAAGAAACCCAACTTGCTGATAACCGGAACCCCGGGAACGGGGAAGACAACGACAGCGTCGGCGCTGGCAGAGGCCGCTCAGCTCCGACACATCAACATTGGTGACCTGGTTAAGGAGAAGAACTTGCACAACGGTTGGGATGACCAGTTCGAGTGCTACATCATCAATGAAGACCTGGTATTTACTTTCCTACCCTTCTCTATATCAATCATAAATCCGTAAACCCTACTTCAGTGTTTGGTTCTCTTTATTTATTCATTTTTAGTTTCATTTAATTTTTGTTTGTGAATGTCTATAAAGTACTGTAAATGAATAAGAAGTGCATGAGGAATTTTCAGCAGAATTGGAGAATTATGATGTGGATTCTCAATTGGTTGACAAATAATGATATTTTTAAAATTTGTTTTAGTTCAAACTCTTTCCCTAATTAATTATTAAATAATTTGAATTTGTCCCTAGGTGCATACAAGGTGAATTGATGAATTAAATGAATTGAGAAATTAAATGCAAAACGGCTGCTTTTACTTGTCTTTTTTATTTTATTTATAGTGGGCAATGATGTTGGACATCTTGAAGTTATTTCTTGCTAGTAATGAGAATAGGGCTGTTTAATAGAGCTGGAAAATGTTAGTTATTGGGATCTATTCATTTGGGTAAATGTCATGTTTGATTTGGGTGTATGGATTTTCAAAATAGGTCTGTGATGAACTTGAAGATATGATGGAAGAAGGGGGCAACATTGTGGATCACCATGGCTGTGATTTTTTCCCAGAACGATGGTTTGATAGGGTTGTGGTGCTTCAAACTGAGAATTCTTTGTTGTATGATCGATTAGCTAGGAGGTAAATGACTCTCTTTACTTATTTATGCCTAAGATCCTCTTTCAGCCTATATCTTTTTTGTCTTAATCATTCATTTTATATTGCTAGCATTTGACTACTTTGGTTGTTTGTTGCAGGGGTTACACGGGTTCAAAGCTTTCGAACAACATTGAATGCGAAATCTTTCAGGTGTTACTAGAGGAAGCGAAAGAGAGTTATCAGGAAGAAATTGTTGTTGCTTTGAGAAGTGATTCAATAGATGACATAAACAATAATGTATCAACTTTATCTGATTGGTTGAGGAGTTGGAACATGTCCTGACCAGATCCTAAATGGTCGTCATTGTATTACTTTATTGTAATGCATATTTTTATACTTCAGTTTTGAAATCTCAATCAGCCGAGTGGAATGTTTTATTACTAATATTTTATTCTTCTTATCTTTTGGAGGTTCCAGTGATTGCTTCCAGTTTTCGTATTTTCAATCTGGTAATTTAGCAATGTCTGATGAAAGAATGTTGATGCTGTGGTGGACTGGTGATCTCTATCTGGTTAGGGATGCCTTGACAGCAGCAAACTTGGGACTTTTTGTTGTTGCATGTTACGGTTCTTTGAATTATCTTGAATTTCTGTGACGTGTGATCTCTTCAAATACACAAAAAGGAAAAAAAAGAAAGAAAAAATGAAGAAGAGGGGGAGTAAACCATTGCGAATCCAAATGCCGTGACAAATCCACAGATCTTGTTTGTATTCCATGGTTCATACCCCCAACTCCAAAGCCTTTTTCTCAAGTTCGAGAGAAAATTATACAGGATCTGAAAAAATTTTTTGGTCCTATTTGCGGGGTTATGTATAACTTCTGGGGAACTGCAAATATATACTACAAAATTGTCTCGAATAACTGCATGGCCACTAGTACTCAAATAACTGCGTGGCCTGTATATCTTTGAGCTGTGGAACTGAATAGAATTGTAGGATGCCAGTTATTGTGATGGGAGGATCAAGCTCTGTATGAATTGCCTTCCCTTTCATATGTAACTGCAGAAATGTGTTGGCATCTTTGGCTACAACTCCTTCACCAGTCCATAATGTGACATGAGGCCACTGGTTTTTGGAGCTTATCTTTTTGCCAGTTACCGAGCATGGGTAAGCTTCTAATGCTGCCAATTTCTAGAAAATAGTAGCCCAGTTATACATCCACAGGCACCCTTTCATTAAGAAACCAGCCATTATTTGCAACAGCAGTAACACCATGACTTCTCTTGTGAGCAAGCGTCACATGAGCTTTTGTGAGGCTATTCTTTAGATTTTTCTCCTTGAAGAAGGCTTCAATCTTAGGATCCTTCTCAGCTAACCGATTTAAGTAAGAAAGGAAACAATACAAAATTGTTATACTGATTCTTATCCCATAGATTCATCATAAGAAAGATAGCAGGAAACATGAAACCAAATCCTTGTGTAAACAAGAAGACAGCAGGGAAGAAGTACAAGGGAGTGGAGTATTCAGCAATCTCGTTGCCAAAATTCCTCACTTTTTTGTTAGGAAAAAAAAGAAAAGAAAAGGTAGCATGGGACTCAAAACCAGAAAAGGTTTTGTGGCCCTTCCAGAATGAAACCGAATGCCACATTGATAATTGCTTAACACTTCTCCAACCATACCCCGAGTAATAGATGTAAGACGACAAAACAAAAAGGTACATAGCTATTACCAACTGTACAGAGGACTTCAGATTCGCAAAATACGTACGCCACATGGCTTCTCAAAAACTTCTTGAAGAGCAAGTGAAATCAAGCGAGATCTGAATTTGAATCTTCATAGGATATGGAATTGGAATAACCTTAAAATTGAATTCTGTACTCAAATGCTAAGAGCACAATTTATATCCAATTAAGTTCCTAACCTAAAGAACCACAGATAGAGTAAAGAGTATCTTACTAAATTTACAAGACTAGGCAGAAGAAAACATTCATTAACTCACCCTTTGGAGGAATTCATGGATTTCTGCAACAAGCAAAATCACAGTAGCGTATACAGTAAGCCCCAAGCCTTCTTTTCTCAATGACTGGTGCTGTATACTCACCCTTTGCAACTGCTTTTAGTTGTTCCAAGAGTTTCTTGACAGCAAATTTGAATGGAACCTGAAAGGACATATAATGAGAAAACAAGACAGTAGAAATTATTTTTTCCAAGCCTTCTGATTTTGTGTGAGCTTCAAGGGAAAGCTAGTTCAACTATTTTATGTTTAATGAGCATCCATGGCAAAAGCCTACAAGTAAGCCACTTGCGCATCAGGAAGAGGGTATTACTTACCGATGTGCAGATGAAAATGATTATAAAATATTATACAACTATTCAAATCAAATAGGCATTCACCTGCACTAAATCCAGGTACTCAGAATTGCTTGATAAAATCTCTGACAATTGCTTCTCCTGTTTAGTCCACTCCGTTACATAGGTTTCTTCGGTTGACTCCAATATGAAAGAAAATCAATGAATGCATTCAAGAGAAAAAACGAATTGGAGACGGCTAGATTGAATCAACCGGGGAACCCTCCTTTATTATGGTTCTCAGGACAAAAATTCAGAATAAGACGGAAATTGGAAATCCAATTACCAACCTTCCATGCCTGCTTGTGTGAAGCTTGTGTAGGTTTATCCCCTCTTCCAAAACTCTTTTCGCAGAATCAGGTAGAGGAGACCTATACAGGTAATGGTAAGAAAGAAGAAACACTTTGAGCACATCAAATACGATGAAGATAAGATGACAAAATAAGTATGTCTCAAATGGAGAACGAGTTTGTCCAAATGGAATTAGAGTCAGAAACAACAAAGGAAAACAGAGCGTCGACTGAAACATATCCTAGCTAAACCTACACATTGTAACTACATTTTTGCAATGCTATCACTCGGTATAAGTATATCTTGTACCAAAATCCATATGCATAGCCTCTTTCAAACAATCAGTCTCTCATTATCTTTAAGTTATATTACTGATAGAAATTGATCGCTAAATTATGGGAAAAAAATATTATGCACAGGTCAAGCTCATGCAACGCGTTAACTCCAAAAAAGGCAGTAAACTTGGCAATGGACAAAAACACAAGTAACTTTCCCCACATTAAGATTCAACTTATGATACTGAGCTTGGAGATGGGCCATGGTTGCTATCACACGGCAGAGTGAATAAGGCAGCAGAGAAGCCAGTTGGAACGATTGACATGAAAGTATATCAAGGAAAGTAGGGGTTTTACATACCCTTCTCACATGAAAGAATAATGGTCTCCATCTCTTTGTCTCTCTTTAACATTTGGCTATCTCTTGAGGACGGAAGCTTACTTAACAACTCCATGTGTTGTAGACTTGTGTAGACTTGTAGTTGGACTGCCAATTTTGCTCATTGAAACTATTTGGCATTAATTAGTGCTACATCTTTTTGCTTTCTTTTCCACAACATTTGTTCTTCTTCTTCTTTTTAACAAGAAATTACACCAAGTATGCATGGCTAATATCATATTTAGGCCAATATTAGGATGATAGTGTATATAATATTAGTACATATAAGATTAATCCATAAAATATTTCAAAAGTTGTGGTAAACTTATATAAAATATGAATACTATACCATGTATAATAATCAAATTAGATTAGTCAAAATAGTATGAGAGTTCACAAGAGCTGGCACTCCCACGGGCTGCATTGTGCTTTAATTTGTAGCCTATTGTCAATAAAAGTATTGTGGATTTTCCTTTAAAAAACAGAACGTCCACTTTTTCCCTTTCTCTGTACTCTTGACAATTAGCCTAATAGGATTATAGAATAGGATTACAAAATCCCTATCTCTATACTCTTGCTTGTACTCTTGACACAATTACCCTAATATCACCTAAAAGAAAATTTTATTGCTTATATATAATACGGTAATTGTGTCATGTAGTCTGCCTCCATTAGTTTTGACAATTTTCGTTACTGTTTCAAATTAGTTTAAATCATGAGGGGTCAAAATGTATGATTTGAAGCCATAAAGGATTTTCCCGTAGATTAGCTTAACCACAGGAGTCTTTTTTTGTATTTTACCCTTTGGTTATCGTTTTTGCACTCCATTCCGCCACTTCTTTTTTGCCTTTGATTTGAACAAAATTTTGACTTCACTAATTCACTCCTTCAGTAATATTTTTGTGAAACCTTTTGGTCTTAATTTTATTTGAAGTATAGATTTTACTGATATAATATTATTCATTATTTTTATGACACAAAAATAAAAATTTTCATCATGGGTGGCAAAATTTGTTAAATTTATGCAAGTGAAAAATCATTTTTATTAAACTTCTAATTGTTCTTATTGGTGCTAAAACTTACGGAAAATTCTATTGTCCCTTTTGGGTACCATTCCCTCAACTTGTATCTCTCATTAAAGATAAATAGTTTACATTTTAAATATTTAACAATATTTAATTTAAGGATCAATAACAGGGTCAATGTTTAATTTAAGTCTAATTAATGATTTGAGTTGCTCAAGAATTCGAGTTGAGTTATTTAGTTTAATATCACCTCTATTGTTTAGTGGTTGGGGCTTTAATTCTATCTAAAAAAGTGAAATAAAATGCTAAAAAAGGAAATTTTGATGGGTGACCAAAAATATTTTTAGGGATTAAATTTAAATGCAAATGGTTATTTGTAGGTTTTTTAAAATTTTGATTTGAAACTAAATCAAGAGTATGAATTACATTATAAGTTTTTGAAATAAAAGTTTTTTTTTCTTTTTACCCCTCCACTCCTTCCCGCACCTAATTGCTAAGCATAATGTTTAAACTCTAAACCTGACAATGGGGAAGACCCTAGAACTCTAAATTTAGTCCAAGAGTACTTTTCATTATTTATTTTAGTTTAATAATGTAAATGAAGCTAAATAATAACAGCCCGATAGTCTATAACAATTATTATCTACCACATTTAAATTAAGTATACAATTTACCAAACAAGAGTATTACATTGATTTTGACTTTTAATTATTAGTTAGGATAAAAAAAAGTACAAGATATTTAATTATGGTAAATATAGGTATATGATTAAAAAATTTGTTCTAATGATAAAAACTAGCATATGTTCAAATCTATATTATTTAGAGTATAACCACTAAAGATGTTTAATCTAATTAAAAATTTTATAATTAGTATATTTATTGATATTTATATTTATATCTCAATTAATAATCAGTCTACTTGCATCTATATTTCAATAAATGGCAAATATTTGGGTCATTCAAGTGCCAATAGTTCACTATGTTTTTAAGATATTTATTGAGTATAAGCTAGAATTGATCATAATTAGGTTTCAATTAATTAGCTAACATTCATACTTATTGGCACACCATATGAAATCTATCATAAAAGCATTTACATTTTATCACGTATTCGACAAACCGTGATAAGAGTGGACTATTTATCACAATAATTAAGCAATCGTGATAAAAGTAGCATAATTACCACGATATGTTACCATGACAAAAGAATGTGTAGTAAAAATTTTTTTGTAACCACAAATGCCAAAACCGTGTGAAAAAGTCACTTTTGCACACGGATTGGGAACTGTGTCAAAAAAAATGTGGTAAACACACTCATTCTTTTTAGTGGGTATTACAGTGTATAATTATGTGTGTTAGCTTTCTTTTGAATTAGATTTTTGTCAATGTGGAAACCCTAATTTTAATTCGATCAGATTAGAGATTTTAATTGTTTTAAAAAAAAAGTAAACAGAAGTTATTCGATTATTTGAATTCCTACAGAGTTGCTTATGCTGAAAAAGGCTCCTCTATTAAGAAAGTGGATTAAAATCACATTACAAAAAGTATTAGTCTCCAACCTCTTTCTTTGTCTTGGCATTATGAAATGCACTCTAACTCAAATTCATTGTAGTAAATGAAAATGTTTGTAGAAAGGATGTTGCTGCTTCTACTTGGTCTATCTGTCCATATATTTTTCGAGTGGTATAGGATCGTCATTTTATGTATTGCTGGCAGCTGCAACCGGTCGAATAGATTTGCAGATTTAGGATGTAGACCTATCAAACCTAGCAGATTGTTTTAGAAAGCGGATACTTATTCATGAAGATAAAATTTGAAGGAACTTGTATTAATTTATTAGTTGACATTGCATAATTGATACTTCTAAACTATTAAGAAGTTTTTTTAGACACACATTAGTGCATCTAAATTGCATCTATTTTGCCATATGAATACACTTAATCACAATAGTTGCACTCCTTGCATTTGGATATTTTCTTAAATTAACTGCACTTTTTAAAAAATAAAATAAAATACAACTAACGCCTGCCAAACTAAAATTTTAATGTAGAAAAATGTATAATAAATAAAAAATTTTAAGTAAGATGTGAGATGTGAGTTGGTAAAAGAACTAATATCAATTCAATATTGTGCCAATTAGAATCTAACTTTCGAACGAAAGAGTGTTTTTTCCCTTTTGGTACATTTTCAATTGATCATCATTTTCCCCTTATTCTATAGTTTTGGATAAATCTTTGTTGAAAAGATTCTTTTTCATGTAAATCAATTTAATTTACATTAAAAGAAAGTTAAATTACAAAGTTGCACCATTATTAGTCTTCTAATTTGGAAGAACTTAAAGAAACTTGAGTGTTCAAGAGCAGACTTCAAACCTTACAAACGAAGGGTTTAAAAATCAAACCATAAATCATACAATTACTATCTAATATCCTTCTCTTTTAATACTTATATTACCTAACAAAGCTAATAAAATTTTGACTTAAAATAGGGTAGGCTTGCAATTCATGCATTTAATGTTGCCTCCTTTGAATTAAAATCCAGGTACCGTCTCTGGCTATAATAGGCTCATCCTCCGATGATAAAATCTAGCTGTACATTCTCCTACAATGTGTTGAGCTAATTACTTTTCTATATAGGTGGGTTCAGGGCAAATGTAAATAAATTTTATGAAGAAGCTTGGGAAGATAATATCCATAAATTGTTGGATGGGCAACAAATCAATTTGTGTTAGCGTCTGTAATCAATTTGTATTAGCGTCTGTAATCTATGCTTAGCATTTGTTTCTTTTAAGTAAATTAAATATTGTGCTTAATTAACTAAGTTTATTTTATTCTTGTCACTCTACAGATTTGCATCAAATAATATTTTGGTGCTATTGTCTTTATTGCGATTCTGTTTTGGAATATTCTTGTGATAGAGGTGCTTACAAATCTCTAATACATTGTTTTAAATTTTTTTTGTCTTTTGGTTTTCTTTTTGACAAGGTTTAATTTTACTTTTCTCGCATGTGGATGTGACAGACTATAATGCCAAGTTACGCAAATTTCACTAATTTTTTTCTGTATCATTATTTGATTTTGCAGGAAAAGGAAATTAGGAAAATTGGAGTGAATTATATAGCACGAGGGAGAATGTGGCGAATGATGTTTATATTGCGGCAAATAGTCTCTCAAGGACTTTTATGACCAAACAAAACTATATATACCCACAAATAATGTTTATATTGATGTTTATATTTAAGGGTGGTAATTTCTGGCACAACACAACATGACTCGAACATAATATGAAATTAACAGGTTTTAACACGACCTGATCTTTGATAGGTCATTATTAGGTCAATTTATTAGTTACATGAATGTAAGCAGGTTGGGTTAAGTCAACCCACAAACGCTAACTTGATATAGTACTTATTTTATGATAATAATTAAACACTATAGGGGCATTTTCAGTATTTAGCAAAAACTAATAACGATCAAATTTGGCTTGAAGATTTCAATTAAAAGTTTTGAAAACTCACAAGTTTTATATCTTATCATATATGAAACTATATGACTATGTTTTGAAAAGGTTGATTGGATTGCATTTTCTAAGAACTTTTGGAGAAAAATTACTTTAGTACTTTTAGGATGAGACATATTTGAGATAAAAGATAATTAAAAAAACGTGTAGAAGGAATATCCACAAAAAATGGAGAAATTTTCAAAAGAATAGCAATCCGAATAATGCCGAATTTCTAACTTATATTATGCTTGGAAACCTTCATTATCTACTATTTTTTTGAATGCTTTGAAAATTTTAAATTTTATGTTGACTATGTATTTCAAAAATTTTATCGTGTGTTTTAACAATAGCAACATTCAATTGATTACATGATCAAATGAGTTAAAATAAGTTATTAAAATGCTAGATTATTTTTAGCATAGGTTAATAGGTTTTTTTTTTCTTTTTTTTTTTAGTATAAGTAGGAGGACTCGAACTCGAGACCTCTCACTTACACTCCCTCCCCCCGTACCACCTAACCCAACCCTCCCCCAGCATAGGTTAATAGGTTGATTTGACAAAATAATGCATCATATCAAAACTATTTTAATCATATAAAGTGTTTAATGGGTTATACGGATTGGGTTGGATCAACACGTTAACAAATAAGTTAGGTGCACAACACAGACATGAAAGTACAAATGATGACATAAATAGTCGCTTAAAGGCATTTGAGATCAAACAAAACTATATATACCCACAAATAAACTAAAACTAGTGTGAATACCCGTGCTACGCACGGTACTGACATTATTGTAAAAAATGAAAATAAAATGGTGAATAAAAAAAGGTTAAAATATCGTACCAACACAATTAAAATGTAATATCTGTCTAACAATAGTTTGAAATATGATAGAATGTGTATATCATTCAAGAAATGCCTTTTTTCGGAAGATAGATCTTGAAAAAATAATAGAAATTTATATTAGAAAATGAATGATATATGAATAAAAATGAATGTAATTGAATGTTGTTAAAATGAAATACTTACAAATATTATGCATTTGATTTGATAATCTTGCATGAAAGTGCGAACACTCTTCACACCAATCAACTTTTAGTACGAAAGCCAAAATTGGTGATTTAATTAATTCTGTTGAATTTTGTGGAATGCGTACTACAAATGAAAATGCACGATCTTTGCATGAATTGATTCGTTGGTTGAACAACCTATCACCGTTTTCCTGAGAATTAAGTACGTACAAAATTCAAATTAGTGTATTTTTTTACATAGTTTATAAATAGCATTATAAAAAAATAAATATATATCAAGAAATTCTGCCTTCCTTTGTAATTCTCTAAGATAAGAAGCATCACAACCAAATACGAATCGTGCATGTCTGTCTTGTAGATTAAGATGCATGTTACCACTGGAATCTCTGATTTGTATGTTAACATTGTACCTGTTTGACAAATAAAATGTTATATACAATACAGAAAAATATGTTGAAATTAAAACTACATGAAATTAATTACCTAACAATAGTGTCGACCACGTCATTACAATGCAGACCAAAGTGACAAAGAATCACATAATGACAATCTTTTTGTGATAAGAAACATCAACTCTTTTGGCCTAAAGGTACCGAAACTGTCATCATGACAATATCAAATACTATACATAGTTATCGAACTCCAAGAATCCAAACTAAGTCGCAAACAATTTGAAGATGTAAATTTTCTATCGTACGAAATTTCTCATATCAAATTTCATCATTTTTGTATTTGGAGGGAACTTGGTTCCATCAAAAATCAAATACCAATACTTGTGTCATATGAAAAAAGATGACATAAAAACAGTGATGGACATCTATTGCTCTGATCATAAAATAAATTTTTATACTTACTGTTGCATAATAAGTTGTTATTGAATCATGAGAAAATGAATCTAAAACGATGACTTATTTATTACCTAACATTTCATTTCTATTTAAAGACAAAAGACAATAACAGCAATAATCAATCGAAAATATTACATTATTGGGAATAATATTTAAAAAAACAATGAAAATGCAAATGTTTAAAGAATAAACAGTACCGGAATTTCTAATTTGATGCAAACGACGTTTTAATCGGTGTAGTTGGGATTTTGTCCTTCGAATTTGATGTAAGATTTCTCTTTCATGAACGTAAAGTTGCTGAAACTTTTTGAACTGCTGTGTGGAATCAGTGCGGTGTACATTTCGTTTTCTAAACAAATGTTTCCTCCTTTGCAATCTTGCGAGTTTGAAATTCAGCTGTCGTTGAAATACTTGTAGGCGGGCATGTTCCGTAGTGAAATTAGGTTAAGAGCTAAGATGGATACTATAAAAAAGTTGAAGGAGATAATAAGTTCTTGGAAAAAATGCAAGAAAATTCTCTTAATTGGAGTAAGCACGCAAGAAAGTTGAATGAGGATGCTATGTTTTGGAAGACTTTCTAATTGGAGTGAAATTCTTAAATTGGAAGACTCTTCATTGGAGTGGGAAAGTGGGGAAAATATAGGGAAAACGTGAGCATGATTATAGGATTTTTAGGAGCGGTTATAGAATTAGTTAAGAGATAAACATTTGTTAAATTGGAGGACTCTTAATTGGAGTGGGAAAGGTGGAAAAAATGTGAGCATGATTATAGGATTTGTAGTATACTCAATAACTTGATAGTATACTCAAATCACCATTGAGGTAATGTTTGCTTAAATAAGCTTTACAGTGTCCTAATTCCTTGCAAAAAAAAAAAAACACTAAATAGTCCTAATTGACATTGCAAGTTACGACAATGTGCCAGTGGCATCTAGTCCCAATTTTTTTTGGGGTCAAAATCTAGTCCTAATTGGTTCTGATGTTTCTTGATCATGTTGTATGCTTCTAAATTCTACTTAGCGTGTAATAATTGATTATGACTTATTCTATTCGTTCATGGTATTGGACAGGCGAAAATCACACCAAAAGTGTGATAAATTTCCTATAAACTCCTAATATTATCTCCCCTAATTTTTGTATACTTTTAAAAAATTTAAACTTTTGTCAACAATATGCTGGTCACGCAAATAAAAAAAAAGGGATTGGTCACACGTCTCATTCTTTGCCCTAAAGAACTCAATGTAGCAAATTTCTTACAATAATGGTGAAAAAAATCATAACAATGGAGGAACTTGGGTTTGTTTCTTTTTTTTTTTTTTTGCAATCTAAAACAGCCCTATTCATTTTTAAAAAATAAATAAATTGGCCATCTTACATTCATTAAGAAAGAGAAAATTTTTTGGTCACTGCACATGGATGTCCGGCCATCCAAAAGGGAAAAAAAACAATTGTCCCGTTCTTGTGATTTTTTTAAGGTTAAATATAGTAAGTCCCTTAACTTTACATTTAGTTGCACTTTACCCCCTCAACTTTACATTTAGTTGCACATTTGTGATTTTTTTGAAACGTGATTGTAATTTGCAAAACTCATTTGTAGGGGTGGTTATAGGATTAGTTTAGTGATAAATATTTCTTAATTATAAATATGTAAAATTGTATTAAAATAGCATACGAATGAGCATTTGTCTTTAATTAAGGAGTAAAAAGGATTTAAAGTATAAATAACAAACTATAAACGGTTTATGAAGCAGATAATGGAAAAGTTTTAAATTTTAAAATTGACTGGTGATAGGGTTGGTTATAACCCACTACTTTTTATGTATTAAAATAAATACAAAAATCTAGAAAAAAGAATGAGAAGTTTGGAAGCAATTGAGAGCCTCTCTCCTAAAAACCCACTTTGTAATACATATAGATATAAATAACAAACTATAAACAGTTTATAAAGTAGATAGTGGGAAAGTTTTGAATTTTAAATTTGACTGATGATAGGGTTGGTTATAATCCACTACTTTTTATGTATTAAAATAAATACAAAAATTTAGAAAAAAGAATGAGAAGTTTGGAAGCTATTGAGAGGCTCTCTCCTAAAAACCCACTTTGTAATACATATAGATATAAATAACAAACTATAAACGGTTTATGAAGTAGATAGTGGGAAAATTTTAAATTTTAAATTTGACTGATGATAGAGTTGGTTATAATCCACTACTTTTTATGTATTAAAATAAATACAAAAATTTAGAAAAAAGAATAAGAAGTTTGGAAGCCATTGAGAGAATCTCTCCTAAAAATCCACCCTGCAATACATAGATATAGATAGATTATAAGAGACTAAAATAATTCTATTTACGTAATTAAGAAGAAGAAGGTTAGTTTGTACAAACTCTCACGTACCTCCTCTCCCTGTATGAAGGTAGGATGCAGTTTATGAAATTAAAAAGAAGGTGATAAGTGACTAATTTACGTAATAATTGAATGATATTTTATGTTATTTTTAGTCACTTTGGTTATATTATTGGAAGTAAATGAATCAATTTGGCTATAATTGGTGAAAAAATGTTGTTAAGTGATTAAATGAGGTTTTTATCACTTTTTACTTGCATTTTGTGCATTTTTGACAGTTTTGACACATTTTAGTATTTCGGCTATAACTTGAGCTACAGTGATCGGATTGAGATGATTCTTGAACCAATTTGAAAATAAGAGATAGACATACAACTTTGATGAAGACATCGAAATCCAGTTCTAAGGTTTTCTAGGTCAAAAAGCTGAATTACAGTAGCCAATTTCTATTGGTCGAAGCTGAAACAGGGCATTGAGCAGTCAAGGGTATTTTAGTCATTTCTCAGTCTACACAAATCCAAATGAGGTGATTCTTGATGAATTGGAAAGCTAACTCAAATAGCTACAAGTTTTATGTTTTAGTCAAGAGTTAAATCAGCTTCTATCATTAAGAAAAGTTCTGTTGAAATTAAGGCAAAATCGGAGTAGAGCTGGAAATTGAACAGAAATTGCACAAAAGGTCACTGTAGCAATCCGGCCGGAACTTAGTCGAATTTATGGCCGGATTGTGGTCAGAAAAGGCTGCTCTCTACGCGGACAGCTTGTTTTCACCTCCAACAAGTCACATGTAATGCTAGACATATGACAATCACTTTGCAGCTGTAAAAGGGAGGTGTAAACCTCATTTTTTGACCACCTTTTATCTTTATATAGTCAAAACCATTACAAGATTGAAGGAGAGACTTACGGGAGAAAGCTTGGAGTCTGCAGAATTATAATTCTTCCATTTTCTGAGTGTTAGGTTAGTATAGTATAGGATAGTTAGCTAGTTAGTTAGTTCATCCATCTTGTTTATTAGCTAGATGAAGAAGAGGTTCGATGATGAAAAATGCAAGGAGATGAACTCATGTGACAAGGGTTACATTCCTTTCCAACTCTTTATCTTTTGTACTTAATTCCAAGTTTAGTTAATATACAAGTTATGGATTTATATGTTATTAAGTGTTTCTAAAGTTTATACCTTGGGTTTGGTTGAACTTTCTATGATTGCTAGTATTTATTATTTGGCTATTTGATGCCATTATTTTGAGCAAGTTATTTAGCACTTTAGCTCTTTAAAATCATGATTAATCTGGTACCATTGATTGTGATTATCTAAGATGTTGTTTCTGCAATGAAAATTGAGATTTAACACTGGTTCAAGAAGTGCTAAACATAGGGAGTACATTCACGAGAGTAGAGATGCACCTATGTAGTTTTAGTGATTAATTTCATGTAATTTCATTAAAGAAATGAACTTGTAGCTAATTTCATAACCATGAGAATAGGTATGGATTAGTTATAAGTATAGGTGATTCACTGCAAAAGTAAGTTTCATATGCATAAGGAAATTACACCATAACTAGCCTAGATAGTAGTATTCAATGATCCAAATATAGCACTTGCATGAGTAGTTAGGGATACCATAACCTAAGGAGTTTTCATTTATTATTTTGAATAAGTTCAGTAGGTTTCATTTCTTATAATTCATTGATAGTCTAAATAATAGAGAAGCTGAAAGTAGTGCCGGTAATTGTTCAATCTTTCTCGTGGGATCGATCCGATATATACCCTAAACTACTAATTGACCTATATACTTATAGTGAAATAGGTGTAAATCAAATTTTTTAACTTGTACATATATCAAAATACCCGTCAAGTTTTTGGCGCTGTTGCCGGGGAAGATTTGGCAATATCGGTGTCAAGAGCAACTTTATTAGTTTAGATATTTTATTAGTTGTTTAGTGTGTGTTGATTGAGTCTGATTAGTATTAAATGTTATTTTCTTTTATTTTTGTGTTTTATGTGTGAATTACCTATTCTTCTTACTAATCTTGCTCTTAAGTTGTTTAAAAGCAATTTTAGGTAATGAAGAGGGTAGGTCAATTTGGAGGACAATACTTAAGAAGTGGAAGATTGGCAATAGATGGTTATCAAGTGCAAAGCTCCTTCAATAGAGGTAACCAAGAAATTACTGAAGTTATGTTTTTGAAGATGGTTTGAAGTGCTTAAAGGCAAAATTTGATGTAATTATGTTACAAGTTCAAATGGACACAAGTAGGCATGAAATTGAGCAAGAGAGGAATGTTAATGCTTTTAATCCTTATCATGTGATTTGTGACTTGTGTGGAGGTTATCATGCTACTAATACATGTATGCAAGCACAAAATGTGAATTATTATGATGAATTAGGGCATTACAATCGTTATTTTGATCAATATGGTGATAATTTGAGCAATTCTCCTACTTATGGTTGGGATAATCAATGTATTTATAGTAATTCTTCATTCTTTTACGATTACCAACCTGAATGTGTCCAATATGAATCAAAATCATCTTGGGAGTTGGCAATAGAAAGGGTAGCTAATGATTCTAAGCCATCTTGGGAGTTAGCTATAGAAAAATTAGCTAATGTGACTTCCGACCATTTTGATAGGATTGAGGAAATGATAGATGAATTAGTTTCTCACTTTGATAGAATACATGAGCAATTGAATGCATTGTGTGAAGTTATTTCTTCTAACAATTTGCAAAATGATCCTAGCATGAATGGTGGGAATGTTGTATGTGAAAATGGATTGCAGTTTGATGAAAATGATAAATCTCAATTGTGTTTCAATGAGCAAATGTCCATTTCACATGATAATATCTTTGGAACTAACCTTGAACCCCAAGAGGTGAGTTTTAATGGCTCATTTTTCACCCCTCTTGAGGAGTGTATTGAAAGTATAGGTTCTAAAGGTATTGTTGCCCAAGATATCCTCATTGCATTTCCTTTGGTAAGTTCTCAAGTGATGCATATTCAAGATAATATCTATGAAACACTTAGGATAGGTAAGTCACTTCCATTTCTCACATCATTAGAACACGTGACTCATGTGATCGAGTCACCTTTTAATGATCCACCACGTCCTAAAATGGTGGATTATTCGTTAACTAAACCTTCTTGAAAAATGAGGTGATATAGTCAAGCTAATGACTATAAAGAAGCGCTTGTTGGGAGGCAACCCAATGATTTCTTGTTTTTAGTAGCTTTTAGTTGTTTGATTAGTATTTTTGTGTGTTTTATAGGTGGCAATGGCAAGAGTTCATGCAAATTGTTTCAAGTGCAAAAGCGCTTTTAAGAAAGCAGAAAGGGAGTTTTCTTGTTCATTTGATCCAATTCATGCATTTAAAGTGCTTTATGCTAATGTTATATTAATGCTTAATTTCATGATATGAGGTTAAGTCAGTCATTTGCATGAAGTTGAAGTGCATTCAAGTGTTTAAATGTGTTTATGACTTATTTGCACTCTTTTGACTATTTGAGCACCATCATGTGCATTGGAAGTGTTGAGGGGACTATTTGATCCAAGAACTTCAACCCTCAATTTGCATTCTACATGTTTTTTATTTGTTTTGAGGTGTTGAGATTCATGTTTAAGTTACTTTTCATGTGCGTGAAGTGTTGAATTGTTAAAAATTTCATTGTAGAGCACGAATTGGAGAGTATGTTTCAAATTGGGGTCAAATTGAAAATTTCAGAAAGTTCTGAAATAAATGCAGAATCAATGGATCCGAGCTCGGATCCACTTCTGCAATCAAAGATTTCTGAAGCAAAATCCGACCAATTTTTGGCCGGATTCACTGCCGGATATGCAAGGGACAAGAAAAAACGTTTCTGCCAGCAATCCCTCCACGAATCCCTCCAATTTTTGGCCGGATATGAACAGTAACCAGCATAAGAGGAATCCGTGAACGGATTTCTCACATTTCTTCCTACTTCCTTCTTCAACCTACACACACTCACACCTAAAACACACACTACTCACTAAACTCGCTCTTTTCACCATCCAATTTTCAAACCAACTATACCAAAACACTCCCCTTTCACTTGAGAGATGATTTCATAGCTAAAACTTCTTCAAAAACAAGTCTAAATTCGGATTTGAGCTTGGCAAGAACAAGGGTTTCAAATTTTTGAACTCTCTATTTGAGGCCGAATTGGAGTGAGATTTTTGGGGGCTTCTTCACCATTTGCATCCATAATCATCAACAAACAAGTTTGAGGTAACAAATCTTCACCAAATGTTTTCATTTGAATTTTGCCATTTACCACTTTTTTCTAATTTTTTGGTAATTTCGAATTTTTTTCATTTTGTGAAGTTTGGTGCTTTACATTGAGCTTATTGACGATTATTGGTGATGTTTAACTCATGGGTTTGTGATTATTTGGTGAATTTTTGCTAATTTTATACTTAATTTGGCTTGGTGACAAAGTTGCATATTAAGTGGCCAATGTAGCATTTTAATTAGCTTTGTGGGAGTTTATGATATTCATGTGAGTAATTTAGATTACCTAATGAATGAAAAGGTGTTTGGTTGAATGATTTCTTGAATTCTTAGGTAATTCAAAAAGAAGAGGTGAATTGAAGATGGTCTTAATTGAGGAAATTCATAAATGCACTTATAATTCTTGTAGTTCAATGGTTTTTAGTATTTCATGAGTTCTCAAGAAGATCATTTATATTTTGACTTGGCGTGTTTGCTTCCATTTTGAGATTACTTTTGTACTTGAGGGGACTTGGTCATTGATGACAAAACATATAAATGGGACTTACTTTGTTCATGATGGTGGGCTTATTTTGTGAAATTAGCTTCCCTTTGCTTTGGATACTAATGCATATATTTGATTAGCAAAGATTAACTCATTTCATGTTTTTATCCCTTGAACATTGTATGGTTCCATATGCTTGATCCCTTTCCCCTTTTCCCTTGATTTGCATGTTTTCTTCTTGTTGGTTACAACCTTTTATTCTTAAGAAGTTGTTTTATTTTGATTTTGTCTTTTTCAGGGTGCATTAATTGAACTCTCCATTCTTTCTCAAACAAAGTTGAAAATTCATCACTTGGCCATGGATTTGGATAGCGCAGGTAATTAGGGGAGTATTACTTTCTCTTCCTTTCGTTATTTTTCCTTTCTCACATTGAGGACAATGTGAAGTTTAAGTGTGGGGGAGGAAATATTTGAACTTGTATTCTAATACCATGTGATGATATTTTGTAGATTCAAATGCTTAGAAATGTTGGAATTGTGATTGAAAATTTTGCCATGTGGATAATTTGCTTGAAATTGGGTTTGTTGGCAGGGAGTTTCGTCCATTTATAAGGGAAAACTCTGTCAAAAATTTTCTAAAATCTTTTCCAATATGTCATTATGGCCCAAAATTCTTCAAATTTTTGCATTTTTATTCAAAAAAGGGCTAATTTGTTCCAACTTTAAATGTCTAAATCTTCCATTTGTTGAAACGTTATATGTATTCTGGAAGATTTAATCCTCATTTGACTTGGAAATGGTTATTACACAATTAAGATTTTTGCATTTTAGAAAGTATATCCAGTAAAATAGGAAAAATTATGCCTATAATTTTGCATGTTTAATGAGATTTCTCCTCTTTACTTAATTTTCCAAATAAGTGATTGATATAGTTGATAAAAGGTTATACTCCTCCTTCGAATATTTTTATATAATTTTCGATGAGGGAAAATCTATTTATTTTATAAAAAAAAAGATTAAAGAAAGTAAATAAAAAAGTATTCCACTCTAATGATTCTTGTACTGAATAACCGGGGGTTGGCATTTACAAATGTCGATTTTCACGTAAAAATGTATTTGAATTACGAGTATGCATAGCAATTTAAATAAGTGAAATGTTGAGTAACTGGAGATCTTCACCTAAAAGTGTCGATTTTCGCGTAAAAAGGTATTTTCACTATTTAAGTAAAAAAATCAAGTGTGAATAAGTCCCTCTTAGTTGTAGAATTCTTGATAAAAAGATGATTATAGGAGGAGGAAAGCTGTAAATTGACTATGTGATTTGCTTACTTGTAAAATTAGGATAGTGTGAGAGATTAAGTTTAACTTGTTGAATTTAGGGCATAATTATCTTCCCTTTACTTGATATTATGAGTATTTAGTGTAAATTGAACAATTGTATATTGATTGTTTTCCAAGACATGATGAATTAAATTTGAAAAAGTGCATATATTGTTTCACCTCTTAAATCATTGTAATTGATTATGTGTGAATTGCTTGAGGACAAGCAATGGTTCAAGTGTGGGGGAATTTGATAAGTGACTAATTTACGTAATAATTAAATGACATTTTATGTTATTTTTAGTCATTTTGGTTATATTATTGGAAGAAAATGAATCATTTGGCTATAATTGGTGAAAAAATGTTCTTAAGTGATTAAATGAGGTTTTTATCACTTTTTACTTGCATTTTGTGCATTTTTGACAGCTTTGACACATTTTAGTATTTCGGCTATAACTTGAGCTATAGTGATCGGATTGAGATGATTCTTGAACTAATTTGAAGATAAGAGATATATATACAATTTGATGAAGACATCGAAATCTAGTTCTAAGGTTTTCCAGGTCAAAAAGCTGAATTACAGTAGCCAATTTCTATTGGTCGAAATTGAAACAGGGCATTGAGCAGTCAAGGGTATTTCAATCATTTCTCAGCCTACACAAATCCAAATGAGGTGATTCTTGATGTATTGAAAAGCTAACTCAAAGAGTTACAAGTTTTATGTTTTAGTCAAGAGTTAAATTAGCTTCTATCATCAAGAAAAGTTCAGTTGAAGTTGAGGTAAAATCAGAGTAAAGCTGGAAATTGAACAGAAATTGCACAAAAGGTCACTGTAGATTTCTGGCCGGATTGTGGTCAGAAAAGGCTGCTCTCTACGCGGATAGCTTGTTTTCACCTCCAACAAGTCACATGTAATGCTAGACATGTGACAACCACTTTGCAGCTGTAAAAGGGAGGTGTAAACCTCATTTCTTGACCACTTTTTACAGCCAAAACCATTGCAAGATTGAAGGAGAGACTTACGGGAGAAAGCTTGGAGTCTGCAGAAATGTAGTTCTTCCATTTTCTAAGTGTTAGATTAGTATAGTATAGGATAGTTAGCTAGTTAGTTCATTCATCTTGTTTATTAGCTAGATGAAGAAGAGGTTCGATGATGAAAAAGGCAAGGAGATGAACTCATGTGACAAGGGTTACATTCCTTTCCAACTCTTTATCTTTTGTACTTAATTCCAAGTTTAGTTAATATATAAGTTATGGATTTATATGTTATTATGTGTTTCTAAAGTTTATGCCTTGGGTTTGGTTGAACTTTCTATGATTGCTAGTGTTTATTATTTGGCTATTTGATGCCATTATTTTGAACAAGTTATTTAGCATTTTAGCTCTTTAAAATCATGATTAATCTGGTACCATTGATTGTGATTATCTAAGATATTGTTTCTGCAATGAAAATTGAGATTTAACACTGGTTCAAGAAATGCTAAACATAGGGAGTACACTCACGAGAGTAAAGGTGCACCTATGTGATTTTAGTGATTAATTTCATGTAATTTCATTGAAAAAATGAACTTGTAACTAATTTCATAACCATGAGAATAGGTATAGATTAGTTATAAGTATAGTTGATTCACTACGAAAGTAGGTTTTATATGCATAAGGAAATTACACCATAACTAGCCTAGATAGTAGTATTCAATGATCCAAATATAGCACTTGCATGAGTAGTTAGGGATACCATAACTTAAGGAGCTTTCATTTGTTATTTTGAATAAGTTCAGTAGGTTTCATTTCTTATAATTCATTGATAGTCTAAATAATAGAGAAGTTTTAGTAGTGCCGGTAATTGTTCAATCTTTCTCGTGGGATCGCCCCGATATATACCTTAAACTATTAGTTGACCTATATACTTGCAGTGAAATGGGTGTAAATTAGATTTTTTAACTTGTATGTATAGCAAAACCCCGTCAGAAGGTTTTGTTACAAACCCTCTCTTTTCCAGCCACAAATAAATTAGACTTTGTAATTAAGAAGAAAGTTAGTTTGTACAAACTCTCACTCCCTCCCCAGAAGGTAGGATGCAGTTGCATCACGCTATGCATCAAACTCCACCTAACTCCCACCTCTCCTGAATGTAAGGACGCAATTACGAGAGGGGTTTTTATTCGTTGATAAACACGAGTTTTGACTCCTTCTTTTAATATTCTAAATATAATAAAAAAGTCACCAAACAAATCAAATTAACTTCTCATTGATGCATTGTTTCATCAAAATTCAATCTAAAATCATGATGGTATTCTTTTGTTCTTGAGTGGGTCTCTTTCATCTTTTTAGATTTATGCTCTATTACGGGTGAAGATTCACCGGATTTTCAATAAATCCATGAGAGATTATTTCTAAAAGAGCTCCATTGAATCCGGTATCAGATATAGAACCAATTCCTATAATTATGAATCCATATGAGATTATTCATGCCATGCATCAACCAACTTAACATCTACAAAAATGTATGCTATCAACCAACTTAACATCTACATGTACCGCTGTGTCATGAACTCATGTTGTAACTTAGTAGCGGTGGGAAAGTTGGCTTGCGTGCCCTCTAATAAATCAGAGGGAGGACACAAAGAAAAAGAGATAAGTGCTCCTAAACTACTTGTAATCAACTATTTCTGCTACTTAGCAGCTTGCTATGTCTATATCTGTTGTTATGCTTTGTTATCTCATATCTTAAGTTGCAATTGTTTTCTGAAATTTGGATTGTTCTAGTCTCACAAGCGTTTGATTAGTACAAAAAGCTGGATTGTTCTGAAATTTGTATGTTTTTTTTTCTTTAAAGCAAGACTGTACATGACCCGAAGAAGAACAAGTAGCAGATAGAGAGAGGCATTCAGTTAGTGCTACAAAGTCAAACAGAATTTTCTATAAATCTTTCAATTTTTGGTAAAAGAAATCACATAAGAATTTAGTATTAAATTTTGATTATTTCACCATTAGCCAAACTCAGAAAAATCAACTATGCACTGCAAAGTTCTCCTTAAACTTAAATGGTTCACTGGTGGGATACTTTTCTAGCTCACGTGGATTGAGAGACAAGGGGATCCAGTTTCTCCATACCATTTTCTCTTAGCTATGGAAGTGTTCTCTTAATTATTTGATGAAGCTGCTCATAACTCCCAATTTCTTTATCATCCAAAATGTCAACCTCTTGGTATCTCTCATCTAACTTTTGCAGATGACGTATTTTTACTCTCTACTGCTAATGTTACTTCAGTGACGATTATGAAGTCAGTCCTCCTGGAATTTACAAATCTTTCAGTTCTCACTTCAAATCTGAATAAGAGTGAAGTGTTTTTAGCAGGAGTTAGTGACGAATTAGGAGCTCAGCTAAGCGCCATTTTGGGGATGCAGAGAGGCTCATTTCCAGTTAGATATCTTGGCGTGCCCTTAATCAGCACAAGGTTATCTGTTTCTGATTATGCGCTGTTGATTGAGAAGGTTCAGAAGAAGGTGAGAGGCTGGAATTCAAAGCTATTAACATATGCTGTTAGATTGCAGCTTGTGGAGTCTGTTTTACTGAACTTACAGATTTATTGGAGTAGCACATTCTTGATTCCAAAAACAGTTATCAAGAAAATTGAGGCTGTCCTCACTGCTTTCTTATGGAAAGGGACTCCTACAGCTAAGGCAGGGAACAAAGTTAGTTGGCAGGAGATGTGTAAACCAGTCAAGCAGGGAGGATTGGGAATAAAGCTCTTATCATGAAGCAAATTTGGAATACAGCTCTGAAGAAAGACTCTCTGTGGATTGCCTGGGTTCACATTGTAAAGCTCAAGAATAAATGTTTTCAGGCAACACCAATTCCCAGTGATTGCTCATGGTACCGAAGGAACCTACTTCAACTCCGGTCAGCTGCTCGTCTCTACATCATTTCAACCATTAGCAGTGGTGACTGGTGAGGACACATTCCTATGGCATGATAACTGGCATGCTAGGGGCCCTCTCCTCAACTACTGTGGTCCAGATATTGTTAGGCAATATGGAAGCTCCCTACACGCGAAAGTATCTTCTATTATCCAACATGGAATATGGATGCAGCCAACTGGGAGTAGGAGAACTGCTGCTGTAGTGGATTTCATACAGTACTTACCCCCTACTGAATATTTGGATCCCTCCAATAAAGAATCAGTTAAAGTGGATGGTTAGCACTTCCGGGATTTTCACCACTAAATCTGCTGTGGAGATTCTGAGACCCTCGTATCCAAATGTGGAATGGTATCATTTGGTCTGGTTTAAAAACAATATTCCTAAACATTCGTTCATATTATGGATGTTGTGTCGGGATAGACTTAGCACCCAAAATTGATTCCAAAAACGGGGGATTGTTGATGATGACAGATGTGTTCCATGTAACACAGGTCTTGAAACTGCTGATCACTTATTCTTCAATTGTATCTATTCTGCATGTATTTGGACTAGAATACAAGCTGCTTGCCTAGTGTATCGTGGTGGCTGAATCATCATTTAAAGAGGAATTCTTTTGGTACAGTGATTATGAAGCTTGCTCTTGCAGCAGTGATTTACCATGTATGGAAGGAGAGAAATGCCCGCATTTTCAGTAACAAATTAATTGACTGAAGCTGACATCCTAATTTCAAGAATCATGCAAATCAATGGTACAAGATTCAACAGATCTCCTACAAACTATCATGTCACATGCAACATGCACCACATTTCTAAGCCTTTCAAATGAATCATCAACACAACACTCATCCTACATCACATAGAATATGTCCAGTATGTGGGCTTTCCAGATGATGGAATATCCTCCAAGAAGTAAGACTTGGGGTTCTTTTCTTACCAAAATAAATGTGAAGCTGTAGCACGATAGCTTGAAAGATGTCAATAGCATGAAGATTAATAGACCTCCACATTAGTATATTTGCGTACCCAAAAGTTCATGGGGACAAGGATTCGTGAGTGAACAACCTGATCCAAAAGACTGATACAAGAGGTGATTATTATGCAGGGATGATTATTGGTTCTATTTACTTATCAGGAGAAAAGATAAAATACCCAGAGAAGCATTATAGAAGAGCTTAAATATACTTTCAACACACCTGTGGTGTCCTAGAATGTCAAAGGAGAGAAATAAAACGAAGAGTTTGCCAAAAAAAAAATGCATCCATAATAAAAGAAATTTTAAGCGTTCAAGTGAATGATTTGAGAAATTAAATCAATGCAACAACAAATCTGAAAATGTTTGGAAGGGCGACATGGAAAACTGGAGACAATTTCATCAACTGTAGATCTTAGTCATCAGATTGATTAGGAGAAGAAAACTTGCTTCTAATTCAGGGGCAAAAAGAAAACAGCAGAATGCTGAGGCAATCTCCACTTTTAAGACATTTACCACATCTATATGCACGCTCTCTTCAAAGCAAGCAATACATGAATCAAGTTGTAACATGCACTTGATTCAGAAACACCCCATAAAGTGATATAAAAAGAAACCCTGCTAATTCACAGGTTAAAGTACTTGTTTTATATTAGAGTATATTAGAATCTTAAAACTGGTAACTGAGCCATAATTTAGCTGTGATTTAATAACTTAATAACTTTGACATTAGCAATGTGTTATTGCAATAATGCTTATAAATGTGAAATGAGAAGGTAATTCTCTACTCTTAAGTGAGCAAAATTGAGTTCTCGAGAATGTATAGTATCTTATTCCCCCATAACTTCATGTTCTGCATTCGTTGGTCATCAATAATTAAGAACTAGATCCCTTTGCTTTGTCATTTTACCTTGAATTAAACTAAGATTTATACGGTTTATTGTAACTATCTCGTGGTTTTGTCATTATAATTGTAATGTAACAATGTTAAAATTAATGTAATCTACAATCAAATCAACATATTACTACCGTAGTCACGTATACTTTGTTGCTAAAAAGGCCTCAATCTAATGAAAAAACAACAGAGATTAAGATCCCAATAATTATAAGTTTAGGATCCAAACCTCATTATTTCTAACCTTGGTTCGATTCTATATAGAAATCACTTCACCGTTAGTAGGTTAGTTGTAATATTGCTTGGTAGTAATTAAACTGAATTAACCCCTTAATCTATAGGTTTAATGAAATTCTATCCCAAAAAAAAAATATTCCTTATTGAGCTACATTTTCAACCTTGATGCCTAGGGCTATGGTTGACTGATGGTTTTCAGTAAATAATAATAATAATAATAATGGAAGCTCAACCACCTTTGATGGCAGATATGCGATCTTATTAAAAAAGTGTTACAGAATAATTTAGAAGATCACTTCTAAAAAGCATAATTCAATCAGGTAGCTTTTGCAGATTTTTTTTTTGTAGGACATACAAAAAAAAAACTACCATGCAAACAAGCATATAGTATATTCCTAAAGTGCACAGATCTATTTAAATATATAGTTTTTGGTCCATTTAATTGAACTTTGCCAAACTTGAGGAGAATTTTGCCAAGTCAAGAAATCCCCATTCCTCCTTTTTTCTTTGAATCACTCAACTAAGAAGAGTGTCACATTTTGCAAATGACAAATTCAAAGAACCACGTGGGAATTGAATCATGAGAAGTAGCATAGATCTTGACCTTTTCTAAACTGAAGTCTAGAAATTCGGCTTTTATAAACCTAATCCCAGAAGAAACCTCAAAAGCCGGCAACTCTTGAGGTCCTCCCAGGGACTTATAAACCAAACCCAAACCCCCCCCAGAACCGATGTGGGATGGCAAACCCCACAAGGGCAAGCCAGTAAGGCCGCTGCTGCTAAGAAGTAAAGACCCCTCACGACACTCAGTAAACTACCCTTGCATGAATTTGCCTCTTGACCTTTTCTAAACTGAAGTTTAGAAATTCGGCTTTTATAAACCTAATCCCAGAAGAAACCTCAAAAGCCGGCAACTCTTGAGGTCCTCCCAGGGACTTATAAACCAAACCCAAACCCCCGAGAACCGATGTGGGATGGCAAACCCCACAAGGGCATAGAAGTAGCATAGATGAAGCCTATAAAATTGCTCAAAAAGGGGCAAGTAGTAAACGGGCTTGAGAACATCACAATTTCCAAAATACTTCGTTTGAGAAATAGTAGTAAACGGGTAGGTGTACAGTTCAATTAGTTCTTCTTTGACATTCCGTTATGGACATCTTGTCCTGTCCATGAACCCTAAACTATTAGTAAAAGGATAAGCTTGACTTTCTATGTATACCTTATCTTGTCAGGCTAATTTGTCTAGAGTTACAGAATGCATTCACATGTCCCAGCGGAATAGATATTCATTAGACAGTTTTCATGCAAGTCTTTTACAATGACATATATCATGCATGCATCTAAGGAGAAATGGAATTCCTTTTTTTTTTTTTTCCTTTTTGACAAACTTTTTAGAATGCAGGAGTTAGATAAATAGCAAGAAGTATGACAAACTAACTCTCATTTCACGACAAGCCATTACTCGTAAGCATTATTTTTGCATTAATTCTAATGGGTACCAGGACACTAGTTAAGACAGTTAAATTACACCTGACTTACTATAACTAGTGGGATTAATTAGGAAAGGGTTCTTAGAGTCTTTCCTCCTATCAGATTCAGAATTTGAATCCTATGCCTTTCCAATTGAAAATGGAGAGGGTATAGAGAGGGCTGGGAGGAGGGCCAAAAAAAAAAAAAAAGGCACCTAACATACTATGCACATACTTAAATTTATTGTACCTACTATATTTAGATTTTTTTTTTTTCAAATTAATGAATCATGAAGGGTACCTATTAGTCAAACCTTTTAATTTTCAATTTTTCAATACCATAAAGTATTATTTCAAGATTTTTAACTGCAATTTTAGCCTATTAAAATGGGTAAAAGTTTGTTATAAAAAAGAGAAAAAGGAAATGACACGGAGAAGTACATGGAGATGATCCATAAAGTCTAATAAAGATGAAAGCATCGACATAAGATATACAGAACAAAGAATAGACAAAGTATTGCAAACATCATCCATCTATCTCTCAATCATAATGATTCCATCATGAATTTTGTTAGTTATAAACAACATGATACTCTTTAAGCTTTCTAATAATCTGTTATGTGAGCAAATCTTTAAACTACTTATAGATATATTTATATGAAATACGAAACTACAATGTTTCATAAGTTGGTTAAACAATTGTCATAACTAGTCTGAGTTTTGCATGTGTATCATAGTGACATATGTTACTAATTACGATATGATTTGTTAGTCATTTGATCATAACGAATATCTGTTTCATTCTATATCATTGTGGAAGAATAGAAAAAGAATAAAAGGATATCATGACTCATGGCTACTGACAAATTAGTTATAGATCCTTGCAAATGGAGTATAGAGAAACCACCACGTTTGATTAGTTTGTTAAACAATTTCATGAGCGACATTAGCTACTAATTTCCATTTAAGTGTAGTCTATTAGCAAAATCCACAGCTTTATAATTCTCCCATTGTGGATAAAACAAAAGACTCACAAATCCTTTTGAGAATCAAGGACATGTCTTTCCTTAGCAAAAATCTTCTTTCTAATTTTGCTTTTGGTAAAAAAAAAAAAAAAAAAAAAGCTTGGAAAACGAGAGAGGTTATCCAATTTCAAATTCAATGCTATTCACTGACGCATTCTTCAACGACATGTGATAATTAATTTTTATAAATTATTTATCAATGAAAGACAGCTGATAATAAAATTCGAACATAAATCATTCTTAAATAAAAAAAAAATGGGTTTTACCAGCTCAGTCAACCCATTAAAATCTTTTTCTTTATTTGATTAACCAATAAAAAGATGCAATTTCCTACTGAGTACATCAAAATATGAGGAAAAATTGAAGGACGTGTGAATGAATGGTGAGAAGGATCAAAAGGAATTAATAATAGTTGACGGCTTCACTTCACGCCCAATTTCAATCATGCTGAGGAGCTACTAAAGCGGAAAAGAAAAGAACAGTGGGTCCGCAGGCAGTTGTCGGGAAACACGTGGTAAACGAAGAGTGGCCATAAGCTAGTAAGGCGTCCATTTTACTATTTTAGTGACGCCAACAAGAAAACCTAAACTTCGTGTCCGGCTTTGCCAATTGGCGGCAGAAATGAGCGTGTGGGCTCCAAGTTGTTTACGTGGTGACCGTTAAAAAGACCTAAGCCCCTTACCTCATTCACACGTCCTGGACAAGACAAGGACATGTACTACTACTTCTAACTAATTTTTCAACTTGGGACAGGTAGTAGTAGTAGTTGGTCCGATCTCCCTAAGGTTTTTGTGTTTAATATTAGGGATAATTTCAGAAATCTCCCTATGAGGTTTTTGACAATTTCACCTAATACTTTTGAGATTTTAATATTACACTTACCTCCCTTGATTCTGCGAAATGACCATAATAGTCTTAACATGTTAATATTTTTCATGCAATTAAACAATTCACTCCTAATTTTGTTCATATAAATGCATCACACAATTAAACGTTTAATGGAAACAAAAATAAAATTTACTCGTGGAATAACCAATTATGTGCTAAACACAAATTTAACATATTACAAATTGATTTTAACTTTGCTTGAAGAATTTAGAGATAAATAGAAGAAGATGTAAGTTGGGTTTAAAAAGGATATGGCTAGTATTGGTATTCTAACATTTGAGAAATTGGAAGTTGTGTTAATGTGGTTACTGAAATTTTTTGAGTTTAATAGTATTACTTTTTTTAAAATTTTGATTAAGGTTTTAGAATTTAGGGAATGATGGTGGTAGTGGTCACGATGATAACGGTACTAAATTGAGATGTAGTACTATGAAAGATTTAAAATAGTAGAAATGAAGGTTGAAAATGAGTTTGAGATTAATTTTATGCATGTTCCATAGTTTTGAAATAATTTTATAAGAAGGTGAAATGAACTTTACAATTTCATGAGGGCATTTTGGGTTATTCATTCAAAATTTTGACCATTAAATATTTTTTATTACCAAAATAGTAAACTCAAGGAAGGTATATGTAATTTTTCCAATCTCAAGGAAACTACATGAAATTGTTAAAAAGTTCAAGGGAGGTTTGTGAAATTATCCCTTAATATTAATGCGACTTTATATACAATAACACTATTATTTTTGTTCTTCTATAAGAATCTGCGTACATGAACAAGATAATTAATATATTCACAGTATAAATATTTGTATGCACAAATAAAATTATAAGTAGTCATTGGTCTGATTTGCCTAGAATTATTGTATTAAGTATGAAACTTTACATACAGTGACACCCTGTTTTTCTTTTCCTATAAGAATTTGTGTATATGAACAAAATATTTGACATAATCACAGTACAAATATTTGTATACACAAATAAAATATTTAAGGGTCAACAACACTTTTCTCCCCTAAATTTAGTGGATAATCACACTTTACTCCCTTCATCCTTAAATACATACAGTTTAACCCCCATGAAGATTAGTCAAAGTTAGATACAAAAAAAGGTGAGGGCAATGAGATTATTGCCTTTTTATTCATGAAATTATCTATAACATAATATTATTTATTTTCATTATTAAAAAATATATATCTTATCTATCGTATCAACTATACAACAATATCTGAAAAAAGCTAAATAATTACTCATGTTCGGTTAATGTTCACATTTATATATGTTTTGTTTAATTTATTATACTTTAAGTCAAATAAAAAGGATAAATAACACAATACTAAAATGCTCATAAGTACCAAATTTCTTTTTGAAAAAGAAGTAATTCTACACTTGTTTTTTGTTTAAAAAAAATTAGTTTTTTTATTATTTTAGTTTACATGAACTTCAAGGCTAATACTATTTTCATGTTTTGTTGATATATTTATAGTTTACTATTATTGCCTTTTCTAGTTTAAAAAATGAAATTTTATTTAATCGCTATGTTGCTTCTCTAAGTTTAAAAATAAGGCATATCAGCCATTTTTAACAAATTTGATTAAGAATTTAATATTGGAATGATTTGATAAAAAAATGACAATCATATTAGTCTAAAAGTTTAAATAAATTAAAATAATAAAAACCTATCTTTAAAAAATTAGTTTAATATTAACCTTTTTTTTAAATTCTAGCAATTGTATTTATTTTTAGTATTGTGTAATTTATCCATTTTGTTTGACTTAAAGTCTAATAAATTGATTCTAAGTTATAGATACGTTAATGAAATAAAAGAGTAATAATGCCATTGCACTTACTTTTTTTGTATTTGTAACTTTGACTAGTCTTCATGGGGAGTAAAATGTATATAATTAAGGTTGAAGGGAGTAAAGTGTGACTACCCTCTTAGTTCAGGGGGCAAAGTGTTATTAACCCAATAGTTAATGTACTAATGTGTTTGCTTGTATATCATATTCTATGATAATTACAATAACTACACAGGAACAAATGATTAACAAATTGTATACATCCAGAGTCCCGGATCTTTAACCATTATACACATGAAAACACACACAAACACAAATATGTGTGTGTATGTTCTTATGATACTGCAAGTAGTGTCTAGTTAGAGCAATAATCAGCTGAAGAGGTATTGCATACTTAAGAAGGTACACCATGTGACACTAAGACGTGGATGTGGATTATAATGCTAATCACATCCTGCAAATCAAGCAAGCAAGTAGGTGGTTTTTCCTTATCATGTGAATGCTATATATGGAGAATCCATTTGACTTAATTGGCGAGGTATGATTAGTATCAGTGTATTAGTGTACAGTATCAAGTGACATAATTTAACCATCTAATATTTTTCTTTAACAGCCCAACAAGTTGCCATGCCCGAAACTTGAATGCAATATGTAGTCTTTGTCAATTTTAGTATCTGGTTTTGTGTTGTATTTGAAAAAGTAATGAGGTTTTGGTTTATGTTGTATTTGAGAAATTATTCAAAAGTAACAATCTTTTTTCCTTTGAACTCCAACAAGCAATTTTAGACACATATTGTTGCAGTATTTTAATAAAATAGTTAAATTCTCAATTAAGGGTGTAAGTTACAAGGAGAATAAATTGGTATATGTTTTTGCAATTTATTGGTGTTTGAATGATTTTTGACTAAATATTTATTATATGAAATTTATATGGCTTTTCAATTACAATAAATTTTGTAACCTACGATTCAAATTAGAATGTGTCTTGAATAGCTAATAATTTTCAGCATTTATTTAGCATATTATTAGTGTAGGTTATGTTTGACTAATTTTTCTTCACCTATAAATATGTATAGTTGAGATAGAAAAAGGTGCAACAACAACTTATGTTTTGCGAGCTATAATTCATAAGAGAAAAACTATCTACTCCTTTGTTATTTTCTATCTCATAGTTTGGCAAGAAAAATCGGTGTTAGTGGAACTATACTCTCTTAGTTGTGTAGATTAATGAGAGTAACAGCAAGTATGGCTGGGCTGTTATATCCTGAGGGTGATAAGTCAAAAATTCTGCTGCACATGAGTTGATTCTTCCATAGAGACTTGAATTACCTTAAGGAAAACGAAATATCCGTGCCTTAGCCCTCCACATTTGTGCATTATTACATTATCATTTTAACTATTTTTGAATTGTTATAGTTATTGTTATAACTGCTGTTAATTTTTCTATTTGACATTTGTATTTTTGTTCTAGTGGAACAACACATTATCCAAACAAACTTATATAGGAATTGAGGTCCCTTAATAAGATAATTCGAAATTCAGCAACATGTTTACTTCAACAAAAATAAGTGTCAATGCTCTGCATTCTCTCAACTCAGCCTGCAGTATTGAAGAATTTCTTTGCTGATAGTCTTGTCTTTTGGCAACATAATACCCTATAATATATTTTTGTAGTTATAATCCAATAAAGTATTATAAATTGAGGTTCCATTTGAACAAGATGGATAACCACCTGATGAGTAGTGAATCACGTGCGGATCATTATAATATGGAGAATCAGTTGATTCAAGGCCGGTGTGATTGGTTGGCCAATTCTTCAATACACCAACACAAAGGTTGATCGTAGACTCTGATGAAAAATGCCGTATCATATGAAGACAAAAGTGCTTCTGCATTATGAAAACTATAATTCGTTATCATTTATTTCCATGTGCATTCTAAGCTTTAAATCCGTGGGGGACTCAAATTATTTTCGCTATTGTTAGCTTTAGTCTTTCATCGGTTCAATGCCAACAAACTTTGGGAATATTCTTACATCATTCGATTTTTGTTTTATTATAGAATAATCGAAGAAATGAATGAGGCGAAAGATTATAGCTTACCTAAAATTCACTGTTTAGTGTCTAGAATAATGCATAGGGAACTTGTAGAGTATCCATCTGAATTCCGATCTGGTCATCTAATGCAATCAAAAGAATCAAGAAAACTGATATTTTTGGAGAAATAATGATACTTTAACTTTGATGTTGTTGTCAAAGAATTTTCCCTATAACAAGACAAGGAACAATACAACAACAACAGATTTTCTTCTGTGATTCACGTGATTGGGGATTGAATGAATGAATAACACAATCCCTTGATGAACTGCTTGATTTGAGCGAATGGGAGTGAAGGAAAAAGAAAGGAAATGGAGAAAAGATTTTTTATGTTTGGATTGATTTTGAGGAGGGCAAAGAAAGGATAAGGATGGATAAGTTCTAGTTATTTTTGTCATCCTACTTTCAGTCCAAAAGTGGGTGAAAACGGAGGGAAAGAACACCAAAATTAAAAGTGGATGTGTTTGGGTAGGAGATTATTTGGAATAATACTATAGGACTTTTTGTAATGTGATGTATGCGAAATAAAAAGTCAGTTAAAAATTCTATTTATAATCCAAGTTGAAAAATATTTGAAAATTTTTGTTACAAATCATGCTAATCAAATGGATCCAATGAAAATTTTAAAATTTTTTTAAAAACTGAGTATGTGTTTACAAATTAGACTTTTAAGTTATGGATAAAAATGTAACTAATGCATGATAGTTTTCTTTTGTTTCCTTTCATAATCCAAACAAGATGGATGGATCCCAATTTCCTCTACCCTCCTTTCTTTCTTTTTTTCTTTTCTTTTCTACTAGGGTCCTCTTCTTTTATTTCCTTCCCTTTCCTCCAATCCAAATGGTGACTAAAGTCAGTTGAGAGAGTAAGCAAATAAAATTTAAGCTCATGTAAATCCAGTAATCTGTTATTGAAACTCAAAAACTAAGACTGACTTTTAATGCAAGTATTATTCTCGTTCATCACGTTTATGCATATAGTTGTGATTTTCAACCCAACAGTATTTTCTTGGAAAAACAACAATTCTAAAGAACAAAAAAACTTAGGGTGATTAATCCCTTGTGCACAAAGTTTTCTTGCTTTGGCTCAAAGGAACTAGGGGTATGTTATTTCCCAAGCTAAACAATAATGTTTATGTTCCATTCAAAGCTTCGGCTAAGGATGGATTCACACTTTGACACCGACTACTTCTTGGTTTTGAACAGCTAAGAGATAGAGTTTGAGATTCAAAGAGCGACAATGACAACCAATTCTCCAAACTTTAAGCCAACAAAGCAAAGGTAAATTAAGGGCTTTTAGAATAACTAGGGGATGATTTGGTTGGTTAGTATATAGTGGGGGAGCTAGGATTGATTTTTACTTGGGGCAACAATTTTTATTTTACTTTTTTGCATTTAGTTCATAGTAATCATATTTACCTAGTAAACAATGACAATAAATGTGTTTAATGACAAAGAAAAGTGCAAAAAATCAGCTGGTGACCACCACCAATGCATTAAGACTGGGTGGAGTGGGAGGCAAGGTTTGTGTTTAATGACAAAGAAAAGTGCAAAAAACCAGCTCGTGGCCACCACCAATGCATTAAGATTTGGTGGAGTGGATGGCAAGGGTTCAAATCTTGCCTCCCACCAATTTGCCACAATTAAATGTGGCCTTGTTTAAAAAATCCAAACGGGTGGTGGTTGACAAAAAAAAAAAAAAAAAGAAGACAAAGAAAAGTGCAAAGAACCCACCAATGGCCTAGAGACATTAGAATATTAATTGATCGTGTAATAAAAAGCTCATTAAAGTAACAAAAATGTTTTTCATTGAGTGGACTACAATACTTTAAAGCACCAGATATTTACTTGTAATAGTTAAAGCATTCAGCTGTGAATTTTATTAATTGTCTTCTTTTATGGACAGATGTTATCAAATTAATATAATAGATACGTGCATGTATAGCCTTTTGATAATCTTTTTTTTTTTTAATTAATTTTTGTAAGGAATGGATGGGATTCAAGAAACGATGAGAGGGAAAAAAGGATCTAAGACGGGACGTCGAATCTTCAACCTTAACTACTAAAACAGCTATTAGAAGGTAGCTTGGCCTGTGTTCTAACATCTAAAAACTCCAAAATAATGGTCTTCGCCATAACTTTATATAATTTAGTCACTAGATTTTACCAATGTCCACATGTTGATTTTTCATTTACGAGGCCATTAAATATCACAAATTTGGACAAATGCGAAAGTTGAAACTCCAAAAATCAGCAAACCAGGGCACGCATTCAAGCTAAATATATACTCCCTCCCTTTTTTTATATCTGACGTTTAAGAAATTTGCTCTTAAGTACTTTTATCTGTCGTTGTATTATCCCCATGCAGCATTAATTATTTTTTCACAATTTTACCCTTTTATCTCTCTTTACCAATACAGGGCTCTTAATTACTATTCCTAATAATTATTACTTCTCTCTTTGCTTTTGGCCTAGTAAAACAGCACCATTTAATACTCTAGTGAGAGAAAACATGAATGAATTGGACAATTAATGAGGGTACAAAAGGAAAGTAGTGTATAGATTTAAACAATGAAAAACTTTTCTTAATTGGTGTGCAAAATCTTAAACGTCAGTTATAAAAAAAGGGAGGGAGTAGTTGGCAGCAAGAGAACTACGGAACAAGTGTCCCAATCAATGAAATTGTTAACAGATTACGGTTTAAGAATTCCAACTTCAATATCGAAGTTGGTGGGAATATTACCTAATTGATTTATTGGTTTAGAGGCTTTAGACCAGTTTGGATCAACCATCCTATCACGAACAATTTAATTGCTAGAAACGAAAGCACGGGATATCAGATTAGCAACTGTGGTGGAGGATATTGTTCAACTTAGACTTTTGTTTCATATGTGCTCCTTTTGTCTAGTTCAAAATGAAAAATGATAACTATCATCTAAGCTCCAAGCTTAGTACTTATGCTTTAGGCATTACTTTTGATGAGGAACTTTTGTTTCCTTAGTGGTTAAATGACCGTTTGTATAGTTTCATCGAATCTTTGCTCGTATTTGTACATCTTTTGAAAAGGAATACAACCATATATCGTTTTGGAAAAAAAAAAAAAAAGAATAACATATGCTTTACACATATATATATAGTTCGCTGTAAGATTTCAAATCATTTTTACTTTTGTGGTCGTAATAGTATTTGTTTTGAAATTAAACAATCAGCTATGACTTTTGTGCAATATGTCATGTCTATTAATCTAATTCGATCATTTCAAGATTGCGATTTTTGGATAATTAATTTATTATTTTCTTGTTTGATTTTACATCTAGAGATTTATTATTATCATAAAAGGTAAAACTCAGAATCAACCCAAAAATAGTTTAAGTCAAATTCTTCTCTATAATCACTTTGAGTAATCAATTTTTGTACTAAAATCTACAGCAAAACAATAAAAAGTCCATAACCTCATAATCAACCCAAAAATAATTTAAGTCAAATTCTTCTCTATAATCACTTTGAGTAATCAATTTTTGTACTAAAAATCTACAGCAAAACAATAAAAAGTCCATAACCTCTTATTTTATTATTATCATAAAAGGTAAAACTCAGAATCAACCCAAAAATAGTTTAAGTCAAATTCTTCTCTATAATCACTTTGAGTGATCAATTTTTGTACTAAAATCTACAGCAAAACAATAAAAAGTCTATAACCTCTTATTTTATTATTATCATAAAAGGTAAAACTCAGAATCAACCCAAAAATAGTTTAAGTCAAATTCTTCTCTATAATCACTTTGAGTAATCAATTTTTGTACTACAAATCTACAGCAAAACAAGAAAAAGTCCATAACCTCTTATTTTATTGTCATTAACTGCGGGGAGAATTTGCAATATTTGAAGACTTACCAGGTCATACGCTTAACATTTTATAGCAATTTTTTTTATGATGTTCTGTATATATTTTAACTAATTAACATCAAATTTTCTGAAAATCAAATATTATTTCTACACTCAACATATTACATATGGGGTTTCGTCATCTTAAAATACTGATTTATTTTCCCCGAAAGTCATACATTCAACATTGCACAGCAATTTTTAATAAAATTTTCTGTGTGGTTCGTTAATTATACAGTATACAGTAACTAAAGGATCGAATAATGAGGGAATATTAGTTCAATGGTCAAGGATTTTAATTTGTTTATGAGAATTTAATATTTATATCTTTTCTCCTAATTTATGGGAAGGTTGTAAAAACTGGAACATTTTGTTATGCGTGTGTGAGACAGAGAGCGCAATGGTCGTATCGCCGGGTACTTTGACCATTATTATATGTCAAATTAGAAAAGCAAGTTCTTTAATGGAAATTGCAACTATTGGAAATGAAAATAATAGATTTAGAACATTAATTATGTAGAACCATTTATCTGCGAGCGATTAAGCTCAAAGTTTCTAAACAATAAGTACCTGAACCATGATATAAAAAGGACTAACTCTATTTTGTACTCTCAAATTTGTATTACTTTTTTCACTTTGTACCTTAACCTTCAATTCTAGACACTTTGCACCTTAACACTAAATTTTGAAACACTTCGCATCCTAAACTCCAAAGTTTATGGCATTTAAGTCCAATCAATGATAATGTTAGTAAAATTAATAGCTTGATGAGGACCTGCAAATTAATGATAATTTGCCAAAAGTGGTCAAAAGGAGCCAAAATATTGCAAATAGAATAAAACGATGCATTATCATTAATTTGTATTGTCTTTTATTTTGTTAATATTATTAGTGATTTGGCTCATATAAATCCATGACAACGTGTTGATATTGGTCAAAAATAGCCGAGAGATCATAATAAGAACAAATGATACATTGCCATTAATTTATACCGTCTTTTATCTTGTTAGTTTTGCTAACGTTGCCATCGATTAGACCTAAATAGGACAAACTTGAAAGTTTAAAGGGTCCAAATTGAGAGTTTAGGGCACAAAATGTTTAAAATTGAAATTTAGGATACAAAGTGAAAAAGTGATACTAAAATTAATCCTTCCATATAACAATATTTGGACATCAAAAGCATATCCATTTTCTTCCTAAAATTAAATGTACGTGTTACATGACCATCATCAGCTATTCTAGCATTGGGGTTCATGGGCTACCAAATGCTTTTAATTCTTTAAAACATCAACTGGGTTCAACAAAATGAGAATAATTGGTAATGTAAAAATGACTTCTTATATGTTGCATGCAAGTTACTTCGTGAATAAAAACTTGGAGATACATGTTACCTCATTTATTTATTAGATGTTATAAACCATATATATTCATGAACCTGTAAAATATAAAGACGTGTCGATTTTAAACGTGTAAAACATATATACGTGTCAACTTAACATGCCGAATCATATAAACAGTTTAAACGAGACTACGCTACAAGTAATCGGATTGCTACTCTTTTGACTTGTAACGCTTAATATAGCTTAGCTTCAAGCTAATCAAGTACCTAACTATTTCGCATGGTCTTTGCTATCTTTCTTTTTCCTCATTTTCTTGTGGTTGTGGTTTGGAACTTGGGGGATGTTTATGTAACATATTGATTGGTGAATGATCAATATTCAACATGCCTATTTTCCCCTATTCTTTGGCTGATTGCACGAGTGACAAGCAAATCAGCAACTATGGCCCTATCCTCAATTAGTCCAGGGAAGAAAGAAAGATCACAATAATTGAAATATTGTAGTAGGACTCAGATACTGACTGAAATGATGAGCTCTTGTTTGGGTGTGACAGTGAAGGAGGCAAGTATGAATATAAACTATTTGAAGGGCATTGTCATATAGAATTTTAGTGTGGTCCTATGCTGAGAAATTAGCTTAGTACAATAACATAATTACATTAAATTGTTTGGAGATAAGGGGTCCACGGCTGCGTCCTCAGTTCTCCCCACGACAATTTTTTAATTGCACAGAGAAAATGCACTGATTTTTTTACTAATATTGTAGGATGATGTCATACGTCATATTTTTGTGATGCAATCACTAAAAGACAAGATAACTGATTGAATTTTTCAAACGTAGGAAACAATTAGTTAAGACCCCAACTTGGTATCATATATGATATCATTAATTAATCACCAAAAAAAGTATGAACACAAAAAAAAAATTAAAAATAAAAATTAGTATAGTTTTGAGATAATACATATGATATTTCTCAAATTGAAAATTTATACACACATCATAATAATTGTCTTCAAACAAGTATAGTAAAACTATAGGCCTAATTTTCCTACCTAATTTTTTCCTTTTTTTTTTTTTTCCTAATGCTTCTTCTTCCTAGCATACTTATTACACTTACCCCTCTTTTTTTTTATCGCTCTCTCTATCTCTCTCTCTTTTTTTTTTTTTTCAAGAATTTCAGTACCAAAGACAATCAACAAGGCCTTGTGGCCCAACTGAAGTTGATGGTGGCTCCTGATCAACTGCTGATTTTCTTCCCATCTCAAGATTTGAGACAACTGATGAAATTTCAGTGTTCATATCAGTGCTTATGCCTGTCTCCTGAGAGGCACTAACCCTCTCCTGCTGCTCAGTTTTGAAGCTCTGTTTCAACATATTCTGGCCACAGCTTCCAATCAAAGTCCTCAGAGCTGAGGTATCTTGCATTGGAATTGAGCCTGGAAATTGGTAATTCCCTTGAACAGGACCAAGCTGAGTCCAAGAAAATGCATTCGAGAAAGGCCCTCTTGAGAAAACATCCAGGGGATTGGAAGTAGAAGGTGCAAAAGCAGGATTGCTGAAATAACTCAACAGCATATCTTCCTGCAGGCTCTTGTTCTGGGCAGAAGAAAAGGGGCTGGAGAAGCAGTGCACGTGGCCAGATTCCGGCAAGCTGGTGGGCTTTGATGAAGCTCCATTGTAGGTTGGAGAATCCATCAATGGTGGCAGCAGAGAAGGAGCAAATTCGGTTTCAATAGAATTGGACCTCAGGAGTCCTGATATGTGGATTTTCTTCCCACCAGCAGTTTTCTGGAACACCCTGCAGATTACCCACTCATTCTGCACAATTATCCAACAAAAATCGATCCTTTCTGTTCAGTACAAAATCTTTTAAATAATGGGACAAATATTCAAGCATCTTGAAAAGGAAGAGAGGAAGAAAAGGCAGGGGAAAACAGAGGAAAAAGAAACCAGATTGAAGTTGCTGACCTTTGCTGTTTTGGGCAGATTTTGAAGAGAGAATTTGCCCTCTAATCTGAACTCATGGGTGACCCAATTGGTCTTCTCTCCTTTTGGAGCTCTTCCCTTGTAGAAAACAAGGGTTTTCTTCATTCCAACAAGGGATTTTCCACGGAAAATTTCCTTGTCTTTTCCGGTGGCTTTCCAGTATCCTTTTGCAGTAGCCCTGTTGGTCCTCAACCCCGTAGGATATTTCTTATCCCTCACACCAAAAAAGTACCACTCTTTTTCCCCCATTTTCGCCTTCCCTGCACAAAACATCAACAAATCCATTGGAAAAAGATCTTATCTTTGAAGACAAAGAAAAGCGAAAAAATTGTTCAACTTACAGGGCAAATCCCAAGGTTCAACCTTGTTCATATCCACTTCACCAATGGCTATTGCTGAGAAGCTGTTATCAACAACTTTTTTGGACAAATAATGAGTGATCAGCTCTTCATCAGTGGGATGAAATCGGAAGCCCGGAGGCAGGTCCAGCTGATGATCATCCCCATTAATAAGAGCAGAATAGTTTTCCATCATCCCCTAAACCTGAGTTCTGAACCAAGAAAAGAATATGATTTTCTCTGTTTTCAGCCTCAGATTCTACGCCTAATCCACCAGCACCTTGAAATCTCAAATGGGTTCTGGCCAAACTGCTTCAACTATTGTTAACTTATATACACAAACAAGAAGAGGAAGAAAGCTACAGGAAAGTCAGAAAGAAGTGAAAAAGATAGAAAAAAGATGAAGAGGAGCCATGAAACAGACCTGAAAGTTTGATGGAAAGTATTTAAGAAAAAAAAGGCAGAGTGAAGAGAAGAAGGCAATAAATACTGCTATTTGAGGGGATGGGGATAGAAAGAAACGTGATATCTAAGGAACTGAGGAGGTTGTTTTGGCCCTCTCTTATTTATGCTGCCATAAATCTGTCCTCCTTTAAAATTTTGACCAAATACAGGTCATTTCCACAAAGCCATTGCACCCAATCCCCATGCATGTAATACAACAGTGGTAATAAGAATTTGTCAACAGTTTGGTATTGCGTTCAAATCTTAAATTAAATACAACCTTAATCAAAGAATTTGAACAGTTGAACAGGGGCTTTTTTGTTGATTAGTTCAAGGACCAAAGGCTTGACAAGGTTACTTTCGTGGTTGTTTCAACTGTATACCAGAACTGGCCAATATGCATCCATATATACGTTTTCAAGCACAATTAATTATGCTTTTAACATAACTAATACATTCCATCCATGACTCATATAGAGGGATTAGATGTAAAAAGAATAAACCAGCGTCAGCCACTAGGCACGCTTCTTTTTCTCATCTGAGAACTGGGATTTCATTCTAAACGCTTTTTTTCCCCGAATGGTAAATTTTACTGGGATAAATCTTTTATACACTGACAGTGTATACACCATCACCATTGGATGCATGACAACTCATCTGAATTTAAATTTAAAATCCCAAATTTGTTAATGTGTCCTGCATCGAACCGTGATGGTGTATACACTGTCAGTGTATATAAGATTTACTCATTTTACTGACATAAAAAAAAATAAAAAAAGAAAAGAAAGAAAAGCATGGTGAAGTTAGCTTTCTTTCATATTGAAAAACAGAAATCTTACCATTATTTGAAAACAGCTGTCTGCATGAATACAAAGAAGAATACAGAAAGTTGACATCGGGTACCTAATATTAGTTTAAATCCCATTTGTTTTTAAGTGACAATGACCATTTTAAGCCCAAACTGCTTTTCAATTTGACAAGAGAAAATGAATTAAGAGGCTGAAAGGCTAAATGGTGGCATGGTACTAGCATTCTTGTTCTCTTATCTTGGACACCTGTATCTCAAAATAGTGTTGTGCAGAGGAAATGTCAATATCTTTGTGATATTCAAGGCCTTTTTATATGATAGTGATCCCAGATATGAATCTGTTTTTAGCTGACCACTTTTCTACTACTGTTGTGATCATTATTAGTAAGTCATCTAAGAATTCTCAAAGTGTATTGTACCGTGATGGAAACTTTCATCTATGTTGATGACAGTCACTCATTGCTGTAAATCTGATAAGATATGTGTGATCTTTATGTATTTATTTGAAAGCAATGTTCTTGTGCAAATTAGGAGTAATGTACATTGCAGATGGCTGCTTTTTATTACAAACCTGTTTCAGCTCTTAACTATTCACCAATATTAATTATGTCAATCTTTTTGGAAGAAGCAGGAAAAAAAAAAATTTTAAGTTGTCAAGGATTTTGTAATGATTAATAATTTATGTTGATTGATAAACATACAAGTGGCATGCATTATGACAACAAAAAAATAGAAAATAAAAATGAACCCGAGTCAATCAATACATGTTCTTGATCATGTCAAACTTCTAGATTGCAAGCATGAGCATTTGGAACGTACAAGTCTTCTTGCGTAGAGTACAAGTGCTTTAAAACAGGTATTGATGTAAAGAAGATCATGGAATATGCTGTTAGTGACAGATTAAGCACGCTAGTGATTAGTGGCCAAACTAAAGAAGAGGGCTGGGCAATACATTCCTAACAACAGAACAAAACACCTTAATCAGACTTTCTTACATCCTTTAGATAAGAAAGATTCCTAAATCTTTGACACTAATGTGATGAAGAAGTACCATTATTTAGCCTATGTTGTTGGAACTTGGAACCAAACTCCACAAAATGCCTCTTTTCTTTTAATTTATTTATGTGTAGCTTTGCATAATTGAGTAGATCTAAGTTCCCAATTGAATCATTAAGTAGGCCATGATGAATACACAGTAAAATGAAAGCTACTTCTATTTTATGAGCTTGTGGAATTTTTGACACCTTTAGAAGTTAGGATATGGTTTTTGACTCTTATTAGCAAGTCCAGCTAGAGAGAGAGCAGGCGTGAGAGGTGACTTTTATAATAAAGTAATAGTCCCAACTGTTTTATAAAAAAGGATGGGAAACGATGGTAATCTGTGTAGATTTTGTAATGAGTATTATTATTATGGTCCACGAAGGAAGGGCTTACCCTCATTTGGTATTATCTTCTTGTACTTTCTGTGACAGCACAAGTCTGAAATAAGTGGAGGAATTTGGGGGCAGGACGAAGAAATTGTTTTTAATTAGTTTTGTTGTACGGAATGAAGACTTTTCTTTTCTGTTTTTTGGAAATGAAATGAATCAAGACTTGAAATCAGAAGGAATTTGGGGCAGAAGACCACAGAGGTCTCAAATTAAGTGCGTTTTAGAGACTAAAATTATGAAATCCGAAGGAATTTGAGGTGGACACGGTTGCACGGACGACAGATTCTAATTAACAGTGAACACGAGTTGGCTAAATTAGTAAGAACAGATCATTTTTTTACAAAAAATCGTGTGTTTGAATCCCGTTACTAATACGAGAACTATACATTAGCAGGCTATCTATAAAAAGAACCCTTATAAGCAACAATTTATGATCTTCAAAATGTGCTATAATCCGTATTAGTGATATGAGTCGAATCACCCAAACTTTTTCCTATATAAAAAAAAAAAAGATTCTAAATAATGGGTGATCACTGATCATTATGGTGACAAGTTGTAATTCATCACAAATAATTTGTACGATTTTGTTTTACATGTGTAGAAAACTGAACTAATCCTAACAAAAAATCCATATCTTTTGTGTTAATTGAGATTTGGCCTGGTTAGTCAAATTTGACCCCATTAACAACCACCAATGGCTGGCTATGAAAGTGAAGAGACAGTTTTGAGCTATCCATTTCTTATCCTTTCTTTTTCTTTAGAAATTCATTTTTGTTAAGGCGCTGTTAATTGGAAAATCATACCATGGTGGATGACTTCAGCAACTAATTGCTCCCCGGGATGCAGCTAATACTTGTGATAAAGAACTATTATCAAATGTACAGGTGCCATTAGTTAACAAATTCTTAAGTAGGAGTTATGGTATTATGGATAAGGGGTGAACAAAGACCATGTCTTGATGGCGGATCTGATTAGTCGGCCATAACCTGATCACTTGATATCATCATATAATGGTGTACAAGCTCTAGTTTGAAAAAGAGATTAAAAAAGAGAGAGAGAGAGATTAGAAAAAGGTTGCCTTTGCTTTCTATGTTGTCAGAGACAAAATAAATATTCAGTCCTAGGGATCTTCAGAGCCATCTACCCTCCCTTCAGGCCTTAATACTTTAATCATGTTTTAGCCTTGTTTGGATTCTAATTTTCCACAGAAAATTTTTAATGTTTTTTGTTAATACATTTTTCAATCACCTTCTTATCTCACATACATCAAATCGTTACAGTATATATATATATGTATATATATATATATTTACAAAAACTCCTAAAATAAGCAATCCAAATATGTATACCACTTGCATGGCATGTAAATAATGCGTATCTACAAATACTTTTTTTACAATTTTTTTATAAGTGCGAGGGTTGAGTTGGGTGGTTACAATTGTAATTTAGAGTTAATATCGAACATATAGATTAAATCAAGTATGTCAAAATACTTAGATGTAAAGTATCATTTCACGTCCCCTCCATCATTTCTGAGAACTCTTTAATTTGCATGACTTGGTGAAAAAAAATGTCAAACATACACATTGGGTGCTAACTTCAATGATTAGAAAGGAAAGTAAAAAATCCAATCAAACTCAATCCAAAGTTGAAATTAATTTTTCTTTATTGATAAAGAAAAGGATTCACATCCATTGACATATGAATAGACTAGAAACACGAAAATAATCCTTCAAGCTTAGACTTTTACTCTCTTCTCTTGGAGCTTCTACTCTTATTACTTCTAAGCACTAGCCTCATTGGCCAAGCCTCAAATCTAAGGCCAAAAAATGTGTCGATTAGCAATGCCATACCAAACCCTGTGGGCACATTTCTTGCTATTCTATACATCTTTCAGAGAAATCGTGTCAAGAAAGTGAACTTGACAGGATAAATGTATAACATCACTGTAGATCTTCTGAACCGAATTTCGAATGAAAAGAACAAAAAAACTGTCAATTCAAAATTTTGGGTTTCAAAAGTCTTTGCTTCTTTAATGCAAAATCACTGTAGATCTTCTGAACCGAATTTCGAATGAAAAGAACAAAAAAAACTATCAATTCAAAATTTTGGGTCTGCAAAAGTCTTTGCTTCTTTAATGCAAAATCACTGTCACCGTGTGATATAGTTAGATCCTAAAAAGGGCAAAGAGAAAAACAGAAATTAGGAATGATGCATGTTCTGAAACATTTAGGCATGGTGCATGATTTCCAATTTTGGTAGTTTGGTAACTTATCCAAAATTAGGGTGGCATGAAGGGGATAAAGATAAAGTTTATGAATGAGGAAAACAAGACCGAAAGAGAACCTACTATTAACGTGTCAAATGTTAAAGCTGGTCTTTAATTTACTTTGTTCATATTTTATGTATTTGCCGATAATAAATGTCAAGAAAATTCTTTGTGAACTTGTGAAAAATCCGCATTTTAAAACTTTGAGTAAATCTTTCATACACTGACTGTGTATACATTATTATCGTTGGATTCATGACATGTGTGCAAAAATTGAAATTTAAATTCAAATTTTGCATAGTTGTCAATCATTCAACGCTGATAGTGTATACGTCGTCAGTGTAGGAAAAATTAATCCTAAAACTTTACGTAATCAATCTCCTTTTTTTTTTATCCTTCCTCCCTCCCCTACCCACTCACAAACTGTCTAGATTCAAAATTCAAAATCTGGCAGTGTGAAAAATTCTAAAAACCCTCCCCTGATCAACTCTAGTGGTTCAATTAATCTTTTTTTGGCCTAGTTAACTCAACTAAATTGTGAGGGTTAATAAATTGGGTTTTCAAGAGACCACTAACATAGAAACATGTTTACTTCGGATTTGAAACATAGGCCCTGTTTGGCAAATGAGTTTTTTTTGGTGTTAACCTAAAATTTTACTATAACTTACTGTAGAAGTTATAGAAAAAAATTTTAAGATGGAAACTTTCTTTCTTTTCTTTTTTCTTTTTTTTCTTTCCCTTTCTTTTTCTTTTTCTTTCTTTCTTTTTTCTTTTCTTTTCTCCTTCTTCTTCTCCCTTCCCCCTGCCCCTCTCCCTCCCCCTCCCCGGTTGCGCGACCAAAGGAGGGGGAGGGGAGGGGAATGGAGGAGGGAGAGGGAGAAGAGGGAAAAAAAAAAAAAAGCTTCTCTCTGCCAGCATCGAAAGAGGTGCCGGCAAGTGGTGCCCAATGGCAGAGGTGGTGGTGGGTTGAAGTGGGGGAGAAAGAAGAAGAACGGAAGAAGGGAAATTTTTTTGTGTTTTTTTGATATTTTAAAGTGTGTAGTTCAAAAATTTTGAGAAATTTTTTTAAATTAGTGTATAGTTTTTTGTTAAAAAATTGGTAGGAGACAAACTTGAACAAAAACTCATTTGCCAAACAAGCCAATAGGGTAATCGTGGACATGAATGAGTTGCTTGCAAAATCAAACCGCTAATAGTAAAAAACTGGTTTTCAAAAGACCACTAACATAGAAATATGTTCCACTTTGGATAGTATGTGGGACAAACCAATTGACTAAAGTTCAATTCCATTTGAAACAGAAAGATGAAGAAAGAATTGTAAACTAAAGCTTAATTGTTGGTATTTTAAAGCATTTTTTACATTAAAGTTTTGTATTTTTTGGTAAAACACAATAATTCACATGCTTAAATCATTGAGATGATTCGTGTCCACAACAAAGAGAAATCTGAAAATAATCTTGAAACACTAGAGAACAAGGTTAATCCTTATCATAACAAAAGCACAAAGGATCAAATCTTTAAACCTAAAGCAGCTTTTAGGTTTAGTTAATTTATGATACTCATAGAATTATTGCAATTTACGCATACAAACAAATTCTCCATAACTATCAAAAAGATTAGGACACGAATGAAAGGAAGTTTTTCAAACGTAGATGTCTCATTCTGCTCATTTGCGCACCTACTTTCTTGCTAAATACAATGAACAGATTTTCTATTTACTGCATGGAAATTTGTCTTAATCTCTTAGGAAAGAAAATCAAATAATAGGTGGGACGCGTGTCAGCTTTAGCCCATAAAGGAATTTTGTTCCTCTCCGTAATTCTCTCTGAACCAAAAAATCCACTGCGCCCATTGATCTAAATAGTCAACGAGCATATCTGCCACCTAAGTTCTCCATATGAAGAAATTGACATTGCCACGGATAATTAAATCGCTTACCAAAAACCCTTCCACGTGGCAATCTTTCATTAAACTACTATTTTGATTGAGTTGATTAACTAAACTTAGGGTTAAGTTAATTAACCCAAGAGTTGACCATTAAACCCTGTATTAAGCTCCGTGGGGCTTGCTTCATTGGTTCCAACATGCACCATGAAAAGGGACAGATCCACTTGGCGCGGTACCGTTGGTCGAAAAGCCGAAGATTAAGGTGGGAGGAATAATTACGGAGTTTTTAAAGACTCGGATTAGGCACAACTGCACGAGTCAGCACACTAAGAATAGTTTTTGAATTACTTTAAGACTTCTTGCAAATCTTCAAAAAGCACTTTCTTTAAATCTTTTGGAGACTGACATTTCATTTAACGCAGTGCCTAACTTGCAATTATTTTGCTGTTGATTTTTTATTCTAGAATTTCTTTTGTCAAAATCGTTGTGGCTAAGCCATTTATGTCCATATTATAGATTACCTTGAGGTGGTCTAAGGACCAAATTGCACCTCAAAAGTGTAAGAATTTTGGCAATAATCAAATAGGTGCATGCTACAACATATGGCTTAATCATTTGTTTGATATATACGTGGCTTGATTATGAGCCAAATGCTGAAGCTCTTTTTCTTTGTGTGGATGGAGAACCACCATCCACTTTCTCGTTCTCTCAAATTGTTTAAACTTTGACTTGAGATCATTGGATCACAGAAGCTTCTCTGTTGAGGAATATGTCTTTCTTTTTGGCTCTTGCTTAAGCTCTCTGTTTGGTTGAATTAATTACTTGACCCTTTTTGATTGATGGATACTTGCTTTTTGAACAGAGAAAAAAGAAAAAGAGTCTGGCCTGATGGGGAAACTTAAATCTATCAGCAAACAAGATCTTACATTATTGGATAAATCTTCACATATTATATATTTAAGTTACTTTGTTTAAAGATTTTTTTTTTTTTTTTTTTTGGTTTTCCTTATCTCGACTCCTGCACTGAAAGGTAGCATCTATTATCTAAACATATTTTTTTCTGCACCTTGAGTTTTCTTTCATGCACGCCTATATTGATAGTCAGATAAATCCACTGAAGAAATGAAAAATATAGAAGAAATGCAAGATGAGCTTAACAAAAATTATGATTTTTTCTTCTTTTTTTTTTTTGGTTGATTCCTGTGTTTTACTATCATTTAAGATAATTCATAAATTCCCCTTGAGATGGTTGCCAATCTCATTTAGCACCACTGTCATTTTGCAAAAAGACTACAATAACCTTCACAAAATTCTTTGACTTTTGTGATGAAAAGAGGCTTAAAAGGAAAGGATTAATTTTTTCTACAGTGACAGTATACTGTCAGCGTTGGATGAATGACAATTATGCAAAATTTGAATTTTAAATTTAATTTTCGTACACATATCATGAATCAATCGGTAATAGTGTATCTAAGATTTACTCAAAAGGAAAAGGAATTATCATTCTCACAGTCTGCTTTTCACTTTCTGCCAACCCTCCCTCATCTTCTCCTTGTGCCACAGTGTGAGCTTAAATTTGGTAAAATGTATCAAGACTGCTTTTTTATTACTCTGTGCAAATCTTTGACTCTTTTTTCCGTTGGAAATTAAAGAAGGGCAGTATAGTATATACACTGGTGATTTTTCTGCTTACTTCACCAAACATTATTATTACGAAAACAAAAAAAAAAACATTTTTAGGAGAAGTAAAGTGTAATATTTAAGATCTTGTGGACTGCACATTGAAATTATCAAAATGTGTTTCTGAAATTGTCCTTATAGTTAATGGTCTGCAGAATGCTTAACATTGCATGTGTAAACATCAATAATTGAGCATGATCTACAACGTTCTACAACACAAATCAGCAAACAAGAAGGTGCAGTACAACTAATTAATCCATTTCAGACTTAATACTGTTGATTAAGGAGTCAATGCTCACCATTGTACTACAAAGAGTATTTTATGTGTTTACATTATTACCATTCTAGTCCTTTCTTTCCCAGAATAGTAGGTATTGATCTTATATAATTGAAGAAGCTATTGCGTACAATTGTTGTCATTTTTGTCGTAAATTTACAATTGAATGTGCAAATTAAAAAATTTGAATTTTATCATAGAATAATTTTTTTTGAACTCTTGGATAAAATAAATTAGAAAACATTTTTTTGTCCTAAATTATACCTTTTGTTTTGTGTCCATGCGCAGGTGTATAGAGCACTGCATATCTTTAAGCCAATAAAATATAAGAAAATTCACAATAATGCAAGTCCAAAATTGGTTGCCAATTTGACCAATGGGTTCCATGATATTTCGTAATGACGTCTGTCTTACTGCAGAAAATTAGACAATGCCTGGCCAATCCCAGCTAAGAGAAGATGCTTCCTCCTCACATTACATAAATTAAGAGGTCAATTTGTTTACATTGAAATATCTTGAAATAATCCAAAATACATTTGTGTAGATATGCCAGGCATCATATTTTGATTGGAGAAGGAATGCTTGAAAAGGATAGTGATCATTAAAAAATTGTACTTGCAATATCATATTAGTTGTTTTCATTATCTTTGATCCCATGATTTGATTGTTGCTCTGTCTCCATTTACCAAGCTCATTAAGCCGTTTGTCCCCATGTTGTTGTCTTGTAAACTCAGACACTCCCCCTTTGTTTCTTAAGAGAACATGATCAAGAAATGTATGGATTTTTTTTTTTTTTTTTGTTTAGGTAAATTCAGATGTCTAGACTTGAATAATTTCATCTAAATCTTGATACTACTACTGGACCAAGAGTATGTGGAATACATGCATAGTGATACAGCTATGAACTTTCTTCCATTTCCCCCCTCACCTAAGATGTTTGGGAAAATATTTGCAAACATGATGACATAATTTTCCTTAATTGCTACTCTTAATTTCTGGTTTTCTACCTATTTTGTCACTACAGGAGAAACAGTTTAAATAATTGAGAAATATATTTAACACAATTTTTAACAGACATTTTTATCTGTCAAATCACTTTTTTATTTTACATAAATCACGTCAGAAAAAGTCTTACACACTCATTATATTTTTTTGCCTTTCATCTCTGTCGTACAACCTCTAACAACAATTTTCACTTAGGCCAGCCTATCCGTTCTGCATTGAGTTAACATTGGAAACTCTCTTGTTTCATGGAAGTCGTCTTGTCATGTTGCACGACTTGATTTGACGGGTGCGACTCTTGGAATCACGTACTATGTGCATCATCTTTTGAATAGCGATTTCAGGACAATGATTAGCTTATTTATTCCATCATGTTCATGCCGCCATCAAGAATCACATTTTTAGATCGTAGAAAAAATTGTTGGACTTTGAGATGTTTTGCCAAATTTGGTTGCATACATGCTTGTTAAGTAGCACCCCATAATGCATGTCCTAGCTAATATTGCAATCTTAAACCATGTTACGATTTGCAATACCTTTCTTTCTTTCTTTTTTTCCCTTAAAGAGAACCAACGTAAAATTTCATCTACTTCTTAATAATTTGAACTCGAACTTATTGATTATAGAGGAAGCGTTTACGAACTCAACCTTTTTATTTGCGTTATCAGTTTGAAACACGATAATGTGAGTCATGAATGTTTTAAAAAAAATCATCACAATCTAATTGTCAGGTGGGAAGGAAATTAAGCAAACCGAAAAAAAAATGTAAGTTAAAATTGCCAAGAAGTAAATCAATCGACCCCCCATTCTCAGTTACAAGAAACGGAGAATATTAAACAGAATTCTTCTTTTCTCCAATTGGAGATTCCTTTATCAACAAGATACTGCTGAAAGTCTATTGTTCATTTTCAATATTCATACGTTAAGTATAAGGTTTTAGTGTGTTATCATTTTTATCCTACATTGGTTAATAACTAAAGTACAAGTTGCTTACAACGTTTGAAGTTTGCTATTATTCCGCAATAGGTGAAAGCTTGCAGATCACAATTCTGTGTTTGAAGTTGCTTTTGTCCTTCAACGACCTTAATATTAATGCACGAAAAGAAAAAACTAAAATCAAGTTTAATGTACTTGGACATATATAAATGATAATCACAACTATTTACAGATTTTCTTTTGAATATTACAAAATTTCGAACCAAAGAAATTTTATTTTATTTTGCGAATGAAATTAATACGTCATACGTAAGGAAGAATTATTGAGGTGGGCTGGTGAGCTAACAAGATATGACGTGGAAAGCTACATGTTAGAAAGTGGTCCTAATGAGGCTACAAGGGCAAAATTCATGGCCCTAGGGATGCTTTCAATAGCTGCTGCTTTTGCCTTCTTAGTTTTTCTTGCACATCTAAACTCAACTGATGTGAAAGCTTGTGTAGATATATTCTGATTCCTATTTTTCTCATGAGTTATTTGATTGTCATGTATCATGTTAAATTAAACCCATAGAAATTGCAACTTGAGAATTAAATCCTTTAAACCAAGATCAAGTTATGGATCTTCCCTGATCTTGTATATGCAAGTTTTCATGTCACTTTCTTGATAAGATCCAAGCCACATCAATAATTGGTTGGATTAATAGACAGCGTGGATATATATTTTTTTCTCCAAGAGTTCAAAAAAAAAAAATTTTAATATAAGTCGAAGATCTGAAATTCAGAATTTCTCACTTGCACTTTTTCCTTTCATACCATCCAACCCATCTCTCCTCCATCAGAGTTCGAAATTTGTCACAACATGTACATTAAATATCTGTAAGTGAATGCTAAAATCAAATTATCAGCAAGATGTTGATGGGAGCCAGGTTGCAACTTTTCTATGATTCCTTATTTGAGTTAAAAGTAAAGAGAAAGAAAATTGAAAAAAAAAAGTCAAGCGACAAATTGCAAATTTACTTTATCAAAATGGTGAACCAAAAAGACTAATCTTTTACGGGACAAAGCAAACAGATAAAAGGAAAGAACAAAAGAGAAAGCTGATATACCCAAAAAGAACATAAATCTCTAGGGGAGGGTTAACTAAGTTACAACCCATAAAAATGCACTATTAATGCCATAGTCCATTTTTTATTTGGATTAATCTTAGCGTTGGATGAATGATAACTGTGCATAATTTGAATTTGAAATTCACCTTTTACATACATGTGATGAATCAAACGGTGATAGTGTATACACTATCAGTGTATATAAGATTTATTTTTTTTATTTTCGCAGCCATTTTTATGCAAAACACCAAAATTAACCTTCTCAAGTCCAAATGTAATTTGGACTTAGGAGAGGTAACTTTGTCATTTCAATATTAACTTGCTGTGAAATAAAATATGGATCGTGACATTATCATTTTCCCCTGTAAAAGTTCTTGATCCCTTTCTATAGCCATAGACAATTTATGTCACATTTCTTGATAGCTGAGGAAATTTTGGCTTTAAACATGCATATAATACAATTTCAAGCTTGCGTTTGTAGATGCAAACAAGCCCTTTCTAAACATAAGTTAGTTAGTCTAAATATTTGTAGGATTTTTGACAACTTCCTTAGCCAAAACGCCAAGTTGTCAATAGAATCCAAGAGGGCAGTTGAGTGACGAGTTTGTAATAGTAATCTGGAACATCTTATTGGAAGTAGAAAGGTGAATTAGTTAGGGGATTTCATCAGTCAGTTATGAACAGAAGTAGCTGCCTTAACTAATTGATACCTTCCCTTTCTATTTGTTCTCAGACAAGAAGAGATCAAGACAATGCTGAGTTCCTTTTTCCATTATGTTCAATGAAAAGCAACTCCCAAATTGTGATCCTAACTAAAAGTATTCATAAAAAGTGAAAACCACTCGCATTCTTTGGAGAAAAAAGGTATTTGATGCTATTAGCATCTATGTCAACTACTATTATATTCTTTTCTTCTTTTTTTTTTTTTTTGGAGAAAAGAAGGATGTTATTTTCGAAATTGGCTAGAAATCGTCCTACACGATTTGTTTGACAAAACCAGGATGTGAGTTTCAAAAAGTTTCAAACAAATTATATATTAGAATTAGCATGATGTATATGCTAAGACATGTACAACATTGTTTGATTTTTCTTAGCACCCATCCTATAAATGCGTCAATCAAATTATCCAAAATAACTCGTACATCATCAATAATAATAGGATCTATGACAGAAAAATCATCCTCTCTACTTAGCAAAAGTTGGATAACCAAAAATCTTGATAAGTCACCAATACTTGCAGCCATATGAAAAACAAGATTATCAAATCTAGTCGAAGCTTATTGTAACATACACATCTGAATTGGCAGTCAGCATTTGTCGAAAAACAAGAAAAGAAAAAACGGTTAATTTGTCATTTCTTAATTTGTGCTAGACTTTGTAGTTTTTTCGTTTCTCCCTCCACAAGGCCAAAAGTGGGGAAGAAAACAATCAGAAGTAACAAAACTATTAAGATCCTGTTCCTCTTTGTATAAATGCTTCCTCTAGGATTTTTCCTTCTTGGGTCTAGAAAAATGTTACCAATACGAGAAAGTAATCTCTCATTCATTGGTCCCCTCCCCTATTTCCTGGTTTAAGTTGAATTCTGATGGACTTGCTTGTTCTAGCTCCGGGATATCAGGCGCCGCTGGTTTAATACGAGACAGCCAAGGAGGATGGTTTTCTGGTTTCTCTACAGTACAGACCTTAGGTAGCTTCTACTTTATTGGCAAAATGTTGAGGTTGGGCGGATGCTTTAAATCTGGCTGCCCAACTCAACATCTCTTTCTTGGAAATTGAACTTGATTGTCTACTGCTAGCACAAATTTTAAATGATTGATTTTATAGAAACTTATGAACTGTCTCCTCTACTTATTGATTGCAGGACACGACTGAGGAAATTTCAACGAGCCACCGTGAGGCAAAATTACATGGAAGCCAACCAGACGCATTGGCAAAAAGGACAGTAGTTTAAGACTCTGTTTGATAATTCAATTAAGTATTTAAAGTTAATGATTTTAAACTTTAATATATTTAAATGTGTTTGATAATTAAAAATAAAATATTTTAATTAAATAAATAATTCTAAATTATTTGGATAAAATTTACTTAAAAAAATGATAAACTGTTCACTTATCACTTAATACAAAATAAACTTAAATATTACTATTTTAGTACTTTAACAATTTAGTAACTTAATAAATTCAAATTTTAAACTTCAGATTTGAGATTTCAGTTTATCAAACGCACACTGAAAATGTTCCTTTTGTATCTTATTCCCTTTGCCCCTCTTTTGTATTTCCCCCTTTTTGGATGATATTAGGGGTCTTTCACCACCTCGATGACTGTACTTAACAGTTTATAAGTGCTTTTCTTTATTTATGCTAGCTTTTCATTTTCTACTGCCCAATTTTTCCCATTCGGTAGTTCAATTTATGATCTAAGCTATTAAGATAGTAGATTGTCAAACCTACTCGGCTACGATTATCTACTTAGCTAGGGAGTTTTGTGTCAATTCTGCTAATTATTAATTGCCAAAGAATACGTTTTGAATTCTTACCATGCGTTTGGAGATGCAATTAAACTTGTTCAAGGTGGTTCCATTCTCTATGCACGCAATATTAGGATAAAGTAAAAAAAATGGAGTTGGGATTTTGCGTAAATTTGAAGCATAAATGGCCTTGGAGAAATTTTGCATTTAATGACCATTTGAGTAATAATGCAATTGGTCTATAATATGGTTGAAGTTTGAAAACTAAAGTTTGAAATATGAACCTTGACATTTGAATCCGTTAAGTTATGAAATTATTAAATACTATGGGTGCATTTGAGTAAAGTTTACCTAAGTAATTTAGAGCCACTTGATTAATTAAAACATTCTATTTTTTGTTATCAAACACATTTGAACATATTAACGTCTGAACTCGTTAAATTTAAGTGTTGAATTGAGTAATCAAACAGCGCCTAAATCTAATACATTTGAGTGTATATCACGTTCAGTGCTCACTTATCACTTATTTTTTGGAATAAATTTCGTCTAGAAAATTTAGTATCACTTAATTAATTAATTCAGATATTCTATTTTTTTGTTATCAAATGAGTCTGAACATATCAAGATTTAAACCTATTAAGTTTAGGTGTTGAATTGAATTATCAAATACGGCCTAAGTCTCAAGTTATTCCAACAACATACATAATCCTTTCAATTTTGCTGGAAACAAAGCCTGGAACGTATTCTTGCTTTGAGACAATGAATAAAGCTAACAAAAGAAGTTTTCATAAAACTGATTACTTAATTTGCAAGTAAGATGCATATGAATGATCGTTAAGGCGATGCAGCATCCACAATAGAATTTGGAAACCCTTAACATAAAATCAAGATATCTTTGTCCTGACTCCTGATAGTGCAGCATCTATGATTACAAATTAATGTCTTTACTTGGTCTCAGAAAAGCACTTGTTCAGATTCGAATCATGTACTAGCTAGGAGGGCAGAGAAGTACAAAGTGGCAGACACATACATGAATGAGCATAAAATTTTAGGGTATCAAAATCTTCAACCGAGAAGAAGAACCCCAAAGGAGGGTGGAAAACCGGAATTGCTGGATTTATCTGAGTTAAATCAAATCCCACTCCTTTCCCGCTTCTTAAATTCGACTCTTCCCCCGTTTTAAAAAAAAAAAAAAAAAAAAAGGCCCATTAAATCATAGCAAGAGTGCAAGACTATCCCCATGAATACAGCAGTTGTTTATATTTGAAGTTCTATAATGGCCCATTGAATCATAGCAAGTTCTATAATAACGATGATGCTGGCCTATTGAATTCTTATAGTTTTAAAGTTTAGCTCAAGAAATGGAAGCAAATTACCAAAACTAATGCAACCGTTTATTTTTATGGAAGAATTCGAGGCACAAAAATAATGAAGGGAAATAGGCAAAATCTGGTCGTCTCTTTGTCTCTTAGTTTAATAAATTTTAAAAAAAAAAGAAAAAGAAAAAGATTAATTGAGAAATGGACCGACAGATGACAAACTTAAGTTGGGCTTTGATAGTTAAATGGGCTCAAACCAACGGAATCTTCTAAGTCTGGATTGATCAACCAAACTATTCCAGAAGGCTTGACCACCTCTTATGTTTGTCATAATTCCACCTGCCGCTCCCCAAGTTTCTGATTTTGCTATGTCATGGCTACCTCCCGTGGTTAGTAAATACTCGTATAATACATATTTGTACGTATTATTTATAAAAGGCCTTTCATATTTCATATGCTTTAAAAATATTTTGAAAAATATTCATATGAATTATGAATAAAAACATGAATAAAACGCGTAACAATAGGAATTATAATTCAATTTTTTTAAAAAAAAAAATTAAAATTTGAGTAAGGACAATGACTTATCTTCTTGGTTATATATAAAACAATAGCGACATATAACATAATTCTGTATATTCATACATATAAAAGTAATACGTTGATAAAATTTTGATAAATTTAGCATCTCATATACAAGAATATGAGTTAAAATTGGTAGAAATGTAGCATAATCTTTTAAAAAAAATATATGGTAAATTTATCCGTATCTTTTGTTCCATAACTTTCAAATATATTCATATTATTCACATACGAATTTATATGCATAATTTTGCTGAACATGTATTTTTATTTCAAACTTTTAATCATACTTTTGAAAAATTCCGTATAATGTACATACATATAATTTTTTGTATTATAACCATATCATACTCTACTACTTACCATTTTTTATTTGCCGTTTACTATTTCTTTATCCAGTTTGTAATACCAATGTCCTTTTTATGTTTAGAGTAATTTGATGACTAAATTAAATAGGAATCATCATACCGAGCACGAATTCCTACTTGTCTCATTCCGAAAAACTAGAAAAATAAAGCGTTTACTTTTTTCTGAATTATTTTGTTTTTCTGGTCCAAATCGATGACTTGAAAACTAAACAAATAAAAAATACTGAAAATTATATATAAACTTGTTTGTGATGTTTTCAAGTTGGTACAAAAAATTATTTGCATTATTAGAAAATATTTTAAGTTATTGTTATAAGTATTGTAAATTATTTATAATTCTAAATATCTTAATATTTCCTGTCCAAACGAGTGACATAAAAGACTATTAAAAGGCCCTTCGAGCCCATTATCAACTTTTAAGTTTCAATTAAATAACCATATCAACCAAGTTTACAAAAATTAAGAAATAAATGTTTGTGTTATGACAATAAAGAGTCAACAAGAAAAAGGTAAATTTAGAATGAGATTATATTTTCTCTTTCATAATGAGTTTTGTTTAATAATATATTTGGAAGTAGGTTGCAAAAACTAGAAAAATACCGAAAGTAAGGGAGGCAAGTGAGATTTTTAAAATTCAAAGATATTGAGTAATACTATTAGAAATGTTACGGGATGTTTTTGTTTTCTAAAGTAGGATGATTTCAGAAAACTACCTTGGGATTTCTCATAATATCACGTAGTATCTCTAAAGTTTCTAAAATCTCACTCACCTCTCTTAAATTGATAATTTTTGAAATATTTTAGCCCTTTTGGGGGAAAAGTAAGAGAGATAAAATTTTACTTTCAATACTACCCATATATTGTTCTATTTATGAAACTTACATCAACAATAAAAATTAAAATAAGGCTAAAAAGGAAAGTTAAAAATTTTAGAAATTGCATATGTTGTTTTCAAAGAACAAAAATAGCATAGGGAATTTTTTGACATTTTATCATAAGATCATCTTTTGAATTATCTTTTTAATACTAGCTTATTCATAATTTTTTTCTATAAATAGGGTTTGCATGCAAGATACTTGCATATTTTAATTTTGAGTACAACTTGAATTATATCATGTATTAAAACATATTTTCTAAAAACTTTACTTGACTTCCTTAAATCTGCCCGACAAAATTTTTTATGAATAAAATTATTTGCCAACATCCTTTTTAAGTGATTGACATTACTAAATTTAGCTTAGCCACCTCCTTTTCTACCCCTACCACCTGAATACATAGAAATATGAACTAATATTTGATGTGCATTTGTTTTTTTTTTTTTTTGGAATTTTTGGTTAAATAATTATTAAGAATGCCAAGGCAATTTCGTCAATTTATGACCGCTGAAGTCTGACCTCTAACCTCGAGAAACCTCAAGAGGTTCCATCTTTTTTAACTTTTGTACAGCTTGAAACCAAGATTGGGAATATCTGGTGAAAGCAACCGAAAAGGACTGTGATCTACTGTAGCCATTCCTCCCTCGAGTGAGTTTCCTCCCACTACTTTCCTCTCCAAATTTCACCGCCACCGGTGTCTATGATGTGAAAGCCTCCTCCTTTTCTTCTTCGCCCTTTTATTTTTCCTTCTGCTTCTCTTGAATCTTTGCCACCCCACTTGCTGTTTAATTGAAGAGTCTTCAAAGAGAGAATTTTGGGTTAAAGATTGATTTGTTATGGCTGTGTTTCTGTGCAATTTCTCATGACTTGGATGCGGGTAAGTAGTTTTTTTTTTTTTTGTAATTTTTGTAATTTGTTTATATCCTAAGAGTCTTTGTAAATTATGGTGAAAGTCTCCGTTCATGGATATCTGATGAGCCAAAGCGGGATAACTCGGTAGACTCGGCCGGTCTTTTGAGTCCCGGAGTCGACTTAGCCCGGGATATGGCGGAACGAGTTTCCACCGGCTCCACGGTCTCCAGGCGGAACGGTCGTGGAATGGAAGCTAAAGTTCCGGTGACTACTTGGCTAGGTCGACCCGGACTCGGCCGAGTCTTTGAACTGGCTTTGGCAATCTTTTACCATTGAAACTGACTAATATAATGTGTTTAGATTCGTGAATTTCGTTGCAGCTGTCTGCTACTAGAAGATATAAATTTTATTACTTGAAGAAAGGATTACCTAGTGTCATTCGATTATGTCTCAATTTTTTGCCTTTTTACTCGAGCAGCTGAACCATTCCATGCTTGCTGTTGTGTGTGCGTTTTAATGTGTATTGTTAGCATGTCTTCAAGTTGGTCTTCGATTTAGAGATCATTTTGTACTTTTAGAAGATTGATTTGAATAGTTTAGGTCTAAGTTTGTTTATTAGTTAGCATGTTTCCGTGCAATTTTTTACTTCTAAGACCTCATCCCAGACAAGCATTTGCCTGCCATTTGTGTGCAGCGTCAGTTCATGTTTTATTCATCCATATGCGATTAATTCGATAGACCTACTGTTTTTTAAACATATTGATTGACATCACCATAATTTTCAATAAGTTGGATTAACAGGGAAATTTGTGTTCGAAGGTTCAGTTTTGGCTTATTTGAGACTATATAATATGGTGTGACCTAGATTTGTAACATTTCAGCAAGATTAAGTTGGGAAATTCTGAATCCTAAGCCAATTGAATTTACTGTGTCAAAACTGAATTTTATTGGAATAGAAGTCAAAACAGAAAAGTAGAAAAAACATATACGTGGTATTGCCAATTTAAGAATTGGAGGTTATATGTGACACTGACTTTCATTCTGCCTTCAAATTTTCTGCAGGAAAGAACTTGGGTCTGGTACTTGGGAAGAAGCTTCACTAAAATTTACTGATAAGTTTCAGCTGGAAGCACAATGTCTATACCAAAATGACTTGTCCAGATGTTCCAGTAGAAGGAGAAGATTCCTCTACTTCGAGAAAAGTGGTATACACTTGTTCATAGTCCGTAGAGTCTAAGAAATACAAGCATTGTTTTGTCCCATTTTCTTTTTGAATCATTCTTTTAGATCTCAATCTTTTGGTAGGTTGTTGAACCTCAAAAGTTTAATTCCCTTATGAAGACCACATACCTCTCGTGCATGACCTAGATCTTTTTTATTTTGGTGCAGCTGTTAATCTATTGATCCTGATATAAGGTACTTAATCATTCTATCATGTTTATCTGCATTTTACACTCTTCTTTCCATCTCTGATATAAGGTACTTAATCATAGCAGATATATGCTATAATTATCTGCGTCGTACACCCTTCTGCATTAGGTTCTTTGTAATTATTCTGGAATCTGTTTGTTCTTTCCTCAATCCTTTATTTTATAATAAATCTGATGTGTGCAATGGTTGTTTATTCTGTTTTTGCCATAGAGCAAAGGAGCATCTGAAAAGGTGGCAGTCTTGAGAGTATGTTCCATTTTCTTGTCAATAATTCTTTTATGAATTGGCTATTGTCGATTTTTGCTTAAACGACTTTTTTATCAGCACCTTTTGATTTTCATGTTTAGAAGAGATTTTTTTTTCAGTTTTTTGTTTCAAAATAGTTCGGACAATTTTTGATATTTTTAGGTTCTTTGGGGGTGCTAAGTTGAGAATACTCTAATTATTGTAGACAACTCTTTTATGGGCTTACTTTCAATTTTTCCAGATGTATCAGAGCCTTTTTTTTCTCTTTTCTGGAGAACTCTGTTGTTTTTTTTTTTTGGGATGAAAAAAGGAATACTTTTTGATGCTTCTAATTTCCTAATGTGATACTTATGCCTTTCAAAAGGAATACTTGTTTTTTGCTTCTAATTTCCTCTCATTTCGTTGATGCTTCTTTTATTGTTGGATCTCATTCTTTTATTCTCATTACTTCACTGCTTTTTTTTTTTTAGTACTCTAATATCTAAATTAGGATTTAGGCAATTGATAAAGCTAACTTGGACTGAGAAAATTGTTGGGTAAGTTTCCAGCATTTGCAAACTTTTTGAGCCTTTCAATGGATTTCTAGCGTAATGTGATTGGCGGAGTAGGATGCTTTTGACCTGTGCTTAGGAATTATTGTTGATGATAATACTATTGTATCCGATATTAGATGAGAATACTATTATGTTTACTACAATTTCCATGACTTTTGTGTTGTACTTTAGTTTGTTTTAGATTGTTAACCTTCAAATTACTTGACCTTGAGATGAATTTTTTTATGGTACAGCATCTTTTACAATTTCATGAAATATGTAGTCCAGTAGGTAAAACCAGGGGGGGGGGGGGGCATACTTAATATTTCTTCCGTAACATTAGAATTATTTTGTAAATGAGTTTCTGTCTATAAATTCCTCTGTTCAGAAAAAAAAATCATGATTATCCTTTTCAACTTCTGGAAATGAAATTCTTGTTACTTTAAAGGTAATACATGATTATGAATTATATAATATAATCCCCTTAATTGTAGTCTCCATTCACTACATTCATTTGTCGAATTTTGCATCATATTGACATAACACAAAACCTAAAATGTTACCTACATGTCATACAATTATTCTTCTCTAAATTCATTCCTCGTTCTTCGATCTTTTTCACCCTTTTCAATTTAACAGCATATAATTTTCCCTTGGTTGGCACCTTATTATCCTCAAACTGTGTGTAGGACGGTTCTTCATCTCCTATTACAGTTAGTTAAAGGCACAACAAAGACAGGATTTAAAAAGAAAAAGATGTACCTGAAAAAGCCCTTCTGGAATGCCAGCTCAGCCTCGGAGCCTGAGACTCAGCCTGAATCGGCAGTGGTGGAACTGGTCAACTCGCTGGACCAGCAAAGACTCTACAGAGAAGTCACACTTGCACTCCGAACTGGACTCAGAGAAGCCCAGGCGGAGTTCTCATTCCTCCGAGTGAGGGGCCTCCGCAGCATCCTCAAATTCCTCCGATGCGTGGCAGAGTCTGACTCCACCATCAACCTCTTCTCCAGCACCCAGTCCATACCTGAACTCCAAGGTAAAGCCCAATTCTTCATTCTTCCTGATATAATTAGGTGCAATTCTGCCAAAAAAAAAAAAGTATTCTTGGTAGCAAATGTGAATGCAGACTAATGCAGCATTTGGTTTTCTGGATTTATATATTTTTTTAAAAAAATTAGTGGTACCGGTGCTATTCCAACATTCCCTAAAAGATTTGGAGGATCAGACAGTGACGAATGTGGAACACATATTCAGTGTAGAGGCGATAAAGATTACTAGTCCTTCCATGGATGATGAGGTAGCCCTTGCCCTGAGAGTTCTTGAAGGCTGCTGTCTCCTCCACCCTCCCAGCACTATTTTAGCCCATCAGCACAATGCCATTCCGGTATATAAATCTTCTTATATAAGACAATATTTTTCTACTTATCATCGTTTTTATCTCCTCGTAATCGTGTGTCAGTTGATTTAGAAACTAGATTTGTCTTCCGAAGGTTATGACATGTAATATATGTGATTGAGCTCTACCTTTGCCAACTTGTCTTTCCAATCGAACATAATTAGCTGCAAGATTTTACCAGCTAGGATTTCAGATTAATTATATTTTGACCCCACTACTGCACTTTCTATATAATGCAATTACACCTTGAGTTGTTGGATGTTCCTGTTACATGGTTTCTAGCTCAGCTACTTTCTATTTCCAACACAGTCAACTAATTCTGAAACTATGATCTTCATGATTCAGAAATGTTCTTCTTTTGAGTAGTATGTTCTTTGAGCTTTAGGAAAACTTGCCTCTTTATTGTAATTTGTTATAATTCTAAATCATCTTTAAAAGGTTGAAATCTCGACCTTTAAGCCACTTTTGCAATGTAATTTTTTTTTCCATACTTTCAGGTTCTAATGAATATATTGTCAACTCGTGGTGTGCTTGAACAAGGTGCATGTTTAGATGCTCTAATCTCAATAATGCTGGATTCATCAGCCAATCAAATGGTATTTACTTTGCAATTTGTTGCTCATTCTATCATTGATACAACTTAGAGTAGGCGTGGCTTTGGATAGCCTGAATGTCCTCATTCAGTGAAAGTATCTTGGTAATTAGCCTCTTTTGAACCTCTTTGCAATAGTTTAGCCCATGGCAAAAAATTTAATCTTTTTCAGTTTAAGGTCTTGCTAAACCTAGAAGTAAATGATAGTGTGCGGGGAAAATTGAGCTCCACTACCAGGTGCACTGTGCTTTCCCTTGTCCACAAGTACTGCTGCTATACTAGGAAAAACTATTTGCTGCAGCCTGATGGAGAGGACCGGAGAGGGGATTGTTGTTGTTATGAGGGAAAAGCTTCTTTAGCTGCTGGACTTCTAGCCTTAACAAAGTGCAAATCCACTTAATTCTCCTTTCCTTTTCTACATATAGTTGCTTTCTAGTAGATTATGAAATCCAGAACTTATCACCTCTCTTATCCTGAATAAATAAGTACTACTTTTGTTCTGTTCATATGCTTACGTGACACATTTTTGGTGAATTATATACCAGGATTTTGAGAGGTGCAATGGGATCGAGGAAGTTGCTGTACTGATACGAGATCAACAAATAGATGAAATTCTAAGGTACCTCTTTAAGTTGGACCTCAGTAGCGTGCATGCTTATCTAATCTTCACTAGCATGATCTTCAATATTCAAGTTGATATTCCTCTTTGCATGACAACAACAATAGATTGTATTTGTTGGTTGGTAATAAGAATAAGAAAAGTTTAGAAACTTTGGTACGACTTAGAAACTTATTGCCCTGATTATGACATCTTTTTCCACTCAGACTCATGTTGTTTTTATATGAAGACGACTTGTTAAAATTGGGATGTAGCTTTCATCTCTTTTTTTCATTCCTCTCTTTTTCTAATCCCCCCTTCACTTAGGAATCTGACCTACTGACATGGTAATTTAGTGACTGCCATACCGAAGTTGACAGAAATTGCTCTGCGCCAATTTGATTTCCTTTGTTTTGTTCTTTAGATGTATGTGAGCTTTTCTTTCTTTGGCTAGGCTGAAATGTGGAGAGTTCCTGTTGCTTCTTATTGGACATGTAGATGGGAGAGATAGGCCTCCCATGGCAAGCATACACGAAGACGTAAGGCGATTTCTTGGGGAAAAATCCGCCTCATTGATATGGGCCGCTAGTCAGTTTGGCTCAACCCTTGATCCAGAGGAGAGATTGACAACTTTGCACATTCTAGCTCGCAGGGTGCTGGAGTCTATTGATCTTTATTGAAGCAATTACGGGCTGTTTTCAGATGTATCTTTAGCACAGTAAGACACGTCACTTAAGGTCAAGCTTGGTATGCACTGTTAGTGTAAAAATGCAGCGTGTAGAGATTGATGGTGCTGTAAGTTTTGGTGAAAGTTACACATACAGCAGTTACTAATTTATTAATCTTGTGCCAAACTCACGTTATTAAGCTAAGAATGCGTGAATTTCATTTTTGTGTTCAATCCACCCGCATCCTGGGGACCTGGACTTTTATGCATTTGTCTATCAGTTATTTAACTGTCTGGTTCATGCAAGATCACTCCATCTGCCTGTTGAAGCATATAAAATTGCCAACATAACGTGGTTTTGTGTATTATTTGGCTTCAAATCATTGACTTCGCTTGATGCTAGTTCTCCAATCATGATATTTCCAGCACTCCAGATTACTACGGTTGGCTCCATTGGCATCTTCCGATTGACATCACATGCCTCATCAAGCCTCCCTGCTCGGCTCAGAAAGGTCAACTAAGCAAGTTTAGAGCTTTAGTGTGGGAAGCACATCAATCATAGTATGGTATCATGCTATAGAACTCTCGTCCTGCTTCAACTGATCCTAAATGGATGCACGAAGAAAGAGCAGACAGGAATGTATAGCATCTGGCTAAGAACCCCATTAACAAGCTATCTGCGGAAGAAGGCAATTCCTTCTTCATGAGTAGCATGGCAATTCCTCATACTAGAACGAGCAACATCTTCTTGCCTAGCTCTTTCAGTCCACCAGAATCGAGCGGATGGCACAAGATTCTTTCGAGCAGGTAAAATAGGAACAGAGGACTCCAACAGTGAGTCCTAGTCTCTGTAAACGGAGGCAGAAAATGAACCAAGTGCCATTCGAAAAGAAAGAATATAACATCAAGTACAACTTAATCATTCAAATTTGTATCTTGGGAGGAGGTTTCAAATTGTTTCCCACCCAAAAAAAGGGGGACAATGAAAAGAAAATCCACAAGTAAGAAACACACGAGCATTGGCTAATTTCTCTTTAAGTACATCAGTTCCAAAACACAAATCCAATGACCAGAACTTTACACCACGAAGATAAGATGATGGTGAGAATTATGCAAACAGTTGAATCTTGACCGTAGAAGCTTGTGTTTCATGTTGCTTACAGACATTAGAACCTTCAACGATTTGGTTCGACACGATATTACAGATATTAATATACTTTCTTCTGTTTCTTGTCCTGCCATTCTTTGATTTCTGAATCTATCCTTGTCTTCACACGAGCATGGAAACCAGGATATGGTTCATAGCCAAAGAAAGAGAGAGCCTATGAATTTCCAACAAATGAGAGTAATGCATCAGCCAAACCATTCAAGTATTGAAACATTTCTAGAATTTCCGGAAGTAATAAATTCACCTCAAACAATACAAAGAAAGGTGCCATGAGGAATGCTTGAGTGAGGTTGTCCAATAGAGCAGGCGCTCGATTCTACAAAATCACAAAGCTTAAACATAACTAAAAAAGAAAACAATTGCACAATTGGTGATGCATCAAATCATATGATGGTTCACCTCAAAAACTCCATGGCCAATGAACTGTCCGGTCCAACAAAATAACTGAGCTGCCAAAACAACCTGATAATATGTTTAATGAGATTAGAATCAATATCAATCACTTAGAAGACTGCTAAAATATATGATGACTATTAAACTATCATTAAGATCCTCAAACTGTCAAGTGTTAATTGTAAAGCTTCAATTAGAACCTTGAAACACTATGTTGGATAAAATGTTCTTCCAGTTCTAAGTTCAACATCATATTTCTAAATTTGCAGTGTATGGACATGTTCAACAGGTTAGTTCTTTGAGTAGGATTCTGCTGGTCCAGGTAGAAGGTAACTTCAATACACAACTATCACAATAGAGGGGTAATTTGTTCCTTCTCGCTAGCTAACATGGATTTAGTCTGGGATTTTGTGTCTGTTCTGCTTACCAAGTACCAAACCATAAATTCAGCATGACTGTTGTGAACAGTTCTTGTTTAAAATTTCCTTGCACAACAAGTACAAATGTGCGCTCAATTACATTGAATGGTGAGTGCTAAAAAATCCTACCAAATCATTCTTAGAATCATCTACAGAACCAGATGCAACCTTTTACATAAAGTTTGATACCAGTAGCAAAATAGGCCTGTAATGCTATGTAACAAAATGAAGGATGCTACAATTTCAAAATTTATATGTTATTGTCTAAATAACCCAGCACAAGAGTTTCTTTTCTTATCCTCATCCCTCATCCAAAGAAGGTCCATTCTTTTATAACACACTTTTAGCATCTGCATATGCTTTTATATCGGAAACCAACTCCAGTAAATCCAGGAAGGAGTCTTGATTTTAAACATCGAATAAAGTTTCCAAAAGACAATTGAATCCAGAAGTACAAAATAATATAATTTCTACTTTTCTAGGAATTATACATGTAAAAAAGGCAACATAATCACGACAGTACATTCTTGGCATAATAATAAGTTCTTCACAAGGTACAGAGAGAGAGAGAGAGAGAGAGAAGATTATTAACATATTCACATGAAAATTCAAAAGCCATGAGAGGCTGCCTTGGAGATCTGAACACGATTAAACCATTCTAAACAAGAATTTATGAATCCACAATAAGGTCCAATAACAACTAAGCACATCAGGACCAAATTGACAAGGAAATCAAAAACCATAACGATCAAAATGAAAAGCAAAAACCTGCTACAGTTATAAAATTTCTTGTAAAGTTGAAAGAGATAGCATGGCTAAGCCCCTGATCAAGGTGCTCTATTGGCATGTAAGATGAGCATGGAAATCTAAGCCTAAAACTTTTACGCCAGAGTCTAGCATTCAAGCACAATGAAATCATGCTCATGCAGGATGCTTTTGAGTGCCCGTTAGCACCATGGGACCAAGTTCTAGTTTATAAGATCCCATCTCTGGTGAAACAAACTGTTATATTAAGACGAAAAACTTAAGAAATTCAGCAGAAGTGCTCAAGTTTCTGCAAATATCTAGCTTGATTATAGTTGTCTGCTAGGGCTCCTGATCAAAAGTGTGCATTCAAATATGGCAGTCTACCAGAAACAATGAAATTATATAGCTAAGTAAAGATGGGCTATAATGTCAGCCAAAAAGACAGATTTAATGCCAATCCTTGAGTAGACAAAATGAATAACCCATCAAATGGGGACTCAATAAAAGGTGTAAAGTTTGACAGAAGAAACCCTCATCCTCTAAATTCCTTACTTCATTTTAATTAAGCCAATAGTCATAATTTTTAGCACTTTAACCTTGAAAATCAATATGTATTCCTTTTTCAATCTATAGCTCCAGGAGAATTTGAATGAAGTCCACCAAACAGTAAAGTGTACCATATCTTTGATCCATGTAAGACATAACTTCCCTGAAGTATACTTGCCTAAGAGATTTCTTACCAACTACAGACATGCTGCAGCAGCAAAAATAATAATAATAATAACAGCATGATCGTTTGAGAGAAAACCTGGTTAAGTCATTTAAGTCTTTAAGCCTCCCAAACTTCAAGTGAAGGGTAGTTCATGTAGTTCTTGGATAATCAAATAATTTTTCCCCAACCAAATTATTTCCCAAAATACATGGATGGAAAACACTGCCATGTGCAATGTCTCTTGCAGGTCACAAGCACGATTATTATCGTCCCAACCAAAAATCTCCTGAACAGGTATTGAATCAACTACAATTAGATTCTAAAGGGAAAGGCCCTCAACAGGAAAACACGGTGACAAGATTGTTGGCTATAACTAATCTATTCAAATTTCTACAACAACCCACAATGTACATTACACTGCAAAAAGTAACCAATCATTCAGTCCCTGTTTCATTTCTCAGATGAAATGTACTAAGTTTTCTCTGGTTCTGAAACATATGATACCTCAGCTGTTCCTGCACAATATACAGTTCCCCTATCAACATCCCTAAAACATCTACACTATCTCAGCTCTAAAACTCGTACATATGTTTTAAATTCCAGCATATTCATCCTTCAAAAAACAGCTCTAAAACTATAGATAAGCCTACTAGGAAATCCTGAACGTATCCAACTAAACACCCCACAAGGAAATTGAAAGATATACTTTCAGAGAAATTCCAGGCAGCCAAAAATTAATTCATTCGTTTACACACTATTTTCATCCCAACATACAGATGGAAAAGAAAGAATTCAGAAACTACAGATATACCTAAAAACCACTAAGTCAAAAAGAAAAAGGTCCAAATAAGCATAAAACAACAGAACTCAAAGAAGACTTTCATTGAATTTGTACAAACAGCTAAAAATAAATCCATACCAGCAAGAAAAAGGATAAGAAAATATTGCATCTTTTTAACAGTACCTTCCAAGCCAGAGAGTACCCCAAGCGATAAGCAATAGAACTGCTGAAAACCCAACAAGCAAAACAAAGCAAAGCGGCCAAAGACCCAGCTTTCTTGTCCAAAGCCACATAGAACAGAGCATAAATCAAAGTAAACAAGAACCCAAAATTGAAAACCAACAAACTATGATCCCACAACACAATCGGAGGAACTGTCTTAAGAACTGATGGAGTAAAATAGAAAAGCATAAGAGCTGTGAAAAAGATTGGCCAAACAAACACCATGTGAATGAAGATATTCAGAGGATTGCTGTGGTATGCACCATAGAAAGCAAAGTGCTTCTCAAGATCAACCAATCCCATCTTTCTTTCCCTCTAATTTCTTGAATTGGGATTTTTTCCTTGAGCTTTTCAAAGATGGGTTTTTGGTATAAGAAGAGGTCGTTGACGAATGCGACCAATTTTGGCTTTTATTCTTCAGAGAGAAAGGGTAGACGCCAAGTTTCTAGAAAGCGTTCACACTCGCGGGTTCGTTGGCCCTGTCGTTTGGACCGAGGATTTGTTCAAGTTTCCGTGTGCCATCACTAGGAGGTTTTCCTAGCCCCTATAATCTGTTGCCATATATTTTCGTATATAATCAGATTAATAATAATATTTGTAAAATAGTATTCTTAAAATCATAAATTATCAATTAAATATGTGGCTAACAATATAAGACTAAACAAAATCAAAAAACCATCAACATTGCAAAAGATAAAAGAAGATGACAAAAGATTGGCAAGTAATTTTATAAATAGCTTACAGAGACGGGAGATGACATGGTGAACACTTAGTGTAAGTTAGTCTTACAGAGACGGGAGATGACATCATGAACACTTGATATAAAGTGTAATGATAAACTGCAATTACAAAATATCAAATATTGAGATCCATGAAGTTGCACAAAAGAACAATTTCTTAATGGATGTCAATATTGTGTCAAAAGATGTAGGTTTAGCAATTTAGATGTAAAGTGCTTCAAGATTAGCAACATTAGCAATTCAAAAAGCTTCAAGCAAGTTCAGAGTTCATTATCACGCTGCTTCTTCAAGGGACTTCCAGGTGCAAGATTAGTTGGATCGAAAGCTGAGAGTGCATTGGTGGGCAGTGAGGCAGGTGTATTAGCTTCAGCAGAATTTGATCCAATTTCAGGAGGTCCAGTTCCAAAAACCAAGACTCTCTTTGCTGTGGTCACTAGAGGCGGCACTTTGTTTGTAGTAGCAAAAGTTTCAGCGATGGTATCAAGCAGTTTTTTGGTTGACGGACTGAAAAATTCATTTTTGTTAACAGACTGCAGCACAATAGCATGTAGGTCTGGAATTTTTCATTCGTTTCTGCAGCTGTGATTGCCATTGGAATGTGAGCTGATTCCTTAGTAATGTATGCCTTGACAATATTATACTTGCCTTCCTTCTGGCCTAGATAATTTGCCTCATAGTAGCGGATGAAACACACAATTGAATGTTTTCCGATTGCAGATGCTAGTTCAGCGGAAAAGTTAAGCTCCTGCAATTTTTTGTTTTAAAGTATAAATAATTATCAAGTGTATCCTGAAATATTAGCTACTTCGTTGGAAGTAGAAGTTCTTATTGTAGATTTTGACTTGGGCAATGATATTCAAATTGTGAGTAACTTCATGTTGTGCAAAAAGAATTGGATCCCAATCATAAGTTATGGAAGGAAACAAAACATATTATACCAAAGACATTATGGAATTACCTACTTATGACACTAAGAACTGTCTTAGCTTCACCACAAAATATACAAGTATGGACAATTCACAAAGCACAATTGTAGAGCAAGTAAAGACTAATCGAATTGGCCATCCATAGTGGATTCCTTACCTGTTTTATTTATTTAATTTTTTTGTATACAAACCTGTAATGTTTTCAATGAAGTACGTAGCTATTGGTAAGAATTCATGCAACCCAACTTGTAGTGCATAGTTATATCAACGCAAATGAATAGGCTGTTTGATAAAGTACGATAAAAGATAAGTAATCCAATCTAACTTTTCTACTTTTCATGCAAATTAAATACAAGAAGGGGTTGGAAGAGGTAAGTTAATATCTTGTTTACAGGGTACCTCAATTGGACTCAAATCTCATACCCTTATCCAGAAAAATGTACCCATTAACAGCCATCATTATTTTTTTTTTGTTGACTACCATCACCTTCCTACTTTTGCTTTATGGGTTTTTTACAACTAAATTTCTAGTAAATTATCCTCACACAATAGCAAGAATTTGACAGTTTGTGGCCTCAGTAACTAACAGAAAAGACTACAAGCATGAAAGTTTAAATCTGCAAGCAAACCAATTACTCTATATTATATGGTTGTTTATATACTCTTATGCAAACAATAGCAGACAATCAAATGAATAGAAAATAACTACAGAACAAAGGTAAAACTAACTGGACACATGACTAATTAAAGCTTAAGGAATTAAGCATATAGAGCCACCACAGTCTAATAACAAAAGCGTAAAAAATCTTGAACTAAGGAGACAATATAGCTAACTACAGAGTTTTTTTGAAAAAAGGAAAGTAGAACTTATTTATATACTCCCTCCATCCCACTTTGATAGTTTTGTTTTCTTTTTTCGTCTGTCTCAAATTGTAGTCCACTTTTCAATTGAAAAATGTAGTTATATTTTAATTTTCCTAAAATATCCTTATTCAATGTAAGTTGTTGTTACTATAAACCTACCCTATTTAATGAGAGTTGATTTTTTTTTTTATTATCAATTCAAGTTCGCTTAAAGTTGTACTCTAATTAATGTAAGGGTATTTTAGAAAAATAACTACCTAAATTGATTGTTCCAACAAAGTTAACTACTTTTCCTTAAACTGTGTAAAAAAAAAAATCAGGACTATCAAAGTGGGACGGAGGGAGTAATATAAAAGTCAGACTGAAGCATTAGACATACCTGGCAACAGTAACAATAAATCAGAGAGGGAAACGTATAAAGCTCTGCGTCTAGGATGAAGTGTAGATTATCCAAGCAACAAAATACAAGGAAAAAGACATATCAGGGAAAGAACATGAACAAAAAAGGGCAAAGGAAAACAGCAAATGTTCATTCTTGCATTAGTTTGCTATATGAAATGTTGCACTATAGAGTTGTTATCAGTGAACACATAGAAGTCCTAGTCATTGAGTCTTGACAAAAAACTATATGGCTGTCTAAAGAATGTCAAAGATGCTAAATAGCTGCATACATAATTTGAACTTTCGAAGCAAATACAGCAAGAGCAATGATGCAGTAATAAACAAAACAAAGTAATTTTAATAGGATATCAGCAGACACCTAAAACCACAACTGAGCCAAATGACAAGTTAATAACCTTCATTTTCTTTTAGAAATGTTTATTACATTTGATGCCTTTGGAGCCCAGCTTTTGGCTAGACTACAACAAGTAGCACCATTCAAATCTCCGTTCTTAAGAAGTAATCATCGGTCTTTTCATTATCCTAAGGTTGTGTCTAGATTAAACAAAACAGCAAGCATATCACACGCAACTTAGGGTAAAACAGGCACAATAACCTAAGTTGCTTAACTGATAGTCATTTGAAGGAGTGACCGAGCTTTGCCTAAAAGGGCTACAATGAATAACAGCCGAATGATGCTCCATATACAATATCCTTAAGAAGTAACCATCATGCTTTTCATTGCTCTAGACAAGTCTAGACTAAATGAAACAGCAAACAAGGCACACAATAAGTAATCAATTAGAAACAAGAAGTACAAAGTCTTAAGTTGCTTAACCAATAGTCACTTAGATGACTAAACAAACTTTGCCAATAACAGCCTCTCTGCATTGACCTTAAAGTTCTCTAAAAAATAGATAATCACTCCTATTCCTCATTTAGAACAACAACAAGTCACATATCTCATATATGTATATTGTAATTAAAAACAAAAGAACTAGTAGCAGGAGATTGAAATTAGTTAAAAAGGAACTTGTCATGTAATAATAACTTTAGCATAGCAGCCACAGCCCCAAAATCAGCACAAGCAAAAGTTTGTCTCACAAAATATATTGTGCGAATGATTTTGGCTCACAAAATCTTGATGTCCATTACTATAATTTTTTTTCTAGTATATATAGCAATTTGACTGTTTGATAGAACATTGGTTATATGCAAACCAATAGGACAACTCAGTTGGCCAGAATTACATCAGTAAATGGATCTTTCTTTTTTGTAGGTATTCCACTAATAATATATATACTCAGGAATTCACCAAATTTCAAAATAAGGATTATTGAACTGGGAGCTGGATTCGTATCTTCATTTTTGGCTTGTTTATTTAGGTGAATGGGTTGCAGCAGCACAATTGGATTGAGAAAATATTAACACAATCACCTACTCAAAAAAACGACCATTTGTTTCACAAAGGATCACACAAAACAAATAGCACCAGCAAACTTAAAATAAATGAAGCAGAAACTGAAGAAAAACTACTAAAAAGAAAAGGGAACGATGAAATTTCACTTTTGAAAATATAGTCACATAAAGGAAGAAAAGCTGCTCATAGATTCAAGAAAGACAACAAGCTGACCTTCAAGTTAAAGGATTCCTTGACTAATGATATGAGCTGCAGCAGAAGGAACCTGTCAATTGAAGCATATGTGTATATTAGAATTTATTAATCGGTCTATTACTCATACGGGGAAAATTTGACAAAAAAAAGGAAAGACTTTTTCTCACCAAAAAGACTCCAAAGAAGAAAGTGTAAAGATCAAGATGCTTCTTCTTGCAGTTTATAAGACAGAGGAGCCAACACCATGCACTGATAAATACCTCTATTCCATTTTTTGATTTCGTAATTCACTGGAAAAGTTACAGGCTAAATGAATAGGAAACCTATTTCTTATCATAATTGGAATAAGGGAAAAATCACATAAGATATTTCTCATCATAATCGTACGGCTGATGAGAATTGAATAGAAAGCATGATTTGAGCAGAAAATTGAATGGCAAAGCTAATGAGAATAGAATGTCATACCTAATCCAACAAAAAGTTCCCAATTTCGCTCCTTTGAAGTACAATTATCACGTGAGTGCCCAACAATTCTTGCAACATGAAATCAATAGAAAGAGAAATGGGTTAACATGAAATCAATTCTTGCAACATGAAATGGGATAATTTGATATTAGAGAAAGAGGAAACCACAGCAAGTGTAGACAATAGCAGTTCACCTACTCCTAATTTTCCTCCTTTGAAGTACAAACACCATGTTAGTGACTAGCAATCTCTGTAACATGAAATCAAGTGTCTGCAGGAGTAGCAGTCGACTTACTGGCTTGAAGAAGGAACTCACAAAACCCATCTCCCAAATCATGTAAAAATCCCAACTTTTTGGCTAGAATAGACGTTTCAAATTTGGTTTGGTAGAATAGCCGTTTGGAATTGGATTTGCTCAGAATAGGTGCGCCGAATTTTGGCTCAGAATAGCCGTCTGGTAGAGAGAAAGGAAGAAAAGGCTTCAACGGCAATTTGAAAAGGAAACAGTTCAATGCCAAAAGAAAGAACAGGTTTCGGACAATTTGGAAGGAATATTTGACTTTTCCACATGGCAAAAGAAAAAGGAAAGCACTAATGAGAAAGAAACAGTTCAATGCCAAAAGAAAGAGAAGGTTTTGAACAATTTGAAAGAAATATTAAGAGAAGGCTTCAGACAATTTGCAAGAAATATTTGACCTTGCCACTTGTCAAATAATTAAGAAGCCACTTGGCAAAAGAAAAGGAAAGCACTAAACCTTTATCTTTTCTTATATACAAGGTAGAAATACTAGTGCAGCGGGGCCTTGCCTTCTTCACTGCTTGCTTTCTTGTGTTGTTTTGGTGTAAGATGTATAATAGCTATTTGTGCTTTGTCTTGATTAATTTGTTTTCTTTCTCAAACCTTGAATACCATGTTGATTTTTTTTTATTTTGAGAAAATTAACATTCCAAAAAATTTGTTTTTCCTCAAAAGAAAAGAAAATTTAAAAAAATAGATTAACAATCTCACTAAATATTAGTAATTACGATACGAAATTTCATAATCAAATGCATAGCAAAAAGAACAAAAATCTAATAAAGCAAATGGTATAAATGGTTACTGAACTGTTTAAGATTTCTTATTTCAGCCGCTAAACTTTTTGTTTAGCACAAATGATTAGTTAACATATTCAACCATAAAAATTATATGCTTTAATTTGTAAGTGATAGAAAATACATTTCATTAGTTAGTGACAAAAATTTGTGATTTTATTAGTTGAGTAACCATTTTGACTAATTACAAAAAATTAATGATCAAAATAAGAAATTTTAAATAATCTAATGACTATTTATGCTATTTGCTGCAAAGTTAGTACAGGGCATTGTGAGATGAGATCATGAGACTCTGTGGATTAGAGGCAAGACCACTAAGATGTTGGAGAAGACAAATATTGGTAGGGTTAATTGAACTTTAACCTATTTAGTAAAAATAAATTGTTGCAACTTATAGCCCCCTGTACAACAGAAGAGAAGTTCTAAATAATCTGGATATTTTTGAATTGGATGTTTTTGGATAGTTTTTTTTTCCAAAAAAAAATTATTATAACTTTTTAAGAAGACAAAAAAATAAAATATACGATTTTTTTTATAACCCCCCCCCCCTAATTATCTTAGTCAACCAACTCCACTCGTTCTCTATTACAGTTCCTTTCTCCTTTCTGCCATCCCATACCTACCTCCAAAGTCACCCTCTTTCTTGCACCGTTCCCATTCTTGCCACCTCTCTCTTGCCTCTTCCCCTATTCCCTCTTTTCCCTTCAACCGCCACTAGACATCTTAGTTGTGGAAGGAAAGAAAGGAGGGGAGAGGGAGGGGAGGGGAAAAAAGTTTTTAGTGCAGTAGCGACGGTGGAGAAAAAATGGATGATAATATGATACAATGCTTTTCAATTGTTTATTAGAATATTACTCTAAATTTCGGGGATCAAAAAGAATTTTTTGAAAAACAAAAAAAGGAAATCTATATTGGAATTTTCCAATAAATTTTGAAGCGGATAAATATTCATCCGCATGATTGGAAAGTTGCGACTTTTGTAGAATATACAAATTCAGTGTATTAACGAGTTCATTGTTTTTACAAATACATTTGGATAAGAGTTTATTTGGATGATTTATTTGAGATAATTACTATAGCACTTTTTGTAATGTGATGTATGTAAGATAAAAATGTGATAGAGAAGATAAAAAGATGATTGGGATTTGTGAAGTAAATTATTTTGTTTCAAATTATCTCAATCCAAACACACTCACACAAGTTCATGATTTTTCTACAAGGGATTCAATAATCAAAGTTGCAACTCTTCGTACATTCCCCAACTCTATACAAAAGTCAAATGGAGCTTAGTTTGCTGCAAAAAAAAAAAAAACTATTGCCCCATCTCACCTAGTTTATTTTGTAAAAGAGCATAATTCTTGTTCTAGTGGCCTGAGAAACAAGTGCAAGTTATCTTGAGCATTGATGCACCATTTTGTCCTCAAAGGTATTTGTCTTTCTATTATACATGATAAGAATACAAATATAGTCTTAAAGAAAGTTCTTATACACAACTTGATTGTAAAATTTTCAGAGTTCCTATGGCAAATTCCTTAGAATATAAGAGTTTGGCAAAAAATTCAATCAAATGTGGTTTTTTAAAACTCGTGTCTTAATATATGCCTGTTGTGCCATGTAGATACAGCAGCTTTCAATTTTTTCTTTTAAAAAAAATCTACCGAACATAGATTAATGCATGAACTCCAAACAACTACATTTAACTGAATTTTTTTCCAAATACCTATATTCTAAGGAATTCCCCCAAGTGCTTAAGTTTCTCTTTTTGTATCTATTGTAAGGTTCTCTAGCAACACAGATACATCTAATTAATCCAGTCACATCACACCCTAGAAAAATGAAGGTTTAATATGTTGTTCCCAATGCTAGGATAGGGCCACATTTTTTTTTCTCCTCCTTTCTAATGGTTTTAGGTTAAATATGCTGTTCCCTACACTATGATAGGAAAACAATTTTTTCGACTCTTTTCTAACGATTTTTGGGCCACAGCAGACATATTTTCCACACAGGAAATGGCAGTCAACATTCTCTGAGCCCACAAACAAGTCATCTCGGTCATGGATGTTTCCTGATTCGCGGATACAGCGAGATAGAAGATTACCCACAAAATAATTCAGAAGAAGATGACCGCACAAAATAGTAGAACATGGCCCATGCAGGTCTCGAACCTGCGACCTTCGCGTTATTAGCACGACGCTCTAACCAACTGAGCTAATGGGCCATTTGGTCATTTTATAGAATTTTATATATTTCTTCAGTTCAACGAAGATTGTTTAACAAAAACTAATAGTATTAATTTTATATATTTCTTCGGTCCCTATCAATTTTATATGTTTCGTTTACCATTCCAGTTTCAAAGTACCAAAACCTAGAAAATGTATTTTCCTTCCAATCAATATTTGTTTAGTTTTTGTAGGCAAAATTTTGTGCCACAAATGCTACATAGAATTGATTTTTTTCTTTTTTTGTTCTTTATTTTCCAGCTATTGCCTTGAGTAGTATACGCTATTGTGATTATATAGCTAAAGTTTATGACATCAAATGTCTTGCACATCATTGCTTCCAAAATTCCAAGCAGGCCATTGTATCTACTAAAAACCATATCCAAACAGTGTTAAATTTCTATACAAGGGAGGGGTGGATAGAAATGGGTCCTTATCCTTTTTGCTTCCCTCCCTCTAAAACAACAAGAGGCTAAAATGATAGCATACAAAAGTACAAAGACATTACTCAAATTACCTCTGCCTCTCAACCAGCCTGAAAATGGCTGAAGCTGTCATGAGTTTCACCATAGCCAAACCTAATTTCCAAAGTACTTCTGTCCAGACAACAATAGTGGACTTAAACCCCTTCTCAAAATCAGTAAGCATTTCCCTGTCATTTCATCTTTTGTCAACTATAAGCTTGCTGTTCTTTTTTCACTTCCATTTTCTTTCTTTTTCCCTTTGGATTTCTTGATTTCTGATTTTTTTCACAACAGCTTAGGCTTTGCCCAACAGCAGGACTTCACAATGGCAGGAATTTGGTAAGCATTCATGCTCCTGAATTGCAGACATGTTATGTCCAAAACTTAAGCAAATTATGAACAGATCAAAGCAGAGAAATTCAGAAGTTTGTGTTGTTGGCATTGAAATGATCAATTTCTGGAAACTATAAATAGATTGGAGGCATCAATAGCAAAAGGGCTTCAACATGTAAAGCAAATGCCTTCCCAGATTGGCCATTGATGGCAGTACTGGTTGAGCATGCTGAAGGACAAAGAGACCTCATAACCCACAAATCCATTTGGCACCTAAGTGATCAAGCAATAAAGAATGTTTGTGAGTCTTAAGATCATTCAGATGCTTTTGCATTTAATTTTCTCAGTTATTCTTGGATTATTATACTTGAACATATTTTGATTTCTCTGCTTCTAATTTTGACAAATTCTTCATATTGTAGACACATTTTACATCATGTTCACATGTTGGGGATGCTGTTTCTTTGGTTCTACCAAAGTAAGCCCTTCTCACTTCTTCTGTATGAACTTTTATTTGAGTTTTAATTAGTTTCAGCTCTAACATCATAATAACCTTTCATACCATTAATTTTGCAGGATCCTTACTATGACTCAGAGGAGTATAGAGGAGATGGAGGGGATGGTACTGGACACTGGGTCTATGAGAAGGTAAATTGAACTCAAAGCAAAGCTTTTTTGCCTAAATGCAGAATTAAACATTTGAAAACAAATTATAATAATCTTAGTTATTTCTGGTCCAGAAACAGAAATCTCTGGAGGCTTGTTATCATCTGTTAAACTCAGGATGATGCAGTTATAGATATTCTAAGATTAATATTGGCAGATGGTCTGTAACATGCTCAATTATAAGGTTTTGGCACAAGAACTTCCAAAAACTTTTACTCAGGTGAGAAGAGAAAAAGAGAAAAAACTTGTTTCAATGTCCACTCCAGTCTGCCAAACTTCTCTGATCCTGTTGCAACCTAATGAACAACTTAGCTGTGGAAGCCTCATTTGCCAATAAAGGGTTCCTGAGCATGCTGGAGATCTCATTTGTCACCTAATTCCTTCCTAGTGTAAACCATTCTGGAGATCTCATGTGAAGTCGACAAAAGAAGGTTTTAATTCTTGAGGATTATCGGGATAATAAACCTCTGAATCATATGCTCCTGTAGTTCCATGAATCCACGTAATAATTGTCAATTGAGGATCTCCGAATATAAGCCCAAAAAATTTCAATGTTGTGTGTTACTAAAATTTTGAGGAATATATTGTGAAGCAGGTTCCACTCTGATTATTATATAGTAATAGTCCACTAGGTGCCATTTTCAATTCTAGGACATATATGATGGTTCAATGATCAATGCACAAACTGGAATATTCAAGCTTTTTCATTGCAAAACATTTCTCATGTTGTGCTAATAAATTTCATTGAACTCTTATTACGAGTTTATATTGCTGCAGCAAGAAGACATAGAAGAAAGGGCTCGAGCACAACTGTGGCGCGAAGAACTCATAGAAGAGATTGAGCAAAAGGTTGGGGGCCTAAAAGAGCTGGAAGAAGCTGGCAAGAAAGAAGAGCTTGTCAAGTGAACTTGTTCTGGCACAGTGTTGCAAATTTAAGCACATTTGGTTCACCTTTTGATCATTTGTAGTGATATAGAAAGCAATAGTGGAAATATTTTGAACATCTTGATAGCAACATGATCACTATAAACCATTTGCCTTGTTGAAAATAGGTTAAGTGACAGATCCAACCGATCCAAAATCTAGCTTGACCTGTGATCAGTCTTTAGCAGATACACAATGGAACTTATATCTCGTAACCAAGATACCTTATATAGTACAAGACAACATTCAGCAAGTCAGCTGAACAATTCTGAAGAGGAAAAGCACCTTGGTCTTTCATCTGTACGACAAATCAAGAATTTTTTCTTTTAGGCATTGAACCTTGTTCCAGAAGCAGAACATTCATCTTTGTTTAATTGTTTATATACACCAGAGTTTCAATACATGGTACCAAAATTCTGCCAGCCATTTGGGTATTAATTTTGCTCAAATTGTCTTTACACATGATGCTTTCCAATCACAAGTTATCCTTGCATTACTTTCTTCAAACTAGATAGAAAAGTAGAAGAACTCGGCACAGAATTCTTCATCAGCTCTCCTAAACCAGTCCAAATTTCTTAAAACTGCCAACCATATAGTTCCAGAATTTGCGCAAGCAAAATTCATTGCCTCTGGTTCTCCGGCAAGGTAACCTTTTGCTTTTCAAGAACTGCTTCCACAAATAATGCACGTCTGCCATTAACATCTTCCAGGATAGTCCTAACTTTGAATCACTCCATCCTCTTCCTTAGATCTTGTCAATTAACAGGTTTGCAGTCAGAATATTCCATTTCAGTTCGCTGGCATTTTGCTGCCTTAGCTTGAATTAATCTGATTGCTAAGGTATCCTCAGATTTTACACCGTCCTTTTCTAGTTCCACCTGCTGCCCATATGCCAACAGTCTTGCCTCTCCAGTCCCTAGCTGGAATCCCCATATCAATACTGTGTTTCACTATATTCGTGGCTGTATCAGTGTTGATTCTGCAGCCCACCAGAGTTGGTGTCCATTGGGACTGTGGTTGAGTTTGTCTGGTTTCCAAATTGCTCTGCTCTTCAATGTCCTTCCATGCTTTTTTGAACTCCATCCACTCCTTCTTTGCCTTTTGAGGTATGCGGTGGGAGTCTATTTGATCTCCATTGAATTGTGACTGTGTGAGTTGTTTCTACTCTTCCAAATTTGCCAAAAAGATTTTTGCATTGAGTGTAATGTCCTCCTTTCCCTCCATTCTTTCAGTAGTCTCATTGAGTCTCTCCCACCACTTCCAGAAAGTAAACCATATTTCATTCGGACCTAACCAAATTATCGATGCATGCCTGCTTCTTCTGTTTTCTTACAGAAAAAGTGCATATGCTCTACCATTCCACTTCAGAATACTTAATAGATTGGTTGGTTCTCCATTTCCAATTCTTCTATGAATAATTTAGTTGACTGGAAAACGAAGAAAGGAACCAAACCCGTGTTTTATTTCTATAAATTAGAGCTAACATATTCTGTAGAACGAAAACTGCATATAAATCAGTTTGATCATTCCTTTTGGTTCTCTGATTCTGACTGAACTTGATAGAAGCAATTTAAGTGTCATGATGCACCTTAAAAATAAACACTTCAAGAATGTCCATTGATCTCTTCAAAGAAAGTAAAAGGTGGAGAAATCACGGATATGTCCATTTCTATGCAAAAGCTGAAGTAGAATCTGCTGAATTACTACAACATTGTATGCAATAAATGAAGCAAATTTGCGGGTGGTGAGTTCATGATCAGAAATTATCTGCAACATGCACTTAATTTTTCAGCCTGATCTTTGGTTTTGCACATAAAATCAAGAATAAAAAAACTGCTTGATTCATCTTAATGCTTGACTTGGAGTGTCCGAAATCAGGAAAGTAAAAAAGTTCATGAAGGCGTGGTCTTCGAGCGCCTCCATGTTTTCTGCCATTATGAGGTGTGCCATGAAGGCGTGAAAGTTGTACCGTCTTTAGATAACGCCTTCAGGAGCTTGTAATGAGGCCCGATTTGGATTTTTAAGACTTGTTTATATTGCACTAAGTAAGTTTCAAGAAATTGTAATTGACAAAAAGAGAGAGAGAGAGAGATTGTAATCAGATTATACCGTTAATTTGATTCTGTTTTGTCACTTGCTGTGTGATATTTACAGGAACTTCACTTTCTTGCGATACTAAATTCTTGGCAATATAACCAGCTCCTTTTTCAATTCTGGAACTTGGATTTCTTTTTCTTTTTTTGGGGTGTTAGCCCTCCGTCAAAGTGTTTTTTAATTTGAAATCTTTGTTTCAGCTATATAATTGTGGATCTTTGCCCTTCAAAGTTATATTTGGTTGTTTCTGGCTTTTTATGATGACGCACGTAGTTTGTAATTTGACATTTATCCTGAATTAATTTTATATACACTGAATTAATTTTACCAAAAGCATCGCAATCTCAAATGGGGCCTTAGACTTGAATGCTTTGGACATATAGAATTTAAATTTTAAATCTAAATTCATATATATATATAGTTAGTATATAGAAAATTAATTCATTTACTTTTAGGGGGTTATTTTTCTACTCTTACTAGAGGTGGCAATTATACCCAAAACCCAACAACCCACCCAACCCATCCACTAATTTAAGAGATTGGGTTGGATAAATTGGGTGTTGGGTTAATTTTGGGTTGGGTAATAAAAACCCACATGTATTTTGGGCTGTTTGGGTAATTAAGTTGGGTACCCATTACCCAATTTAAAAAAACAAATAAAACAAAAACACCAGTTTCTGGCAATAAACCTCCACCACCACCAGCTTCGCACCATTTCTCTTTAGCAAATTCAGAAGCCTCTCGACGAAGAGTTCTTTCTTTCTTGCTAACAACGATTTCAATCAAAAGAAACAGATGCTGCCCAAGTATATGTCCATTTGTTATCACTGGGTTTGAATGCTGCCCAAGTTCCATAAACCAAATTAGTTTCAGCTTTGAATTCTAGCATTTTTTGGGTGTTCAGTAGTTGTTTATCTTTCCTCAATGAGTTGTTGAAGGATTAGAATGTGCTTTATTGGTGACTAGTGGATGGTTGTGTTGTCATTGGACCAGTTCTAACGTTACGTTAATTTTTTGAAGAATTTTCAAATGAATTGGATAGTGATATTTGAACTAATTGGTTGAGAATTGTATCTCTCTTATCAAGTTTCAATTTAATTAAGGCGTGATTGGATCTTGTTTAATATTGGTATACCATTTTTTCATACTATATTCAACTTGGACCAAAATTGTTTTAGTGTGTGAAAATGTGTTTATGTGTGTGAACTTTTTTTTGTGTGCAAAAATATATTTGAAAGAATTTATGTATCAAAATCTATTAATTAATATATTGGATCATATTTGGGTCTTGGGTTTGAGATGACCCAATATGACCTAACCCAAAATTAACCCAATTTAAAGTTGGGCGGATTGGGTATAACCCATTTAAGTAAAAACCCAATATCAATCAGCCAAAAACCCGTCCAATTGCCAGGTATAACTCTTACAAATTAAGACTTATTCAATTTGTGTTTTAAGTTCATGATTATCCAGAATTCCATTTTGAAGTATAAAAAAGCCAAGAAATTTGCTATTGATGCACTTACACCTCCAAAAAATAAATTTAGCAAATACTTATCATGTGTTTAGAATATTTGTTAAAATTGGAGAAAAAAAATTTCAAATGATCCTGTCCTTTCATTTAATAGCTACTATATGGACCAGACTTTTAAAATGAAAACTATTGTATTATCCGTCAATCAAATAAGTGGTAAGTGAACAAAAAAAAAAAAACAAGAAATCACAAGCAACTCCATAGATGGGAAATTGGGCGCAGTTACCAATTGGATGGCAATTTGAAAACATGATGATTTTACATACCAAATTGTAAGATGAAGAAAATTAGATGAAAAAAGAAGCAAAAACAAAATTTGCACATCCAAAAAAGCTTTTTTGCATACTCAAATTATATAGTAGATTTGAAATTTTTGTGAAAATTTTGCAATATAACAAATGGTCTATTATTTGGGGATAATTGTCTTAAAAACTCCACGTGCAATTGCAAATTAGAATTGCCGCTTGCTGGTCTAGCGACGGCATTAGGAAATCTGCAAGCATTTTTAGAAGATTCCATTGCATTGGATTTGACCAAAACTGTGGGTTTTGTGCCAAAAGTCTAGCAGCCACGATAGGTAATCTGCAAACATTTTTAGAAGATTCTATTGCATTGGACTTGATCAAAACTGTGGGTTTTGTGCCAAAAGTGCTCCAAAACCATTGGCGGTGCCCCTGCAAACGCTGTCCCCAATCCAGTATCCAATAAACCTAATCCAACATTGACTAAATAAAAATCACGATGTCTTGGGGACCAGGGCCGTTTGGGCAGGTATTGTTTCAATTATAGAGGATGTAATCTCATTTGTTTAGGTCTAATTCACTTTCAATAACCTACAAATATTGAACAAAATGTTATGGATTCCACTTGTGGTGCTAGAATCAATGTATAAGATGTAATCAGTATCTTACTTTTTTTTTTTTCTGTCAATCTTGCCAGATGGTTGTCACCTACAACTGTCCTTGTCCCAATTCCATGTCGTGGATTGTTGGTGCTCAGAGATTGGATGAGCTGACTTCTTAGAGTTTTTCTAATGACGTGTTAAAATACCAAAATTTCATTCAATTTATTATGTATGTACACGCTAATAGTTACTATCCTATATTTTTATACATTCCCAAATTAATATTTTTTTAAAAAAAAAATCTAACATTTGAAATACATTCATTACCTACCAGACTTCCTGACATTTTCTTACGAAAGTAAGAATTTCGGCAAATAAACTTAGATTCCCGAGCAACCTTCAAAAGCCGGCACTTTTGAAGGCGCCCAGGGGACTTATCTACCCAAACCCAGACCCCCCCAGTACCGATGTGGGATTGAAACCCTGACAAGGGCCAAACCTCCAGGGGCTGTTGCTGTTAAGAAATAACTACCCCACAAACCCCAACTAGACGACCCCAGTGGAATGTTTCTTCCTGACATTTTCTTACGAAGTAAGAATTTCGACAAATAAACCTAGATCCCCGAGCAACCTTCAAAAGCCAGCACTTTTGAAGGCGCCCAGGAGACTTATCTACCCAAACTCAGACCCCCAGTATCGATGTGGGATTGAAACCCCACAAGGGCCAATTACCTACCAGACTTGACTGTACCCAGAAATGAAAAGTCTCACATGAAAAAGGATAAAACAAAATCTAATTTCCCCCAAATATCTTCCATCTTCTATGGTCCCCGTGCAGAGCCATAATTGATGGTTAGGGTCTCCAAAGTTTACCATATTCATTCTTGAAAGACAATTGTGCTATGATTTTTGGAAATTTTAGAAAATTGACAATTTTGCTTGGGACATTTTTTTTTTTTTTTCATTTTGATACATCTTGGGGCATTTTTAAAATTTAAACATTTATAGAGATCATTTATCTGATCTATGTCATTGTCACCCACTCAATTGCAAATATGCAATATGGTAACTGAATTCAAAAAATGGGTTTTATTCCAATTATTACTTGATAGTCCAAACTCATTTATGATAACCACTTAAAGATCAAACCCTCACCATTTTGTCAAACAGCCCATTATGCTTACTAGTAACTAGCATCTAAAGCATTGAAAACAAGATTCCTGGACAGTGAAATAGTGAATTGCTGTATATAAAATTCTAAGCATGGCACTAAGCACAAGGCAAATTTGCAGCATTTGTTTGCTCAAACAGTATATATATACTCCCTTCGTCCCACTTTGATAGTCCTATTTTCCTTTTTCGTCTATCCCAAATTGTAGTCTATTTTCCAATTGAAGAATGTAGTTGTATTTTAATTTTCCTCAAATACCCTTATTCAATGTAAGTTGTTGTTACTATAAATCTACCCCATTCAATGAGAGTTTATTCTTTTTTTACTATCAATTCAAGTTCCCATAAAGTTGTACTCTAATTAATGTGAGAGTATTTTAGGAAAATAGCTATCTAAATTGATTGTTCCAATAAAGTTAACTACTTTTTCTTAATCTGTGTGAAAAAAGAATCAGGACTATCAAAGTGGGACGGAGGAAGTATATGTTTTTACTTGTATATGTAGCTTGTATCTGCTCCAAGTTCAAGGACCCTATCGAACTAACTTTATATCAATTCCTTGGCTTTATGTTAGATTCATTGTATTTTGCTTCATAAAGCTCTCATGAAACCTGGGATGGACAACCACGTAGACATATTTAACTTGCAGAGTTTTAACTTCCATATTTATAAGCTTTTTCATTTTTTTCAATTTGGGCATAGAATAAGCATATCAAACAAATCAAAAGAGAGTAAGTTCAATATGAAAACTCTAAAATTACTATTAATTTTCCGTGAATAAATTATATCTTCTGACGTCAAATCTCCTTCTCATCCTGTGCCCTAAGGGCACACGACTTAAAAAAAACTATATTTATATTGTAGGACTATAGATAACATTAATTTGTATTTCCCAAGAATGTGGTCAGATATGGATTTCTATTACAAGTGGAAGCTGCTATTGTTTCTTGGCCTGTTGGCCATATGAAACATGGATTGCAGTGATTCGTCTGCATTTCCGTGGAGCTGAAGATGAATGCCAAAAATGTAAGAACCTGTGATAAGACATTTTTACTTCGTATTACTCCTCTACTTGTTTTTCTCTTCTTGTCATGATAATTTTCTATATATTTTTTTAAAAATGGAAGATGAGGAATTCAATTACAGATGAAAAAAAATTACAAAAAAAAAAAATTACAGATGAACCCCAAAAAAAAAATTATATATATATATTTATGGTCCACCAGCTATTCAATTTTTAAGAAAATAGCTTCACTTTTCTTATTGACAAATGTGGCTTTTCTATTCAATCTTAAAGAAAATAACTTCACTTTTCTTGTTCACAAATGTGATTTTGCCAAGTAACGTTGTACAATAATGTCTCAGCCGACAAAGTAAGCCGAGCTCCACCGTCCACCACCACCACCTCTTAAGACCAAACAATATGTATTTTTCTCCTTTTTCATCTATCCCCTTTTCATGTTTATTTTGTTGCAGCAATTAGGAAACAAACAAATGTACAAAAGAGAAAGCAGCACCTATATTTATTTGGGATCTTTTCTTTTTGACTATCTTGCCAACCATGGAATCCAATCCAACACCTTAGTCTTACCACTTTATTTATTTATTTTGCCTCCTCAAAGTTTAAAGCCACACCTTGCCTGGTCCACCTGGTATTCTGCAAAGAGAAATTCAAGAGAAATTGAACGCCACCAGTCACTAATATTCGTAGCAAAGCAAAAAAAGAAAAAAAAAGCAGGTCTAACAAGATAATGCCTGTAAATAGTTGTTTCCTTTACCTGTGTGGTACTCATTTACAAATTTATTAGGTTTTAAAGAGAAAAAAAAAAATTGTGGGACTGACCGGTTCAACCAGTCTGAGACAGTTTTATATAGCTTAAGCCTTAAAGATTAAGTTTGAAAGGGTTGGCCAGATCACTTTTCTATATAAGATAAAGAAAAAGTTCCCATTTACCATCCGCCCTTGGAATGTGGCCTAGATTATGTGAAATTAATGGCCTTCGGATTAATAGGCCAAGATAATCAGCAGATTTTTTTTAAAGATTTTTTAAAGATAATCAGCAGATTATCTTATTATTTTAAGATAATCAGCAGATTATCAAGATCTGTCTATGCTTTGTAAAAATGAGTAAAGATAAAGCTATGAAATATTTTATAAATGATGAGTAAGCAAGTTAATTTTATGAATTTATTATCCACTACTAACTTCCACCCCGTAGGATTACATTATCACATTTTAATTTATTTAATAAAGAATTTGGATGGATTTGGTTCAGATCACGATCACAGACCAGGACATGTTTTCGGAATCATATCTCGCGATTATTTTATCACCTAGTCGTATCTTTTGTTTTTGTTTTGATTATTTTAAGTTGCCTTCTAAACTTATAACATGCATTCATGCCCACAAGTGTAAAAAGATAATAAAATATTAACTTGCCATTTAAAACTAAAAAATGTAATTGATTAACTACCAAAAATATGAAAACTTCAAGTAACTTCTTTTTATTCAATAATTGTAATAGACTTAAAAACTTGAAAGAGCAAAAGAGGAGGATAATCATTTAGAAAGCAAGTTCCAGGGTCAGTTGTCGATAAAGATTCATATGCACCTTCCACAATAATTATAACTAAGATGCCATATCGTCTCTGCATATGGTCCATTGTATGGAAATTGGGAATAACATTTTTGGATAAAGTGATGAGTTCAGAAAGCAAATTCCAAAATCAAGAATAGTTTATCTACGAAGACATAATTTTTGCCCCTTATAAAATCTGAATGTGCCGCCATTCACTTGAAAATTTCAAGAAATGGTGTAAAGCTATATACCACAATGCAACTTGCTGTATCCAAAAAAAAGAAGTGCAACATGATGAATGTACAAACATCACTTTAACTAACGGATGTTGGTGCAAGTGGAAGGAGCTTGCATCCCTTAACCATGATTCAAAATCCATGGGAATGAGAAAAACAACGTTGGAAGAACTTTTCCCTGCAAGGGGCTCGACCCGACTCTAACAAATTAATCGCAGATCGTAAAACAGATGCGGACACCTATGAGTTATACCAAAAAAAAAACAAACATCACTTTACACTCCTCAAATTGAAGTTTGCAGCTTAGGGGTTAGGGTTTAGTTACTTTTTTTAAGGAGAAAAAAAAAACTATATTCAGTTATCTGCAAATCTACGTTTTAAAGATTCCATTGCATTGGTTTTATCAAATAAAAGTTCTGTCAAGTTTCAAAACAAAACTATGGGGCAAAAGTGCTCCAAAACCATTGGCAACGCCTCTGAAAACTTTATCCTCAGTCAATCCAGAATATATATATTCACTCCAAACCCTTACTAAACAAGCTGATATGGGATAGTTGGTGACTGCATGAACTGATTTCTGAACAGAGGAATGGGGAAGTCTGATCCATTAATGCCAAATATTGCATCATTGTTTACGTGGTATTAGCTGTCCAGATCATAGCTGCCGTCCATATAATATGTCTCTTTATCTCAAATAGTCCCATTCAAAGCCCTTAAAAAAGAATGGGCAAAAAATTAAGGCCTCCAATTTGGAGGTTTAATGGGCACGTTCACCCATAAAATTTTAAATATCTTGTAGGAAAATAGAATGATTTTCTGTGATCAGCCATTGATTTTCTGTTTGTACTTTTATTTGGTTTTCTCTTCTTGCCATGCCAAATTTCTATATAGTTTTAAAAGGGAAGATGAGGAATTCAATTACAGATGAGCCTGAAAAAAAAATATAGTCCACCAGCTATTCAATTCTAAAGAAAATAGCTTCGCTTTTCTCATTCACGTATTTGGTTTTTTTTTTTTTTTTAAAAAAAAGATTTTTTCTGCTCTCCACCGGAAGGGTACAAGTCTACAAGATAAGCATACAAACTATGAAGAGTGGGCCTACTATAAATTCAAACGTAATTTTCACCCCCTACTTTTTTTTCTTAAAAAACTTTAATGAATATTTAAGGCCCTATTATTTGTATTGAAGTTTTTCAAAAATTTTTTTTTACATTTTTCGTGATCACATTTCTAAATCACCTTTATCTCGCGTACATTAAATATTTGTAACACATTTTTCTATTGAAAATCCAGAAAATAGCAATCAAAATGAGAAAATTTTTACTATAATTACATGTTAAAATTTATTCAAAACACTCTATTATTCCAACACACCTCCCCTCCCGTGACCACCTATCACCCTCCGGGGCAAACTCCACCTACCACCGATACCTACCCCTGCCATCAATCCCTATATAATGTATTATATATATATATATATATATTTTAAAACTTGTGATAGTTTATAAAGTGTTATTGTAAATTATATTTTAAATAAATCTTTATTTTCTAAAACAAGCAAAAAAACAAAAAAAAAGTTATCCAAAGATATTATTAATTTCTCCTGTCTATTGTAGATTTTGAATAACTTGGTTAAGATTCAAGGAACTTAAGCAAAGTGATCATTAGTGTCATTTCAATAATAGTCATAAAATTCATCCCACAATTTGTTATTGTCTGTTTATGTATCCTGATATGGCATGATTCATTCATTAATTAACTTTTGCTAACAGCTAACTATTACGTCAACCTCTTAATCTTACGCCATGCCTTAGGCACAGAATAGAAAAACCCTTCTGGAAAACGTTTAATGTCTCAGCCAACAAAGTATGCCCAGCTCTACCGTCCACCACATCTTAGACCTAACAATCTATTATAATTATTCTCCTTTTTCGTCTAGTAATTACCCTTTTTTATGTTTTGTAGCAATTAGGAAACAAACAAAACCAGCTCGTACAGAAGACAAAGCAACACAACCACCAGCCGTGGCCACCACCTAGCTTGGTGGGGTGGGAGGTAAGGGCACCAAAATGTCACATTTAAGTGATTTGCTTCAAAAAATTCAGGCGGGTGTGTTGTGCACCCGCTTGGTCTGGTGGTGGTTCAGTCCCCTCCGAGTTATTCCTGAGTCTCCTTAGGTCCGCCCCCTCCCCCTTAGTGTAAAATAGATTAGATTATACAACAGTTGTCGTCTCCGAAAAAAAAAAAAAAAGAAGACAAAGCAACACTACTGCATTTTGGATCTTTTCTTTTTGACTATTTTGCCACGCATGGATCAACCTGGCATCTTAGTTTCCACCACTTTAATCTTTTTTTTTCCTCCTCAAAATTTAAAGCCACATCTTACATGGTATCCCTGGTATTCTTCAAAAGAAATTCAAGATGGTGTCTGTAAATAGTTGTTTCCTTCACCTGCGTCGTGCCCATTTACAAATTTAGGTTTTAAAGGAAAAAAAAAAATTTGTGGGACTGACTGGTTCAACCAGTCTGAGACAATTATATAGCATAAAGATTAGGGATAATTTCAAAAACTTCCCTTGAGATTTCTGTTAATTTCACTCGGCTCCCTTCAGATTTAAGTAATTACACTTACCTCCCTTGGCATGGTAAAATGCTTATAATGCCATCCACTTGGTACACAATTCATAATTTAAGGCAATATATTTACAAAAATTAAAAAATTCCTATTTCTCTATCTCATATCTATTTCCACTCCTTTTTCTCCTAGATATTATACTACTCTGTCCTTTGTTTATTATCTTCAATTTTATATATACTAGCACATTGAAATTGTAAAATCAACAGACGGAGTATATTAAATATCAAACTAGAAGAAAATGTAGAGACTCACGATGGTAGAGAAATAAATAATGAAATTGATGATTGAAATAAGAAGAAGGACCAAAGATGTGAAATTTATCGTATTTTATCTGTTATCCAGAAAATTTCTTGTAAAATGTCAATAGTTTGCATAAGAATTCTTTTGTTGGATTAGTAATTGTTGGTTATGATTTTGCTATGGAGGTAGAATTTATTCTCTGCTTCTTAGATGTTAATTTTTTTAAGGACATGGGTGTGTTGTAATAATGGTTCTAAACTAGATTAGCTTGTATTGGAGAGGTATTGGGGCATTGAGATTTAATTTTGGGGAATAAAATTGGTTGTCAATGGATGTGTGTGTATGTGTTTTTTTTTTCTGCGTGGCAATATTGATGTTATATATGTAATTTGATATCTTTTGAACTGCTATTTGGATTTGAAGCTAGAGTTTAAGCTTGGGTGATTGATAGGGATTAGGATAGTGGATTTGTTCAAAGTATGGAAGAAAGTGATTGAGTATGCTGTAATTTTCTTTTTTTAGTTTTGTACAAATCTCAAGAGAGGTCTGTGAAATTCTCTAAAGATTATGTTAATAAATTGTTAAAATGGATAAATTCGAAAGGGCTGGACTGATCACTTTTCTTAGTGAAAAGTTTCCATTTATCGTCCACATTTGGATGCGGCCTAGGTTATGTGAAATTAATGATCATTGGATTGGATTCATAGGCCAACAACCGTTAATCCGCAGATTATCATTTATCAAGATAAGTCTGTGTTTTGTGAAAATGAGTAAAGATAAATAAATTTAACTTTTTTCGTAAATAAGTTTTTTAATCATCTTTTTATTTCACATATATCAAATCATTACAATATATTTTTTTATAAAAATCATAAAAATAACAATCTAAACGGGTTCTAAAGTTTAAAGAACTAAAGTAATTCCAACTTTTCTCATTCACATGATTCTTCCAAACAATTGTACAACATGGTTGGTTATTGCCTCGATCTTCATAGCTGGCCTAGACCAAACAATAGAGTACTTTCTTTCTTTCTTTTTTTATCTTTCTTTTTCCATATTTTATTATGTGGGAGTTGTAGGGGTAAGCTGGTTTAATACAAACAAAATCGGACCAACGACAAGACCAGTTCATGTGGATGATGAATCAACAATAAATTTGGGATATTTTTGTTGTAGACAAATTTTTGCTACTCAAGCAACCAAAAGCCTGTTAAAATGTATCTCATTCAGAGAAACAATAATCTGATTTTTTTTTTTTTGGACTTCTAAAGAGGATGCAAGAATGAACTCAAGCTTTTCTACAATTCTTGACATTTTTTGTACTTTTATATAAATGCATATCAATATTTTATCATCCCAATGAAAATCAGTTGGGATCCTCTATGCCACTACTCGGTGCCAAATTCAGTGTCAATTTCACTTATCATGTGATGGTAGAAGAAATTTAAATAAACAGCACATGATAAATTAAATAAAACAGAACATTTGGCGTAAATATGGACGTGGCACTGAATTGCCACTGAAAAAGTGGCATTGAGGATCTCGTGTGAATGAAAATTATGTTCTTTATGCACCAATTATTTCATTCCAAATATATAATGTAGTAATTATTTCTTTCCAGAATCTGTATAATAGAGTTTTGATGTGAACCTTGTCCATATCTATATAATTCCAACACAAAACACAGTCAGCTACGCCTTGAAACAACACAGGCAAACTGCCATTTGTCCAATGTTCCAATAAAGAACATAATCACGTCTAAATTATGGAATCTCAGACACTAAAAGTTTTGCAAGTAACGTAATTGTACAATAAGGTTGTTTAGTGTCTCAGCCAACAAAGTAGGCCTAAGTCGACCGTCCAGTCGTCCAGCACCACCACCTCTTAATACCAAACAATATGTATTTCTCTCGTTTTTCATCTATCCCCTCTATATGTATTTTTGTTGTAGCAATTGGCAAACAGACAAAACCAACTCATATAAAAGACAAAGTGTAGAACCTAAAAATTTCCACAAATCTACAGGAAATAAATTTTATAGAAATGATGTATACGAAGAGGCAATTTACACACGTACAAATATATGTGTAAGAGAAGAGGTATAATATCGGCAATGATATATTAATCACGCATCATAATAATACGGTTATCAGATTCACTATTCTTAACTAATCACCAATAAAACTCCTTATTTATAAACTAGATGACTGAGTAAACAAGTCTGATGATTATAAGAAATTCTCAATAGAATACTAATCCTTAAATAATAAAATTACCATAACTTGATTTCAATAGAATTATTAAAACATTAATTTGACTAAAACATTGGTAAATAGTAATATGAAAATTTCTATTTTTGATCTTTGATTTAATATAACAACACAAACCAACACTATATTTGGGACGTTTCTTTTTGACAATTTTGCATCTCATGGAACCTAACACCTTACTTTTTAACACTTTATTTTTATTTTTCCTCCTCAAAGTTTAAAACCACACCTTGCTTGGTCCCCTAGTATTCTTCTTCAAGAGAAATTGAACATCACCAGTCACCAATATTCATTGCCAAAAAAAAATAAATAAATAAAAAAGATGCAGGTCTAACAAGATAATGCCTGTTAATAGTTGTTTCCTTTACCTATTAATAGTCAACAAAATTGCGGGGCTGACCGGTTCAACCTGTCTGAGACAGTTACAAAGCTTAAAGATTAAGTTAATAAATTAGTTAATGTGGATAAATTCGAAAGGGTTGGACTGGTCACATTTCTAGATAAGATAAAGAAGAAGTTTCCATTTACCATCCACGTTTGGAATGCAGCATAGATTATGTGAAATTAATGACTTGTGGTTTAACAGTCCAAGAACCGATAATCCGCAGATTATCAAGATCTATCTTCGTTTTGTTAAAATGAGTAAAGATAAAGCTATAACTATTTTATGCATGCTGAGTGAGCAAGTTAATTTTATGTATTTATCACCCGCTTAAAACTTCTCCCCCGTTGAATACATTATAACCTCTTTTTTTTTAGCGATTTTCTTTTTTTCTTTTAGCAATAAAAAGTTTGGATGAATTTGACTCTAATCATTATCACGGATGAAAACATGCTTTTGAGACTATAGGTCTTAAAGGTCTCGACTACATTATTGCCTAGTAGTATCTTTTGTTTTTATTTTTGTTTAAATTCTCTAAATTGCCTTCTAAATTTATGACATACATTCATGCTGGCTCATTAGCATAAAAAGAGATAATACAATATTAACTTGTCATTTAAAACTTAAAAATCTAAATGATTAACTACGAAAATTATGAAAAACTTCAAGTAATTTCTTTGTATTCAATAATTATAATAGACTTAAAAATTTGAAAGAGCAAAAGGGGAGGATAATCGTTTATAACACAAGTGATAGAGTCAGTTGTCGATAAAGATTCATATGCACCTTCCACAGTAATTATAATTAAGATCCTATGTTGTCTATGTATTTGGTCCGTTTTATGGAAATTGGGAAAGATGATGAGTTCAGATAGCAAATTCCAAAATCAAGAATAGTTTATATATGAAGAAAATAATTTTTGCCTTTTATTAAACCTGAATGAAAATTTCATGAAAGGGTACTGTAAATCTATATACCACAATGCAACTTCTTGTATCCAAAAAAGAAAAGTGCAACATGATGAATGTACAAGCATCACTTTAGATTCCTCAAATTAAAGTTTTCATCTATCTCCCTTTTTTTTTTTTTGACGATTATAATCTGCAAACGTCCGATTTAAAGATTCCATTGCATTGGTTTTATCAAATAAAAGTTCTGTCAAAAAAAAATTTTTTTTTTGAAGGAAAATTCTCTCAAGTTTCAAAACAAAACTATGGGACAAAAGTGCTTCAAAACCATTGGCAACGCCTCTGAAAACCTTATCCTCAATCAAATCCAGAATCCAATATATTCACTCCAAACCTTAGTAAACAAGTTGATATGGGATAGTTGGTGACTGCATGGACTGACTTCTGAACAGAGGAATGGGGAAGTCTGATTCATTAATGCCTAATGTTGCTTCATTGCTTACGTGCTCTTAGCTGTCCAGATAATGGCTTCCATCCACATAATGTCTCTTACCTCAAATAGTCCCAATCAAAGCTCTTAAAAAAGAAGGGACGAAATACTAAGGCCTCCAATTAAAAATGCCGCATTAGATACTCAAAACCTTACTTACAATCTTATATCAACTTCAAAATTTGCTTAATATACAGCAATATTCATCAATATCCCTAAATTTGAATTCTATGGCTGTCACCTTTCTAATATAAAATGGTCTAAATCATCACTACTAATACAGACATCTAATATACTCTATTAACATAGAGTTTAAAATCAATCAAATTCTCCCTGTAGGAATAACATCACTAATAAATGAAAATCAAAAATAGAAACATGATGTTGTTATAAGTATATCAGGAATATTTTTTCATAACAACCATAACAATATAATCTTTATTTAGTCCATCTTCCACTTCCATCCTTAATTTTTTATTTTTTATCACGGTCACTATCTTCATTTCCATCTAGTTTGATAATGAAATCATCACTCAACTTGTCGTTTAACAATTTCAATTTGCAAATACCTATCAAACATTGAAAATAAAAATGGTGAACACAGAAGCTGTTTCATAGTACTGAAAAATGGGGAACAAATACGCTATTTAATAGTAATGAAAAAGATATAATTGGAAATAGATACCAAGATAGGTAAGTACTAGTGATTGGTGTGGATGGTAGTTTTGTTGGTGATGACATTACACATTTAGTCGATAGGAATAAATAAATGAGTTTAGAAGGAAAGAAATTGTAGGAGGAAGCAAATAGAGAGTTAATGGGCGAAAACTCTAGTTTGAGTTATTGGTTGATAAGAGACGAAATAGTTTTACTTTTTGATAGATTTTTTCAATGAGTTGACAATTAGTGAAGGGTAATTTTGTCTTTTTATCACACCAACAATATTAGTCATAATTATATAAACCTCAGTGGAGCCAAGTGAAATTATCAAAAAACTCAGGGAGAGGTTTTTAATATTATCCCTTTTTCATTAGAAGTGACAGCTACTAAGAGAAGCTTGTCCTTGTTTGACAAAAAAAAGAGAAGCTTGTCCTTTGTTCATTAATTCGTTTTTGGCCGCATGAATCACGGGATACTGCAATTTTTGTCTGCATTTTAAATTTTTAATGGTCATTTCCGTGGAACTAAAGTAAATGTATGCTAGAAAGTATAAAAGCCCGTGATGAGTATTAAATCTTTCTCACTTTATTTGTTTTCGTGTTTTTCTCATGACGACGTTATAGTATATCTTTGGATGGAAATATGATGAGCAAAATTTTAGAAGCACCAAAAAAAAATAATAATCTTTTGAATTATTTTTTTACTAAAAATTTTTCTTAATCATATTTTTATCTCATATATATCAAATCATTATAGTATATTTTTTTTATAAAAAATTATAAAAATAACAATCTAAATGGATTCTAAAATTTAAAGAACTAAAGAAACTCCAATTGGACACCATGGTTGCCCCTCTTGGGCAGTTCGTTTGGTCACGACAGTTCCTTGGAAGTCGTTGTCCAACTCCCCCACCAGAAATCGAGTCCTAGGATTACCGTGTTCGGGGGGAAGGAGCCTCTCCTCCCAGGTCGGAGTGGGATTAATCGGGCCCCGTAAAGATGGACCCGGACACCCACTCCGTCAGCAAAAAAAAAAAAATTGGACATCATGGTTGGTTATTGCCTCGATCTTCGTAGCTGGCCTAGACCAGAGTATTTTCTATGCTTATCTTTCTTTTCCCATAATTTATTATGTGGGAGTTGTAAGGATATGCCGGTTTTAATACAAACAAAATCGGACCAACAGCTAGACCAGTTCATGCGGATGACAAAAACAACAATAAATTTGGGATCTTTTTGTTGTGGACAAATTTTGGCCACTCAAGCAACCAAAAACCTGTTAAAAAATGTACTCATTCAAAGGAAAGTTCAACACCACTCATGATCTAATTGTTAGAATTCAATTTCAATTTTTTTTTTTTTTTTTTTGGACTTCTAAAGTAGATGCTAGAAGAAACTCAAGTTTTTGTCGACAATTGTTGACATTTTTTGTACTTTTATATAAATGCATATCAACGTTTTATCATCCCAATGAAAATTATGTTCTTTATGCAGTAATTATTTCATTCCAAATCTATAATGCAGGAATTATTTCTTTCCAAAATATGTAGATAAGAACCTTATCCATATCTATAATTCCAACAAAGAATACACTCAGCTACGCGGTGAAACCACGCTGGCTGACTACCAAACTGACGCACGGATAATATATAGATAATCATGTGACGGTCCCCAAACCTAAAATACCTAATGTCCGAAGGAATTGTATTGGATGGTAAATTCGAGAGATTTTAAGTAAAAGCTTTCGAATTCAAAATTTTTTCTACTTATGAATCGAAAAAAAAAAAAAAAAAAAGTCAGTACCAAACATAGTGCTCAAAGTTCCCACCACAAATCCTGTAAAAGATCCTTAATCCACTCCGTGTCCATTGTTTGGATAGTGCTGTTATCCCAAATAATATTTCGCTTGCATCATAAACACATTTCCCAACCCACCTTTTTATATTCCCAATCACCTTTTTATCTCACATGCATCACATCACAAAAAGTGTTACAGTATTTATTCCAAATAATATTTCAAATAATACACTATCCAAACAAAATTAAATTTCTAAACCACTTATTTGTTGAATTGAAGATTAGAATTTATTTTTTTTTTACAAGTTGATAATATCACTTTCTTATTTGTTAAGGGGACTCTCTTTATACAAAAAATTGTCGCTATTCTTCATCGGAATTATAAGCATCCCTTTTATGAAATTGTAATTTAAATGAAAATAACGGTATTTTTACGTTTCACATCGGTGTAAAAGCGAAAAGGAGTGACATTCACATTAGTAATTCCATTCAATGAATTATCATTTTTTTTTGTAAGAAAAAATTTTTTTGGTAAGAAAAAATCCAAAAAAATTTGGACAGGTTCGACTTCAATCACCATTCAATGAATTATCTTTCAATTCATCTTGAAATAGCTAATCACTATTTAGTTTTCAATTTATGCAAATTGCATATTTTTAATAAAACAAAAGAAAAGCATTCATTTTCTGTTTATAGTTGAAGATATTAAAGGTCGCAAATTGTGATACCACATAATAATATGTTTTCAATAAGACAAAACTATATGGAATATGAAAATTGCAGATATCTAAGGATCACAAATTTATAACCCTATGTCCAAAGCAATAACTATGATATGTTTTGTTCCTTTTTACGGTACAAGATATCTTTTGTCTCCAAATTTTAAGCATTTGATACCATCTAACAAATGGACCCTTAAACAAACACAAAGAGCTTCATAAAACTCTATTAAAAAAATATGACCAATTTTTTTCCTAAGAAGGATAAAAAATACAAGGAAAACATTCACCATTAAAGTTTTTTTCTCGTCTTTTTAGAGACTAACAAGAAATGTTTCTGTGCTTTACATAATGCCTTGTGGTGGCCAAAAGCAAGTAAATTGAAGAATGTATTTTGAAATTTAACTTCTCACTCAATGTAGTAAAGGTATAAAAATAAATATTTAGTTAACGAGTGCCCTAATGCATTCGTTAAGAAGAGTTTGAGGTGTTAGTACTTTTTTAGAAAAGTGTCACTAATTTTAAATTATGTCCAATACAAAAGTGGTACGATAATTATGAAAGTGTGTATTCACATAGTGTATTATATATAATTCAAGGTGTATTAACAAATATTCATCGGACACTAAAAAAAAAAAATCCAACAATAAAAGCAAAGTGTAAACCAATTTCATTGAATCTTCCGTAGTTGTTATTTAACTAGGGAAGCATGAAAATTTTGGGAATTGGAATACAAACCATGTCTTGAATTCAAGCTACCAAATATGTAAAGTTCAATTAAGTGGGCTCTGATTTGTTATCCTTCTGTTTCAAAGCAATATGTGAAGACTCGTAAAATTTCTTTGGATTTTCTGAGGTAGATCCAAGAAGGAACTCAAGTTTATCTAGAATTTTTTTTTTGGCATTTTCGTACTAGCCTTTAATAATGCATATCAGCCTAATGAATATAAATGTTCTTGATGCACTTGTCATCTTCTTTTCCAATTATATACATTCAGATTTGAATCTTATCGAAAGCTCCAAAAGAACACAGTCAGATGTGAGTCATATGGTCTATTGGCCGACTTTCATTTATCCAAACTTCCAACAAAGAACACAACTACCGTATTATTTTTTTCTACAAACTTCCAACAAAGAACACGCTACCGTATTAGCTGACCGATAATATAGGTAGCCATGTACATAGTTATTCAAAAGCTCCTAAAAATCCAATCAAAAAAAATTTATATATATATTTATATATATATATATATATATATATATATATATATATAACCCACTCTTCATCCATTAAACAAATTTCTTTCTTAATCTCCAATCCTTACAAAAAATTTTTAGGAAAATTTTATTAACCCTTAGCTATTTGTTAATGGTTCTCTCTTTAACTTTTGACCGTATGGGTTACTACAAAAAATATCCCTATTTTGAATTGAATTTACAATAACTTTTTTTATGACGTTTTAATAAAAATAAAGAGTAGAGATATTTTTGTCCTTTCACATGAATAAAAAAAAAGATAGGAATTTTTTGGATAGGTTATTTTTTGCTCGTATCATGAATTTATTTTTAACTATGGTTTTATTATGGAACGCATTATACAGTATTATTTAAAAATATTTTTTTAATCTAAACACAATTAACATTTTCCTGGATTTAACGAGATTCATAAATGTGCTTTCAAAAATTTCTAAAATAACATTATCCAAACCAAACATAATTAATTTTTTTTGGATAAAGTTAAAATGGTAGACTCGTTATTCCTATCCGTATCAATGACCCCACAATCCCTCCACTTTTGCCCTTTCTATTATTTTAGTAGTTTCTTACCCCCCTTCGTCATTTGTTGCTTGTCCCATCTTCCTCCATTAAGCCTCGTCATATCTCTTAGAGTCTCAACCATCAAAAATAAATAAATTGTCAAGCAGAGAATTTTTTTTCCCTTGTGTTTCTTTCTGGGTATGAAGCTGCAAGTTTTGGATTGAGCGATAGAGAAGGTGTCTTTCTTGGATTTTCGTTTCCATTTGATAGAAATTTTGGTTTTTGATCCAAAAAGAGAAGTGGGTTTTTCTGGGTTTTCAATCTTTTGAGGTTATAAGCTTGGAAATTTTGTTTTGGAGGTATCAGAAATGGCTTGTTGTTTGAAGACCGGTTTCTATGTTTCTGGTTCAAGTGATACCCTTCTCGGCTGTAGAGCCAAAGGGTCTTTAGGGGTTTCTCCGTCCGTTGAGGCTCTCCAATTATCAAATTCAAGATCAAAAGATTTCATGGGGAAACAATTGGATTATTCAGTCCAAAATTCAACCTATTGGGATGTCAAAGCTCCAACTACTTTTTCTGTTAAGGTATGAATGATGTTCCTGGCCCTTTTTGTTTTTTGTTTTTTTTTTTACCCTGAATATTTATTTATGTGTGGCTTCAAAGTTGCAAACTTTACTCAAGTTTTTGATGAATATTTTTAGGCACAAGCATCAATTTCTGTTAGCAGAGCTTTGAGATGGTGGGAGAAGACTCTTAAGCCGAACATGATTGAGATCCATTCTGCACAAGAACTCGTGGATTCATTGTTAAATGCTGGAGATAGATTGGTTATAGTTGACTTTTATTCCCCTGGTTGTGGAGGTTGCAAGGCTTTGCATCCCAAGGTATTATTGCAAAATGTGTTCTCTATATATATTGGTGGATTATTATGAAGATTGATTCTATATTTTGGATGGTTTTATTACCAATTGTGGATTTAATTGGCAACTATTTTTTTGGTTTGGTGCTTTTAGTTACCCCTTTTTTATTTTCTCTGTTGTTAGATCTGTCAACTGGCTGAATCAAACCCCAATGCAATTTTTCTCAAAGTCAATTATGAAGAACTCAAGCCCATGTGCTATAGCTTGCATATTCATGTCCTACCATTCTTCAGATTCTATAGAGGTGCAGAGGGCAGGCTATGTAGCTTCAGTTGTACTAATGCAACGGTAAGGAAATCAATCCATTATTGCTTCATTGGTCTAAGAATTGTAGTTTTTGCTTCTGAGGCTTATTATTCTTTTGTTATGCAGATCAAGAAATTTAAGGACGCTTTAGCAAAATATGGGACTGAAGGTTGTAGTCTTGGTCCAGCAAGAGGGCTAGAAGAATCTGAGCTATTGGCTTTAGCCTCAAGTGGACAAATATCAAGAAATGTGCCACTAGAATATGCAACTGAGAAGAAGGATAAGCAACTGCAGGATGTGGTGTTGAATGGTTTTGATCTGTCCAGTCCTGTGGTTAAAGATGAAAAGAAGAGGGGAGTCAATGGAGGCTCTGCTGTTGTGATGGCCTAATCTTAGAGATTAGTTAGTAGTCCTAGTTAGGAGAATTCTTATGGGAGTAAAAATATAGCTCCCTCCTTTAAGAAATTCTTCTTCTGAAGAATGTGCATAATTATTGAGAGTTATCCAGAGGCAGGGCTCTTGTTTTTTTGGATAAGCCCTGCATATTTGGTTAATCTGTTGTCAGATGGAAAAATTTGTGTTATAAAGACAGCTATATCTTTCAAGGATTTATCCTTATCTTGTGTGATGTGTAATCTGCTGTAATGACATTACTTTTTGCGTACATGACTTATCTTTCTCATAAATGATGAATAATTTTGCCTTAGATTTCCTGTATAATGACATGCCACCAAAGCAGGCATGACCCTTAGAGAAAGATTCTCCAGATTTTGAATGTCCTTGATGAATAACACAAATAATTACTTATGTTGCCAACCGGCCTTCCACAAACTTTTGACATCCAACTACAAGCACGGTTTTTTTTTTTTTTTTTTTTACCAGCTACGATAACAGTTATATAACTTATTGTATCTTAATCTACAGGGAGAGAGAGGTTAAGGAGACTTGTGTATCAGGAGCTAGTTATATAACTTATTGTATCTTAATCTACAGGGAGAGAGAGGTTAAGGAGACTTGTGTATCAGGAGCTAGTAGGTATGTACATCTGACTAAATCAAAAAGGATTTTTTTTGCTTGTGTATCAGGAGCTAATTAGTATGTAGACCTGACTAAATCAAGAGGAATTTTGTTGGTGCACGTAGGGTTTGAACTCCCCACCTAAGTTATAAGTCTTCAAAATCTAGTGGCACATTCCCTTGTATTTTGCAACAATTTCGTTCCAACTTTCAAGACATATCTATCTTTTGTTTTTAAAGTTTGTCCTCCTTTCTCAATGCTACATGCAATAGACAACCTTAGCAGTAATCAAACATGCTTGAAAATTTCAATTCAAAATTTGATTTCTCGTTTGCACTTTAGGCTAGCCGGCAACCTTTTGATTTTTTTGGGCGAAGACCAATTCCTTGTACGTGCCAATCCCAAGCCAACAAATGTTTCTGATGTTTATTGAACTTTTCTCGTGGAAGAGGGAAGGAAGGTTGAGTTTCTATGCGTTTATGCCAACTTTATTCAACTTGTCTATCAATCTGCCCGCAGTTTAGAAACCTTAATGCGCGTGGAGCCATAGCTTCAAAATCAAAGGACACGTACACGCATTTAAGTGTCATTTTAATGTATTTATGCCCTCTTTATTGTTATCAAATTAATTGTAATTGTGGTTTTCCTAAAACAGGACAATAAATGTCGGTGCGGAATTAACAACCGACAGACTCGCAATCCGGGGTTCTAATTAAGGGAAATGCCTTAAACTTGATATGTCTAAAGCCTATGATAGAGTGGAGTGGAAGTTTCTTGGTAGAATCATGATGCAAATGGGTTTCTGTCCCACTTTTGTTCGTTGGATCATGACCTGCATTTCCACGGTTGCTTACTCTTTTAATTTAAATGGGCAGAAAGTGGGTAGTGTGAAACCGTCTAGAGGGATTAGACAGGGAGATCCCTTATCTCCTTACTTATTTATCATTTGTACGGAAGGGCTTTCAAACCTGATCAAGAAAGCTGTGGATAACAAGCATCTAACTGGAATCAAAATTTGCAGGGATAGTCCTATGGTATCTCATTTGTTTTTTGCAGATGACTCCCTTTTGTGCTGCAAAGCAAGTAAAAAAGAAGCCCAAAAGCTTAAGGAGGTTCTCAGGATATATGGACAAGCATCCGGGCAGGTTGTTAATTTTGATAAATCTGCTATGTTCTTCAGTAGAAATTCTCCCAAGAGGATTAGAGGGGAAGTCAGTAAAGTGCTGGATAATATGAAGGAGGCGAATAGTGGTAAATATCTAGGCCTTCCGATGACAATTGGGAGAAATAAAAACCAGGTTTTTGGCTTCCTGATGAACAACATTACCAGTAAGCTCCAGAGTTGGAAACAGAAATTGCTCAGTCAAGGGGGTAAGGAAGTTTTGATCAAAGCAGTTATCATGGCTATGCCAACGTACATTATGTCCTGCTTCAAATTACCCAAGGGTCTGTGTAAGGCTGTTAGTGCTAAGATTGCGAGATTCTGGTGGGGTGGTGGGGAACAGGAAAATAAGGTGCATTGGGTTAGATGGAGTAAGTTGTCTGAGGTGAAAGGGAAAGGGGGTATGGGGTTTAGAGACCTGGAAGCTTCTAATTTGGCTATGCTTGCAAAACAAATTTGGAGAATTGTGATTAATCCAAATTTGTTAGTAAGCAAAGTCCTGAAGGCCAGGTACATGAAGGAGGAGGAGTGGTTAGGACAGCAACCCCCTAATAATGCTTCATGGTACTGGAAAAGTATGCTTAAGGGGGGGGAATTGCTTCAAAAGGGGTTATGGAAAAGGGTGGGGGATGGGAGGTCAGTGAGGATTTGGCAGGATAAGTGGATACCTGGGTTGGTGGATGGAAGAGTTCCCACGGCTAGACCAGTAGGTTGTCATCTAGAGTTTGTTAATGAGCTTATAGAGGGAGGGAAGTGGAACATTGGTCGTTTGCAGCTTTGGTTTAATGATGATGTAGTAAACCAGATTTCTAATATCCCTCTTAGTTTGTATAACAGGAAGGATAGATTATTCTGGAAACACAGCAAGTCTGGAATCTACACGGTGAAGACTGGATATGTGATTGCCAAGGAGGAAATGGAGGTAACAAATCAAAGGCCAGCACCTGATCCGGAAACCAGTTGGGAAATAAGAAAGCATACAGTTTGGAAAACCTTGTGGAGCCTAAACATTAAGCTGAAATTGAAACATTTCCTATGGAGATGTCTACAAAATGGTTTGGCCACTAAAGATGCTCTCTATAAAAGGTTTGGCATAGGGAACAAAGTTTGTCAATGTTGTGGGGAGGACATGGAAACTATCGAGCATATCTTCTTTACCTGCCCAACAGCGCAAGTAATATGGAAGATTGCACCTGTTCAGTGGGAAGGGCTAGCTAATCTTCAAGGCAACCTGTGGAGATGGTGGGAGGCGGTGTTGCAAGCAGCAAAAAAGTCTGAAGGTGTGGGCAGAATCCAACTTACAGCAAACATATTATGGCAAATCTGGAAAGCAAGAAACAAGATTACTTTCCAGCAGGAGATAACTGATGCAAAAAATATTGTTGAAAAGGCACAACAGGAATGGATCGAGTATGAGGCAGCAATGGAGTCAGACAGGGGTTCAAATCCTGATTTAGAAAAGGCAACACCAATCCAGCAGGTTTGGGAACCTCCAAAGGAAGGAACTATAAGGATCAATACGGACGCTGCCATCTCGGCTAAAATGGTCAGATCAGGTCTTGGAATCATTGCAAGGAACTGGCGCGGAGAAGTAGTGAGAGCAAAAGGAATTACTGCGAGGAGGAAAGGAATTGCAGCCACTGAAGAAGCTCTAGCAATCAGGGGGGCGCTTGAAATGGCTCAGATTGCAGGATGGACAACTATAGAAGTCCAATCTGACTGCAAGCATGTAGTGAGCCTCATTAACATGGACAATGGACAGGATTGTAGTCTCCAAACAATCCTGGATGACATTGACGTTCAGAAAGGAAACTTTGAAAGCTGCACGTTCACTTTTGTACCTAGAATGGTGAATCAATGTAGCCATGCATTAGCACAATTTGCAGCTAAGGCAACTAGAGATTTTGAATGGGAAGGTTCTTTCCCAGTTTGGCTCTCAAGTCTAGTTAGGAAAGATATGGGGGTAGTTACCCCTTTTTGTAATTAACTCTTGAATTTTCAAGGGGTGATAGATATATATATATATATATATGAAGTAAAAAAAAAAATTAAGGGAAATGCCTTGCTTGACGGCTCAGCAATTGAAGATGCTTTTTAGATTGGGCAAATGACACGTTTGATCCTTCACATTTCGTAAAAATATTTTTTTCATTCCTCACTTTTAAAACAAAGTAAATTCGTCCTGACATTTAAAAATTAAAATTATTACATCTATGAACCCAACTTTCAATCTTAATCAAACCATCTAATAACTTAGTAATAAATTTCGAGGATGGAATTGATAGATCATTTGATCAACTCCATTACATTCATATGACATTTATTGAACCAAAAAAGGAAAAAAAAAATAGAAATTATAACATAAAAAGTCTATTCTTTGTCTTGGAATAGTAAGGTTTCTGTTTTGGTTTAATCTTTTCATGCACTGTTAGCAGATACATTTGCGAGTTTAGATGTATACCATACATACAAAATTTGGTTTTAAATTTAAATTGAAATGATGTTGCAGGTCAATGTATACAATGACAATGTAGGAAAGATTGATCCTTCTTTATTATGTTATAATTTTTTATTTTTCTTTTTATATTCATTAAATTTTACGTGAATATTAAGTTGAATTAACCAAATGATCTACCACTTATATTCCCGAAATTTGTAATCAAGTTGTTAGGTGGCTGCATTCAAATTGAAAGTTGACTTTAGAGATGTAATAGGTTCAGTTTTTAAATGTCAAGAACAAATTTGCTTCATTTTAGGTTGTGATAGATGAAAAGAATATTTTTGTGACATGTGAAGAATGAATCATGTCATTTTCCCTTTTGAGATATCAATGTCATTTAGAGTTTTTCTAATGGGTGTCCTATGGGCACTCATTAACACACCTATATTCCACTCAACTTACCATGTATATACACACTATCAATTATTACTTTTTCATACATTTATACACTTTTCTAATTAATTTTCTTATATTCATATATTTTTCTTAATTAATCTTATATTTTTAAAAATCTAACACCTGAAATACTTTTTTAACGAGTGCTTTTAGGGCACCATTTAGACAGACCATTATTGCATATAAAATTCAAATGGTTAAAAATAGAAAATCCACACGAACTATTGTGTCAATTGCAGTTTACCCCGTAAAGTATTTTAAGAGATACTTTAAACCCTTGATCAAAAAATGATGAAAAAAATTAATTCCATCAAAGTAATTGACTAAGTGATTGATTTATCCTCTATTAAAGTTCAAGTGGCAAAAATACCCTTTTGATGAGAAAAATCTTTCATGTTAAATAAACTAATTATTCTCGCTTTATAATAAAACTTTAAGTGAAAACACATATGTGGGACAAAAAAAACTGAAGGATTAATGTTACAATTCTAAGATCTCATTATTTTGTTCAGAGTATCATAATGCCATATCTTCACATCATAGAAAAAATTATTTATAATCTCACAAGAATTTAATTGAAGTAGTACCTAAAAATTTAGCACAATAATTGTAGGAAAGGTTCAATACTATACGTAAAACTAGCATTAGCATATTAGGAATCAAAATATTGGACTTAAAAGTTTCAAAAAAAATCCCAAATTATTCAATAATTTGTATGCATATAAAAAGAAATTGAAAGTATAGTTCCAAATTAGAGGAATAATTGTTATTCAAAGTGACATCATATATTACTTTTTATATGTTTTCAATTTTTTGTTATGATGTGAAAATTAGTTTGTTGAAAGTGGAAGGTTTTTCCCACCGAAGGTTAATCTTGCCACTTAAACTTTTTAATGGACGACAAGTTAGTAATTTCGCTAATTAAATAAATAAAGTTAATTTTCTGTCATTTTCTAGTTAACTAAGGGTGTAAAGTGGCGATTAGAATAATCTATCGTGCAAAGTGTTTTTTAACCCAAATTCAAACTTAGCCATTCTTTACTTTATTTTTCACATGGCCATTGAAATTCCAGATCAAAGATATAGAAGCGCAACTCCACATTTCAATTGACAAACATTTTCTTGTCAGTCAATATTTCCAACCTTAGACATAACCGACTTCTCAACCTGCCAAAAATTTTCACCAATAACATAGAAGCAGATGTGATTTGCATTAGCTTCTTGTTTTGAATGTGATTTGCAAACTTTTTATCAAGTTTGACTAGAAACAGAACCCAGTGCTAGCTTTTTTTGTGTGAATGATTTCTCTTTATATGCATGTGGAAAAAAAAATAGTCACATAAACACTAATTAAGTCGAATTGCAAATATATCCATGCTGAAATTAGTTACCATTATAAGTCAATTTCTTTTAGGTAACAGATCTTGAGTATTGATTGTATTGATCAAATAATGCTCCTTCTTGTCTCTTTCTACCACCTCACATCTCTTAACTTTATTAGCATTTATCTTTTTGTTGAAAAATTGCTTCAAATTGAAAATGAAATATTACGCTTTACTCTAAGGGTTTTTCTATGGGATGCTTATTGGGTACTCGTTAACATACCTAAATCCCATCCCATCCCACTTACCGTGTATATGTACAGATTGATAATTAATATCTTTCCTTATATTTATATACTTTTCCTAATCAACTTTATTTTTTTTAAAAAAAATTTACACTTAGAAATATATTTCAACGAGTTATCCAATAGATACCCGCACATCATGTCCTTTCTCTAGAGTGCTAGTTGAGGTTGGAATTCGCAATGCAAAAGAAATTCAGCTCGAAGTAATTGAACAAAATGGACCATGACATTAAGGGTGCATTTGATAAAACTGAAACCTAAAATTTGAAATCTAAAGTTTGAATCCATTAAGTTATTTAATTATTAAATATTAAATTTAATACATTTGAGTGCTTATCACAGTGATAAGTGAATAGCTTATCACTTAATTTTGGGAGCAAGTTTTGCCTAAAAAATTAAGTGTCACTTAATTAATTCAGATGTTTAATTTTTTGTTATCAAATAGTCTAAATATGTTAAGATCTGAATTCATTAAATTTAAGTGCTGAACTGAATTATCGAATAGGCCTAAACATCAAAGCATTTTCAGTTGTCATCCCAAAGAGTGGCTGGCATTAAATGAAATTGATATCTAAAAAGCATTTTTTTTTTTTTGGGCCAAGAAAAGCATTTTCAGTTGCTGAGCCGTTTCCCTAATTAAAAGCCAATAGTTGACTGGGCATTAATGTCCAGTCCCTAAATTATATACTAATAATTGTGCACTGATCTTATCATAACAACGTGGTCCGACTTTAATTTAGGAACCTTGGGATCACACCAGATGGCAACTGCCATCTATTCTGTCATACAATTCAAATCACAGAAAGGCCCACAAAAAGGATTAAGCATCCACTCATCTTTCAACATCATAATTAATACTTTTTTTTTTTTTTGCTTGTTTCGATTCAAGTGAAACTCTAAGCAAGAAAAATTATTAATTCTCAAAACGGCCTAAATGTTTGGAACCTACATCATTCTCTATTCACTTTTTTATTTCACATACATTATATTTCCACAAAAAAATATTATAGTATTACTCGGCTATAAAAATTCCCAAAAACTTTTGAAAGATGCAATCCAAATAAGAACCAATTAGAGATTTCATGATTATCTGATCAATGCCATGCCATTTGTTTACAAATGCCCCCAAAAAACCTTTAAAAAATGCAATCCAAACATCATTGTTAATGTTTGCATTTTTATGAGGTGGATCACCGTCTCTCTAGTTTTCTACCATATTAGTTGGAGTTGTACAAGTCCCGAAGTCCACATAGCACTCTATTATGACTAACCTCAGGATGAATAAATGATGACAATCCTCCAGTTTGGATGGAAGGAAATGGAGTGAAACAAAGGGAAAGAATGACAAATGGATAATTTTCCTTTGTTTGGCAGTTGTAAGTGGAAGAAAAGAAATGGATCCGTTGCTTAAGAAAACTGACTCTCCAAAAGTGGTGAGAAATGAAAATACGGTTAAAAAAATTCAGAGAATTGGGACGAAGAAGAAAACAGAACGATAAGAGAAAGGAGAAGAAAATTTTTCTTTCAAAAAACCAGGATTAATAGCACGAAGTAGTCTCCAAGAGCGAAGGTTTTGCTGTGGAAGTTCAGAAAATTAAAAGCATCTGTCATTGTATTGTAGATTATATTTACCTCATAGACAAGATTTAAAATCTGTTAGTTTGTTTTATTATGAAAAAAAAAATGAGATTTACTACGTAAAAAGAACAAAATAGAAGTTCAATACCAGCTATATCTTTTCTTGGTCAATTAGAAGAGTGTTGCTAGAGAAAACAAATTGACAAATTGGTTCTAACAAATCTATCTGATTGTTCTTTGTGTGGGTGCCTTTTGTTTCCCTCTTCAGGGAAGGGGTTTGCTAAGAAGAGCAACACTGAAAAAAATGCTTCAAATATTTTGCAAGATTCTGTATGGATATTAGCCTCAGCTACAACTTGTCAAAGAAATCGTTACAGATGCATCACACGGAACAATGTTGCTTTTCAAGAAATGATTAGCAACTAGTTGGATGAAATATGTGGAAGCAAAATTAAAGAATTGGTACAAGGAAGAAAGCAAGAAGGAAAAAAAGAGAAAAAGGAAAACAAGAATTTTAGGTGGCAATTTTGGGTTATCCAGAAGAATGTGCAGAATTATTGAGGGTTATCCAGAAGGAGGGCTCTTGGTTTTTTGGATAAGCCCTACTTATTTGGATAATCTGTCATCAGATGAAAAAATTTGTGTTATAATAAGGGAATCTTTCAAGGATTTATCCTTATCTTGTCTGACGCGTCATGTGCCGTAAAGACATTACTTTGAGTACATGACCATCTTTCTCATAAATGATGATTATATTATATTTTCCCTTAGATTTCGCGTAGAAAGATGCCACCACCAAAGTATGCATGGCCCTGGTACTTCATATTGGTGACCAAAATTCTCCAGATTTTGAATGTCCTTGATGAATAACACAGATAATTACTTATGTTGCAGACCGGCCTTCCACAAATTTTTGTTAATAGATTAGAAATTCATCCTTTGCAGCTATATCCTCAGTTCAGTTCCAGTTGAGCATTCCCTTATAATTTGGTTCCAAGACATTGTTGGTGTAATTGATACACAAGTACACAAAAGTGCAGAAATTTGAATTATACAAATCTCACTTAGAAAGTGGGATTAAAGATGTTGGTTGATCTGGAGGGCGTGTTTGACACTATTTTTAAGGTATTATTTGCCCCACTACACATAGTATCTGTTATAGGATTATGGTAAATTACCTCTAAAATATAACAAGATTTTGGAGAAACTTGATAGCAAATGTCAAGATTTCTCTTACAAAGAAGAATCAAAGTTCTAGTTAGTTTATGCGTTTGAGACTTGTCAGTTTTGTAGTGAAGAGATAACCCAAGGGTCACAAGGTATTCGGCCACTATTTTACATGTTTATGGACATTGATAGGCAATATTAATCCCCTTCAATGGATAGAAAATGCCAAAACCATTTCAGAAACTTTTGGCTTCCAATAGATCCTTAAGTTACCAGATTCTTTGTTCTAACAAACCTCATTTCTATTTCATTCACAAGCTATATAGTGCAGTGATCCATCCAACTGTATCTTTTGTTTATAATATTTGGCTTAGTTTCTCATTGCTATAGACAATGGACAACCATAGCAGTAATCAAACATGCTTGAAAATTTCAATTCATAATTTGATTTCTTGTTTGCACTTAGGCTAGCCGGCAACCTTTGATTTTCTTTGGCGAAGACCAGTTCCTTGTATGTGCCAATTCCAAGCCAACAAATGTTTCTGATGTTTATTGGACTTTTCTCATGGAAGAGGGAAGGAAGGTTGAGTTTCTATGTGTTTATGCCACTTCATTCAACTTATCTATCAACCTGTCTGCTGTCTAGAAACCTTAATGCGCGTGGAGCCATTAGCCATGGCTTCAAAATCAAAAGACACTTACACGCATGTAAGTGTCATTTTCAGCTCTTCTTATTGTTTTCAAATTTATTGTGATTGTTTTCCTGAAACAATACAACAGATCTTAGACTCTCCAAATTTGAAATTGAAGGTATGAAATTCAATAATGTCGGTGTGGAATTCACATCTGACCGACTCGCAATTCAAAGTTGAAAAGCCATGTTATTGAAGGTAAATTTCAAAGGGTTAAATGCAGAAAGCCCTCACAGAATTATTGTATCAATTGCATTTTATACCCTAAAGTATTTTAATAGACGCTTTATGCCCTTGGTTGATTGAAAAATGATAAAAAAAATATTAACTCTATCCAAGTAATTGATTAAGTGACTGAGTTAACCTGTATTAAAAATTTCAAGCGGCAAAAATAGCCTTTTAGTAAGAAAAAATTTTCACATCAAATAGACTAATTATTCTCACTTTATAATAAAATTTAAGTGAAAACATATATGTCTGACAAAATTAAAAAAAAAAAATTGAAGGATTGATGTTACAATTTCTAAAGTCTCATAATTTTGTTCCAATGCAAAAATTTGCCATGTCTTCATGTAATAGCAAAAATCATTTATAATCCCACAAGAATTTAAATGAAGTAGTACCCCAAAATGTTTACGTGAATTTAGCTCAATAATAGCAGCAAAGGTTCACTACTATATTGAAATTAGAATTAACATATTGGTAAACAAATTATTGGGCTTAAAAGTTCAAAAAATAGAAACCAAAAATTTTCAATTAGTTGTATACATATAAAAAGAAATCAAAAGTATAGTTTCAAATTAAAGGAATAATTGTTATTCAAAATGACCCCATATATATTTTTACAGAGATAATATCAGAAACCTCCCCTAAAATTTTCTCTTAATAGCACTTGGTACCCCTAAGATTTTAAAAATATCACTTACCTTCCTTACTTTTGTTATTTACGTAACAAAATTTTTTTAAATCCTAAACTGCCATTGTTGCTCATTTTACTGAATAAAAATACTCCTAGCAACTTAATTGTTTGGATTGTAAATTATTTGAGATATTTTTACTGTAACACTTTTTATGATGTGATGTATGTGAGATAAAAAGGTAATTGGAAAGATAAAAAACTGTATTGGAAATTGTAATGGTGATGTAAGCAAATATATTTGGGAAAATAACCCACTATCCAAACAAATTTGTTTATTCCAAGAAAGACTAGCAGCTAAAAAATAATCTCGTGTTGGCCATAAAATTATATATTTGGAAAACAAAAAAGATATTTGTAAAAAAATATACTAGCATTAATTTCGAGTCTATATGCTCAAAACCAATTTCTTATTAATCTTATTTTTGCCCCAGCCTCTTCTCAACCCTTGGCTCAATCCTTTAAGTTGAAGTAAATCATTATAACAATTAACTCAAAATAAACGAAGAAATCATACCCCACTTTATCACAATCATAAAATGAAAAGATAAAAAAATTTAATTTACTATAATTTGCAAATAAAAAATTGCATAATCATCCAAAAAAATAAGTAAAAGAGAATATTAGAGAAAGGGAAAAGAGAAGAAAGTGATCTTCATTTCTTTTTCTTTAATTTTTTGAGTTTTATTTGTTTGATATGTAAATTATGTATCAAGTTAGGGTTAACATAATCATTTTGTAATTATTAGGGAAAGTAATTTTTAGAACTTTAGAGTGCTAAGTGATATTAGGAGAAATCTCAAAGAAGGTTTTTGATGTTATCCCCTTTTTTATACGTTTTTAATTAGACTTTTGTTATGATGTAAAAGTTAGTTTGTTGAAAGTGAGTTTTTTGCCAACCGAAGGATATTTTTGCCACTTAAACTTTTTTTTTTTTTTTTAACCAACGGCAACAAGCCACTTAAACTTTCAATAGATGGTAAGTTTGTCATTTTATTAAGAGTCTGTCTAACGGGTACCCAATAGACACTCAATAAGATATATTTCAGGTGTTATATTTTTTAAAATGTAAAATTAATTAGGAATGGTATATAAATATAAGAAAGAGTAGATAAGATTAAATAGAAAAAGTATATAAATATAAGGGATGGTAATAATTATTAGTATGTGTATATACATGGCAAATTAGGTGAATTTTAGGAAAACCCTTTCACAAATTAAGTAAACGAAGTTAATTTTTCTATCATTTTTAGTTAACTTAGGATGCAAAGTGCCTATTAAAATAGTTAACTCCTATAATAATTCGTGGGAGGTTTCTACATTTTACCCAGTTTCAAAACACAATCATATATTATTATTATTATTATTATTATTTTGGTTGGTATGCCCAAAGCTCTACTTGGCATTCTTTTCTTTATTTTTCACATGGACATTGGACCTCCAGATGAAAGACATAGAAGCACAATTTTAAATTTCAACTGACAAACCATTTTCTTGTCAGTCAAATTTCCACGCTTAGACATAATCGATTTCTCAACCTGCCAAAAACTTTTGACCAAGAACAGAGAAGCATGCTTCTTGCATAGAAGCATGATTCTTGTTTTGAGTGTGATTTGCAAACCTATATCAAGTTTGACTAGTAACAGAATTCAATGCTAGCAATTGTTTTCTCTTTTTTTTTTTTTGAATAATTTCAATTTACAGGCACGTAGGGAAAAAAAATTAGCCACATAAACATTAATTAAGTTGAACTGCACATATATCCATGCTGAAGTTAGTTGCCATGATAGTCAATTCTTTTTATTAGAGTAAAAGATCTTCATCAGTATTGATTTTATTGATTAAATAATGCTCCTTCTATTTCTTAAGTTTGAATTCTACTCTCTCAACTACCACCTTGAATTCCTCACATTTCTTTACTTTATCAGCATTATCTTTTGTTGAAAATATTGCTTCGAATTGAAAGTTAGATTATTCTCGAAAGTACCAGTTGGGATGGGAATTCGAATGCAAAGAAATTTGCCTTGAAATAATTATTTTTGAAAGAAAAACTTAAATATTATTAGATATAAGAGGGTTACATATTACAGTAGCCTAGCTTCCTTATCTTATGTACAGTAGTGATTTAATATATATCAGTCGAAAAGATGATTAAAAAATATAAATTTTTTTTAAAGAAAAAATGACAATCCAAACAAGACCTGCTAGTTTCACATGATCCCTATTAACCTTTTAAAAACTAACCTGTCTAAAGATCGAAACTGACTTACAGATATCATCAATCTAGAATAGACCCGGAAGTAGGCATAGCCATGGTTCCATTTGGAACTGGGAACCGGACTGGAATCGGACCGTTTGGAATTGGACCAGAACAGGAACCAAAACCATGGAACCAGAACCGTGGTAGAACCTTGGATAAAGGTTCCGGTTCTGGTTCTCTAAAAAATAGAACCAGAACCAGAACCGCCGGTTCCAGAACCGTTAAAAATAATTAATATAAGTAGTGAGATAATTAAAAAAAATTGTTGTGTTTAATAGGTTTTAAGACAGTTTAAATTTTATGAACTTTCTATATATTTTATTAATTATTTAATTCTTTCTATTCATCTAATATCTATCATTATAATTTGTAAGTATTAAATTATTACTTACATTTTTTTTTTTTGCTATCAAATGACAAGTTTTGATGGTAGTAGCTCATCTTCAAAATCAAGCAAGCAAAAAAATATTTTTTGCAATATTTCTTCAAATAGAATCTTCAACATTGATGATTGTCCAACTCAAGAAACTCAACACATGACAACCATTTGATAGTGTAATGTATTTTTTAATTTGACAATGTAATGTACTTTTCATAAAATTTATATTATCTATTTATTACTTCTAACTTTGTAGAATAATAGTAAAATTAAAATATGGTCTTTATTTTGTATTTATTTTTATACATTTTATTTGAAATTTTAAATATATTGTTATATTCGTATTAAAATTGGTAAGGATAAGGAATTAAATAAAATTGTATACAGCTATATAGAATCGGAAACCAGAACCATAAGGAACCAAAATCAGAACTATGCGGTTCTGGTTCTACCTCTTTGAAGAACCAGAATCGGCGGTTCTGGAACCAGAACCAGAATCATCTTATATGGTGCGGTTCTGGTTCTACCTCTTTGAAGAACCAGAACCGGTGGTTCTGGAACCGTGGCCATGCCTACCCGGAAGTAATTGAAAAAAGTAAGTTTCACTTGGATTAGCTGTTTTTTAGGGTATTTTTAAAATATATTTATTGTACTAGTGTATATGAAAATTTTTTTATTGTGGATGTTTTTCATGATGTTTTTGAAAAATATTTTGAGATATTTTTAAAGTTTAAAAATTTTTGTGATATTTTTTTTAAAAATTACCATCACCACGCACCATCCCTTCCCTTCTCTTCCCTCTCTTTCTATCTCATTCTCCCTCCTTCCTTTCTTTCTTCCTTCTCCTCCCCTCCTCCATCTCTTTCCTCCTCCCTTTTTTCATCCCCTCCTCCTTTCCCCTTCCCCTCCCTTTCCCCACCATGCCCTACCCCTCATCTACCCCCCCTTTCCCGGAGGGATCTAGCCAAGGTCACGTCGTGGCCTTTGGTCACGACATCGTGACCAGATTGCGGTCCTTTTAATCGCGATCTGGCTGCAACCAGATCATAGCCTCTAGTTGAGGCCAAATTTAGGAGGGAAGGGGAGCGGTGAGGTATGGCGGAAAAGAGGAGAGAAAGTGGAAGGAAGAAGGGGAGGAGGAAGCGAGAAGGAGAGGAAAGAGGAGAAAGAAAGGATAATAGCGGGGAGTGGGTAGGGATGATACTGATAAATGGAAGAAAAAAATGGTGTAAATTTTATTTTTTTATTTTTATATATATTATATAGATTTGGTATTTTTGGAGTGTTTTTTTGTTTACATATTATTGTAACATTATATATGAAAAACTTGTTTTTCAAAAAATGAGAAATCCAAATGAAGCCAGGAGTGTGACATTAAATATCAAAGAATCTTCAGTTGCTGATCCATTAAGCAAGACATTTCCCTAAATAAAAGTCAATGGGTAACTGGGCATTAATACCCAACCTCTATATTAGGTGCTTAAAATCGTTTCTCCTAAATTTTGTCTTTGTCCCATCTACTCCGCCCTATTTAACTCTCACGTGTATTAATTAATGATTGCTATGGATAAGTCCTGCAATCAATAACTCTTAAAATTTTATTAGGAGATAAGTTAGCAGCACAATAAAAGTAGCAGTTAAACAAAAATGGAACAAATTATTTGAAGTGACCAGACGGACGGGACAGAGGCGTTAAATTAGATACTAACAATTGTGTACTGCTATTCTCTCTACAATGAGAGCTTCTCTCTGTAGCTTTTAGAGTTTCCCTCCTCTCGGTAGGAGCCTTATGCTTTTCAAGATCCAAATTTCAAAACTCAAATTTTAAAATCCAACACATTTCTAAAATCCTAGATCCAACATCAGATCACACACAAACAGATCTCAAAACTCAAGATCCCAAATTCTACAAGAGTTCCCATACCCAGCTACCCATCTCATACAAACACCCACATTTAAGCCCCTTTTTCACTCAATTTTTAACAAGACCAGAAAACCAAAAATTGCTTTCTAGGACCATTTAATTCTCGACTATCCTCGCACTAAATAAGGAAATCAGACCAAGATCTTATTCACAATATAAGTGGCAGCAAACTCATGGAGCATTAATTATTCCCAGTCTTGACCCATTACACAAACATCTCACTATTTTCTACTCTTGTTAGGTCCTAAGCATCTTGAACACACTGAGATTTTTTTTTGCAGGTTTAATTGAATCTGGCATTCGGATCCAAGTAATAGTAAGAGGCATGCTTCTGTCTGCGAAAATGGAAGATCCTTTGGCAAATGCTTTCCAGAAATTCGACTTGTCAACAACAGAATTAGGAGGCATAGATCTAAGCAACGAAGATGTGGAACAAAGTGTAGAAAGCTACAAATGAAGCTTGGTGGGGAAGCTGATAGGGGACAAAGTTGCTAACTTTGCTGGAATTAAAAAATTTCACCAATCATGATTGGGGCTACCCCAAGAATCTACAAGTGATAGAACTGGGACCAAACTTCTTTCGATTCAATTTTGAGAAGGAAGAGGACAAGAGAAAAGCCCTTATGGACGGTCCATGGATTATGGACAACCAAATCTTGGTGGTCAAAGAATGGTCAGCCAGATGTACACGGAACCCCAGTTTCTTCAGACACCCTCATCTATGGGTCCAAATCTGGAACCTTGCAATACACTGGATGAGTAGAGCTGCTGGTTTCAAAATAGGAGGAATGTTTAAATCGGTAAGAGATGTCATTATACCACCAGGAGGGGAAAAAATAGGAAGACATATAAAAATCCTCGCTGAAGTTGATATCACTTAACCACTAATTAGGGGAACCACAGTGAAACTCAACAGAGAATTGACATGGGTGGATTTCAGGTATGAAAGATGTCTAGATACAAGTGTGGAGTGGTTGGGCATGGAGACAATGTCTGCAAAGAGGAAAATAATGAGGGCCAAAACAACAGAGAAGCTTAGTATGGAGCATGGATGCGTGTTGGAAACATTATGGCATCTCCAGTTGTCAGAAAATGAAGTCCAGAAAAAGCACCTAAAGGAAGAACTGAGACAGCTGAGGAGAGGAGTGGTAAGATGGCAACAAGGGAAGGAACAAAAGGCAATCAACTACTGAGCATCAAAGTAACACCGCTAGGAAAAGAGTTAGAGATGAGACATAGGGCTAGTAGTGAAAGAGAACCTAAAAAGATGCAACAACTAAGGAATGAAATCATTGCTGAGCACCTTAATCACAATAAGGTGGCGAGTAAGAAAGAGGAAACCAGTGGTCAGGATGAGAAGGAGATAAAACCAAATGGAACCAAAAAGACCATGAGCTCCGGGAAAAACTTAGAAAACAGCCAGGATGGAGAAGAGAAAATGGAACAACAGGCAACAGCAATGGTAATAGAGGAGAAAGGCCAGAACATACAAACACACAATATGACCCTCACCACAGTCCCAAGTCCAGAAGAAAGCGAGGAGAATCAGGATAACAAGGATGTGACAAAAGATAGGGCAATCAAGGGAAGGAAGTCATTCAGGAGAACACAAAGGATGACCAAATCCCCACTAAAAGATGTCTCGAACAAGATGATGGATGGGCGGTTGTGAGGAAAGAGGACGAATATATTAGAATTGCAGGAAGTAGATGCAATGGAAGAGGATGAAATTGAAGCATCACGAAGGAAGAATATCAAGATGTAAGTGAATATACCAATAACTCAAGGGGAATTGAAGGCTAGCCCCAGAATGCCTCCATTGTGTAAATGAAGATAGTGGTGTGGAACTGTCGAGGTGTGGGTGGCCCCTTGGCAGTTCCTTAACTGAAAAAGGTTCTGCTCCTGCACTCTCCAAGCATGGTGTTTTTGTGCGAGACCAAAAATCAGGAAAAGTATATGAAGGAAATCCAGAGAAAGATCAAGTATGATAAGAGCTACATAGTCAATCCTAAAGGTAAAGCAGGTGGTTTAGCTCTTTTTTGAAAAGTTGAGCTGAATATTGTGGACATCAATGTCACCAACTTTTGTATAGAAGCATGTATAGAGGATCAGGAATTCAAATGCCAATGGTGGCTAATAAGGATATATGCCAGCACGGAAGACCAAACAAGAAGAGAACAATGGAAGTACATTGAACAAAGGAAGAGAATATGGGGAGATAGGTGGATAGTTACTAGGGATTTCAATGACATAAGGTCCAATGAAGAAAAATGGGGGGATGGGAGTTTTAAAGATTTCAACAACTTCATAAAGGAAAATGAGTTAGTGGATATCGGGTATGAAGGAGTCCATGGACTTAGAGCAACTTGTGGGAAGGGGATGGAGAGGTCAAACAAAGGTTAGATAGGTGTTTGGGAAGTGTAGGCTGGGTGCAACTGTTTGACATATCAACATGCACTCATATTGAGAAAGAAGCCTCAGACCATTGCATTCTTGTGTTAGATACTTACCCAACCAACAGAAAATACAATAGAAGATTCTTTTTTTATCAGAGATGGACTAGGAATCCAGAGTCAAAAGAAGTGATCCAAGAGGCATGGGGTAAAGAACAAAGAGGGTCAAGGATGTTCAAGGTGGCAAGAAAAATCAAAGGATGCAGATTTGCTCTATTGGAGCGGAACAAAAAGATTAGAGGCAATTCGCGAGTAAGAATAAATGAAATCAAGGATCAGCTGGAAAATGCAAAAGCTGGAAAGGATCCAAACAAGAAAAGCTTGATGACCAATTTGAAAATACAGTTGAGCAAGGCATACAAAGAGGAAGAGTTATATTGCAGCCAAAAATCAAGAAGCAGATGGCTAAAAGAAGGAGATAAAAACACAGCTTTCTTCCACCTTAGTGTGATGGCAAAGAGAAAAAGGAACAGGATCAGCTTACTCCAGAAGTCAAATGGTGAATGGTGCATGAATGTCCAGGACATCCAAAGGGAACTTTGCAACCACTACAGAGAACTCTTCACCACAGGGGAGTCCAAAGATATGGAGCGGATCTTAGAAGCAATGCCCCATACTATTACCAAGCAGATGAATGAAACACTGATTAAGCTAGTTGAAGAAAAAGAAATCAAAGTGGCCATTTTTTCTATGCACTCGAACAAAGAACCAGGTATAGACGACATGTCCTCTCTGTTCTTCCAGCATTATTGGCAAATTGTTTAGGTTGACATTGTGAATGCTGTGAATAGCTTTTTTCATAGTGGCAATATCCTCAAATCTGTGAATGAAACTCTCATTACCCTAATACCTAAAGTGGAAAACCCAGTCAATCTAACCAATTATAGACCTATTAGACTTTGCACTGTTTTGTACAAAATCATAGCCAAGATTGTAGCTAATAGGCTCAAGACTGTTCTTAAGCACTGCGTTAGTCCCTCTTAGTCAGCTTTCATTCCGAGAAGACAGATCCTAGACAATGTAGTGATAGCTCATGAACTTATCCATTTCTTAAAAAAACAAAAGAAGAGGAAAAAATGGATTCATGACCATTAAACTTGACATGTCCAAAGCCTATGACAGGGTTGAGTGGACTTTTCTGGGGAGATTGATGATGAAAATGGGTTTCTGCCCAATCATGGCTTGTATTTCCACTATTCCATACTCCTTTAATCTGAATGGCGAGAAAATATGAAAGGTTAAGTCTAGCAGGGGTATTAGACAAGGTGACCCCTTGTCAACCTATCTTTTTGTTATATGTGCTGAAGGACTTTCTTGCCCAATTAAGAAGGCTGTGGATCAAAAGATACTAATCGGCATGAAAATTTGCAAAGATTCCCATATGGTCTCGTATTTGTTTTTTGCAGATGACTCAATGTTATGCTGTAAAGTCGATGAACAGGAGGCTGTGAAAAGTGATGGATATCTTAGCACGATATGGCAGAGCTTCGGGACAGATGGTAAATTTTGACAAATTTGTAGTCTACTTCAGCAGAAACACACCACAGAGGACCAAAAGGAGAGAGTGCACAGCAATGGACAATATGAAGCAAGCAACCAGTGGCAAATACCTTGGACTACCTATGACCATAGGCAGAGCCAAGAATCTGGTTTTTGGCAATATAAAGTGCAAGGTTAATAGCAAGCTGCAAAGGTGGAAACAAAAATTACTGAGTCAAGGGGGCAAAGAAGTACTTGTTAAAGCTGTCATCATGGCCATGCCCTCGTATGCAATGTCTTGCTTTAGACTCCCTAAAGGTCTATGCAAGGATATCAGCAGGAAAGTTGCCAACTTTTGGTGGAGAAGTGAGGATAACAGAAGGAAAGTGCATTGGGCCAGCTAGAAGAAGTTAGCAAAAGTTAAAGGGAAATGTGGCATAGGCATTCAAGATTTGGAATCCTTTAACTCGGCCCTGCTTGCTAGGCAAATTTGGAGAATTTTAATTGCTCCAAATTTGTTAGCAAGCAAGGTAGTAAAGGTAAAACTATATGAAAAAAGATGGTTGGATAGACAATGACCCTCCACAGTCAGCATCATGGGCTTGGAAAAGCATTCATAGTGCAAGGAAAATTCTTCTGAAAGGCTTGTGGAAAAGAGTAGGGGATGGGAGTAGTATTGATATATGGAGCGACAAGTGGATAACAGGGAGGCCAAATGGAAGAGTAACCACAAGAAAACCAGAAAATTGTGAATTGGAAAAAGTAAGTGATCTCATAGATAATGGGAAATGGAACACAAAAGTGCTACAACAATGGTTCAACACCTCAGATGTAGAACTGATAGCAAGCATCCCCATCAGCTGCTTTAAAAGGAAGGATAGATTTTTCTGGAAACACTCTGCATCAGGAAACTATACTGTTAAATCTGGTTACATGTTGGCCAGAGAGGAAAACGAGCAACAAGGTTTGAAAGAAGCTGAAAGAGTATAAACAAGTTGGGAAAGAAGCAAACAAAATATGTGGAAAAAGATGTGGGGTCTCAATATCAAACTCAAACACAAACATTTCATGTGGAAGTGTCCTGTCAAAGAGCTTATATACACGCGAATAGGAGAAGGAGACAACATTTGTAATGGTTGTGGTGAAGATATCGAAACCCTAGAACACATGTTTTTCTACTGTCCTGAAGTGCAGAAGGTATGGAAAATTGCTCCTATCAGATGGGATGGTTTGGAAAATCTACAGCACAACATCTGGAAATGGTGGCAAGCAGTTATGAGGACGGGAACAAGGAAACAAGGTACGGACCACATAAATCTCACAGTAACCATATAGTGGTACTGTGGAAAGCAAGAAACAAAAAGATCTTTGAAGAGGAAACAAGAGATGCTCTAAGGACTGTGCAAAAAGACGCAAAAGGAATGGATGGAATTTGATAAAGCAAATGTAGAAGCAGAAGAAACAGGTAGTAGCACTCACACAATTCAGCAACACCAAAGGAAGTGGAAGCCACCTAAGGAAGACGTCATTATAATCAACACAAATGCTGCTATCTCAACTAAGATGATTAGAACTGGCAAAAGTATCATAGCAAGGAACTGGATAGGGAAGATTCTTGGAGCAATGGGACTGGTAGAACACAAAACGGGAGAACCAAGCACTGAAGAAGCTCTAGCTGTAAAAGTAGCATTAATGATGGCCAAAAATGTAGGTTGGACTAAAATAGACGTCCAGACAGACTGCAATGGAGTGGTAGATTAGATAGAGGCAAATGAAATGCCAAAGGGAAATCTAGCAACTATCTTGGAAGACATTGTAGAATTAAGGAAAGTCTTTGAACTGTGTAGTTTTTCTTTTGTCCATCGAACCGGAAATCAATGTAGTTATATGCTAGCTCAATATGCAGTAAAGCTAGTTAATGACTTAAATTGGGAAAATCATTTCCCAGTGTGGCTAACCGACTTAGCTCAAAATTATTTGAGTGCAATTGCCCCTTTTTGTAATTAATCCTTGTAATGTCAAGTGTTAATATAAATCTTGTTATCGTTTGTTAAAAAAAAAAAAAAATTGTGTATTGCTCTTTTTTGTAATAACGAGGTCCAGCTTTATTATAACCATCGTGGATCCCACGAAATAGCAATTATTATCTACTTTTTTATATCCAACCCACATAAATGCCCACAAAGTTAATAAGGATTAATCATTTTTCCTTTTGGAGTGAAATTTAGGAAGCCAGAGGGAGGAAAAAATTAAATCTAGAACCTCTAAGTCTTGGAGCAGATTAAGCATCTACTTGTCACTCAGGATCACAATTAATTTTCTTTAGCAATTTAAAGGAAACTCTAAGCAAGAAGAATGTTTTTTTTTGTTAGTTTAAAGGAAACTTAATGAAGAAGAAAGAGAGAGTTTAACAGATGTTTAGTACGTAAATCTTAAAAGATCTTTTATTTTTTGTCTATTCTCTTTATATGTATTTCAACTATCTTTTAATTTCATATAATTACTTCTCAAAAAATATTACTTTTCTAGAAATGCCACCAAAAGTTCCTAAAAGATGAAATCCAAATAGGAAAATTTTACAGTTACCTAATTGACGTCATACAATTTAAACTAAGTTTGAGATGAAGTGGATTATTGTGCTTCTAGTTTTCTACGTTAGATGGGGGAGTTGAAGAAGTCCAAAAGCTCAAATAGCACTCTAGAGCAGCCGTTTAAGGATTAAAATTAATTACACTAAGAATAGTTTGTAAGTTTAATCATATGATAACTTTTAGTCTTAGAATATCATATAGTTAAACAAAGCTCTATCTAAAAACTATAAGGATCTTGCCACTACATAGAAATCCAATATCTCTGGGTTCAAGTTGAACCCATTTATATAGAAGTTCAGAAAACTCAAATCGAAAACGAATTTGAAATACAACCAAAAATAAAAATTAACATTTTCAAAATAAATATATATATAAGTTCACGGAGGACTTCCTTCCTCCTATGATTGAAACAGATTTTGGACCACAAAATCCAAATTCATATCCAATTCATCATCCACATTAGGAATGCATTCGAGTTGAGTTGAACTCGAATAGTATACTACTGGAGCTCGACTCGAGGTAAAATAACTGCGCTTGAACTCGAGCTCGACTTCAATTTATCTTATTCAAGCTCGAGTTTAATTAAATCTAATCGAATCAAATCAAAGTCAATCAAGCCTATTCGAGCGTAATCGAATTTAATCGAACCTATTCAACTCTAATCAATCTCACGTAATAAAAATTAATATTTCACATAAAATTTTAAATAAAAGATATTATTAATATTTTACAATAATAAATATTAGTATATATATGTAATATTATAAAAAAACTTGATTAGACTCATCGAACTTTCGAGTACAAAATATAGGAAGTCAAGCTTGACTTGTGAGCTCAAACGAGTAAGCTTGAACTAAATCAAAACAAGCTTGAGTCGAGCTATTTGTTCAGCATCACCCTAATCAACGCTAACTTATTCGTCCTATTGACTTACTAATTTTCCAGTTTACGTATAAAAGCTAACTCACGCTATAGGTTACCGAAAAGCTAGCATTTAGTTTAAAAGTTATACTTGCGAAATTTAAAGAATTGGTACAAAGAACAAAGCAAAATGACAAAAGTGGAAAAGAAAACCAAAATTGCCCGCAAGGGGCATTCATACGAAGATCCCAGTTGTATGACTAGTACCAGTACCAGTACCACTGACAGAGTCAGGACCTTTAACCAGTGGAGGCAATATTATACCTTAAAAATAATACAAATATTCTGCAAAACGATATTCAATTTAGGGAGACAATGTCAAGGAGGATAGGATTTTTCAAAATATAGGGGGCAATTGTAAGAAAAATTTAAAACTCTGTCAAGCTTTCTTGACTATTCCAAAAATTTTGTAAAATTAAGGAGGCTGCAAGTTGTTGGTCTTTGGGGGGGGGGGGGGGGGGGGGGTTTGCTTAAATTTGCTGCAGTATAGCGCTGACCCTGAATATATATATATAATATTCAAAAACTAGTTTTCGTCTTAGAATAAAGAAAATGAAGATTACAACCTACAAGTTCGAGTTCAATAGCTAGCTATATTCAAATTCCAAAATGAGACATCAACAAAAACAAGAGAGAAAACCACCAGAAGAAAAAGGAAAAATAGAAGTTGGATAGCCTCAGAGGTACGGACTCTGACATATCATCAAGATTCTGATAATACGTGCAATTTACAATCCCCTCATCATCGGCCAATTAAAGATTTTGCTAATAAAATCAGGTTGATTACTTAGGCAAATCAAGGTGAAATAAAGCACACTAGTGCAAACAGGAAATAGAATGAAAATTAAATGTTGGCAATTGTTTCTTGGCCGATTAAAAGAAAGTAGGCAAAATGGTACTACCAAATCATATGCTAGAACAGACCAGAGTGCATTTCTTGGTCAAACTGCTTATGTGGCAAACTCTATACCACCCACAACAATGGATGTCCATCCCCATATCCACCACACAAATGGGACCCTTTTCCTCCAAATCCAATGGTTTTTGGAAATTTAAACAGTCCAAAATCAAGTTGTAATTCACTCTAATCTATTTGTCATACGGACTAATCAATTTTCCAGTTTGCATATAAAGCCAACTTCTGCTACAGGTTACTGAAATCAGGTACTCAGTTTAGAAATTTTATGCAAAAAATTAAAGAATTGGTACAAGTAAGAAAGCAAGAAGATAAAAAGAGCCAAGGAAAACAAGGATTGCATGCAGGGGTGTTTATCCTAAAACCAGAATTAGTAGAGTGAATAATCTCCAGTAATGAATGTTTTATGAAGGTCACTCATAAAAGTAACAACTAATCCCATCTGTAATACATGGGACAATTTTTTCACCTCATAGACAAGATCAATAATTTGTTAGTACCCGGTTTTTGTCTTAATATGTAAAAGAATGAGGTTTACAAAGAACAAAATGCAAGTTCATACCAGCTGTATCCAAATTCCAGAATGAGTGGTTAAAACAGGAGAGGGAAACAGCCAAAGAAAAGTAGAAGTAAATTGCCTCAGAAGTCAGAGGTGGTGAAAATCACATATCATCATGGTTATTTCTGATGAAATGTTGTGCAGTAATAACTGCTCATCATAGGCAAATTCAAGCAAATTACTCCAGGCAAATCAGCCAAAAAAAAAAGTGAATTAGAGCACAAAAGTGCAAACAGAAAATAAATGAAAAAAAAAAAATGAAGGGCCTCAGTTGCTGCGATGATGTTAAACATAATCATATGGTCACGTCATAACATGTGTAACATATGCATGCATCACTGGCCCTTTTTTCTTGGGAAATCAGAACAGCCTTCCCAGAAAAGAAAATAGGCAAAATGGTTCGACCAAATATGATTATTCTCCATGTGGGGTGCCTAATTTTTTTCCCACTTCCTGGGTAGGGGCTTGATGAGAAGAGCACCATTGAAACGATGCTTCAAAAATCTTGCATGATTCTGTATTGATATTGGCCTCAGCTAAAATGATTCAAAGAAATTGTTACAGATTCATCACAGGAAACGATGTTGCATCTTAAGAAATGATTAACAATTAGCTGGACGAAATATGTAGAAGCTCAAGGGAAAAAGATAGGGGATAAAAAAAATGTTAGCCCTTTTCTTCTGGATTAATGAAGAAGAACAACAAACAATACCAACTGGTTATAATTTAAGGAAGAAAAGTGGCAAGGATCAACAAAAAAAACTTATGCCAAGTAAAGGAAATCCAGAATCCAATTAGATTTTGAGAGCTAGAAGTGTAATCTAGAAAGAGCTCCTTCTAGAGGATAAAAAGAATCATCAGGACATGTTGTCAGCTTTAGATTTCAACCCTTCGCACAGTTTAAAAATGGTTGACAGCGAGACAGAGACTATAGGTTGTTCCAGATGGCATACCAACGTTCACCAGAAATTAGATAAAGATAAGGCACTTGACGAAGTCATTATTGTCTTTCCAGTGCACTTAAATATAAAGCATATATGAAATAAGTATCTTAGGTGCCACTTCTTCAACAGAAAGGTAAATTTATGCACTCACTTCACGTATCTTTTAAGTATCACCCTTTTACTTTTACTTTTTTGATAATAATTATATAATCTATTTTATCTAAAATTTGAGAAAATGAAGGTTTAAAGAGACTAAATAGCTTATCTTTTAAGTATCACCCTTTTACAGAAAGGTAAATTTATACACCCTTTTACAGAAAGGTAAATTTATACACACACCCCACAGGAAGTTATAACTTTTCAACATAAAAGAAAATGTACAGATTCACTTCACAAGGGATTATGATTCTAGAGAGTCGTATTGAATGAAGAGATCCTCAATTTAGTGTGATTATCCTGTGTCATTTATTATCCCTTAAAGAGCTTATCCAATGAATGCTTTGAGCGATTGTTAATTCATTTTACCTGTTTCACTTATTGATCAGAATTTTTTGTATGTCATCATAACTCCCCTTTTGATGTCTTGGCCAGTAGCTTTTCCTTTTCCTTTTCTTTTCTGTTCTTGGCATCACTGTCCTTTTGGTCATTTATAACCTGTGCTCAGAATAGGTAAACCGTACTACTTTTGAGTATAGCTTTAACTAATTATAATTAAGTATTCAACGTTTTCATTCTTGCCCATGATGATAAAATAAATAAATAAACAAAGAAACAGCAACCACAATAATCTAGTTCTACTTTGAGAGGGAAGGAGAAATCCCTGCTAACTTGGCACATTTGGGGGGCCAAAGGAAGAGATCCGACCTCCAGATCGACTGGGTATAGCCAGCATCATATTGAGTCACACTCATACAACTTTCTGAATTTTTTTTTTTTTTTTCAGGAAAGAAAGCACCACGCTTCCCTTGTAAACGCTAGGCGTGATTCGAATTTCCCGGCATCCGTGCAAGATACAAGACGCAGCTCTAAGAAGCCCCTGCTGGCCATTAGATCAAAGCCCAGTGAATTCTTTCTTATACACGGTGACATATTTATGGCAACATATTGTCCAACACAGTGAACACTCCATCATTCGTCCTTCAATCAGGAAATTTAGTCATTAAGTCTTGACAGCAAACTATATGGCCGTCTAAAGAATGTCAAAGATGCTAAATAGCTACACATACATAATTCGAATTTCAGAAGCAAATACATCAAGAGCAATGACGTACTAGTAAACAAAACAATGTAATTTTAATAGGATATCATCAGACACAAATGCAAAGTTAATAGCCTTCATTTTCCTTTAGAAATGTTTATTACATTGGATGCCTTTGGAGCCCAGCTTTTCGCTAGACTACAACAAGTTGCACCGTTCAAATCTCCGTTCTTAAGAAGTAATCATCAGGCTTTTCATTACCCTAAGGTTGCATCTAGATTAAACAAAACAGCAAGCATATCACATGCAACTGGGGTAAAACAAGCACAATAACCTAAGTTGCTTAACTGATGGTCATATAGAGGAGTGAACGAGCTTTGCCTAAAACGGCTACAATGAATAACAGCCAAAGGATGCTCTATATACAAATATCCTTAAGAAGTAACCATCAGGCTTTTCATTGCCCTATACAAGTCCAGACTGAACGAAACAGCAAACAAGGCACACACTAAGTAATCAATTAGAAACAAGAAGTACAAAGTCTTCGTTGCTTAACCAATAGTCACTTAGATGACTAAACAAGCTTTGCCAACAACAGCCTCTCTGCATTGACCTTAAAGTTGTCTAAAAAATAGATCATCACTCCTATTCCTCATTTAGAACAACAACAGGTCACATATCTCATCTGAGACATATTCCAAGAAAAACTATCTTCGGTTCTGTATAACTTCTCATTTTCATGTTACCAAATTGTCCATTGTGATTAAAGAGAAAAGCACCAGTAGCAGGAGCTTGAAATTAGTTAAAAAGGAACTTGTCATGTAAAAATAACTTTAGCACAGCAGCCACAGCCCCAAAATCAGCACAAGCAAAAGTTTGCCTCACAGCTAGTGAAATCACTTCTCATCCTTCTTATTCCAGTACAACTTGGAATTCAATGCACAGCAAAGACAAACCAGGCAATAGTTGCTCTGGTGCATGATTATATTGTATCTACCAACCAGTTACCAACATTAGACCAAACCACAAACTGATTTACAGAACAAAGTGCTGCTTCAATTTCAACTGATTTGGTGCATGCTTGAAATGAATGTGGTTTTGTACCCCCAAAAAATATGTGGTTTACAAACTACAAACTGCAAGTTTAAAACAAGTAGGAAGATCCAGATTGAAACAGGAGAAAGAAAGCAGACAGCAGATTTTACAAAGAGAAGCTAGTTTGCCTCAGAGGTAGTGACAATTTAATTATCATCACCTAGTTTCTGATAATACATGCAATATATAATCGTCATTGGCAAACCAGTACTTCTCTGATGGAAAAAATATCATTTATTTGATCTAAAGCAAAATATATAGGGCAGTGTAAAGAAGGAAAAGTAACAGAACTGAAAATAAAAAGGAATAAAAAAAGGCGCCTCAGCCTGCGATGATGTTTCCAGAATCAATATGCCAAATCATGATATTGCAAACATTCATCATTGGCAATTTCAACTTTGGAACCTCAGCATAAACAAAAAGCTGTCATGAAAGTTGAGGGCACTTTTTCAAATGAAGTTATAAAGGTAACCATGAAACAAGAAGACACTTCAAAATTCAAGCATTGGCCTATCTTTTAATTGCACAAATCCCATGCACAACGAGAAAACCAGTCAAAAAACTTTCAAAAACTCTACTAATGCATCAGAGAGATTCCCATCGACAAATCACCATTCTCACTAGGAGTACTGATGTCCCTGTCTGTTTTATCATCACTTGCACTAAACACATTCAAATAGAAGTCAAATTTATAATTTCAACCTCATCATGAGCATAATCAACTTTTAACCAAAAAATATACATTAGTGAGAGCTCAGACAGCAGCAAAAAAATCTAAACAATTAAGAGAAACAGAAGATTGTGCCTCAGATTTTATTTGTTTTCATAGAAGAAACGCTCAAAGTATATTTAACACCATCCTGGGCACTACCTAAAACCCTCAAGTCATTTAAAAGGGCAATCCTATACGCCAATGCTGGAAAAGCAACTAATCAGACAAATTCACAAAATTTTCTAGTAGATGCACTCCAAGTCAAGAGTTCTTCTAAACTAGGCGATTTATTGAAGCTAACTAACCAATCAGACACCAAGTCATCAGAAAGCAGAAATTCAAAAAACAAAATGCATCAGAGAGATTCCCATTGTAAGACCAAGTCATCTTTCTCCAGAAAGGAGTTCTGATGTCCCTGTCTGTTCTATCATCCCTTGCATTTAGGAAATGAACACACATTAATCTATGCAGCAAAACCAAAAATCAAAAAGTACGGTAAAAACAACAAAATTGCCATAAAACCTAAAACATAGCAGAGAAGAACATAAAAAAAAATGAAAAATGCCTTGGCAGCCTCAGAATTAAATTCTTTTCAGAGTAAAGCTACTCAAAGTATATTTAACACCATCACTGGCATAGGGATAACATGAATCAAAAAAGAAAAAAAAAATAAAAAGAAAAACCCTTTTGTACTTTTTCTTGGCGAAAGATCGAAAGTAAAAGTACGCATCAGAGATTCTGATTTCCTTAAAATGCTTATTCTTCCTTCTCCGGGAAAAAGGAGTTAGATGTATCAGTCTATATCATCACTTGCAACAAAAAAGTACCTAAAAAAACCGATAAATCGCACTTAGATGGCTGAACAATTACACAGTTTTAGCAAATAATTTAAACAGAGCATAGAAGAATGGTTGCTAGGAATATTAGGGTTTATCAAGTGGCATGAGAATAGGGGCTATATGTATATATATATATATATACATTGGAGGATGGACACTGGGGACTCCAGAGAGTTCGAAATTAGGGGCAAATTTGCAAAGAGATCCTTTCATTTGATGGTATTTCGGTTTGTCCCGCTTGCATTTTTCTTTTTCATTATGAGTGTATTTTCGTAGCTCTACGATTTTACTTTAATTAATACTACTAGTTTTATAGTGCAAAATTTTGCAAATCACATTTGTAGCTGTAGATCAATTCAAGATTAGCATTTGCTTCTCAAAGCAATTAGAAGTAATTTTCCCTAGTGATCAAATCTGTTATTTTTCAAAAAAAAAATATTACTGGTAATTTTTAGTCGACTATAAGTATGATAAAAATGGTAATGAACCCTAAGCACTATCAATTAGTATATAGTTTAAGCCTGCTTACCATAGCCTAGAGTTGATTGTATATTCGTGTTTCGACACATTTGCTACTTTTGCAGAAAGTTTTTCTTCCAATAAAAGTACAATAATAATCTTTCTTGATACACTATGAAATAATGTGGAAGCAATCTATATTGTTGAAGATTTATGGGGGATCCAACTAGCTTTCTATTTTTGTGAAAAAAAAATGAATGCTTCTTCTACAACCAATTTGTATCAAATTCTTAAAAAAGATGCAAAATTCAAAAGGAAAACACTTATCTAGCTAAAAGAAGAGGAACAAAATAAGAGTAATTTTGGAGTGAATAGATTTTTTTGGGCTCTTGGGTGATAAAATGTTGTTGGTGAGAAGACTTGAAATCCATATCGCAAAGATACAAGTGAACTGGAAAAGACCAATTCATGTTGAACATTGGACATTGGTTACCAGTATCCAGTGTTGGGCTTTTGATGGCCCTCTAAGGAGTAATTCTTTACTCAAAGCCTAAATGCTGAAGTTGGGTTGGCTCCAAAGATGTGTGATTAACTTCTCTTTTTGACTGGGCTCTTCAATTATTCTTTGTTTTTTGTCCAGCCCAGATATTAGGTTTCAAGCAAATCCATGGGATGTTGGTACGAGCTTCGAAGTCCCGAATCCATAAACCTTGAGTTTTAGACCTTGGACGTTTTCCATTCCATCTAGAAGTACGCATTATTAGGCTTATACAAATTAGGTGTACTAGTTTAAAGGCGTACAAAACAAGAGATACAAACAAGTCGAGCTTAAACGACAAATTCGTGAGTTTGCTTTTGAGCTCGAACTCATGTTGATTCAGTTTGAACTTTTCTCAATATATCCTAAATTTCTTTTATAGTTATTAGTTTAAAATATCTATCATATCTTTTGTTTAAAATTAAGTAAGACATTAATTATATTATCTAAATTCAATTAAACTCGATTAAACTCGAATTCGAGTTCAAGTATAAATTAAAATTAGAACGAACTCAAGTTTAAGCTCTTCAAGCTCGCGGAACTTGACGAGTTTAAGTACAAGAATTTTCGGAGTCTAGTTCGTGCTCAACTTCGAGTGCATTTGATAACTTATCACTTAATTTTGGGATCAAGTTTTGTCTAAGAAATTCAGTGCCATTTAATTAATTCAGACGTTCAATTTTTTGTTATCAAACAATCTGAATATGTTAAAATTTGAATCTATTAAATAAAAATATAGAATTGAGTTATCAAACAGGAACTTCATTCGTTTACACGCTTATACAACATCTATATTCGACCCACACAAAACCCCTAGTTCCGACTCATATATGTGTAGTGTAATGATTCGTCGTGAGGTGGAAAAATGACAGACACGAGAGGGAGCTTAAAGCAACAATGCAGTTAGAAGCCCAAAAGAAAAACCCCCAATAAAAAAAAAAAAAGCTTTTAGAAGACGCAAAACATCTTTTTGATTCCTCTCTTCTGGTTCAAGAATACATATTAGAGCTAATAAATAAATATAGAAATCTAAAAAGTAAAGTAGCATTGTCTAGTCTGAAAAACATATAATACTGGTATTCCACATCATAAAGTCTTTCTAAAGCTACACCGTCAAGAATACAACTTTAGCCGACATTATGCACAAATATTAATGTGTTTAATCAACCAAACGACAGTAATGTTCTTTCTTTATCTAATTATCTTCTAGGCTGTGCATAAGGGAGTTGGCCAACTTTTTCGTACTACAGAAAATTTGGTTTGCTGGTTTTGCTTCAAAAAAAGAACACTAGCACGTGAAGCTTTTATCTAATGGCACCTGGTCTAAAGAGTAATGTCCTGTCCGCTATTATTACGTTTTGATTAGCAGACAAACTTCCACAAATTAAGGTTGGTAAAGAAAACCAAAATTTATGGCACATTTGAAGTTGTAAAATAATGTCCATCATAAAAAAGAGAAGAGAAACCAAAAAAGAAAATAAAAGAAAAACATTAACAATTGTTAGAACAAAAAATTACGCAGCGGAAGTAACATTAAAATTTTATAAATAATAAAGAAATATTAAAATTTTACGAATAATAAACAATAAAAAAGGCGCGAGAGGAAACAAAATATTCTGTTTCAATTCATTAATTTCTCTCAACTACAAACCTAGGATTCCAAGTGTTTAGATAGAGAAACATAACTACAAATTCTATTTTAATTATAATATCAAAATATGACTCAACTCTATTTTCTAAACAAACAATGATACCAAATCTAAGGGAAAATACCGGTTTTCATCCCCAAACTTTGGGCACAAGACACATTTCGTCCCTCGTCTTTCGGGCATGACACATTTGGTGTCTGAATTAACAATTTTTGACCAAATGTCATCCTCAGACGGCAATTTAGCCAACCTTTAACGGACCGTTAAGTAAATGTGGCTATCTGAAGCAAAATCAGGTGAAAAATGCCGTTGTCTTCACTTTCCCTTTTTCTTTCACTTCAACAACTTCCTCTGCAAATTTCCAAGACTAAGCTCCTACAGCAAATTTCTCTGAGAGTAAACCCCCTCTTCCAATTATAAATATATAATTATAATTATATAATACATATAAATATTACTTATACTAATATTTTATATAATTATAATGTATATTAGATATTAAATCTAATCATTATATAAACTTATATTCATAATAATAAATATAATTATAATTATCTAATTTATTAATATTATATACACATATATATTATAAGGGATAATTTCAGAAACCTCCCCTAAATTAGCTTATGGAAAAATGGGAAAATGGATAATTTATGGAGAAAGTCGTAAAGAGCTGGTGTTTTATTGGAGAACTGGTTTATTTTTATTTTATCCGATAAATAAATTTGTTTATGAAAAAATGGGTACTCTGTTCTTATAATAGAGGAAAGCCATCAAGAGCTGAAGTTTTATTGGAAAATGAGTTTATTTTTATTTTATTCGATAAATATATTTATTTATGAAAAAATTGGTACTCTGTTCTTATAATGGAGGAAAACCCTAAAGAGCTAGTCTTTTATGGAAAAGTGATACTTTATAGAAAGTGACCGCGATTTGGTTTATGAAATTATCCAAAAAAAATTAGAATGAATTTGTTTATTTAATTAAATAATTATTATATATATTTATATAATGCATTATATAATTATACTAATATTATTATAAAATATATTATTATAACTATATTATATATATAAATATTAATTATACTAATATATTATATGATTATAAAGTATATTATATATTAATTATAATTTTTAGTATATATTAGCATATTTATAATAATAAATATAATTATAATTATATAATATATTATTACTATATACACATATATATTATAAATATATGCACATACAATATACATTTATAAATATATATATATAAATATATTATAGTTATTACCCTAAATATATTAGAGTTATTAGGGTATAGTTATTATAGTTATTATAGTTATTACCCTAAATATATTATAGTTATTAGGGTATATACCCTAATAATATATTTATATATATTTATAAATGTATATTATATGTGCATATATTTTAATATATATGTGTATATAGTAATAATATATTATATAATTATATTTATATTTATTATGATAAATATACTAATATATACTAAAAATTATAATTAATATACAATATACTTTATACTCATAAAATATATTAGTATAATTATATAATGCATTATGTAAATATATATATAATAATTATTTAATTAAATAAACAAATTCATTCTAAATTGTTTTTTGGATAATTTCATAAACCAAATCGCGGTCACTTTCTGTAAAGTATCGCTTTCCCATAAAAGACTAGCTCTTTAAGGCTTTCCTCCATTATAAGAATAGAGTACCCATTTTTTCATAAATAAATTTATTTATCGAATAAAATAAAAATAAACTCGTTTTCCAATAAAACTTCAGCTCTTTATGGCTTTCCTCTATTATAAGAACAGAGTACCCATTTTTTCATAAACAAATTTATTTATCGGATAAAATAAAAATAAACCAGATCTCCAATAAAACACCAGCTCTTTATGGCTTTTCTCCATAAATTATCTATTTTCCCATTTTTCCATAAGCTAATTTAGGGGAGGTTTATGAAATTATCCCTTATAATATATATGTGTATATAATATCAATAAATTATATAATTATAATTATATTTATTATTATGAATATAAGGTTATATAATGATTAAATTTAATATCTAATATACATTATAATTATATAAAATATTAGTATAAGTAATATTTATATGTATTATATAATTATAATTATATATTTATAATTGAAAGAGGGGGTTTACTCTCGAAGAAATTTGCAGTAGGAGCTTAGTCTTGGAAATTTGCAGAGGAAGTGAACACAACGTCATTCTCCATCTGATTTTGCTTCGGTTAGCCACATTTACTTAACGGTCCGTTAAAGGTTGGTTAAATTGCAGTTTGAGGATGACATTTGGTCAAAAATTGTTAATTCAGACACCAAATGTGTCATGCCCAAAAGATGAGGGACGAAATGTGTCTTGTGCCCAAAGTTTGGGGATGAAAACCGGTATTTTCCCCCAAATCTAATATAGTTACCAAATAACAAATCAATTTCTAAAACTATTGAAATTCTAAATATGCTTGGTTTAAAATACGTCAACAACAATTTTGTCCGTGCTTTTTTTTTTTCCCCATTTGGAATCTCCAAACTTTACAAAGTGAAAGAGAAGATTTGAGAGTCGAATCCAAAGTCATGCTGCTATCTTGTATGTTTCTTTCTTCCAACATAGTTGGACATGAGGGAGATAGTATTGGTTCATCATTGCATATTTCATAGACTTTCTTTGATGTAAAACCAAAGGCACAAAAGTATTAGGAAACTGAAATGAGAAAAGATCTACTATTTAGATATTGAGCGGAACAATAAGTAGAAGTTCCTTGCCAAGTGCCAATTATCAACCCGAGTAAAATAGAGAACAATTAAAAAAAGGCACAAGAATTTCTTGTTAACTAATACTCATGAGAAATATACATACCGAACTCTTCTTTAATCAGAAACTTAAATCATACTTCACCACTCTAAAAAAAAACTTGTTGATTGGTTTTGCAAATCATTGTATCAACTTGTCATTGGGCCATGTTGTCTAGTACATTTTTACCACATTTAATTTTTTATCCAAATTTGGCTAAGGTTTCACCAAAGGCAACCTACAATAAGGACCATGCACTAAGTTTGCATTGAATTTCATAGAATAGTCCCCTTTCATAATCTTCAATGGCATATGCCATCCAGCCACCAAAGTACATTGTTGGGGTAACCACCTTGCTGATAAATGCAGACAAGTAATGCAAAATAATTTGTTTTGCAAAGCAAGTTGCTTTCCAAATTGTACATTGTGCCACAACTAATTATGTACCTTTGTTACATGACAATATTCACTGAACCTGGTATTGCCACTGACTACTGTCACAAATTAACACGGCCTTATTGGCTATATCCATGCAATTGAGAAGAGGCCATTTACTTCCTCTTGGAATCAAACATGTACTAATGCCCAGCATCACCTGATTCATTTATGAAGTTTCAACAAACTCAATTCTCGTACTAGTTGTCTAAGAAACCAACTTCCTCTAGAGGAGTTGACCACCACGTTAATTGTGGGGTGGGATCAAGGGTTCAAATCTTAACTCCCATCAATGTGTCTCAATATGACGTTTGTCCTAAATCCATACGGGTGTGTGGTGCACCCGTTTGGTCTGATAGTGGTTCAGTTCCCGTTAGATTCTCCCGACTTATTTGAACTCCCTATAGAGTAGATTTCCCCCTCCTCCGCCCACTTAGGAGTAGGAGTAGACTAGACATGTGCCGTTACGACAAAAAAAGTACTAGTTGTCTAAGATGTCAGTGTACTTACATGTGATTCGGAGGATTATATGTGACTTGTTTAGTCTAATAATGTAGTCTTTAATTATTTAACCCATGATTTGTGAGTGAGTTTGTAATATTACTGAGTTGTGGTTTGTCTGTGTTGATCCCATAATTGTGAGTTAGATGCAATCCTATATATATATAAAAAAGTATTCAATACATGAGAAAATTGGAGGCAGTCAAAATAGTTTTTATTTTTTTTCTTTTGGCAAATAATATTGCCGCAACTTAAATATTTTATGCATAGCAATTTTGATTAAAATGACAAAACTACCCCTTTCAAGTTCAACATGCATTTTAGCATAAGAAGGGCAAGTTTGAGTATTTACTACGAGAACAGCTACGGCAATAAAATTTGGCATTAGCAGTTGCCTCTTGTTTTTTTTTTTTCTTAAAAATTTATCCAAAGAAATATTTACTACAGGTTTTAAAGATTGAACTCAGGAGTAAAAGCAGAAACCTAATAGATTTATGCACGCGCATCGCTCGCATTAAGCTGGAAGATGCGCTGTCAAGTGATTCGAACAAAGCGTGCGCATGTCTTGACAGTTCAAACGAAAAGCGAGCAAAAGCCCACGATTCAAAAAACAAAAGGATATATCTTACCAAGCTAGCTTTTCTTCACAACTTAACATTTTAAAATCCTCCAACCAACTCATAATTACGTTGAAATCTCATAGAAAGGCAAAACCTCAAATGAATATAAAAATATGGAAAATACCATAGTTTTTTTTCTTGGTACTGTATTCAAAATTCTAATCCAATTATATCTTGTCGCGTCATCTGGTGAACAAAACTCTTAAAAATTATCTAAAAGTTGATAACTCTTATTTAACATCTAATGATGAATTAAATCTCATCAGTACAGTACCCAAAATAGATTATAAAACTCTCCAACAGGATCAATACACCTAACATGAAAGGCCTTCAATAATAGAACTCAAAAAAAACAATTTTGTGGCTGGTTGAGATTTGTTATTTAGGAAAAAAATTTTATTTATTTATTTTTAAATATATTTTCCATTCACGTTCCTATTGTGGTTGCTTAATTTCTGCCCCTTCGAAAAATTAAAAAGCAATTGAGAAATCACATTTTTCTACAAGATAAAAGTTTGATCTCTAGAGTGATAAATTTGGCCTAATTAGTGTTGGGATACTTTCAACTTTGGAGGCACATCAATCATCAAATCATGGGGACAAAGTCAGGTGTGTCTTTCCTGGTTGTTAGCTATTGATTGGTTTTGATTAAGAGTAATTATGCAAAATAGCCAGAATCATTGACAGCCATTTCAAAAGTAATTTTGATGCTGATAGGCAAGAAAGCTAAAGGAAGAAGAAGAACAAGTGTAACAAGTTTCTTTCTCTCTTTGTCATTTTTTCTGCTGGGAGAGGAAACAACTTTTCTATATTAACTCATGAAAATTTTCATCTTGTACCAAGTGTCAAGGTGTCCACCGTGACGGAAGGAACCATGTTTTCTTGATTGTCCCCAAATACGAAAAGAAAAAGAGGGTTCGTTCACTAGCAAAAGTCAAGCTAAGTACCACTAGCTAGCTTTCACATTCTATAATCTTTTGTTGGATTTTCTTCGTGGATTTGACGGTGACCAGAGCCTCAAAGCTCAAGGGTCATAATCCATAAGATGTACAATAATTCTAGTTTTTTTTTAAAAAAAAAAACCAAGTATAAATTCTAGCTTTAGTTTGAGAAAAGCCATTTGAATGTAACAAATTTCCTTCACTTTAAAACAATTTGAGTAGTCAAAGAGTGAAATTCTAGTAAGGGCTGATATTAAAGATTTGAATATATTACTGAAACTTAGTCTAGTAAATGTTGAGATCGTGACCTAAAGAAAAAAAAAAGCTTGATAACATGGCATGGAAATTAGGGTAATATGTTTATTCTATTGCTCCAATAAAATTCGGTCAAAAGAAAGTGTAAGACTCTTTCTTTTTCTGAGCAAATTCTTGAAAGCACACTTATTATTGGTTGAAAATTGAAATGTGAAGCGGGAACTGCTTTTACAGTAGTCATAGTGCGAGGGAATTGGTGAAACAGAATTCATGCAATTTTCCAATGTCTTGGTTCCGCCGTTCTATGGCCGTAATATAATACTCCCTCCGTCCCACTTTAATAGTTCTGATTTTTTTTTTCACACAGTTTAATAAAAAGTAGTTAATTTTGTTGGAACAATCAATTTAGGTATCTATTTTCCTAAAATACCCTTACATTAATTAGAGTACAACTTTATGAGAACTTGAATTGATGGTAAAAAAAAGAATCAACTCTCATTAAATGGGATAAGTTTATATTAACAACAACTTACATTGAATAAGGGTATTTTAGAAAAATTAAAATACAACTACATTCTTCAATTAGAAAGTGGACTACAATTTGGGACAGACAAAAAAGGAAAACAAGACTATAAAAGTGGGACGGAGGGAGTAAGATTCTTTTCGAAATAAAATTGCTCTTTACCAAGAAACAAAAACTAAAATGGACTAAAATAAAAGGAGTAAGTGTTTGTAAAGAAAACAAAAAAAAATTGATCATTTAGAGGTTACATTATTGGTGCACCATGCCCTAAGGGCCATTTATACATTTTATTCTATGCTAGTAAACCAAAACTAGTATAAAATAAAATGAAAGGAGTGAGTGTCTGTGAAGAAAACCAAAATAATATAGATTAATGTTTATTTTATAGGTTATATAATAGGTACTGCACCAAGGTCTAAGGACCATTTATTCAATTTTGGTTTTCTGAAAATGCCATTTATGTCTTCTTCGAGAGCTTTTTAAAAGTTTCCTTGTGTTGTTGGATCAATCACCTTCAGTCTTGTACACGACTTCCACTCTTTACACATAATATTGCATAGGTCGAACCATGCAATTAAGCTATTTCATGTATTTGAATAATCTAAATGGATCTTCCATTTCATATTTTATTAGTGAACTCAAAGTAGGATTTACATGTCATATTCCTACAATTTATTGCTTACAAAAAAATCCACGTTTCCATTAATACAAAAGTTTTTAAAAATTAGATGGTTCAATTTCTTGCATTACTTTTCCTTCTGGAAAAGTTTATTTGTGGTTGAGTTTGTCATTCTTAATTCTCAAAAACAAGTATGGAGTACTTACATGGTTATATCTCCATTCTTTGCGTGTCAGTAATAAAAAAAAGGGTAATTTACTTATTACTCCCTATAGTTTTACAGAATGTTAGATGGCTCCTAAGGTTTTAAAATAGCTACATAACCATCATATGGTTTCATGTAAAGTGAAAAATGAAAGAAATATACAATTTATTACGGTGTTTATACCAAACGCACTTTAAAAGCACGTGTGATAAAATCTTACTATCAATGCAATCCCTTTATAATTTGTATAGATATCCACTTTACTCCCTTGTGATTTTTGCATTTATCTATGTAATCTCCCTATACTTTAATACAAGGTGGTTAATCCATCGATTAATTTAGCGTTTAAGTAAGGGCACTATTGGTATTTCAACTAATAACGTTATATAGCTATTTTCCGTTAATTTTTCACTTTATGTAAAACTATAGGGGGATGAAGTAGATATTTTGAAATGTTAGGAGGGTCATGTGGCAATAAATAAAATCACAGGGAAGTTACATGTAATTTACCCTAAATAAAACTATGAGAATCCTTTTTTTTTTTTTTGGAAATAAACATTGCAAAATAAAAGGAGAACAAAAAATGTGTAGCAAATATTATTAATCAAGAGTAAAATGAAGTGGAATTTCCTCCAAATGATAATTAGCTGTCAAACTCTTTAATGAAACACATCAAAATTTAGTTTGTTTTAGTATACCGAGGAAAATAAACAACCATATTATACTATCCTGTAGTAATATTATAAACCTAAAAAGCAAATTAGAGTATAAACAATAATTTACCAGTCGTGAATTTCAAAATTCTTTCCTATAAGTCAATTGTTTGAAAAATATACTTGTATCATAAACACAGTTCACAACAACCGTAAAGATCAGTAGTTATTTACTAGGTTAGCATATAAAGCTGTTCGTATTACTTGAAAATTGAAAGTATTTTGTGCTTTCTATTTTTCCTTGATTATTTCTCATTATGTGGAAAACTTTTCTTACTTTTTGGTCCATTTTCTTATCAAATAAGTTTTGGTGGTAACCAACAGACCAAATGGCTGTTGGCAGTATTGGTAATAGTTTGTAATAAGTATGTAGAAATTCATTGTCCCACATTGAAAGAGGATAAAGTGCATGTTGCCTATATATGAGTCATTGTCCTATTCCTTTACAAACTTGTTCCAAGATATTAGTTTGGAGGGAAAGTTTGGTGGGAAACTTATTTCAAGATATATAAAATCTTGACAAGGGCACTTGGGCACTTGGGGCCTGATAGTGCCTTGAATAGGTGCTTCAATCCTTTTAAATAGTAGGATTTCGACAGAATTAAATCACTTTACTTTTCATTTGATAGTTCTTAGACTTTGTTGTATCCTAGAGGTAATTTGTCTAATAGAGGCAAATAACACCTTAAGGAAAGTGCTTTCACGCCTCAAAGTCTCTGTATTTGTCTAGTATAGTTTTATTATTTACTACAGTTTTCTAACAGGCAGAACTGATGGTAATCACAATCAGTAGATTAACACAATCTTGCAAAAGTTATGCACAACAGATTTTGGCCTAAGACCCCACTTGAAACTTGAAAACAGCCCTACAAATTTATATTTTTCAATACTGTAATTGTCATATCTTCAGAATTTGTCGTGTGCATTAACGTATGATTCTTTTCAATCGGTCGTTATCGGTTTTTTGCAAAATAAATAAAGGCCGAATAAATTTGGGAACAAAATGACAAAGTTGATAACATAGGCAACGGCCTACGTGCGATCCTATAAAAAACCATTTACGTTTTCAAGTTGGCTTTCTTGAAGCAAATCGACGTTGATGCTAGCTTTTTCCCATATAAGATTTTCACTTTCATTTTTTTAAAATGACGGGGAAGTATACTTTGAACTTGAGCTAATACTATTACTTTTCAAACGTTGGGGACAAGATCCAGATTGTTTTGTGGTTGTTAGCTATTGAGTGGTTTTCACGCATGCATATGAATTTTTATGGTTGCCAGATTGGGTATGGAAATTGAATTTTGTGACTTGAGGATTGCATTTTATTCAATTAAAACTTACAAGCTCCTGAGAGGCAGATTCATGCACACAAAATAGTAAAAGTATATGAAAAGAAGCTCATTTGAAATATTATTAGAAATAATTACTGTTGTGCTTTTTGTAGTAGATAAAACGTAATTGAAAAACATGTTTATAATTAGGATTGCTATTGAGTCGAATCGAGTTCGAATAATGCTCTATTCGAACTCGTCAAATTCTTCAAAGTTGAGTTCGGACTTGTACTCCATCAAATCAAGCTCAATTGAGCTTAATTGACTTCAATCAAGCTTTCAAACTCGATTTTTAGTAAATTTAATAAATTTAAAATAAATAATTAAAAATTATATTATAAACACACAACTTGAAAAAATATGACGAGTATTCGAGTATTAATTTTTTCTACTTGAACTCAACTTGATTATCTTATCAAGTCGCTTGAACTCAATCAACACCAAGTCCAATTAAGTCTTTGATTGAGCTACTCGCGAATCCGAGTCAAGTATTTTGGTCAATTCACATCCATCTTTATGATGCAAACAAAATAATACTTACGAAAAAATTTTGGTAGTTAGTTAGTGTCTCTATGTGCACGAATTATTTGAATTACATCAAGAAAAGATTTCAATTAAACGTTCACGTTTGTATTTTTATTTTACCATGAATAAATGTTGGCTCTTCCATAATGAAATACAATTGATACGATGAATCGAACATATTGTCATTCTACATAATGTACAAGCAATTCTTTTTTTTTTTTCGTCATATTGTTTACTGTTATTAGAGGTGGCAAAATGGGCGGGATGGGCGGGATTTGCTTGGGTTTGTGATGGAACCGAGTCATATGGGTTTGGGCCCAACCTTACCCATATGTGTTTTGGGACTAACTTGGGCGGAATCACTTTGGGATGGGTTTAGATTGATCCCGCCCAATACCCAAATCTATTTTCTACATATTTTTTTTCCTTTAATTCATTTTTATTTTTTATATAATTTTAATATTTTTGATTTATTAAATTTTTTTTAGTTTTATTAAATAAACATGCAAGTGCTTTATACTCAGGATTCCCATAAAAAATTGGATTAACAAATAAAGGAAAAAATAGATATACAGTCATATTCCAACATATATCAAGATGACCAAGGTACTTAAGGTGTTGAATATTTATCCTCATCATTGTCCAAAGATGACAGGTCTAAATTGACTGAAATGTTGAAAATTCTTGTGGATAATGACTAGGAAAACTACTAGATTATATTCTCTAGTATGACTATAAAAATTATTAAAGATAATTTTTTAATCTAAGACTCCGTTTGGATTGGCTATTTTTTCAAAAAATAAGTTTTTCAAATATAATGTTACAGTAATATACAATAACTAAAAAAACATCCCATCCATATTAGTATATCAAATATTTCAAAAAAAATTTATAGTAAAAATTTTTCATATACACTGCTATAATAAAATATTTCAAAAATACCCCCCAAAAATAGCTAAACCAAACAGAGCCCTTGTTATTTGAGCCCAATAGGTACCCAAGTATTTCCCAAGTATTCCCATCAATTAATGGGTACAATTGGGATTTGTCCCATTTTAAACCCAATATCAAAATCCAATACCCATCCCGCCCAAAGTCCCCATGGGCATGGATAACCCATTGGGACTTGGGACAAATTGCCACCTCTAACTGTTATTCCCTTTATTTTTTATTTTGTCGTTAGGACAAGCATGCACAATGGCACTTTGTACAATATTTATCATCATTGTTGAATTTTTAGCAAAGAAAAGCTCTAAATAGAGAGCAAATTAATGGGGAGAATGAATTGTCTACACTTTTAGTTAATGAATATTTACTTCATAGGAGTACATGAACAGAAAAAAGTTTATAATTAACCTACCAAATATCAAATGTAACTGACTGTAATTCAAAATAAAGTTTTATTAAACTAGTCACAAAATTAACATAGGTCCTTGCTCTAATTGTAACCACTGGATTAATTTGGAGTCATACTTACCCGAAACTATAAAAAATTACAATGAAAGTACGTTGCACATCCCAAAGATCTTTCATCAAAAACAATATTATAAAGGGAAAACAAAAACAACACAGAAATGAAATACAGTAAATAAAGAAAAGAAACAAAAGAATACAGCAATAAAAGAAAGTAATAAACCAAGAATATGGTAAAACCAAAAAGGTCCAAAAGATAGAAAAGAGAGAGGGAGGGAACAGCCCTGCCGAAGATGGCAAAAGAGATAGTGGCAGTAAAGCAGCAAAAAAGAGGCAGAGGCGGCAGCTCAAGTTGAGGCATGGGCGCCTAGCCGCTCATGCGGGAGGATATATGACCACTCATCATCACGAGCCGACTCTTTTCTTCTTCTTTTTTTAAACTTATTAGTTCTTTCTTTTGGCTTTTGGGGATTTGATATTCAAAATCATCACATGCCATGCACCATAGCTAAGGTTGCAGCCTTTTGGAAATGAAAAATATCAAAGTTGATATTCACATTCTAGACTCTACATAGTTCAGGCATCAGCAGTTAGTAACAAGTTAGCCACAATTTAAAACCCGAGAGCAGCTACTATTCTTTCTTTCAAACCCGCAAGTGGTCTATGCATGAAGGCCAGATTGGAGTTCTACTATAGTTTCAAAATTGACAATGTTAAAATTGCTAATCAGCATTTGTCACAAGAGCAACACATTATTAAAGAATACTGATTATGTTTTTCAAATACTAATTTTATACTTATAAATACTTATTATTAACTTTTCAGTATTGCTTGACAATTCGACCGACACATCCTTTTCATTAGGCTTGAAACTTGTCACTGAATATTTTCAGTTGAAATGGTGACGATTTTTGTCAAGTTTGCTGAGTAGGAATGAAAGGGAACGCAATTGTTACACTATTAATCAATCTACTCGACTTTAATTTTGTAAGATGTGTATCGAGAAGATGACTTTGCCAATTTCACAATCACAACATTTTCTTGATTAAAAATAAAAGAAACAAAAAAAAAAAAAAGAAGAGATGCTACATATCTTGGGTTTTCCTTCCAACTTATGACAACTAACAATGACAGCTCTCTTATCATTGATTAGTCATCCCATACATCACCCATGTGCTTGTTATCTTGCCTTGCCCTACCCTTTTTTGGTATATCTTCTACTTGTGACTTGTGCAGTGTGCTTTGGTTTTTGTTGGACTGGAATTGGAGGTGTAATGTACGTAACAGAGAGGAAATTAAATGGCAAGATCACTCCTGCAGATTTTTCTAGCGGAAATAAATGAGTCAAATTTGCTGCTACAACTAGTCTACTAGTATTAATGTCATTCCCTATTTCACACTTGCTGAGGTCTCAATAATCGGCTCAACAACCAAACATCGGAGTAAATGTGCTATACTTACTAGTACTACGACCGCTGGAGTGAGAGGGTTTTGGTCGGTCAGACTTGGGGAAATTCAATCTCTTGCTTTCATTCTATCTTGTTGAATGAGGAGACTAGAGGGGGCACTCTTAGTCAGCTTAAACTTGAATGCGTAGTTATAAAATTTGGCCTGGTTCAGTAGTCGAACCGATCAACCCAGTAAACTGACCATAGAATCGAGTTGGGATGCTAATTAAATCAGTGAAGCAACAAGTCTGTTGGCCAGTTAACGGCCCGACAGTTCAACTGATAAATCAAGAAAAAGTCGCCGATTGAACTGCCAACTTAAAAATTTTACTATTTTTATAATTTAAAATACATTATTATATTGTATAATATAACTATTGTGCAACCCACAGTTGAACTACTCAAGTTGCAGTTGAACCGGTGACTCGATCACTTTTTCGGGTTGAGTTCTGAGTTCGGTTTTATAACTATCTTTGAATGATAATTTTCAATAATTTTTTATATAAACCGCAAAGATAGCAACCCTAAAAAAAATAATGCAGTTGAGCAATATTAATTTCACTTGTGAAGTGTAATACTTGGGATTCTATAAGATTGATACAATTGTAATTTGATACCCATTATGTAGAGGTATCAAAATGGGTGCCTTGGTTTAGATTGGGCAGGTTATAATTTGGTAATGAGCATAATTGGGTCAACCCATTTAATAAATGGGTCAAAATGAGCCAGTCCATTTGCATCCATTTAATAAATGGGTATAGGCATACCCTATTACTCATTTATGTTTTCTTGAAATTTTACATTTTTTATTTTTTTGGCATTTTGTTTGACAAGAAATAATGATATTTTATTATTATCATATTGGTAAGAAATTTAATTTATTTGGTTAACACTAATTGAGTTTAAATATATAATTATTTTTAAATGGATTTAAATGAGTGAGTCGATTCAACTCACTATCCACCAATTAAATGGGTTTAATGAGTGCCTATTTAGACACATTTAAAGTTTATTGTATACCTAAATTCACTTATTAGTGAGCGAGTTTGGGTGAGTCAATATAATTGAGTTGTAATTGACATCTCTACTGTTATGAAAAGTGTGTATTTAATTATGAAAATAAAGATTTTGGGTTCAAGTCTCAATATATTTAAGTTTTTTCAAATGTAATGTTAATATTTGTCCCTCTATTTATAGGTTAAGTGGTAATATTATAGGCTAGTAATCTATTTGTGTTGCTTGGATCACGATTGTGGATTCGCTGTAGTGCATCACACAAAAATTGTAAAATTATTTGTCAATTATGTGGTCCATATTATGGTTTATCATTACAGGTGCTACGACCGCAAGAGTACTAAATGTGCTACACTTCTGGCATGACGACAACCAGGGTGCTAAGGATTGGTCGGTGAGACTGGGAGGAATGGAATCTCATGCTTTCTTTCTCTCTTGTGGAATGAGGGTTTATTCTTACTCAGTAATCTTGAGGGGTAATTAATTTCCAATTATCTAATATAATCCATTAAGAAAGGAACCCTGAAAAAAGAAATAATTAATAAGCAATTCAATCTACAAACTTTCATTTGTAGAATGTAACCCTGGGTATTCTACAAGATTGATACATGATTTGATATGCAGAATGGAAAGTATGCATTTAATTGTTAAAGGTTATGCATTCAAATCTCACTATATGTGAGTTTTTTCTAACATAATGTAAGGCTTTGTTTGGATTGCATTTTTCTGAATTTTTTTGTAGAAAAATTACTGTAACAATTTGATATATGTGAGATAAAAAGGTAATTGAAAAATATTTTTACGAAAAACGAAACAATTTTTCAAACAAGGCCTTAATTGCTGTCCAAACAAGGCCTTAATATTTGTCCCCGGTGCAAGTTAGTTTGTAAATATAAGCTACTAATCTGGTTGTGTTCTTCAATCATTGTGGGTTACTAATAATTTTATCCAAAAAAATTGTAAAATTATTTCTCAATTATTTGGTCCGTGTTATGGCTCTCTCTTCTAATGCAGCTGTTCACAGTTAGAGCATCCACAATGCTATTACACCTTGTGAAGTGTAATCCACATGCCACATCAGCATTCCACTTTCTCCTCTTTTATTACACTTTCACTCACAATGGATTATACTCCATAAGGTGTAATAGCGTGGGTCCACAATCAAATCAAATATTTATTTTAATAATGCATAACTCATATCCCATAAATAAATAAAGTAATTTTTAAAAATAATTTTGTTATTTTTAAAAAATAAAGTACTAACTTTCATTAAATTTTTTACATTTTGAATTTTTTATTTTCTAAAAATGATATTATTAATTTTTAAGTTTGAATAATATATCTTTTTCTATCTTTCAAAAATAATATATTGTTTTGTTTTCAAAAATAATTATGCAGGAAATTAAACAAATATTTGATACCTTAAATGCGAAGATATCATAATAATCCATACTTAATTAATAATTCGGAATGTAATTAGTTGAACTCCATAACATAATAGGATTACATTTAATCATGGATCCCACCTTCTAATGGGATTACACACATCATATCCATGATGCGTGTAATCTCCATGACACGGCTCCAATGGGAGACCGTGTCATGGAGTGGTGTAATGGCCCTCCATTGCACCCGCGCTGCTGTTGCTCTTAGTTGCAATACAGGGTGAGAGTTAGATTCATCTTGTGACCACTGAGCCTAGCATCATCATGCAATCCAATTGATTTTTTTTTTTTTTTGGCTTTAAACACCGAGTATCCCGACCTTCAGTTAGATTAATCCGAATTCAATCTGAAGAGCGCCTACAAAGTTCGACTCCTGCTCAGGAGTGAAGGTCTGACCCAGAGATTTTCAAAACGTTACAAACAAGAGTCGAACTGTGACGTTTCATTGGTATTAGTAACTCACTTATCAATTGCCCCGAACTCATGTGTTAATCCAATCGAATTTTACCATACAAAAGGAACAGTAAACAGTAATTGACAATAATGAGACAGCAATGACGAGGTTCCAAACCGCTTGGTTGTAAGTCAAAAAAGATGCCTAGAACACAAACAGAAATAACCGCTTGCACCCAGTTTTGAGTCCCCGCCGTACACAGTGTGAAGACTGAGGATTTTGGTCCTATTCAGCCAAGAAAAAGAAGGTAAACAAAAGCAAAAAGCTGAAAAAAGATAGACTATGATGTTAGCCATGCAATGCCCTGCCCCTGTTGCCCCCCTCTCCCCTCCAATGGTCTATATATATCCATTTCTCCCCAGCTCAATTTTCCTCACACACTCTTTCACTCTCCTCTCTTCTTTCAGAAAAAAGATAAGCAACTTAGCAAGCATCAAGGTTAATATTCTCTAATGAAAAAAAAGAAAAAAAAAACGTTTTTCTCTTTCTTGATTTTTATGTTGAGGGATCATAAATGCTCCTAACAACTCTCATTTGAATTGTTTTTTTTCTCTACAGAAAATGGAACTTCTTGGTTTTCTCATCATTGGCTATCTTTCCATTTCCTCGTTTGTTCATGGATATGACGAGGGGTGGACTGATGCTCATGCTACTTTCTATGGAGGTGGTGATGCTTCCGGCACAATGGGTAAGAATTCATCACATATTCCTCTTCAATCCTTCTCATAGTCCAATTATTAATAAACTTGTGGAGAATAATTAAATTCTTTCTTTATCTGCAGGAGGGGCTTGTGGCTATGGAAATCTATATAGCCAAGGTTATGGGACAAACACAGCTGCTCTGAGCACCGCATTGTTCAACAATGGACTGAGCTGTGGAGCTTGCTTTGAAATCAAATGTATGAATGACCCAAAAGCTTGCCTTCCTGGTTCCATTATTGTCACAGCTACCAACTTTTGCCCTCCTAACAATGCACTCCCAAACAATGATGGAGGCTGGTGCAATCCACCTCTGCAACATTTTGACCTCTCTCAGCCTGTTTTCCAGCGTATTGGTCAATACAGAGCTGGAATTGTCCCAGTCTCTTATAGAAGGTAGATTCTTGCACCTTTTCATTCCCTTTTTCTTCAGTTTCATGTAGGTAAATAAAGTTCTATCACCAGCACAACACTCAAGACTAATTTTCCTGTCAAAGATTGGATTCTGACAACATAAATATGAACATGTAACAACAGGGTGCCATGTCAAAGGAAGGGCGGCATCAGATTTACCATCAATGGCCATTCTTACTTCAACCTGGTCCTAATCACAAATGTTGGAGGTGCTGGTGATGTCCATGCCGTTTCAGTCAAAGGGTCAAGCAGTAATTGGCAACCAATGTCAAGAAATTGGGGACAGAACTGGCAAAGCAACTCTTTTCTTGATGGACAAAGCATCTCATTCAAGGTCACCACTAGTGATGGTCGAACCGTGGTCTGCAACAATGCTATGCCTGCTGGCTGGTCCTATGGCCAAACCTTCACTGGTGGACAATTCACTTAATTGAATCACTAGCGTTATGTATTAGTTTGGTAAATGAATTTTATAGGTGATGGATGAGTCACTAGAGATTGCAATTTTCGTGTCAAAAAAGAAAAAAAAAAAGAGAAAAATTGGGGTAGGGCTTGTTTTAAAGGGCCCCTAACCATTTTTCCTTAGTTGTGTCACATGAAGTTTGTTTCTGTCTAGGTCTTTTTAGGAAGGCAGAAATAGGGCAGTGGTAGGTTACGGTTCTAACCACCCGCCAATTAATACTTCATGGTACTATCTTTGGTTTGATTGGTTTAATGTCTTTAAGTTGATTAAGGCAAGAGTATTATTAAGGGTGAAGTTAATGTTATTGTACTCAGCTAAAGCTGATTTTTTTTTTTTTTTTTTTGTGGTGGTGTTGCCTTCTGGTAAAGGCGTGGTTATTGATAGTATCTGATTCTATCAGACTGCAAACCGTTAATGTTGTCTGCTTCCTTTTCTGACAATCGCCATCAATAAAAGGACTTGACACCTTGGGTGCTGAACCTTAAATTGAACTTGTGTCCCTATCTATCTCAATGTCTACATGTGAAATTTGTTTGGTTGTATTTGCTATTTAATTTTAATTTCAGCATTTTTTTTAAAATTTCTAAAACTCATGTAGTATAGTATTTCTTTTAATACTATTTGTTTTTTCACCTGAGCTTTTATGTCACAATAAGAAGAAGACCTATCCACAAGCATTAGTTCATATCCTTTTGGATAAGTATTCCCAGCCCAGACCTCTCATTGCATTTTTTGATACTGGTGCTGCTTATGACAATTTTAGTCTTGGCAGTAAAAGCTCCATCACACATATACAAAATTATATTCTGTTTTGGCAGAACAGAAATTAGTTTCTAGTAGAGTTATCTTTTGGACATTTTGAAAAGTGCTTCGACCCCAAAAAAAAAAATAATTAATTGGAAAATGTTTTAAAGCTTTTCTCACTAGAAAATCTAATAAAATTCCAATCTAAACGAGTTTGCACCACCAAAACCTGCTTGAAATTCTTTCCCCAAGAAGAAAAAATATAAACTAATAAAGTCCCATTGTGATACCGGTCTACAACGGAGTTGGAGGTCCTTGGCGAGCAGTAATTTGTGTGCCCCATTTGACTGGGAATTTGGGGTATGACACTTCAGGATTAATATACTAGGGAAAAAAAATATTAAAGGCTGATCTCCCAAAATCAAAGAGTGATAAATTAGGAGAAACCAAACACGAAGGAATTCTCTTTGTTTCTTCTCCAACAGCACGTCTACACAAAGATTGAGAGAACAGATGCTCACGCAACACAATGGGGCTATTCACTTTGAATCTTTAATACACTCACCAAACAAACCTTTTAAAACTAATGTGCTAATTAGTAGCGGTCAAACCATGGTCTCCGCTCGGTGGGATTAAGATTGTACACTTAAAATGAAATAAAAAATTTTGGGGGGTTTTTGTTCTACTTCCTACAAATTTTCTCATTCTAGTAATTAAATGTATCTTAATTAATAGCTTTCAATCAAGTGGATCATAGAAAAGATACTTAAAAGAAAGAAATTAGTCGTTTAGAGATGACTAGTTTTCAAATTACGGGGGGCAATGTCAAGATATAATAATTTGTTTAAAATTGAGAGCGGAACAATAGCGAGAAAAACTTAAAATTTTACAAAATTTTCAAATCGTAATTTTTGCAAAGTTTACGAAGGGGGTGGGGGCGCAATTGCCCACCTTCACATCAAGGTGGCTCCGCCCCTCGTTAGTAGTATAGTTTAAAAGCATTTGTTTCACGGAAAGGGCGCAGTTGTTGAATGACGACAATGCCAGAGGTTGGCGCCTTGGCGGCCGTGATCACAAGAACTCAAAACTTACATTTGCCAGAACAGTACTACCAATTTGGACACAATTAATATAATATATATAGATAATTTAATTCTGACACAATTAGTATAAAATATATAAATAATTTTGAATAGTAGTTTAAATTATATTTATATGATAATTCTGACACAATTAATATAATATATATAGATAATTTTGAATAGTATTTTAAATTATATTTATATGACAAAGCTGTACAAGTTATCTACATTGAGTCACAAGTTGCTCAAAACGTTTCAAAATGTTGTAAATCTTGTCCAGAACTAACCATTCGTGCTTCTTTCCCTTGTTGCACACCTCAAATAGCAACCGTGCCACTATTAGAAATAACACGAATGAATTTTTTTTTTTGAGGGAAATATGAAACAGCTAGACACTTGTAATGTCACCATTCAGGTCCAAGGGCTAGCCTAAATAACTTTTGGATCGAAATTCACTCGACCAAAATGGTTAATCGAAGTTACTATGTAGCCATTGGACCTAAACTTTTAAACCCATTCCATTCCCTTCCAACTTTTGATGTGGGATGTCTCATTTCTTGCAAAAGCCTGTTAGAATCCAGACTGTCTATTTGGTCGTATTCGGACTCTAGAGGTGATTCGTACAAACTCTAGAGGTGGCTCCAACCCGGCATGACACTTAGCTCCTTACACTTTCTTGCATAGTTGAAAGTAGAACCCACTGGCCTAGCCTTACTCCGCATAGATACCACGCGAGATTTAGACTGCCCACTTGGTCATGTTTGAACTCTAGAGGTAGCCCCCACCCTACATGACACTTAATTCCTAGAGGTGGCTCCCGCCCGATGTAGCACTTAACTTCTTACACTTTCTTGCATATCTGAAACATAGTTGAAACTATAACCTGCTAGCCTAGCTTTATCCAGCGTAGAGACCACGCAAGATTCAAACTATCCACTTGGTCATATTCGAACTCTAGATGTGGCCCCCACCCTACGTGGGACTTAATTCCTAGAGGGGCATCCGCCTAACATGGCACTTAATTCCTTATACTTTCTTGCATAGTTGAAACTATAACCCGCTGTCCTAGCCTTATCCAACATAGAGACCACGCGAGGTTCAAACTATCCACATGGTCATGTTCGAACTCTAGATGTGGCCCCACCTTACATGGTACTTAATTCTAGACTCTATGAACTCTAGAAATGACCCTCCACCCTACATGGCACTTAATTCCTCCTTGCACTTCCTTGTATAGTTGAAACTACAACATGCTGGCCCAACTGACATGGCACTTAAGTCCTCCTTGCACTTCCTTGTATAGTTGAAACTATAACTCTAATACCAACTATCACGACTCTTAATTCCTCCTTGCACTTCCTTGTATAGTTGAAACTATAACTCTGATATCAACTATCACGACTCAAGTCTAAGAGTTGGCCTAAGTAACTTTTGGGCCGAAATCCATTGGATCAAAATGGTTAAACCCATTCCATTGGACCCAAGTTTTTAAACCCATTCCATTCCCTTTCAACTTAGGAATGACCCAAGTTATGTATCCTTCAAATGGTATACATAACTATAAGCAACTTATATAGGAATGGGCTTAATGAACAGTAAATTGATGCAACTTCGCATGGTTTCTCCCACGTGTGTATATTCGTCTCTGTGCTTATAGAAAACATCAATCACACAAGCAAAGTGTAGAACTCGAAGGAGACAGCTTTGCAAGGTGCAAATTCAATTGCAGCAGAACTACTAGGTTTAAGCAGTTCTTGATTCAAGACCTTCCATGCAGATTCAATTTGTTGGTAAAGTTTATCGCGTGCTTGCTCCTCCATTATGCCATATTGCTTCAAGTAGCATTCCACTGCTGAAGGAATATGTTCCCCTTCCGTTCAAACTGCAAATATCACAAATTTCATTTTCACATTTGACATGGTAGAATGAAAAGATTCAGTTGTTTTCTTGCAATTGAATATTGCCTCAACACCTAGTAACAAATAATTTTTGGGTAAGTTACTATTTTTTCCCTTATGATTTTACACATCACCAGATCACTCATTTAACGTTCAAAAATATTCACATAACTCATTTATTATAACATAAAGTAAAAAATTGATGGAAGCAACTTTGATCATGACGATTGTAAAGTGGTTAGCTTATCTTATATTAAGTACTTAAATATGGACAATATTAATATTTCAACAACGCTATCGCAGCTATGCTTCTTAAGAGCGCAATGTGATTGCCTGTCAAACGTGGGTTTGGCATGAGTCTCGTTTTGGTAGAAATATGGGGCAAATTGGCCCAAAATTTGAATGGGGTCAAGATGCTATCAATGGAAGACGTTAGTGGCTTCCTTCAGATTACCCTTGGGCTGTCTCTCCATTCCCTGTCATATTTGTTATAAGTTCTTCCTTACGAATAGAAGCCAATGGACTCTGTCTTAGCCCAATGGAAAAGACAGACGGAGTCCATCTTTGCCCTTTTATTTATATGTTGGCCCATGTATTTGTAGCTGCTTCAAAATTGTGTTTGGTTTCAATTCAAACTTTGCAAAATACAAATGGTACCATTTTTATATGGGTTAATTGTAAATGACTCTCTTAAAGTATATCCTGATTCTCATTTTACTCTCTAATAATTGTTCCGTATCACTTAACCCCTTGAGAGTATCTCTACTGTGTAATTTTTTTCCCTTTTCTTCTCTCTTCTCTTCTTTATTCCAAATTAGTTTTCTTTATTCAAAATTTTATTTCTTAGAAAAATAATAAATTTCTCTAACAAAAAAAATTTAGGATGTCCACTCTCTGATTTACAAAAGTAAAAAAAAAAAATTACTCTCTCCGCCCGTAAAGATAGGTCTATTTCTTTTTTCACACTGATTAAGAAATTTAGTTAATGTAGTTACAACAATTATTTTTTGTTCATAGTTTCCTCAAATACCCCTTAATAATATTAGATCATTCATTCAAAGTAAGAGGCACATATTACTATAATATTTTTGGAACTTAGAGAGTACTTTAGTTTTTCAATGCAAGAGTCAGTCTAATTAATGTTACATGTTTGACTAAAATGGACAACAAAATAAAATTGTCAAACAATCAAACTTTTCAATTTGGAGTCATTAGAAGGCAACTAATGTATATTCACAAACTTCTAATAACTATGTACATTAAATATAGTGTTAGCCCCGATGCAACCAAATACAACCAAAATACTCAACCAGACAAGTAGTCAAGTAAATACAATGACAAAGAATATAAGCAATTTTAAAGCACAAAAATAGAGTAACAATAAAGTAAAAGAAATTCAAACCAATCAAACTCTCAAACTTCTTCCAAACTTGGAGTTGAATCCACCAAATAGCTTCTTCAATTGATGGTAGTGCTAACCAACTTGTATAAGTGAAGGCTCACTCCTTCCTCACCCCAAACATACTTTGGTTGAGCAAAGAAATTTTACTACTCTCCAAGTAAACCCTCAACTAGCTACAATTGAAAGCTTACCCACTCAATTAAGAACTACTTTATACAAGTGAGGCAACCTTTATCAAGGTTTTACCACTCCAAGTGATAGGTTCACCTTCACCAAGGTTTTACTCCTCCTAGAGAGTAACCTTCACTTGAGCAACCTCACAACCCAACTTTCCCAACCCCTTATACAACCAACAAAGAATATTTCTACTCAAAGATCTTACTTGTAAGTTTGTATTTAGTGTTGGCAAAAGTCTGTGTCTTCTTGTGTTTTGGGGTATTTATAGAAGGTGAGAAATGGCTCCAAAAGGCTCTCCAACGGTCAAATATTAAATGCTGTCGAAACTAGCCGTTGGCCTGTCGGACGTCCGAACCATTTGCTTTGCGTCCGAACCATGCGTCCGAACCACCTATCGGACGTCCGAACCATTTGTTCTGCGTCCGAACCCTGCATCCGATAGAAGTCAGAATGTTCAACTTTCATTCTTTTTGTGTCGGACGGCCGAAACAATGAATGAGCGTCCGATCCAAGCGTCCGAAGAGTATCGTCGTCTGTCGGACGTCCGATCCTCTATCGAGCGTCCGATCCTCTACGTCCGAACCTTCATATTTCTTAACTTCTCTTTGATTCAAATCTTTTCGATTCTCTTTTGGATCAATGACCTGTTCTAACAAATTTCTCACATAAAAACATTAGTCCAAATCTACATTTTGGTTTGTTAATCATCAAAACCAAGGACTGATCAACCAAGGTCAACATATAGATATGTTAGTAAACTAACAAACTAACTACTCTTTAAAAAAAGAAATAGGCCTATAATTTGGGACAGATACAAAAGAAAAGTGAGTCTATTTTTATAGGATGAAGGGAGTATATATATATTTTTACAAATCAATTTAATCTATTTTCCAATTTAAGAAATTAAGAAAAAATTTTTATTCCACTTCCTTTTAATTACACTATTTAAAGTCAATTACCCATTTTTACAATCACTTATTCATATGTCAATACTGTACCTTTTTTTTGTTGTTTTCCTATAATGAGATTATTATGATATTTTTTTTGCCAATTTTTAAAAATAATCAATTGTTAGTATACTCATGTTTTTATATTGATATTGATATTTATCTCATGTGAACTTTACCACCATTAATTAGAGTGGTCAAAGTCAAATGTAGGTTAAAGTTCAGTGATTAAAGGAAGTAGAGAGTTTGAAAATAAAAACTTAGCATAATAGAGGGGTATTCCTGTCTCTTAGGGGGTTAAATGACAAAAAAAAAAGTTTAGGGGATCAACTCCTCCCAGCTCTAATGTTTCTCCTCTTGAAAGTGATATTCTATACCTAGTCGTTGAATCGCATGGATCAATTGCAGCTGTTGTGAAGGATTATTAGCAGTTGCATGAAGCTCCGTCTTGATTTCTTCCTTTAGCTGTTCAAGCAACTACGTCTTCAATGTCCAGATTGCCTGCAAATCAAAGGACAAGTTAATGTATATCCCTGATGAAGTTAAGGTTTCTTTAAATCATTTATAAAGCTTCTTGTCTTAACAGTAATCATAAATGGTCGTGATAATGATGATGATGATAATGACTAAAAAAGCCTGATGGAAGTTAAGGTTTCTTTAAAACATGCAAGAAAGTTTCTTAAAAACCTGAGTACGTTTGATATATAATAGGGTTATCGGTAAGTTTGTTATCTTTTGAATAGGTTTTGTGTACCCTAGTTCTGGAAAAATTATCTTAGCACCTTGCCGGAATCAGGGGAGTAGATGAGGAATTGGGTTCTCCAAATATTGGGATGAAAATTTGTCAAAGGACGATGAACATCAGGAGGGCAATCATTTTGGATTGAAATGAAAACATCGAATCCATGACCTTCAACTTCCACTTTTTTATTTTTGGAGAACAAAGACTATAGTATCTAGCTTAGACTAGAGAATTGGAAAATGTTTGATATAATACTGTTAAAGAATGGATTTTTATAATCGCAACCGATTCTCAAATAAAAAATTACTGTTGTCACATTTTTCTTAGCTTGGGTATTGTGATGGACGCATGGTTTTTTTTTTAAACCTATTTTCTATTTTGGCATTTGAGAGGGTTGCTTGAGGAATGCTCTTGCGGCTCTATCCTAAAGAGGGCAGCCACTTATAAAGCCACATAAATTCAAGTAGAAATATTGCACTTGGAGAGTTCCACACCATTGATTATTGATAAGTGAATATTTAATGTACATTTTGTACAAATTTGGCATGAATTTTTGGTATGTTTTGAGAAGATTAAAGCCATATTTGAACTCTTTTGGTGATAATTGCTTAAATATTGTTTAAAGGTTAAAAAATTGATAAATTAGTGGATTAATGCGTTAATTTTGTGAAATTGTGAAGGTAATTGATGTATGAAATTCATGCACAAGCTGAAAGAAATGTAAGGGTCATCCAGAGGACAAAGTACACAAGAAATTGGGAGCAAAAATGTAGGAAAAGGGAAGAAGTGAAAAACTGGAAAATTGCTCAAAGTGGATCCGAGCTCGGATCCGTGTGTACAAGATAGATCCAATCCGTCGTCTATATTTCTGGCGGAGTGTATCCGAGGTCAGGAAGATCCGACCTCGGATCCATCATGGAAAGTCCTCGGATCCACAGATCCGAGCTCAGATCCATTTTCACTCCTCGGATCTGTGGCTCGGATCTGCCTCTCTCCTCAGCAAGTGGCACAGCCGTTTTTCTTTACCTTTCTCACAACTTTTCTAGCTATTTTGAGGGACAGAAATTGGTGGCACATGCTTCTGCAACAAAAGAGAAGACCAAATGAGTGTAGACAAAAAGAAATATCATATATTTGACTTCTTTTTACAAAATCTGAGTGGAGGAAATTATGAAGGGAAAAAAGTACGCTTTCTACCACCTTTTAAGCAGAAACACAAGGGAGAAGGAAGAGGGGGAATATACGTAGTTAGTTTTTCATCTTGTAACATTTTTTTTCTCTCTAGATAGGAGTTCTTGGAGAAGCATTGTTGGAGTTTTTCACTTGTAATCATATTGTGCAAGAGCATAGCAGGAATTGGAGCACTTCACCTTCAATTGGCTATGCTTTCTTTTATCTTTCTTATACTTGTACTCTATGATGTTTTGCATTAATAAACTTGTGAGTTTGATTGTTAAATCATTCATGAGTAGCTAATTTTCTTTGTCTAGGGAGTAGATGAAACTTATGGCTAAATAATATGAATTGAATGTGATTTACACTTGTTATATCTTGTATTAACTTGTCTACTTGTGTAGCTGTGATTACTTGTTGTTGATTGATCACCAATAGCTTGTTTATAGTTATTATTGTTCAATGAGAATTGGTAATAACAATGGAAACACATGAGTAGAGCTTGAGTTGTATGTTCATGAAAATAGAGATACACTTAGGTGGATTATTTAGCATTTCATGAAATAAAACGGAGTAGTAGTAGTATTTCACCATGAAAATTGGGAAATCTATATTGCTCTAGGCCATTTCATCATGAAAATGAGACTTGGTAATTTTGGAAATGAATCTCTAGTTAAACAAGAATAATAGCAAGAAGTAAATCCATTCATTTGTGTTGTTTATGCTATAAGTGGAATCTATATCCCTAGAATCTTCCTTAAGTGAAATTTCTCTATTTGCATTCAGGATTTGTTGAACTAGATTTGTATATCAGATTTGTAGACTACAGCATTATACTTTCTCTGCTCAAATTAATTGTAAGTCTAAATAATAGAGAAAACAAAGGCTTAGTAATTGTTTAAATTGCTCCTCGTGGGATCGACCCGATACACATCTTGTACTATAATTGCGACCTGTATACTTGCAGTCCAACGGGTGTAAAATCGGAATTAAACTTGCGTTGATATAAAAATCCCGTCAAGTTTTTGGCGCCGTTGCCGGGGAGCGGCAATATTAGGGCCTAATCATCTCTATTAATTTAGATATTTTCATTGTTTTTATTCAAGTTGTTGAATTAAAACTGCATAATTTCTCGTGTTTTTTTTGTTTGTAGTGTATGCACCGATCAAATCGAGAAGTTGCACATTTCGATCCTGAAATTGAAAGAACATTACACAGAAAAAGGAGGAGTACATCACATCAAGAGAAACAAGAGATTTGGCAGCCAATAGAAGATATCTTGATAGAATTACAATTTAAAGAAGAAATGGCAGAAAATGAATCAAATAGGAGAATTCTGCGAGATTTTGCTTTACCGGGAGCACAAGGTTCTCAGACTAGCATTGTAAGGCCAACGGTAAACGCTAATAACTTTGAGATAAAACCATCATTGATTCAAATGGTACAACAATCTCAATATGGAGGTAATGTTACCGAAGATCCAAATTTCCACTTGTCAACATTTCTTGAAATTTGTGATACAATTAAGTTTAATGGTGTTAGTGAAGATGCAATTAAACTTCGATTGTTTCCATTTTCACTAAGGGACAAGGCTAAAGTTTGGTTACAATCTCATCCTCCAAACACTTTTACCACTTGGGATGAATTAGCTAAGACTTTTCTTAATAAATTCTTTCCACCTGGAAAAACTGCTAAATTGAGAATGGATATAACTAGTTTCTCTCAACAGGAATGAGAGACATTGTATGAAACTTGAGAGTGTTATCGGGAATTGCAACGAAGATGCCCTCATCATGGTCTACCCGATTGGCTAGTAGTCCAAACATTTTATAATAGTCTCACCTATCCAACAAAGACGCATGTAGATGCTGTAGCGGGAGGAGCTTTGATGGGAAAGACAGCTGAGGAAGCTCAGCAATTGATTGAAGAAATGGCTGCTAACAACTACCAATGGGCAAACGAACGAGGTAATACAAGGAGAATCGCAGGTATGCTCGAAGTAGATACCTTGAATATGTTAAGTGCAAAAATGGATAATGTGGTCAAGATGCTTAATAGGCAAGTTGGTTCTAGTTCTAATCAAGGAGTAGTTGTTGCATCTTGTACCACTTGCAGCGGAGATCATGATGATTTTATGTGTTCTAGCAGTGAACAGGTTCAATATCTCAACAATTACAACCGTCCACCCCAAAACAATCCATATTCCAATACTTATAATTCAGGATGGCGTAATCACCCGAATTTTGGATGAAAAGATCAAGGGAGCCAACAAAAACCAGTTAATCCACCGGGTTTTCAACAAAAGCAACTACTGCATGAGTCCAAACCAGCTTGGGAATTGGCGATTGAAAAGCTAGCCAATGTATCAAATGATAAAATTGAAAAGTTAGCTAGTGCCACTACTCAACGGTTTGAAAGAATTGAGGGAAGAATGGACCAACTCACCAATATGTACAGGAATGTTGAGATCCAATTAGGCCAAATTGCTAATGCGGTTAATAATCGCAACCAAGGGGATTTATCTAGCAAGACTGAGGTGAACCCAAGGGAGCATGTGAAGGTTATAACCCTCCGTAGTGGTAAAGAATTAGTTGAGCCACCGATAGTTGGAAGTGGAAGAGAGTTTAAAAAAAGAGAAAATAAGAAATTGAGTGAGTTAGGAGAGGAAAGTAAGAAAGAAAAAGGGAAAGAAATGATGGAGGAAAATGAACCACAAATGGGAGATACAACACCAATTCCTCCACCGGTGCCATTCCCTCAAAGATTGAATCCTTCAAGAAATGACAAAGAATTTGAGAAATTTGTCAACATTTTTAAACAATTACATATTAACATTCCTTTTGTGGATGCTATTTTGCAGATTCCTTCATATGCAAAGTTTCTCAAGGAGTTAATGACCAAGAAAAGGAAGTTGGTAGATAGTGAAACAATTGCATTAACGGAAAAATGTAGTGCAATCATACAAAACAAATTGCCACCCAAGTTGAAAGATCCAGGAAGTTTCACAGTTCCTTGCACTATCGGTAATGTAGAATTTTCTAAAGCACTTTGTGACCTTGGTGCAAGTGTGTCATTGATCCCTTTAACTGTGGCTAGGCAATTGGGGTTGAAAAAGTTGAAGCGTACTAACATTTCCTTGCAATTGGCTGACAGGTCTATTAGACATCCAATGGGCATATTGGAGAATGTGCTCATTAAAGTGCAAAAATTCATTATTCCTGTCGATTTTGTTGTTTTAGATATGGAGGAAGATGTAAATGTACCTATTATACTTGGTAGACCATTTCTGGCCACTGCAGGTACAATAATAGATGTCAAACGAGATAAGTTTAAGTTTCAAATCGGTGAAAAGGAAGTGGAATTTGATTTGAGTAAAGTGGAGAAATATCCCTCTTTTACCGACCATGTTTATTCGGTTGATATATGTGATGAATTGGCATTAGAAATGAGTCAAGTTAATCTTGATAATGATTCTCTTGAACTTTGTCTTAATGGTATAGGTATACAAGAGGAACAAATTAAAAAAATGACTGACTTTTTGCAGGCACAGGTTTCTTATAAAAGGAGGAATGCATATGAGGAGTTAGGACTGAGCAAAGGGCTACCTCCACCATCATGTGAGCAAGCACCGCAGCTTGAGCTTAAGCCGCTGCCTAAGCACCTCAAATATGCGTTTCTTGGAAAAAAAGAGACACTGCCGGTGATTGTAAATTCAACATTAGATGAGGAACAATTAGACAAGATTTTACGTGTTTTAAGGAAGCATTTAAAGGCTATAGGATGGACAATTTCTGATATCAAAGGAATTAGTCCAACTATTTGTATGCACAGGATTTTATTGGAAGAGAATTCTAAACCAGTAGTTGAGACTCAAAGAAGGTTAAATCCAAATATAAAGGAAGTGGTAAGAGTAGAAATCCTTAAATGGTTGGATGCAGGTATAATTTTTCCAATTTCTGATAGTGTTTGGATTTCTCCTATTCATGTAGTGCCAAAGAATGGGAGGATAACCATAGTACATGGTAAAAATGATGAAATGATTCCCTCTAGAGTTGTGGTTGGTTGGCGAGTCTGTATTGGTTACAGAAAACTGAATGCAACTACTTGAAAGATCATTTTCCTCTTCCTTTTCTTGATCAAATGGTAGAAAGATTGACCGGATATGAATTTTATTGTTTCTTGGATGGTTTTTCAGGATACAATCAAATAGTCATTGCATCGAAAGATCAAGAGAAAACTACATTCACTTGTCCTTACGGTACTTTTGCATTTCGAAGGATACCTTTCGGACTGTGCAATGCACCGGCCACCTTCCAACAATGCATGATGGCAATTTTCTCTGATTTTAATGAGAAAATTATGGAAATCTTCATGGATGATTTTTCTGTATTTGGATCTATTTATGATGATTGTCTTAACAATTTAGATCTAATTTTGCAGAGATGTGAAGAAACAAACTTTGTACTCAATTGGGAAAAATGTCACTTCATGGTTTGTGAAGGTATTGTGTTAGGCCACAAAATTTCCTCAGAAGGTATTGAGGTTGATCAAGCCAAAATAGAGGTTATTGAGAGAATGCCTCCACCGATCAATATGAAAGGCATTCGCAGCTTTCTTGGACATGTTGGATTTTATCGACGATTTATTAAGGATTTCTCAAAGATTGTTAAGCCTTTATGTGAATTACTTGTAAAAGATGTTCCTTTTCACTTTAATAATGAGTGTTTACTTGCATTTAATAGGTTGAAAAAGGAACTTGTCTCCGCACCTATAATAGCATCACCGGATTGGAGCGTGCCATTCGAATTGATGTGTGATGCAAGTGATTTTGCAGTTGGGGCTGTTCTTGGACAAAAACATGATAAACGATTTCGTGTCATTTATTATGCAAGTAGAATCTTAAATGAAACCCAAATCAACTATGCAACAACAGAGAAGGAGTTGCTAGTAGTGATTTTTGCATTGGATAAATTTAGATCGTACTTAGTAGGATCTAAAGTTATAATTTATACTGACCATGCAGCACTCAAGTATTTGTTAAATAAGAAAGATGCAAAACCGCGACTAATTCGATGGATTTTATTGTTGCAGGAATTTGACTTGGAAATCAAAGATAAAAAAGGATCCGAGAATTTAGTTGCTGATCATCTTTCTAGACTGGAGAACATGCCGCAAGAAAACCATTCGTCCATTAAAGAAGAATTTTCAGATGAGTTTTTAATGGCAATTTATAAGTCACCATGGTATGCTGATCTAGTTAACTTTATAGCTAGTGGAATGATACCAAATGACTTGAATTCTCATCAAAGAAAAAAATTCTTAAATGATGCTAAACATTACTTTTGGGAGGAACCATTCTTTTATAAACATTGTGCAGATGGAATAATTAGAAGATGTGTTCCGGAGGAGGAGGTACATAGCATTTTAATGCAATCTGGATTTTATTGACCGTAGCAAAGATATGGCAATCTGGATTTTATTGGCCTACTATGTACCGAGACACTAAAAATTGGGTTAAAAGTTGTGATCAATGCCAAAGGACCGGTAATATCTCAAAAAAGAATGAAATGCCTTTGACTACATATTTGGAAGTTGAGTTATTTGATGTTTGGGGCATTGATTTTATGGGACCATTTCCTAATTCATATAATAATAAGTACATCCTTTTAGCAGTTGATTATGTTTCTAAATGGGTGGAGGCCATTCCTTCACAAACTAATGATGTTAAAGTTGTGCTTAAATTCCTTAAACGGAACATATTTTGCAGGTTTGGAGTCCCAAAGGCAATAATAAGCGACGAAGGTATGCATTTTTGTAATAAAATTATTGACACTTTGTTGCTTAAATATGGATGTAGGTATAAAAAGTCACTCCCCTATCATCCTCAAGCTAATGGACAAGCGGAGTTGGCCAACCGGGAAATTAAAATCATTTAGGAGAAAACGGTAAACCGATCAAGAAAGGATTGGTCGAACAAGCTTGAAGATGCTTTATGGGCGTATAGAACTGCATTTAAAATGCCGTTGGGAATATCTCCATATAAGCTTGTTTATGGGAAAGCGTATCATTTACCAGTGGAGATAGAACATAGAGCTTATTGGGCTGTTAAAGCAATTAATTTTGATTTTAAATCTGCAGGTGAAATGAGAATGCTTGAGTTAAGCGAATTGGAGGAATTGCGGTTGACTTCGTATGAGAATGTCAGGATTTACAAAGAAAAAGTGAAATTTTGGCATGATAAACACATTCTTCCTAAGCATTTTGAAGAAGGGCAAAAGGTTTTGTTGTTTAACTCAAGGCTCAAATTATTCCCTGGAAAACTTAAGTCTCGATGGTCCGGTCCATTTGCAGTGATTTGCATGTTTCCTTATGGAGCAGTGGAAATAAAAGGAGAAACTGGTGCTCCATTCAAAGTAAATGGCCAAAAATTGAAGCCCTATTTGGCCGGAGAAAAAGTTCCTAAAGGAGTAATTTACTCCTTAGGAAATGCAATGGAGAATTAAAGAAGTTATAGGAGAGTCGAGCCAACGACTATAAACAAAAGCGCTTGTTGGGAGGCAACCCAATAATAATAGTGTATTTATGTGTTTTTATGTGTTTCTTACATTTTGGTGTAATTTAATTGACTAATTAGATGTATTTCACTTGTTTGTAGGAGGTACGAGAGTTTTATCATCCATCTTGGAGGTGCACTTGAAGAACATGTGTAAAAAGGGAGTTTTTCTTACCAAATTGTGTTTTAAGTGCTTAAAATTCCCTTGCATATACATACATTGTGCATTTCAAGTATATTTAAGTGAGTTTTGGTGATATCACGGTTATAAAGGCTCATGGACTCATTTGATATGTATTTAATGTCCAAAAATGCCATTTGAGTGTAAAAGTGCAAAAATAATCAAAGAACCTCATCCCTCGATTTTCAATGCAAATGTGTTTGTTGTGTTTTGAAAGGTTGGATATTGTGTTTATGGTATATTACATGTGCGTGGGAGGTTAGAATTGATAAAAAGTTTGTCCAATGTGTGATTTGGAATTGGCCGGAAAAGGGAGAAAAAGTTTAAAAAATTGCAGTTTTTGCAATTAGTGCAGAGAAATAATGATCCGAGCTCGGATCCGAAAAAGCCCAGACAGATCCGACCGCAGATCCATTGATCCGCGCTCGGATCCATTCTAACCCAGATAGATCCGAGAGCTCGTCTGTGTTTCTGTTGGGACTGATCCGAGCCCTGTCGGATCTGAGGCCTTTCAGAAAAGATCCGACCTCGGATCGGTTCGCGGATATAATAGAAACGAGGCTTCGTTTCTGCACTTTTCAAAATTCTTCTTCCCTCTTCTCACCGAAACCCTACTCTCTTCCTCCAATCTTCCATTTCATCAAATAATCATTCAATTTTTTCACCATAAAAACACCTCCCAACCTTTGTTAATCATAAACCCTCAGTTTTCTCGAATCAAAAACATCAATTTGAGAGGTTTTGATCTTCAAAACTCAAAATAGGGCCGCACTGAATTTCATCAATTTGGGGCAGAATCTGGACTGTTGCTCTTTCATATTTGCATTACTATCATTCCCCATCATCAATCTACACATTTGAGGTAACAATTTGAAATTCTCTTTGAGATTTCATAACTTCTAATTTTGTATTTTTCTAGTTTTTGGGTATATTGTGATAAATAATTATTTGTTGGAATTCCTTGATACAATTATGCTACATTGTGCTTAAATAGATTATTACAACTATTTTCATGCTTATTTTTGAGAAAATTGTGGATTTGGTGATATTTTTGAGATTTCTTTCTCAATTTTTGGGTTTGAGCATTTTAGTGATTTAGACTTGTGAAGTTTGCTTTCATTGAATATATGAACTTGTTCCGAGAGGTAGAAATCACTGTCATATCAATTGAAAATGATATGCTATCATTAGAGCAATAACCCATTGGGTAAAAGAGTGTGTTCCCGATTAAGTTAAACACATTGAACCACTTTTACTTGAGATAATTAGTATTTTTTTGGATGAATTGGAACTCATGTGTATTTAAATTGAGTGTTATGAGTGTTATGAATTGGATTGGAGATATTCTCAAGTGTTTGAGTGTTCATTCTTGAACATTTCTATAATTCTCAAGTGTTTGGACTTACTGTGCATGATATGATTTTCTTATTGAGAATATAGTGTCTAAATGTTAAAGTTGAATTTAAGAATGTGTTAAGCAAAGTATGTTTGATTGTTGGCAGGGAGTTTAGCCCTTTTTCAAGGGAAAACTCTACCGAAATTTTCTTAAATTCTCATTTAACATGTTTGAGCAAGATTATATTGTTTATAATGCATATTCATCTTGTTTGTTTACAGGCATCATGGCTCGCACAAGAAGGGCTAGGACTCCCACTTCTTCGTCATCGTCAAGTGAGGAACACACATCCTCTTTGCATGAGGAGTCACCTGAGGAAGAATCTCCTTCGCCGGAGCCGCCACCTCGCTCTCGCCGGAAGACAGCGTCTACTAGCCGTGACGAGCCACCTCCAGACTACGATATCACACGATTCACATCGCTTGAAAACCAACAGTGGTATGACGCCGGACTGGACAAGGAGATCATAATTGAGAAACACTTGGCACCGGAGATGGATGCGCACTACCACATTTCGACGGTATTCAAGAGACTCGGATGGGAGAACATCCTTCAATTGCCCAAGCACTACTATCCCAACCTGGTCCGGGAGTTCTATGCCAATGTAGAAAACAAACAGAGCCACAGTGGCAACCTCATCATCTCGTGGGTTCGAGGCAGAAGAGTGGCTCTCAATCGAGATACACTGAGACAATTCGTCAAACTCAAAGACGAAGGCGAAGATGTCAAATTGACCAAGGAATTCAAGGCTCGAGACCCTTGGCAAGTGAGAGAGGCCGTGGGACGTTTAAAGGGTCAGTACCGTGAGTGAGGAAGTTCGAAAAAACTCATGGTATATGCCGACTCCTTCGAGCATCGGTACCACCTGATCTTCTATCTTTTTGCCTTTAATGTGGTGCTGAAAAGGAGTGGCAAATGGGAGATCCGAAATAGCGATCTCTATTTTCTGGATAAGATGATACATGGAGTGGGTAGGCAGTTGATCGGTATTCCTCTACCCAGCATTGTCATCAGTTATATGCGGACCACAGCTCGCATGAGGGCCGGCGAGACTTGCTTCGGATTTTCTCGACTGCTATCCCTCGTTTTTGAGAAGCTCAAAATTCCTCTTGGAACCGAGAGAGCGGTGGTAACTAGGTCGGCTGAGGAGGTAAATGTTTCGATACTCAAATCCTTGGATATTTCTACGAATTTTGGAGCTGCTTTGGTCCGGGACACAGTAGAAGCATCGACTTCCACTCAGCCTCCGCCTCACACTGAACCACAAGCGGAAACTCAAGACACGGAGGCGCAGCAGACTCTTCCTCCTCCGGTTCCGCGACCACCTCCTCAACCGCGCTCCAAGTGGCAAGAGCTTCTCAATGCTATTTGCTGTATGGAGACGCGAGTTGTCGAGCGCATTGACCAGACGGAGCGGATGATGACTGAGCGCCTCGACTGACATGATCGCCGTCTTCGTGCGATCGAGGATCATTTTCATATCCGACGGTCCCTTACTCCGACACCTCATCAGGAGGAGGGCCCTATTGGTACCTCACAGGGTCCTCATGGAGCCGAGGAGGCAGTAGACCCTCGTTCCGAGCAGTCATGACGCTACTTAGCAGATTGGATCTTTTATTTCTTTATTTTTCTTTTCTTTTGTTAAGACAAACTTTGTAGATTTTATTTTTCTTTTATTTGAATCATCTTGTGCTACTTATGGTGTTTGGTACCCTTGTTGTCTCATTTTGGATAGAAATTGGATGATCGTGATGATTAAGGGCTTCAAATTGCATCACCACCTATTTGAGGGAAGTTTCAGTTCTTTTACCTTCCTCTACAATGAGGACATTGTAGATTTTAAGTGTGGGGGAGGGATTACTTTATCTTATGGGTGATTGTGTCTTGAAATTCATGATTTTAGTTGTTTATGGCTTAAAAATGTTGGAATTATATCTGGAGATATTGTCATGAGGATAATTTTTGTGAAATTGAGGATGTTGGCAGGGAGTTTCACCCATTTTTATGGGAAAACTCTGTCAAAATTTTTCTAAAATATTTTTCAATATTTCATTGCAATTCTTCCAATTAAATGGCTAAAATGTTAAAATTTTAAGTGTCTAATTCTTCCTTTGGATAAAATGCTATGTGTATTTTGGAAAAGTTAGTTCTTATTTGGCTTGGAATGAGTTATTATGCAATTAGGATATTTACATTTTAGAAAGTATATTTGGTTAAATAAGAAAAATTATGCTTAGAATTTTGCAAGATTAATGATATTTCTCATTTTCACTTAATTTTATAAGTAAGTGATTGATATAGTCAAAGACAAGGTCAAATTCTTCCTTTAATTATACTTAGAGGGAAAAAGAAATTATACCTTTAAAAAAAGAAGAAGAAGAAGAGAATAATATTATTACTTTTCTACTCCAATGATTCACATACTGAGTAACCGGGGGTTGGCATTTACAAATGTCGACATTCGTGTAAAAAGGTATTGGAATTAAGAGTATGCTTAGCAATTTAAATAAGTGAAATGTTGAGTAACCGGAAATCTTCATCTAAAAGTGTTGATTTTCGCGTAAAAAGACGTTTTCACTATTTAAATAAGATGAAATGTGAATAAATCCCTTTAAATTGTTAAGTTTTAGGATGAGGAAGGCCATAAAATTGACTATGTGATTTACTTATTTGTGGAATTAGGATAGAATGAGAGAATTGATTTGAATTTGTTGAAATTAAGGCATAATTACTTTTATTTAATTGAATATTATAAGTATTTAGTGTAATCTGAGAAATGGCATAATGATTGGTTTCTAGGTTTTTGAGGAATTAAATTTGACAAAAGTACGTATATTGTTTTATCTATTGAACCTTTGAAGTAAGTTGTGTAAAATTGCTTGAAGACAAGCAATGATTCAAGTGTGGGGGAGTTTGATAAGTGAATATTTAACGTACATTTTGTACAAATTTGGCATGAATTTTTGGTATGTTTTGAGAAGATTAAATCCATATTTGAACTCTTTTGGTGATAATTGCTTAAATATTGTTTAAAGGTTCAAAAATTGATAAATGAGTGGATTAATGCGTTAATTTTGTGAAATTGTGAAGGTAATTGATATATGAAATTCATGCACAAGCTGAAAGAAATGTAAGGGTCATCCAGAGAACAAAGTATACAAGAAATTGGGAGCAAAAATGTAGGAAAAGGGAAGAAGTGAAAAACTGGAAAATTGCTCTAAATGGATCCAAGCTCGGATCCGTGTGTACAAGATAGATCCGATCCCTCGTCTGTACTTTTGGCGGAGTGTATCCGAGGTCAGGAAGATCCGACCTCGGATCCATCATGGAAAGTCCTCGGATCCACAGATCCGAGCTCGGATCCATTTTCACTCCTCGGATCTGCCTCTCTCCTCAGCAAGTGGCACAACCGTTTTTCTTTACCTTTCTCACAACTTTTTCAGCTATTTTGAGGGATAGAAATCGGTGGCACATGCTTCTACAACAAAAGAGAGACCAAATGAGTGTAGACAAAAAGAAACATCATATCTTTAACTTCTTTTTACAAAATCTGAGTGAAGGAATTATGAAGGGAAAATAGTAGGCTTTCTACCACCTTTTAAGCAGAAACACAAGGGAGAAGGAAGAGAGGGAATATACGTAACTAGTTTTTCATCTTGTAACATTTTTTTCCTCTCTAGATAGGAGTTCTTGGAGAAGCATTGTTGGAGTTTTTTACTTGTAATCATATTGTGCAAGAGCATAGCAGGAATTGGAGCACTTCACCTTCAATTGGCTAAGCTTTCTTTTATCTTTCTTATATTTGTACTCTATGATGTTTTGCATTAATAAACTTGTGAGTTTGATTGTTAAATCATTCATGAGTAGCTAATTTTCTTTATCTAGGGAGTAGATGAAACTTATGGCTAAATAATATGAATTGAATGTGATTTACACTTGTTATATCTTGTATTAACTTGTCTACTTGTGTAACTGTGATTACTTGTTGTTGATTGATCACCAATAGCTTGTTTATAGTTGTTATTGTTCAATGAGAATTGATAATAACAATGGAAACACATGAGTAGAGCTTGAGTTATATGTTCATTAAAATAGAGATACACTTAGGTGGATTATTTAGCATTTCATGAAATAAAACGGAGTAGTAGTAGTATTTCACCATGAAAATAGGGAAATCTATATTGCTCTAGGCCATTTCATCATGAAAATGAGACTTGGTAATTTTGAAAATGAATCTCTGGTTAAACAAGAATAATAGCAAGAAGTAAATCCATTCATTTGTGTTGTCAATAAGAATTGGTAATAACAATGGAAACACATGAGTAGAGCTTGAGTTGTATGTTCATGAAAATAGAGATACGCTTAGGTGGATTATTTAGCATTTCATAAAATAAAACGGAGTAGTAGTAGTATTTCACCATGAAAATAGGGAAATCTATATTGCTCTAGGTCATTTCATCATGAAAATGAGACTTGGTAATTTTGGAAATGAATCTCTGGTTAAACAAGAATAATAGCAAGAAGTAAATCCATTCATTTGTGTTGTTTATGCCATAAGTGGAATCTATATCCCTAGAATCTTCCTTAAGTGAAATTTCTCTATTTGCATTCAACATTTGTTGAACTAGATTTGTATATCAGATTTGTAGACTACAACATTATACTTTCTCTGCTCAAATTAATTGTAAGTCTAAATAATAGAGAAAACAAGGGCTTAGTAATTGTTTAAATTGCTCCTCGTGGGATCGACCCGATACACATCTTGTACTACAATTGCGACCTGTATACTTGCAGTCCAACGGGTGTAAAATCGGAATTAAACTTGCGTTGATATAAAAATCCCGTCAATTATGTGATACATTGATAATAGTAAGTCTACATTTTTTCCTTCAATCAGGAGATGGGGTTAGAACTATAAATTGTAAGATTAATTTACATGCAATTCCATATGGTACATAGAGACGATTTCATTCAACGACTTGATTTTCCATAAATGGTTATTGAGAGACATATGATACATAGACGATTCGATCCAACGAATTAATATGACAAATCCATGTACTGACAAATCCATGCAGTACACTTGTGTATGCATGGTTAGTGATCGTATCAGTGTCACATTATGCGTAGACTATTTGATACAATGAATTAATATTAAAAATTCATTTAGCAAAATTATTGACGAGCGCAGGATATGCATATAAAAATTAGCTCAATTTATTGTCAAGTTTTACATTTATAAATTTCTAAATACCACAAACGCGATTTTCTGCAAATATACAAGTCAAGATTGAGTATAGAAAATTAAGCGTCGAACCTATAAGGAAGAATGGACAACTACTGGTACTATTAAGGTTCTCTATTATTTAGACGATCAATAAATTGAAGGAAATAAAACTAAGTTAAAATGTGCAAGAAAATAGCAAATGAAAACTCCTTAGGTTATGGTATCCCAAACTACTCACACAAGTGCAATTTTTAGATCATTGAGTACCACTATCTTGGTTAGTTATGGCATAATTTCTTTATGTATGTGAAATCTACTCTTCTAGTGAATTAACTATACTTATGATTAATTCATACCTACTCTCGTGGTTATAAACTTAGTAACAAGTTCATTACCTTTATGAAATTACATGAAATAAATTACTAAATCTACAAAGGTGCACCTCTACTTTAGTGAGTGTATTTCCTAGGTTTAGCATTTTTTGAACTAGTGTTAAATCCCAATTTTTAATACTAACTTAACTCCTTAAAATTATCACAATTAATGGTCAGTTAATCATGATTAGATGAGCAAAAATGTTAAATAGTTTGCTCAAAATAAGAGTATCAAATAGCCAAGAAATCAACACAATACAATGATAGAAAGTTCAACCAAAACCCAAGGTATAAACTTTAGAAACACATAATAAACATAAAATCCAAACTTGTATATTAACTAAATTTAGAATCAATTATAAAAGATAAAGAGTTGGGAAGATAGAGTAACTCTTGTCACATGAGCCCTCTCTTTGCCTTCTTCATCCCCCAATTTCATTTTCATCTACCTAACACATAAGAAAGAATGAACTAGTTAAAACTAAATTATCCTACACCACCGAAACTTAGAGAGCTAAGAAACTATATTTTTGTGGTGTTCCTTGCCTCTCTCCAAGCTCTTTAAAATGAAATATACAAGATCCTATTTAGCAAAAAATCTTTCCTCTTTGTGTCTTCCTTCAAGTGTGAACATTGGATCTAAATGTCAACAATTTTGGCTCAAAACTAAAGTTCATCATTTTGGAAGAAATAAAGTCAAGATTTGTTGTTAGAATCTTCTTATAACTACAAATTTTCTACAAATTGTCTCTCAAAATTTGTGAAAATATAGAGGTGAAAACAAGTTGCGCAAGTAGTAGCCGTCATTGTTGACCAGAATCCCTTTAGGCAATCCCTCCAGAATCCAGCCGGATTCCTTGGGGGGATTCCTCCCCTGTTTTGATTCAAATTTTGATTATTCTCCTTGTCATGAATCCCTCCAAAAACTTGTTGGATCGTTTGGAGGGATTCTAGTCGACTTTCATTTTCGATACATTTCTTCGTTTTCTTCTTTTAACGACTTGAACCATCTTTGAAACTCACCATTCTTGTGACCTTTAGGACTTCAATCATCATAATGTAAACTTATTTCTTGTCCAAAATAAAGTCCATTTCTAACTCCTACAAAAAAATCCAAAATATATACGTAAAAAGGACATATTTCTTGTGAGGACTCGAAAATTCCTTTAGAATTTTCTCCTATTTTTTTTTCAAAAAGTTAATTTATATATCCTTCTATGTTTCTTTACTTGATTATTTAACTATTTACTAGCCCTAAATTTCATGGTGATTTCATTAGTTGAGCCAAGAGTTTTACTTTAACTTTTCAAGTTAGAGTAAGTTAGGGTTTTGGTGTATTTTGGTAGTGTGATTAGTTGGTGAGGTGTGTGTACTAAATTTGGTGGATAAGAGTGAGAGTTAGGTAAGAGGAAGTGTGTGATTAGAAGTGTTAATAATAAGTTAGTGAATCATAAGTTAAAACAAAAGTATAAGGGAGCTATTCCAATTCGACCAACTAGTGGGATGTGTGGTATAAATTGTGAGGAAATGAGGGAGTTTTGTACAAAGGGGACTTTGTAAAAAGGAGTATTAGGAAATATTTGAGGAAAAGAAAGATATTTTGGTAGAAATATTGGTGATCTTGCCATTTGTCAAAAATCCATCCAAGGTCTTGACCAAGACTACTCTTAGTCTTCATCTTGTAAAAAAATTGAACCAAAAACACTTCACTTCTTGCTAAGCTTGGCCGAGAAAGATAGGAGAGAAAAAGGAAAAAACTCCTTCAAGTTTCATCTTGATTTCTAGCAAGATTTTGTGGGAAAATTAGCCTCAAACCCTAAGTCCATCCATAGAAGGTTGCAACAAGGAAGGAAGGAGCTTGGTGTGGTGTGACTTTGGAAAAGAAAGTTGTGATTTGATACTTTCCTTAGGAATTGAAGGTATTCTTGGCAAGAAACTACTTTTTCCCTTTAATCTTACATTTAAGTGGATATATTACTTGAATATGGAAGTTTTACGAAAGATTTCATGGGTTGTGAAGTTGGTGAAACTTTTCTAGTTTTGATTCATATTTTCCAGCCATGAGATGATTATATCTAGCTTTGCTATAGACTTGAGGGAGATGATATGAAGATTTCTAGTTTTAATATGACTTTTAGCTTCCAAATAAGGATTTTCCAGCTTTAGTTCCATATTCCAGCTTTGGTTGAGAATTTTCAGCCTTGCTATGAAACTTTAGTCTTGCCATGAAGATTTTCCAACCTGAACATGTTTGAGTCGGCAGCAAATCCGGCCGTATATCCGGCCAGATATTGGCCGGATACATGGCCGAATTGATAGGGGAAGATGAAAGGATTTCTTTCGTTCACTGCCTCGAATCCGACTGGCAATCTGGCCAAATGTTAGGCAGATTCTGACATGGCTTTCGTTTCATTCGTTTTCCGTTGGAGTTGTTAAACACTTTTGAACCTGGTTTTATGATTGGATGGGGAAATTCTTGGTTACTCATGTCCTTGAGTCTAAATGTTTTCTTTTCACTCGAAAATCATATTTACACTTTGTACTAGTAATTACTCGGATTTTCTTTGGGTTCACCTAAACTTTGGATGGTTGAACCATAATATTTTTTTCTTGGTTATTCTTAGGATTTTTCGGTGATCAAGGGCATAATCCGGACGGAAACTTTTGACGTTATTTTGCTTAAACTGGTGGGTGTTCTTTGTATGTTGTACTATGTGGATTGTTGTGAATGTTTGCTTGAATGTTAAATGTTTTCAATGATTATTAAATGAATTCTTGATAGACGAGTGTGTATTTTATCACACTCGACCTAAGTTAACGTGAAATTTTCAATGATTAAATGATTGAATGCTACTTGTGCATGAATGTAAGCCTTTTGGCTGAACTGGACCCTTACCCTTCATTGCCAGCCGACTCGAGCCAGAAGCTGATTTGATCGAGCGGCTGGTGACCCTGGGACAGTGTTTTGGTATACTCGAGTATGACCACAAAGGTTGGTAGAGAACTGGCCAGTGAATTGGCTAGTGGCGAGAAATGAAATCAATGAATGAATGTCAAGAACACTGGAGAAGTTTTCACTTGCAAATATTTTTCTAATAATTGGAGGGATAAGGAAAATGGTTGGCGAATGAATGAACGAATGGTTCCACATGAGCATGTATCCTTTTAATGAGTGTGTTCTCATTGCTTGTATATTGTGAATGTTTTCTTGATTAATTGTTCTTCAATGAATAATGTCCTTGTTTAAATTGCTTGATTACTTGTATGGAAATCTCACTGGACTTTTAGCTCATTCCTTTAGTTTTTGTTTTCTTTACAAGGGATACGAGCAATGGCGTGAGACTGGTACAGGCTAGCATAGTATAGTTTTTGAATTTTTGCGATTGTACTCGCATTAGTGCTCGGTTAGGGTTGAATATATCTAGAATTCATAACTTTTGTTATATTTGGGATTATATGAATGTTTGAAATAAAAATTAATGTAAGTATACGTTCCAAGTTTGGGAACTGTTATTTCACTTATTCTTCAGGTTATACTTTATTTTATTTGAAGAGAGTGAACGAGTCCTGGCAAGAGTTGGGCAAGCGGTCCTCTAAAATCCTGGGGTACGCCCTAGGGAGAGGTGGGGTTGTCACAGGTGGTATCAGAGCCATTTTGCGTGGTCTCTGCGCAGGGTGAGCTTGAGTTGGTGTTATGGGAATGAGTAAAAACTTAAGTACTCTTCTAGAGTGTAAGCTATGAATCATGAATGTGATAGGTATAAACCCTTTATCTTGATACTTGGGAAAAATTAGATATGTATGTCGGATAGGAATCTCAAATATGGTGATTTACTCTTGGGACCGGCCGGCTCGAATTGTGAATTATCTTATTTCGGATTCTTGTACCCGAGTACTCAAGAGTTAACCGAGTATGAGACAATATCGGCTAGAGAGAAGTAGAATCAGCTGGTTTAGTGATGACCTAAGCTAGAGACGTAAGAACTTAAGGTTGTAGGAAGTAAGTTAGGGTGGTTGGGAAGGCATGTCGTATTTTTCTTCTTATTTTGCCACTGCATGTATTTTGCTCGTGACATGTCAATGGTCACATGTATAGTACTTGTTGCACTTAATTTTGTTCAGCTTGATATGTATCTTTGTGAACTTGGTGTATTATAGATATGCTAAGCATGTTTCTTTATTCTTGGTTTTATGGTTTAAAATTGTCTTTATCTTGCCGCTTTAGCCAATTTATTTTGTTTACGTACTATATCACCTTTTGAAAAAAAAAAGAGAGAAAAGGGTATGGAAGGGAGACGTAGTCGCAGACGTGGAGCTAGTCGTGGCCGTGGGGTTAGACAATTACAAGAACCAAGGAATGAAAGAGAAACAGCAGCCGAGTAAGATTGTGGACTGAGCGTTGAAGCAGGGGACCAAGTGGCGACAGTGATACAACAAATGACCAATATTTTAGCGCGATTGGTAGAACAACAAGACCAAACTCCAGTGAATCAACCTCGGAACCCTGAAATAGGAGAGGATAGGGCCCTAGAGCGGTTTCAAAAGTTTGTTCCTCCTAAATTCCTTGGAAGGCTTGATCCAGAGACAGCTAAGCAGTGGTTAGAAGTGATGATTAATATCTTTGTAGCTTTGAACTACACGGAGCAAAAACAGGTGAATTTTGCTATATTTCAATTCGAAAGACCAGTCCGGGCATGGTGGAATGTTATTAGGGCAAAGTGGGAGAGAGAACAGACTGCATGGACGTGGGTAAACTTTATAAGGGAGTTTAATGAGAAATACCTCCTACCTTTGGTCCAAGAAAAGTAAGAGGATGAGTTTATTAGGTTGCGTCAGAGAATCTAGAGTGTGGCTGAATATGAAACGCAATTCACTAAACTGTATAAATTTGCTTCTGAATTGGTGGTTACGGAGCAAAGGAGAGTGAGACGGTTTATACAAGGATTGAATTTGGAGATCCAGGAAGCTTTAGCAGTGGTTCAAGTTAATATTTTTACGGAATCTCTTGAGAAAGGTTAAAGAATTGAGAATGCGAAGGCACAGGTAAAAACTTTTCAAGCACGAAAAAGGAGTGCATCTAATAGTACATATTAGGAGTCTAGAGAAAAGATAATGCCTTTCAAAGTGCAAAAAATGAACCATTCACCTTACCCACCATGGACACTAGGAGTACTAGATGAAGGGTCTACAAAAAAAAGTTAAATAGGATAGGAGAAAATTTCTCGAGAAGGCCAAAAAGTGGCTTCTTGCTTAGCCTGTGAATATTGTAAGAAGACAAATCACACTGATGATGATTGTTGGAGGAAGGGGCGAAAGTGTTTGATTTGTGGGAGTAGCGACTATCAAATTAGCAACTGCCCAAAGATTTCACTAACCTAATTTCAACAAATTAAAATTAATCTCTTACCCTAATCTAATTTGACAGCAAGCAAATCACATAGTCAATTTATAACTATCCTCCTCCTATAATTATCTTTTTCTCAAATTTCACAACTAAGAGGGACTTATTCATACTAATTTTTACTCAAATAGTGAAATGTCTTTTGACGCAAAAATCGATACTTTTAGGTGAAAACTCCCGACTATTCAATACTTCACTTATTCAAGTTGCTATGCATACTCTTAATTCAAGTACCTTTTTTATGCGAATGTTGACATTTGTAAATACTAACTCTCGGTTACTCAATACAAGAATCATTGGAGTAAAATAAAAACTCTTATGCTCTTTTTTTTTTTTTCATTTTTTAAGGCAAAAAACGATAAAAAGGCATTCCCTCTTAGCAAATACAGAAGAATAATCAAAGGAAGAGTATAGTTTTTATTGACTATATCAATCACTTATAAAATTAAGCAAAGAGAAGAAATCTCATTGAACATGCAAAGTTATAAGCATAATTCTCCCTACTTTACAAGATATTCTTTTTAAAATGCAAAATTCTAATTGCATAATAACCATTTCTACATATAGAGTTTCAACAAATGAAAGAAGCACAATGCTTAAGGTTGGAACAAATTGGTCTTTTTTAAACAAAATTGCAAAATTGCGAAAATTTTGAGGCCATAGTGAAATTTTGGAAAAGATGCTGAAAAATTTTGACAGAATTTTTCCTTATAACTAGACGAAACTCCCTGCCAACAAACCCAATTTCAAGAAATTTTGACATATGACAATATTTTCAAGCACAATTTTAACATTTCTAATGCATTTAAATCCACAAAATATCATCACATGGCATAAAATAGCAAGTCATCTATTCCCCTCCCCTGTTCTTAAATATTATATATAATTATATACATATATATTTTATATATTTATTTTTTTAAAGTGGGTGGCGGGGCGGGGGATGGGGCAGGGGTACACTCCCCCATCCCCTGCCCCGTTTCTAAGCGGAGGGAAAAAAATCCCCCTAGCCCCCGCCCCAACCCCCTCACCCGCCCCCATTGCCATCCCTAGCCACTTAGCCTCAACAAAGTAGGCACGAATCAGCATCTTCATCTGCAAATTAGTAGAAGGCAACTAAATCGGCTATTTCAATTACAAGAAAGACAAACTATTACATGATTGTTGAATTAGGACAATAAATTCTATATTTGGTGCTGATCTCTTTCCAATATCTCTTCTATTTTTTTGATTATGTGTAATTCACATGAAATACTATTACGAATTTCTATTCTACTCTCTATTTTCTCATCATGTGTAATTTCACATGCAATATTATTGTTTGCATGATAGGTGGAAGAGGTATTAATTGACACAGAAATAAAAAGTTAATGAGCATTGACATAGGAAGTCATAGAGAGGATCGTGAGCCATTATTGTTCTATGAAGAAATGTAGAATTCAAAAAATTCCACCAAAAAGTTGTAGGAGATATAATTCATAAAATTAATGTTTATGGAAAAGCAATTTACACACATACAAGTATGTGTGGAAGAAAAGGAATAATACTAACAATGATATAAACTAGAATAATACGACTCCCTAATTATAAACTAGACTATACCATAAGAAATTTTCTAATAAAATACTAATTTTAAAAAAATAAAACTACCCTAAGTTGACTCCAATAGAATTATTAAAACTCTAACTTAACTTAAACACTATTAAATAATGATGTGAAAAATTTCTACCGTTGAATCTTGATTTAATATGCCAACAAGAAAGGTGTTTTATATATAACAAAAAATTGAGCATGTTCTTACTGCTTCCTTCGCATAATATGATTGATATGATCTTCCTGTTTTGACCATAGCTTGCTCAATTTCTTCAAACACATCTAAGAGTGTTTGGTAACAAATCTTCATGTAATCTGGGAGTTGTTTTATGCAGCCAACATCCCATCTGCAGAAGTTGTAAGACATCAATTAAAACAAATTCCACTGGAAAAGTATTATATCAAAGTCAAGTTTAATATTTGAACAAATCAAACCTTTCGATCGCTTCTGTGAAGATTTCAAGTTCTTTGTAAGTCCCGTAAACATCATAGACATCATCAATTACGGATGCCATTGCGATAACTTTTGACAGAATCTTTCTGGGAAGACCATATTGAGGCTCAAAATAGACTCCCACAATCCATAAGTAGTCCACAACAATTCGATCTCTAGCAAATGGAAGTTTTCGGGCAAAGTCTAATTCTTTCCACCACCTGAATTACGCTAGCTTGCATTAATTGATTACTGATTTAAATAATCTGAAGAACAGAAATAAGTTTCACTATTGGTTTATTTTTAGAGAGAATTGTTTTCAAGAAACTTACAGGGATATTTCATGTAGCTCCTCCTTGTGCAGAGATTGTAGCATGTTAAAATCCAGCTTAGCCAGCTTTAGTAAAGTTGTCTTATGTGAATGATCTTTTTCATAAACAGATATGTAATTCCTGGCCTCTAATCTTGGTAAACCCCTCCAATTAGGCTGCATTAGTGCGTGACTTACTAGCTCATCAAGTGGACTGTTTAACTTGTTAGGTAATGACTGAAGATGATTACTACTAAAAGCCAAAGCAGAATCTAAAATGGTGTTGTCTCGAAATCTGAGACAAGAATGCCTGGCACATCATTAACCAAATCTTCTCTAAATTTACCTTCATCATCCAGGAATTTCTTGAATATGTCTGCATAGTGGAAAAACGGTAAAAGGACGTATGTTTTGATAACAAAAAATGACATGAAAATGTTTCTTTTTCATGCCTTTTGTGATAACATGGAAATGTTTCTCTTTCATGCCTTTTGTTATAAAGGACGGGGAAAGAAAGTCAACAATTGAGGATTTTATGATTTAATGTTAATGGTATAAACCATTTTACTCTTTGGCTCTTACCTGATGAAACTCTGAACCCTTCTTGTCTTAGAATGCGGAAATAGAGAGCAGCAGTATAAATGTGGTCAATGTCCTCCCAGTTCTGATGTTTCTCATGCATTTTGCGTAAAGCCTGACCGATCTCCTCTTGAAAATGATATTCTACACCTAGTCGTTGAATCACATCGATCAATTGCAGCTGTTGTGAAGGATTTTTTGCAGTTGCATGAAGCTCCGTCCTGACTTCTTCCTTCAGTTGTTCAAGTTGCCATTTCTTAGAAGCCCATGTTGCCTGTAGATCACAAATATATATCCTCGATGAAGCTAAATCATGTACCTATTTGCTTATCTCGAGAATAAAAATTATAATTCGATGGTGATGATAGAAGAGCCGCTTAAAACATGCAAGAACATTAATTTCTCAGAAGCTTTGTATATTTGATAAATCTCCAACTTTGCTTTCCTTGACTAGGGTTTTTGTATTTTTGAATTGCTAGGTTGCTTGGTGTGATGCTGTTGCAAATTGCATATTTATAGGTAGACCCCATTATCAAATCAGGAATATCTATCGTCACACGTTTCCTTGGTATTGGGATGCGCGCACACGTATTTTTTTTCCTATTTGAGGAGGTTGTTTGAGGAGTAGAAATGAATAACTCATTACTCTCGTGGGTCTATGCTAAAGAAAGGCAGCCATGCACAGCCACAAATGACAAAACAAATTGAAGTAGGAACCTTGCGCTTTCGCAAATTGATGGCATCAGATGATTATGTTATAGATTAACATTAGTAAGTGGACTGATTCTATTGGTAAATGGGAGCTGATCTGACAATTTGGATGCTATCATAGACGGTTTGATCTAATGAATTGATATGACAAATTCATGGAGCACAAATTTTTGTGTATATTTAATTGCCTGTATGACTCAAAAATGATGCGGTCAATTCTGCGATATTGAGGTTTAGTTAGTGGAGGATCAATTTATTTCGAGGGAGGCGAATAATTTGGGGTGTTATGGAGAGCTTTGCCCATTTTGATGTCAGTGGGTGCCTGATCACGACTTCGTTTCTTTCTCCTTTCTCCTTTAAAAAAAAAAAAAAAAAAATGCAAGGTCGAAATTTCTAGCAAGCGTCGTCACGTGATTCCATCCCGATGAGAATAGAAAAATATCAATTAATTGTTCTAAATATGCTTCAAACTGGAAACATTAAGAGCCAGATTTATTTTAGCCCAGACTTTGGTGACAAGAATATCTCCTGTGCCAAATTTCTTGGATCAAAACTACATTTTTTCCCTTTTTGCTTGATTAAAGGATCATATTTCAAATTTTTATATTGTTAAACAACGTGAATGCAACTGAAAATTGCAATATCTTTTCATGACAAATTAAGGACGTTTATTAAATAATTAGATATAAAAAAAAAAGAGAATGTTAATAAGTTTGGTTACGGTACTTGCAAATAATATATTACTGGACAAATTTTAAAAAGTGCAAATTACACTTTATCTCCCTATAGTTTAGCACTATTTTGTATAATTTACTTGTGATTTGAAAAATTATACATAATTAAGCCTCTTGTGATTTAGATTAAAGTGTCAAAGTAATCGAATTTGCATTCCATAGCATAGTCAACTAAAATGTTAAAAGTACACTAATATAAAGTTGAAAATTATTTATTAACTATAGAGGAGTTATGTATATATTTTAAAAATCATAAGGGATTATATGATAAAACACTAAATCACAAGGGGAATATACGGTAAAGCACAAAATCATAACGGGTTAAGTGTCATGCATAATATATTTATAGATTTTGGGCACTTCATTCATTCTACTTTCTAAACAAGGGCAATCTCAATGTTTCTATAGATTTTGTTACAGATGATCATTTTCGTCTCATTGACACTTTAATTCAAATCAAAAGGAGATTATGTATAGCTTTTGAAACGATAAGGAAATTATGTGAAAAAATGCAAAACTACAAGGAGGTAAAATGTAATTTACCCTTCAAAAATTACAAGACTTTGAACTAACTTCTCTAACTCTTAAGGACTCAATATTGATGGTTAAATACTAGATCAAAATCTCCGTAGAGTTTTTTAGAAAAAAAAGAAAAGGAAGACATCAAAAATATGTTTTAGTCATTTTGTTTTTATTCAAAGCTTTCTTGAAAGAGAAATGAAAATGAAAAATCACAAAAAAAAGAAAGGAGAAAAGAAAATTAAAGGAAAAGGAAAAATAGGCTTTAGTTGGATTGGAAAATGAAAAAAAAGAGAAAAAAGAAAAAAGGAAAATTTGTTCACAAAAATATGTTTATTTCTTTAAATTCAATCTTTGGGCACTTTAGTTATTTTTATTAAGTTATTTTGAGAAAAGAAAAGGATGAAAAGTAAAAATTGAAAAAAATTAAAAGTGGCCATTTTTGTTTAGTTTTTTGTTTTTAAATTATTTTCATTATTATTATTATTATTATTACCTGGTTTTTGGCAATTTGTTATTATTATTATTATTTATATTTTATCATTTCTGCATTTATTAAGTTATTAAGTTCAAAAAAAAAAAAAAAAAGTGTAATGCGGCATGCAAGCTGCGTTTTGTCGCAGCTTGCAAAGAAGGCTCTTGGGCAGCTCCTTGGCAGCAAATATGGAAGAAAGGACTGGAGGTTTTAGGGTGAGGGAGGTTCCATATAAATAGAAAGAGAGCCAGTAGCCGCAAAGGGGGAAGGAACGAACGAACGGCAAAAGAAAAAACTAGAGAAGAAAGTGGTGCGGCGGCGGAAAAAACTGAAAAGAAAGGATCAAGGAAAAAAAACGCAAGAGTGGTAGGGCTGGAGAAAACAAAAACAGGTTGAATTGAGGGAGAGGAATCAAGAAAAGTGACGGTTGGACATCTGAGGAGAGGGGGAGGAGATAGAAAACGCAGCTTTTGAAGGAGGTTGAGAGAGTTTCTGGGCAGGAAAAATCTGGAGAGCTAACAAACGGGATGAGGGGAAATCTGGGAGGTTGAGAGACTTGGTCGGCGAACCCACAGAAAGTTTTGAGGGAGCCACGGTGCAAGGTTACGAAGGAACAACGCAAGGAAAGCCTGTCCAGGCAACCACCAGTCTGCGTCTGCCACTGCTGCTGTTTGCCATCGGCACCATCGCGCGCGAGCTGCTGCCTTGCGTCTCCAGCTCCATCACAGCATGACCACCAGGTGCATGAGCATTCGACTCCTCCTTGTTCATCGGATCCCATAAGGCGCTAGAGGTAATATCTCTCACCCTCTTCCTTGTCACATAGGCATAGATTTGCACCACAATTCATGAAACTTTTGCCGTATTTTTCCTACCTTCTGTCGTAGTTTCGTTTCCCTTGTTCTTTAAGGGCATTGATTGAGTTTTTCTATCCTCATCTCGTGGTTGAATGTGATGTTTGCATCAAGGGGACCCGGATGTTGTTGGGGGTTTCAAGGGTTTCTCAATTTGCTTCTGGGTTTGCATATTTAGAGGAGTTTCTTGCCGAAAAATGAAATCTTAGCAAAAGTCGTCTGCTTTGATCAGCGAATCTGGTGGGAAAGGGGATTGCTTAATCTTTGATCTTGAGTAATGTCTTGGTGGGTTGAGGTTCTTGGGGGTTTGGCTAATGGATCCGCAAGTTCCACTAAGATTCATTGCTGTTTACCTTCGTAAAAATCAATTTCTGAAGTTGTAGGAAATGGTCGATTCGTTGAGTTCCATAGTCTAGACTTGTTGTTTGCAGTAGTGTTAGCAAATTGCATTCCTTTCTTCGATTGCAGGGGTTTCAGCTTGTGTGTGGTTCTTGATTTGCTTGTTGTTGATTGGGATGGCTTGTCTATGTTTACCGCAAGTCTCATTTCTTTCTTTGCTGCATTTCTGGTCCAGTTCCATCATCTACTTTGTTATTTAATCTTGCGTTGGAAAGAGAGAACCGGATGAGTGAGTTGAGTTTGCATGTGTAAGTCTGAAACATCTGAATCATGTTAGAACATTTTGGTTGGAACATAAACAATCAGTCTCGGTTGAGGGAGGAGTGCAGCAGATTTTCTTTCTCGGTTGGTAGAATACATGAAGAAAGCTGCGCTCCATCGTTACGTTTGTTGTCTTCCATGCTCCCCGCAGCACTTCACCAAAACTGGTTTAGCCATCTGTCCTGCTAGCTTTCAGTTTTGCAGCATGAATTAGGAAGAACAAACCAAAGTTGCTGGATTTTGTTTTAGCATTTGAATGTTCTTGTTTTTTCTGATTTTTGTGTTCCGAAGAGGGGGGGGAAGAATGTTTGATCCCCTTACAAATTTCCTTGCTTGTTTGGATTGTGTTAGCTTAGGTGTTTCATTGCTTGGCCTGGAAATATGAAAATGCATCGAGTTTGTTGCAGAAATGTTTTGAAAGCTTGGCATGAAGTTGTTTGAGTTGTTCAGATTTGCATCTACGAGTTTCATTATGCAAAGTGAGAGGGTTGTGTGATTTTTTGCTTGGATTTAATTATGTTTAAAAGCTGATTTTGGTGAAGTGCGGATTGCAGAAGCCTTGTCTGTCTAAAATTGCAGAAGTTAAAACTCCTACGTATGCATGCATGAAACTATTTTCTAAAATTGCATTTTGACCCCTTGGCTTCTAACCAATGCTACTAGGACCCAACTAACTGAATAATGTCCTCAATTGGGTCCTTCGTAGTTTTAATTTTTGCAATTTCATTGCTCGCTTTGCTTCAATTAACTACCATGCTTAGTTTAAATTGCACTTAAGTTATGACTAAGTGAGCCTTGTTTTGCCCATTTCTTTTAATTTTTCTTAAATAAAGTGATGCCTTGACCTTTTTATTATTTTGGAGGGTAATTGAATAATTTCACTTCATTGGGGCGTCAATTCGAGGGAGGTACACTCTATCCCTCATTTGCACTACATTTGACCCTATGTGCTCCTACGTGTTATGTGAATATGCCTGTCTACTTCGCTTTCCTTACCTCTTTGCATGCATTTACTTACTTTTACTGTTATTTAAGTTTTATGGGGTATGTGTACACCTCTTGGCTTGTAATAGATAGGGCTCGGAGAGCATCTGGTCCATTTCCCCTTTCCCTTTATGCTTTTATGGGGTATGTGTACACCTCTTGGCTTGTAATAGATAGGGCTCGGAGAGCATCTGGTCCACTTCCCCTTTCCCTTGGTTGCTTGCTTTTGTTGTTACATGTTAAATTGCTTTAGTAGGCTCTTGCATCTAGTCGAGCATGCTAAGTGCTACGTGCTACGTGTTTACGAGCGTTTTGGCATGTCTACTTGCTTTCTTAGCCATGAATGAATGGATTGGATGAATGTACATCTCCGCTAGTCCAACGCTAGTCGGAATTCGTAGAATGGGCTAGTCCAATGCTAGACCCTTAGGGATTTTCCCTCATTAGCATATCATTTGTTTGTTCACTACATATCACGCATTTTCCCTAGTTTTATCACTTGGCATGCTCCTCAAACCCCCTTTCCCTTCATTTTAGGATTTTTGCATATCATGATAGTTGTAGGGTACATTTGCCTGAAGAGTCCCCTTAAATATGGGATATAGACGAGTGTGGCTTTTCCTAAAGCCTTAGCACGCTTGTATCCTCTCTATAAAAGGGCAAATTGAGTCACAATTTAGGTCTCCCCGTACCCAACATGCATGAATTCCCTAGGCTCATGCATTTTCAATCCACTCTATCATCACACTTTCACTTTTTCTCACTTTCACTTGCACACGAACACTTTTTATCTTCACTTGCACACGAACACTTTTATCTTCACTTGCACACGCACACTTTTATCTTCACTCGCACACGAGTACTTTCATTTTCTTTGCACACTTCCACTCGCACTATTGTTTTTATTACTTTTTCACACAAACTCACATTTTTCATGGCATGCATTCCACTCATTTTTCACGTCATTTAGGTTTAGGTGTGACCTCTCCAAAAGGATCATTATTGGGCTTCACAATTAATGTGATTGGCACCACTCAACCTTTGAAGAGAAATTTCCCCCAATCCCCCTAGGTCTAGGTTTTTGCATTCATATAGACATATCCAATACGCGATACATACCTTGGGTAGAAAAATTAGGAAAAATTGGTTTGAGTCGCGCAACTAGCCTTGGCTAGGTCAAAGGGGTGCCTTGGATTCTATCCTTGCCTTCCCCTTTGTCAAACGTGACCCCCGAACCTTTTTCTTTGGCTTACGTGGACTAGGAGTCGTTTTAAAAAGGGTTTTCACTACTTTGTCTTTAAAAACACTTTTTGGGTGACTTGGTACACCCCAAATCTATATCAAGTGGCGACTCCATTTTCATATTTAAAAAACCCTTTTTAAAATTTCATTTGGCCAAATCGTCGCATTATCAAGTCCCATGGCCTTTTCACATGTATATCACACACACTCACACACCATCACATTCACACCATTCACATTCGATTCGAAAAGTGGGGCGCGACAGTTGGCGACTCCACTGGGGACTTCCTAAGTGGGTCCAAGCATTTGGCTTAGCCATTCATTTCCTTTTTCTACCCTTTTTATGCATTGCATTTGGATATTAGGGTTGCATTTTCTATTTTAGGACTTTTTCGCCTCGCGCACGTATCAAACTATTCCCTCACTCACGTGTGTATGATTGGTTGATTGGATGTATGTATCTCGCGCTTGCATTGCATTTGGGGGGGGTGTGTGTCACCTTTAGAGCCTCGCGTGGTTCTCACCCCTTTCCCTCAAAATAGGGAGCACTTCATACGTGCACGTCTATTTACTGTTATCCCATTTTATTTTATTTTTCGTGGGCGTTTCCCACACCGCCTTATAGGATTAGGATCGATTGCCTTGGGTAGGCGGCTGGTGTGCTCTGCGCCCATAGCGCTACCTAAGGGATCACTCGAGCCACCGATCAAAGGCCCTGGGAGTGATGACCCTTCGCCTTTAGGTCTGAAGGCTTGGGAGCCGAAGCTTTATCGAGTCTAGGCATTAGTGAGCCCCAGCCTCATGCATCCATGTTAGAGTTTGCCTAAGTTAGAGTCAGCCTCACCCTATTTTAAGCACATTAGGCACGAGGGAAGGGGTTCCACCCCTTTTACTTGCTTTATTGTATTTCTTTTCTTAATTGCTCCCAATGTGTTATGTGTATTATCAATTGCACTAACCATTCTTGTGTTTTCTTGGCTTGCATTCATATGCCTTAGCAATAAGAGGCCTCTTTGGTACTCTTTTAGTGACTTACCCACTAGATAGCTCACATGTTTAAATTTCAGTCATTACATTGAATTTTCGATAAGTACATGTCATTTTAGACCTTTTTCCCCCGATGCATTATTTATGTCCTTTAGACCATATTTGTCACATATTTACATCGCTTTAATAAATGGCATCATGCATAAACCATAGAAAGGGAATGCCACATAGGGAATCCCGTGTTTAGGAATAAAACCACCTTGTGTCTCGGATACTTAATCCAATGAGACTTGCACGTTTACATTTTTGTACCATCCAAAGGGGTAGTGCACAAGGTAAGGTAGGATCCGATCATTTTCATAGAGTGATCTTTGGAATATGAGCATCTAATAATCACTTTTTGGCCATTTTATCAAAATTGGTAAAAATCCCTTGCGCGAAGGACATTAATTTGAAGAAATTCACAAATGATTCCTCCTGTTGAGACGATAAATAAATTGAGGCCAAAATTTGATTTTTAGAAGCTCATAGGCTAATGCATCTCAATAATTTTGAAATAACCAATGGCCAGACAATTCAACCAATCCATTTTGCCAATTCATTCAATAAATCATCATTTCATTTGGCCAATTCACCCTTTTTAGGGTTACCTAGTCGATTTTGAATAAATCATCAATTCATTTAACCAATTTACCCTTTTAGGGTCATTCGGTCAATTTTGAATAAATCGTCAATTCATTTGACCAATTTACCCTTTTTAGGGTCATTTGACCAATTTACCCTTTTAGGGTCATTCGGTCGCTTTTGAATAAATTATCAATTCAATTGACCAAATTACCCTTTTTAGGGTCTTTTGACCAATTTACCCTTTTTAGGGTCGTTCGGCCGATTTTTGAATAAATCCCTAATTCAATTTCATTCATTTGACCAATTTACCCATTTTTAGGGCAACCGAGCCGATTTTGAATAAATCAAATTTCGTTCAATCTGTTTGATCAATTTACCCTTTTTTAGGGTGATCTGATTAATTTTGGATAAATTTCATTCAATTCATTTGACCTGTTTCCCTTTTTAGGGTAATTTGGTCGATTTTAAATAAATTGTCGCCCTATTGGGGTTTCATTGTCAAATTCCAAATTGGGAAATCTAGTCACTTTTGAAGAAAACCGTCCATTGCATCCAATCAACGAATTCCAATCTCTTTGATAGGAAGTTCGTCAAGGTAAAACCCGTGCGTTTTTGCAAAATCTTGTACCGATCAAAGGTGATCAATCTATTCGGACTGTTCCCTCATTTTAGGACAAATGTCTCTTTTCACTCCAATGGACCAAATTCTTTCAAATTATTTTTCACTCCATAAGCTGATTGGATCCATCAGGTATTGTATAGTGCCTGCTCTGGAGGATTGCATTTTCATGCTAGGCCTACCCTTGGCATAAAAAGGGTTCCCCCATAGGGCATGCATACCGATTTTATAGTCTTGATTACTAACTCGGGGTATTTTCTTTTGTTTTCCCCTCCCCTGCATTCATAAAAATGTTTCAATAAGATGAAAATATTCTTCTATATCTGATGATAATTTTAGTCCAATAAAGTTTGAAGAGTACAAGTGTTATTTGATTCTTGGGCGGATCCTACGATGAAAACCCTCTGAGAGATGTTGTAATTGTTTTCCAAAGGGAAATTTTGTATATTTGAAAAGGAGACAAAAAGTGTATATGTGGAGCTCTTTACAAGTTTCTCTCTTCTCACTTGTATCGTAATTGAATGAGAAAATTTGTTTCAAACTTTTTCAGCAATAAACTTTTTGGACAATCATTGTTTTGTGTATATTTATGTACATTTCATTCTTTATTCTTATTCATTGGAGATTTCATGATGAATTTTAAGAAATAAGACTAAATTGGGATTTTTTCAACCTCCGGCCTGAAAATTCATAATAAGAGTGTTCAGAATTAAAAGATGTCACTCAAAAGGCCCTATGAGATTCCTTTTCTCCTTCATTTGACCCCAAAATAAAATCAGTCACATTGATTGATAAATTGTAAATTGGGGCAACTTTTGCTTGAAAATGTCCGCGGTAACTAATCCGATTCAATCACATCTAAGTGAAAGCAAAAATGTGCATTATTCTTATTTGTTTGAAAATTTGGAATGATACTTCAAGCATTCGTTTCACTACCTATACAGATTTTTATCATTTGCTCTCCCATTTGAGCCTATAGAAGAATAATTTCCTTCCAAATAAACGCCTTAATGATCTCTACCCTACATTGGAAAACTTTCAAAAGGGAATGGATTGTCAATGAGCATTTCGTTACTCTGGTTGTCATGAAGTGTAAGAATGATACTTTGGCCATCATTTCTTCAATCTAAACACCATTTATCCCTTGCGTCCTCATTTGAGCTAAAATTGGTGGTTCTTTTCGAATGCACTTATGATCGTACCTCGCATTGGGGAAGGAGATTGGGAAATTTTAAAAAGGAAAAGAAAAGGGGAAAAGCAAAAATGCTCGAATAAGGAGGGAACCGCAAATTGGGGAAATTTGACTCCACTTGGGTTCCGAATTTTGGAAAAAAGAGAAAAGGAAGAGATTTGTCCGCGTGGATCACCTATGTTTCACAAATATGGATGAACAAGGGTCTTCCCCAATCAGTTAATTCAGATACATGCCAAAAATTTCCCATTAATGAAAATTTCCTTTCAGAGTTATTGTAAGGAACGGAATACAAGTCAGGCCATCTTCTTTTCCAATCAAACATTCTATCCCTAGTTATCCCTTTTGAGCCTTCAGAATAAAATACTTCATTTGGCAACCCCTGAGAATTGCAAACCCCACACTGGGGCAAGTTGGGTTGAAAAAGAAAATTTCAAGAAGCGAAAAAGTGAAAACCCACAAAATCAAAAGGCAAAAGAAGAAAAGAGAACCTCAGTTCAAAAGTAAACTGGGGCAACTTTTGTGAAATTTCAAAGAATGGCAAAAAGGCCGAAACGTCAAAAGGAAAAAGAAAAATGAAAGTGAAAAGCCTCAATTGAGCAAAAACTGAGGCAGATTTTGATTTAACCCTGAAATAGGGTTGGCGCAACAATGCGATCTCAGATTTTTCAAACCACTTTGAAATCCGTTTTCAAGGCTTAACTTTTCTAAGCACCCCACCTGACCCCATTACAAAGCCGAAAGTCCTGACTTCTGTTCTTTACAATGGCCTTGTCAAGAAAATTTCTGATGCCGGAAGTTTTAGCTGTATTTCTGAATTGTTTGAGTATGGGGTTGGCGCTACTCACCATGTGAAAATCCACCAAGAAAAGAAAGAAAAAACGAGCAAAATGAATGCAAAAGAAAGGTGAAAAAAAAGAAAAAAAAGAAAAAAAGATTTGATGCTGAAAGACCCTGTTGGGTGATGATAAAAGTTAAACAAAGTCCAAGAATCTGGAGTCCAGATGGGGGCAATGTTGAAATGCGATCTTCGGTGCAATGTCCTTGAAAGACTTATCCTTTAACTATCATTTCAAGCCACATTACAAGCTAATAAAGTCCATTGTTGACTTATTCCTTCATGACAATCCAAAGTGAGAATTATGCTCGTAAAAATCCATCGATCACTCATGATCATAAGGATATAACCAGATGTCACATGTTTAGCTATCATTTCTACCCAAAATTTTGCAAGCCCATGAAGCTCATATGTGGACTATGTTTTCCTAAGAAATAAGGATGATAAACTCTTTGCTTTCACCAAGATGTGGAATAGAAAGGGTTACACACAATTTGGGCACAAAATGAGGCAAATCTTGACCTCCCATTTTCCTTTAGCCATTTCCAAATCAAAAATAAAGTCGCTTGATTGGTCCTGAAAGATGAGCCAACAAGAAGTGGTGATCCGTTACCCTGAACACCGATGCCAAAGTGAGGAAGAGATCTTCTTGAATTTGGTGTTATCTTGAGAAAATTCATCATGAAATTTGCTATATGAGTTTAAGCAAGACATTTCAATTTTCTTCACATGCTGTGCTTACTTTGTTCAAACAAATGGAGCGTCATCCAAGCAAAATTTTTGAAGTCAAGTGGGCCCATGCTGGGGCAAATTTTTGTTTATAGAATTTCGTGAAATAGGCCCACACTGGGGCAAATTTTTGTTTATGAGATTTCACAAAATAAGCCCACACTGGGACAGATTTTTTATATTCCATTTGAGGATTTCGTCAAAGACTCAAGCAAGACTTTCAAATCAATCACGCTGCCTTTTTCTTGAAAATTTGAGTGCATGTAAGCCCCTGTGCAGGTATTCACAGTTGAAGTCGACGAAAAGCATCTGGCGATGTGGAAGGCCGATGCCGAAGAAAGAAAAGAAAGAAGGGAAAAGGGCCCTACACTAGGGCAAATTATTTTCTGGAAAAAATTCTCTCGAAAAATCAGGAAAAGTTCAAAAGTCAAAAATCAAAAATCAAAATCAAATTCTTGTTACTTGGAAAATCAAATTTCTTGATTCTTGACAAATCAAATTCAAGATCTTGACCAATTGGATGGTAGGACTGGGTCTTATCCCGCTGACCATTCACTTTATCACGTTAGGCCTGGATTTCGTGCCGCCAACATTTCATCATCACGTTGGGCCTGGACTTGGTGCCGCCAACACCACATCATCACGTTGGGCCTGGACTTGGTGCCGCCAACACCACATCATCACGTTGGGCCTGGATTTTGTGCCGCCAACTTCACGAAAGTCATGTTGGGATTGGTTTTAATTCAACCACCGTTAGCATCGAGTCTGTCTCACTAGCGTGTGCGTTTCATTCAACCACCGTTAGCATCGAGTCTATCTCACTAGCGTGTGCGTTTCATTCAACCACCGTTAGCATCGAGTCTATCTCACTAGCGTGTGCGTTTCATTCAACCACCGTTAGCATCGAGTCTATCTCACTAGCGTGGGTGTTTTCTACTCACTAGCGTGGGTGTTTTACTTCAACCGCCATTAGCATCGAGTTTATCTCACTAATGTGCGTGTTTTCATTCTACCGCCATTAGCATCGAGTTTATCTCACTAACGTGCGTGTTTTCATTCTACCGCCGTTAGCATCGAGTCTATCTCACTAATGTGCGTGTTTACTTCAACCGCCGTTAGCATCGAGTCTATCTCACTAACGTGCGTGTTTTCATTCTACCGCCGTTAGCATCGAGTCTATCTCACTAATGTGCGTGTTTTACTTCAACCGCAGTTAGCATCGAGTTTATCTCACTAACGTGCGTGTTTTACTTCAACCGCCGTTAGCATCGAGTCTATCTCACTAATGTGCGTGTTTTCATCCTACTGCCGTTAGCATCGAGTCTATCTCACTAACGTGCGTGTTTTACTTCAACCGCCGTTAGCATCGAGTCTATCTCACTAATGTGCGTGTTTTCATCCTACCGCCGTTAGCATTGAGTCTATCTCACTAACGTGCGTGTTTCATTATACCGCCGTTAGCATCGAGTCTATCTCACTAACGTGCGCGTTTTCATCCTACCGCCGTTAGCATCGAGCCTATCTCACTAATGTGCGTGTTTTCATCCCACCAACACTCCATCTCACTTCAATTCATCTAATTTAAATTTCTGTTCGGGTCTATCCCGTGGGTCTATCCCAACTTAAATTTCAGTCCGGGTCTATCCCGTGGGTCTATCCCAAATTTTAAATTTCTATCCGGGTCTATCCCAATTTTGCATTTTCTGTTCGGGTCTATCCCGTGGGTCTATCCCAATTTTACATTTCTGTCCGGGTCTATCCCGTGGGTCTATCCCAAATTTTAAATTTCTGTTCGGGTCTATCCCGTGGGTCTATCCCAGTTTTACATTTCTATCCGGGTCTATCCCGTGGGTCTATCCCCGATTTCAAAATTCCTGTTCGGGTCAGTCCCACGGTTCAAAGCTTATTCGGGTCAGTCCCGTGATTAAAGCTTGTTCGGGCCAGTCCCATGATTTGAATTTCCTATCTCTAGTCAAATCCCAATTTTATATTTCTGTCCGGGTCTATCCCGTGGGTCTATCCCAATTTTATATTTCTGTCCGGGTCTATCCCGTGGGTCTATCCCAATTTACATTTCTGTCCGGGTCTATCCCGTGGGTCTATCCCAATTTGAAATTTCTGTTCGGGTAAGTCCCGTTTTATTTTTCATGTTCGGGTCAGTCCCGTATTAGAATTCCTGTTCGTTGGAATCTTTCGCAGCCGAATAACACAGGTAAGTATTTGGTGTCTACTTCTTTGTCTCAAGTTTTTTCAAAACTCAGACAAAGAGGGGCAAACTGTAGACACCAAATTTTGAATAATTTTATGTGGCATCTATTTCATGATTTTCATTTTAGATTGCTTGCATTCGTTGTTTACTTTTAGTTTTAATTTTTGGTTTTAGCTTTTAAGTTTAAAGTTAGCGTAGAGTTTTTTAGAAAAAAAAGAAAAGGAAGACATCAAAAATATGTTTTAGTCATTTTGTTTTTATTCAAAGCTTTCTTGAAAGAGAAATGAAAATGAAAAATCACAAAAAAAAGAAAGGAGAAAAGAAAATTAAAGGAAAAGGAAAAATAGGCTTTAGTTGGATTGGAAAATGAAAAAAAAGAGAAAAAAGAAAAAAGGAAAATTTGTTCACAAAAATATGTTTATTTCTTTAAATTCAATCTTTGGGCACTTTAGTTATTTTTATTAAGTTATTTTGAGAAAAGAAAAGGATGAAAAGTAAAAATTGAAAAAAATTAAAAGTGGCCATTTTTGTTTAGTTTTTTGTTTTTAAATTATTTTCATTATTATTATTATTATTATTACCTGGTTTTTGGCAATTTGTTATTATTATTATTATTTATATTTTATCATTTCTGCATTTATTAAGTTATTAAGTTCAAAAAAAAAAAAAAAAAAAGTGTAATGCGGCATGCAAGCTGCGTTTTGTCGCAGCTTGCAAAGAAGGCTCTTGGGCAGCTCCTTGGCAGCAAATATGGAAGAAAGGACTGGAGGTTTTAGGGTGAGGGAGGTTCCATATAAATAGAAAGAGAGCCAGTAGCCGCAAAGGGGGAAGGAACGAACGAACGGCAAAAGAAAAAACTAGAGAAGAAAGTGGTGCGGCGGCGGAAAAAACTGAAAAGAAAGGATCAAGGAAAAAAAACGCAAGAGTGGTAGGGCTGGAGAAAACAAAAACAGGTTGAATTGAGGGAGAGGAATCAAGAAAAGTGACGGTTGGACATCTGAGGAGAGGGGGAGGAGATAGAAAACGCAGCTTTTGAAGGAGGTTGAGAGAGTTTCTGGGCAGGAAAAATCTGGAGAGCTAACAAACGGGATGAGGGGAAATCTGGGAGGTTGAGAGACTTGGTCGGCGAACCCACAGAAAGTTTTGAGGGAGCCACGGTGCAAGGTTACGAAGGAACAACGCAAGGAAAGCCTGTCCAGGCAACCACCAGTCTGCGTCTGCCACTGCTGCTGTTTGCCATCGGCACCATCGCGCGCGAGCTGCTGCCTTGCGTCTCCAGCTCCATCACAGCATGACCACCAGGTGCATGAGCATTCGACTCCTCCTTGTTCATCGGATCCCATAAGGCGCTAGAGGTAATATCTCTCACCCTCTTCCTTGTCACATAGGCATAGATTTGCACCACAATTCATGAAACTTTTGCCGTATTTTTCCTACCTTCTGTCGTAGTTTCGTTTCCCTTGTTCTTTAAGGGCATTGATTGAGTTTTTCTATCCTCATCTCGTGGTTGAATGTGATGTTTGCATCAAGGGGACCCGGATGTTGTTGGGGGTTTCAAGGGTTTCTCAATTTGCTTCTGGGTTTGCATATTTAGAGGAGTTTCTTGCCGAAAAATGAAATCTTAGCAAAAGTCGTCTGCTTTGATCAGCGAATCTGGTGGGAAAGGGGATTGCTTAATCTTTGATCTTGAGTAATGTCTTGGTGGGTTGAGGTTCTTGGGGGTTTGGCTAATGGATCCGCAAGTTCCACTAAGATTCATTGCTGTTTACCTTCGTAAAAATCAATTTCTGAAGTTGTAGGAAATGGTCGATTCGTTGAGTTCCATAGTCTAGACTTGTTGTTTGCAGTAGTGTTAGCAAATTGCATTCCTTTCTTCGATTGCAGGGGTTTCAGCTTGTGTGTGGTTCTTGATTTGCTTGTTGTTGATTGGGATGGCTTGTCTATGTTTACCGCAAGTCTCATTTCTTTCTTTGCTGCATTTCTGGTCCAGTTCCATCATCTACTTTGTTATTTAATCTTGCGTTGGAAAGAGAGAACCGGATGAGTGAGTTGAGTTTGCATGTGTAAGTCTGAAACATCTGAATCATGTTAGAACATTTTGGTTGGAACATAAACAATCAGTCTCGGTTGAGGGAGGAGTGCAGCAGATTTTCTTTCTCGGTTGGTAGAATACATGAAGAAAGCTGCGCTCCATCGTTACGTTTGTTGTCTTCCATGCTCCCCGCAGCACTTCACCAAAACTGGTTTAGCCATCTGTCCTGCTAGCTTTCAGTTTTGCAGCATGAATTAGGAAGAACAAACCAAAGTTGCTGGATTTTGTTTTAGCATTTGAATGTTCTTGTTTTTTCTGATTTTTGTGTTCCGAAGAGGGGGGGGAAGAATGTTTGATCCCCTTACAAATTTCCTTGCTTGTTTGGATTGTGTTAGCTTAGGTGTTTCATTGCTTGGCCTGGAAATATGAAAATGCATCGAGTTTGTTGCAGAAATGTTTTGAAAGCTTGGCATGAAGTTGTTTGAGTTGTTCAGATTTGCATCTACGAGTTTCATTATGCAAAGTGAGAGGGTTGTGTGATTTTTTGCTTGGATTTAATTATGTTTAAAAGCTGATTTTGGTGAAGTGCGGATTGCAGAAGCCTTGTCTGTCTAAAATTGCAGAAGTTAAAACTCCTACGTATGCATGCATGAAACTATTTTCTAAAATTGCATTTTGACCCCTTGGCTTCTAACCAATGCTACTAGGACCCAACTAACTGAATAATGTCCTCAATTGGGTCCTTCGTAGTTTTAATTTTTGCAATTTCATTGCTCGCTTTGCTTCAATTAACTACCATGCTTAGTTTAAATTGCACTTAAGTTATGACTAAGTGAGCCTTGTTTTGCCCATTTCTTTTAATTTTTCTTAAATAAAGTGATGCCTTGACCTTTTTATTATTTTGGAGGGTAATTGAATAATTTCACTTCATTGGGGCGTCAATTCGAGGGAGGTACACTCTATCCCTCATTTGCACTACATTTGACCCTATGTGCTCCTACGTGTTATGTGAATATGCCTGTCTACTTCGCTTTCCTTACCTCTTTGCATGCATTTACTTACTTTTACTGTTATTTAAGTTTTATGGGGTATGTGTACACCTCTTGGCTTGTAATAGATAGGGCTCGGAGAGCATCTGGTCCATTTCCCCTTTCCCTTTATGCTTTTATGGGGTATGTGTACACCTCTTGGCTTGTAATAGATAGGGCTCGGAGAGCATCTGGTCCACTTCCCCTTTCCCTTGGTTGCTTGCTTTTGTTGTTACATGTTAAATTGCTTTAGTAGGCTCTTGCATCTAGTCGAGCATGCTAAGTGCTACGTGCTACGTGTTTACGAGCGTTTTGGCATGTCTACTTGCTTTCTTAGCCATGAATGAATGGATTGGATGAATGTACATCTCCGCTAGTCCAACGCTAGTCGGAATTCGTAGAATGGGCTAGTCCAATGCTAGACCCTTAGGGATTTTCCCTCATTAGCATATCATTTGTTTGTTCACTACATATCACGCATTTTCCCTAGTTTTATCACTTGGCATGCTCCTCAAACCCCCTTTCCCTTCATTTTAGGATTTTTGCATATCATGATAGTTGTAGGGTACATTTGCCTGAAGAGTCCCCTTAAATATGGGATATAGACGAGTGTGGCTTTTCCTAAAGCCTTAGCACGCTTGTATCCTCTCTATAAAAGGGCAAATTGAGTCACAATTTAGGTCTCCCCGTACCCAACATGCATGAATTCCCTAGGCTCATGCATTTTCAATCCACTCTATCATCACACTTTCACTTTTTCTCACTTTCACTTGCACACGAACACTTTTTATCTTCACTTGCACACGAACACTTTTATCTTCACTTGCACACGCACACTTTTATCTTCACTCGCACACGAGTACTTTCATTTTCTTTGCACACTTCCACTCGCACTATTGTTTTTATTACTTTTTCACACAAACTCACATTTTTCATGGCATGCATTCCACTCATTTTTCACGTCATTTAGGTTTAGGTGTGACCTCTCCAAAAGGATCATTATTGGGCTTCACAATTAATGTGATTGGCACCACTCAACCTTTGAAGAGAAATTTCCCCCAATCCCCCTAGGTCTAGGTTTTTGCATTCATATAGACATATCCAATACGCGATACATACCTTGGGTAGAAAAATTAGGAAAAATTGGTTTGAGTCGCGCAACTAGCCTTGGCTAGGTCAAAGGGGTGCCTTGGATTCTATCCTTGCCTTCCCCTTTGTCAAACGTGACCCCCGAACCTTTTTCTTTGGCTTACGTGGACTAGGAGTCGTTTTAAAAAGGGTTTTCACTACTTTGTCTTTAAAAACACTTTTTGGGTGACTTGGTACACCCCAAATCTATATCAAGTGGCGACTCCATTTTCATATTTAAAAAACCCTTTTTAAAATTTCATTTGGCCAAATCGTCGCATTATCAAGTCCCATGGCCTTTTCACATGTATATCACACACACTCACACACCATCACATTCACACCATTCACATTCGATTCGAAAAGTGGGGCGCGACAGTTGGCGACTCCACTGGGGACTTCCTAAGTGGGTCCAAGCATTTGGCTTAGCCATTCATTTCCTTTTTCTACCCTTTTTATGCATTGCATTTGGATATTAGGGTTGCATTTTCTATTTTAGGACTTTTTCGCCTCGCGCACGTATCAAACTATTCCCTCACTCACGTGTGTATGATTGGTTGATTGGATGTATGTATCTCGCGCTTGCATTGCATTTGGGGGGGGTGTGTGTCACCTTTAGAGCCTCGCGTGGTTCTCACCCCTTTCCCTCAAAATAGGGAGCACTTCATACGTGCACGTCTATTTACTGTTATCCCATTTTATTTTATTTTTCGTGGGCGTTTCCCACACCGCCTTATAGGATTAGGATCGATTGCCTTGGGTAGGCGGCTGGTGTGCTCTGCGCCCATAGCGCTACCTAAGGGATCACTCGAGCCACCGATCAAAGGCCCTGGGAGTGATGACCCTTCGCCTTTAGGTCTGAAGGCTTGGGAGCCGAAGCTTTATCGAGTCTAGGCATTAGTGAGCCCCAGCCTCATGCATCCATGTTAGAGTTTGCCTAAGTTAGAGTCAGCCTCACCCTATTTTAAGCACATTAGGCACGAGGGAAGGGGTTCCACCCCTTTTACTTGCTTTATTGTATTTCTTTTCTTAATTGCTCCCAATGTGTTATGTGTATTATCAATTGCACTAACCATTCTTGTGTTTTCTTGGCTTGCATTCATATGCCTTAGCAATAAGAGGCCTCTTTGGTACTCTTTTAGTGACTTACCCACTAGATAGCTCACATGTTTAAATTTCAGTCATTACATTGAATTTTCGATAAGTACATGTCATTTTAGACCTTTTTCCCCCGATGCATTATTTATGTCCTTTAGACCATATTTGTCACATATTTACATCGCTTTAATAAATGGCATCATGCATAAACCATAGAAAGGGAATGCCACATAGGGAATCCCGTGTTTAGGAATAAAACCACCTTGTGTCTCGGATACTTAATCCAATGAGACTTGCACGTTTACATTTTTGTACCATCCAAAGGGGTAGTGCACAAGGTAAGGTAGGATCCGATCATTTTCATAGAGTGATCTTTGGAATATGAGCATCTAATAATCACTTTTTGGCCATTTTATCAAAATTGGTAAAAATCCCTTGCGCGAAGGACATTAATTTGAAGAAATTCACAAATGATTCCTCCTGTTGAGACGATAAATAAATTGAGGCCAAAATTTGATTTTTAGAAGCTCATAGGCTAATGCATCTCAATAATTTTGAAATAACCAATGGCCAGACAATTCAACCAATCCATTTTGCCAATTCATTCAATAAATCATCATTTCATTTGGCCAATTCACCCTTTTTAGGGTTACCTAGTCGATTTTGAATAAATCATCAATTCATTTAACCAATTTACCCTTTTAGGGTCATTCGGTCAATTTTGAATAAATCGTCAATTCATTTGACCAATTTACCCTTTTTAGGGTCATTTGACCAATTTACCCTTTTAGGGTCATTCGGTCGCTTTTGAATAAATTATCAATTCAATTGACCAAATTACCCTTTTTAGGGTCTTTTGACCAATTTACCCTTTTTAGGGTCGTTCGGCCGATTTTTGAATAAATCCCTAATTCAATTTCATTCATTTGACCAATTTACCCATTTTTAGGGCAACCGAGCCGATTTTGAATAAATCAAATTTCGTTCAATCTGTTTGATCAATTTACCCTTTTTTAGGGTGATCTGATTAATTTTGGATAAATTTCATTCAATTCATTTGACCTGTTTCCCTTTTTAGGGTAATTTGGTCGATTTTAAATAAATTGTCGCCCTATTGGGGTTTCATTGTCAAATTCCAAATTGGGAAATCTAGTCACTTTTGAAGAAAACCGTCCATTGCATCCAATCAACGAATTCCAATCTCTTTGATAGGAAGTTCGTCAAGGTAAAACCCGTGCGTTTTTGCAAAATCTTGTACCGATCAAAGGTGATCAATCTATTCGGACTGTTCCCTCATTTTAGGACAAATGTCTCTTTTCACTCCAATGGACCAAATTCTTTCAAATTATTTTTCACTCCATAAGCTGATTGGATCCATCAGGTATTGTATAGTGCCTGCTCTGGAGGATTGCATTTTCATGCTAGGCCTACCCTTGGCATAAAAAGGGTTCCCCCATAGGGCATGCATACCGATTTTATAGTCTTGATTACTAACTCGGGGTATTTTCTTTTGTTTTCCCCTCCCCTGCATTCATAAAAATGTTTCAATAAGATGAAAATATTCTTCTATATCTGATGATAATTTTAGTCCAATAAAGTTTGAAGAGTACAAGTGTTATTTGATTCTTGGGCGGATCCTACGATGAAAACCCTCTGAGAGATGTTGTAATTGTTTTCCAAAGGGAAATTTTGTATATTTGAAAAGGAGACAAAAAGTGTATATGTGGAGCTCTTTACAAGTTTCTCTCTTCTCACTTGTATCGTAATTGAATGAGAAAATTTGTTTCAAACTTTTTCAGCAATAAACTTTTTGGACAATCATTGTTTTGTGTATATTTATGTACATTTCATTCTTTATTCTTATTCATTGGAGATTTCATGATGAATTTTAAGAAATAAGACTAAATTGGGATTTTTTCAACCTCCGGCCTGAAAATTCATAATAAGAGTGTTCAGAATTAAAAGATGTCACTCAAAAGGCCCTATGAGATTCCTTTTCTCCTTCATTTGACCCCAAAATAAAATCAGTCACATTGATTGATAAATTGTAAATTGGGGCAACTTTTGCTTGAAAATGTCCGCGGTAACTAATCCGATTCAATCACATCTAAGTGAAAGCAAAAATGTGCATTATTCTTATTTGTTTGAAAATTTGGAATGATACTTCAAGCATTCGTTTCACTACCTATACAGATTTTTATCATTTGCTCTCCCATTTGAGCCTATAGAAGAATAATTTCCTTCCAAATAAACGCCTTAATGATCTCTACCCTACATTGGAAAACTTTCAAAAGGGAATGGATTGTCAATGAGCATTTCGTTACTCTGGTTGTCATGAAGTGTAAGAATGATACTTTGGCCATCATTTCTTCAATCTAAACACCATTTATCCCTTGCGTCCTCATTTGAGCTAAAATTGGTGGTTCTTTTCGAATGCACTTATGATCGTACCTCGCATTGGGGAAGGAGATTGGGAAATTTTAAAAAGGAAAAGAAAAGGGGAAAAGCAAAAATGCTCGAATAAGGAGGGAACCGCAAATTGGGGAAATTTGACTCCACTTGGGTTCCGAATTTTGGAAAAAAGAGAAAAGGAAGAGATTTGTCCGCGTGGATCACCTATGTTTCACAAATATGGATGAACAAGGGTCTTCCCCAATCAGTTAATTCAGATACATGCCAAAAATTTCCCATTAATGAAAATTTCCTTTCAGAGTTATTGTAAGGAACGGAATACAAGTCAGGCCATCTTCTTTTCCAATCAAACATTCTATCCCTAGTTATCCCTTTTGAGCCTTCAGAATAAAATACTTCATTTGGCAACCCCTGAGAATTGCAAACCCCACACTGGGGCAAGTTGGGTTGAAAAAGAAAATTTCAAGAAGCGAAAAAGTGAAAACCCACAAAATCAAAAGGCAAAAGAAGAAAAGAGAACCTCAGTTCAAAAGTAAACTGGGGCAACTTTTGTGAAATTTCAAAGAATGGCAAAAAGGCCGAAACGTCAAAAGGAAAAAGAAAAATGAAAGTGAAAAGCCTCAATTGAGCAAAAACTGAGGCAGATTTTGATTTAACCCTGAAATAGGGTTGGCGCAACAATGCGATCTCAGATTTTTCAAACCACTTTGAAATCCGTTTTCAAGGCTTAACTTTTCTAAGCACCCCACCTGACCCCATTACAAAGCCGAAAGTCCTGACTTCTGTTCTTTACAATGGCCTTGTCAAGAAAATTTCTGATGCCGGAAGTTTTAGCTGTATTTCTGAATTGTTTGAGTATGGGGTTGGCGCTACTCACCATGTGAAAATCCACCAAGAAAAGAAAGAAAAAACGAGCAAAATGAATGCAAAAGAAAGGTGAAAAAAAAGAAAAAAAAGAAAAAAAGATTTGATGCTGAAAGACCCTGTTGGGTGATGATAAAAGTTAAACAAAGTCCAAGAATCTGGAGTCCAGATGGGGGCAATGTTGAAATGCGATCTTCGGTGCAATGTCCTTGAAAGACTTATCCTTTAACTATCATTTCAAGCCACATTACAAGCTAATAAAGTCCATTGTTGACTTATTCCTTCATGACAATCCAAAGTGAGAATTATGCTCGTAAAAATCCATCGATCACTCATGATCATAAGGATATAACCAGATGTCACATGTTTAGCTATCATTTCTACCCAAAATTTTGCAAGCCCATGAAGCTCATATGTGGACTATGTTTTCCTAAGAAATAAGGATGATAAACTCTTTGCTTTCACCAAGATGTGGAATAGAAAGGGTTACACACAATTTGGGCACAAAATGAGGCAAATCTTGACCTCCCATTTTCCTTTAGCCATTTCCAAATCAAAAATAAAGTCGCTTGATTGGTCCTGAAAGATGAGCCAACAAGAAGTGGTGATCCGTTACCCTGAACACCGATGCCAAAGTGAGGAAGAGATCTTCTTGAATTTGGTGTTATCTTGAGAAAATTCATCATGAAATTTGCTATATGAGTTTAAGCAAGACATTTCAATTTTCTTCACATGCTGTGCTTACTTTGTTCAAACAAATGGAGCGTCATCCAAGCAAAATTTTTGAAGTCAAGTGGGCCCATGCTGGGGCAAATTTTTGTTTATAGAATTTCGTGAAATAGGCCCACACTGGGGCAAATTTTTGTTTATGAGATTTCACAAAATAAGCCCACACTGGGACAGATTTTTTATATTCCATTTGAGGATTTCGTCAAAGACTCAAGCAAGACTTTCAAATCAATCACGCTGCCTTTTTCTTGAAAATTTGAGTGCATGTAAGCCCCTGTGCAGGTATTCACAGTTGAAGTCGACGAAAAGCATCTGGCGATGTGGAAGGCCGATGCCGAAGAAAGAAAAGAAAGAAGGGAAAAGGGCCCTACACTAGGGCAAATTATTTTCTGGAAAAAATTCTCTCGAAAAATCAGGAAAAGTTCAAAAGTCAAAAATCAAAAATCAAAATCAAATTCTTGTTACTTGGAAAATCAAATTTCTTGATTCTTGACAAATCAAATTCAAGATCTTGACCAATTGGATGGTAGGACTGGGTCTTATCCCGCTGACCATTCACTTTATCACGTTAGGCCTGGATTTCGTGCCGCCAACATTTCATCATCACGTTGGGCCTGGACTTGGTGCCGCCAACACCACATCATCACGTTGGGCCTGGACTTGGTGCCGCCAACACCACATCATCACGTTGGGCCTGGATTTTGTGCCGCCAACTTCACGAAAGTCATGTTGGGATTGGTTTTAATTCAACCACCGTTAGCATCGAGTCTGTCTCACTAGCGTGTGCGTTTCATTCAACCACCGTTAGCATCGAGTCTATCTCACTAGCGTGTGCGTTTCATTCAACCACCGTTAGCATCGAGTCTATCTCACTAGCGTGTGCGTTTCATTCAACCACCGTTAGCATCGAGTCTATCTCACTAGCGTGGGTGTTTTACTTCAACCGCCATTAGCATCGAGTTTATCTCACTAATGTGCGTGTTTTCATTCTACCGCCATTAGCATCGAGTTTATCTCACTAACGTGCGTGTTTTCATTCTACCGCCGTTAGCATCGAGTCTATCTCACTAATGTGCGTGTTTACTTCAACCGCCGTTAGCATCGAGTCTATCTCACTAACGTGCGTGTTTTCATTCTACCGCCGTTAGCATCGAGTCTATCTCACTAATGTGCGTGTTTTACTTCAACCGCAGTTAGCATCGAGTTTATCTCACTAACGTGCGTGTTTTACTTCAACCGCCGTTAGCATCGAGTCTATCTCACTAATGTGCGTGTTTTCATCCTACTGCCGTTAGCATCGAGTCTATCTCACTAACGTGCGTGTTTTACTTCAACCGCCGTTAGCATCGAGTCTATCTCACTAATGTGCGTGTTTTCATCCTACCGCCGTTAGCATTGAGTCTATCTCACTAACGTGCGTGTTTCATTATACCGCCGTTAGCATCGAGTCTATCTCACTAACGTGCGCGTTTTCATCCTACCGCCGTTAGCATCGAGCCTATCTCACTAATGTGCGTGTTTTCATCCCACCAACACTCCATCTCACTTCAATTCATCTAATTTAAATTTCTGTTCGGGTCTATCCCGTGGGTCTATCCCAACTTAAATTTCAGTCCGGGTCTATCCCGTGGGTCTATCCCAAATTTTAAATTTCTATCCGGGTCTATCCCAATTTTGCATTTTCTGTTCGGGTCTATCCCGTGGGTCTATCCCAATTTTACATTTCTGTCCGGGTCTATCCCGTGGGTCTATCCCAAATTTTAAATTTCTGTTCGGGTCTATCCCGTGGGTCTATCCCAGTTTTACATTTCTATCCGGGTCTATCCCGTGGGTCTATCCCCGATTTCAAAATTCCTGTTCGGGTCAGTCCCACGGTTCAAAGCTTATTCGGGTCAGTCCCGTGATTAAAGCTTGTTCGGGCCAGTCCCATGATTTGAATTTCCTATCTCTAGTCAAATCCCAATTTTATATTTCTGTCCGGGTCTATCCCGTGGGTCTATCCCAATTTTATATTTCTGTCCGGGTCTATCCCGTGGGTCTATCCCAATTTACATTTCTGTCCGGGTCTATCCCGTGGGTCTATCCCAATTTGAAATTTCTGTTCGGGTAAGTCCCGTTTTATTTTTCATGTTCGGGTCAGTCCCGTATTAGAATTCCTGTTCGTTGGAATCTTTCGCAGCCGAATAACACAGGTAAGTATTTGGTGTCTACTTCTTTGTCTCAAGTTTTTTCAAAACTCAGACAAAGAGGGGCAAACTGTAGACACCAAATTTTGAATAATTTTATGTGGCATCTATTTCATGATTTTCATTTTAGATTGCTTGCATTCGTTGTTTACTTTTAGTTTTAATTTTTGGTTTTAGCTTTTAAGTTTAAAGTTAGCGTAGAGTTTTTTAGAAAAAAAAGAAAAGGAAGACATCAAAAATATGTTTTAGTCATTTTGTTTTTATTCAAAGCTTTCTTGAAAGAGAAATGAAAATGAAAAATCACAAAAAAAAGAAAGGAGAAAAGAAAATTAAAGGAAAAGGAAAAATAGGCTTTAGTTGGATTGGAAAATGAAAAAAAAGAGAAAAAAGAAAAAAGGAAAATTTGTTCACAAAAATATGTTTATTTCTTTAAATTCAATCTTTGGGCACTTTAGTTATTTTTATTAAGTTATTTTGAGAAAAGAAAAGGATGAAAAGTAAAAATTGAAAAAAATTAAAAGTGGCCATTTTTGTTTAGTTTTTTGTTTTTAAATTATTTTCATTATTATTATTATTATTATTACCTGGTTTTTGGCAATTTGTTATTATTATTATTATTTATATTTTATCATTTCTGCATTTATTAAGTTATTAAGTTCAAAAAAAAAAAAAAAAAAAGTGTAATGCGGCATGCAAGCTGCGTTTTGTCGCAGCTTGCAAAGAAGGCTCTTGGGCAGCTCCTTGGCAGCAAATATGGAAGAAAGGACTGGAGGTTTTAGGGTGAGGGAGGTTCCATATAAATAGAAAGAGAGCCAGTAGCCGCAAAGGGGGAAGGAACGAACGAACGGCAAAAGAAAAAACTAGAGAAGAAAGTGGTGCGGCGGCGGAAAAAACTGAAAAGAAAGGATCAAGGAAAAAAAACGCAAGAGTGGTAGGGCTGGAGAAAACAAAAACAGGTTGAATTGAGGGAGAGGAATCAAGAAAAGTGACGGTTGGACATCTGAGGAGAGGGGGAGGAGATAGAAAACGCAGCTTTTGAAGGAGGTTGAGAGAGTTTCTGGGCAGGAAAAATCTGGAGAGCTAACAAACGGGATGAGGGGAAATCTGGGAGGTTGAGAGACTTGGTCGGCGAACCCACAGAAAGTTTTGAGGGAGCCACGGTGCAAGGTTACGAAGGAACAACGCAAGGAAAGCCTGTCCAGGCAACCACCAGTCTGCGTCTGCCACTGCTGCTGTTTGCCATCGGCACCATCGCGCGCGAGCTGCTGCCTTGCGTCTCCAGCTCCATCACAGCATGACCACCAGGTGCATGAGCATTCGACTCCTCCTTGTTCATCGGATCCCATAAGGCGCTAGAGGTAATATCTCTCACCCTCTTCCTTGTCACATAGGCATAGATTTGCACCACAATTCATGAAACTTTTGCCGTATTTTTCCTACCTTCTGTCGTAGTTTCGTTTCCCTTGTTCTTTAAGGGCATTGATTGAGTTTTTCTATCCTCATCTCGTGGTTGAATGTGATGTTTGCATCAAGGGGACCCGGATGTTGTTGGGGGTTTCAAGGGTTTCTCAATTTGCTTCTGGGTTTGCATATTTAGAGGAGTTTCTTGCCGAAAAATGAAATCTTAGCAAAAGTCGTCTGCTTTGATCAGCGAATCTGGTGGGAAAGGGGATTGCTTAATCTTTGATCTTGAGTAATGTCTTGGTGGGTTGAGGTTCTTGGGGGTTTGGCTAATGGATCCGCAAGTTCCACTAAGATTCATTGCTGTTTACCTTCGTAAAAATCAATTTCTGAAGTTGTAGGAAATGGTCGATTCGTTGAGTTCCATAGTCTAGACTTGTTGTTTGCAGTAGTGTTAGCAAATTGCATTCCTTTCTTCGATTGCAGGGGTTTCAGCTTGTGTGTGGTTCTTGATTTGCTTGTTGTTGATTGGGATGGCTTGTCTATGTTTACCGCAAGTCTCATTTCTTTCTTTGCTGCATTTCTGGTCCAGTTCCATCATCTACTTTGTTATTTAATCTTGCGTTGGAAAGAGAGAACCGGATGAGTGAGTTGAGTTTGCATGTGTAAGTCTGAAACATCTGAATCATGTTAGAACATTTTGGTTGGAACATAAACAATCAGTCTCGGTTGAGGGAGGAGTGCAGCAGATTTTCTTTCTCGGTTGGTAGAATACATGAAGAAAGCTGCGCTCCATCGTTACGTTTGTTGTCTTCCATGCTCCCCGCAGCACTTCACCAAAACTGGTTTAGCCATCTGTCCTGCTAGCTTTCAGTTTTGCAGCATGAATTAGGAAGAACAAACCAAAGTTGCTGGATTTTGTTTTAGCATTTGAATGTTCTTGTTTTTTCTGATTTTTGTGTTCCGAAGAGGGGGGGGAAGAATGTTTGATCCCCTTACAAATTTCCTTGCTTGTTTGGATTGTGTTAGCTTAGGTGTTTCATTGCTTGGCCTGGAAATATGAAAATGCATCGAGTTTGTTGCAGAAATGTTTTGAAAGCTTGGCATGAAGTTGTTTGAGTTGTTCAGATTTGCATCTACGAGTTTCATTATGCAAAGTGAGAGGGTTGTGTGATTTTTTGCTTGGATTTAATTATGTTTAAAAGCTGATTTTGGTGAAGTGCGGATTGCAGAAGCCTTGTCTGTCTAAAATTGCAGAAGTTAAAACTCCTACGTATGCATGCATGAAACTATTTTCTAAAATTGCATTTTGACCCCTTGGCTTCTAACCAATGCTACTAGGACCCAACTAACTGAATAATGTCCTCAATTGGGTCCTTCGTAGTTTTAATTTTTGCAATTTCATTGCTCGCTTTGCTTCAATTAACTACCATGCTTAGTTTAAATTGCACTTAAGTTATGACTAAGTGAGCCTTGTTTTGCCCATTTCTTTTAATTTTTCTTAAATAAAGTGATGCCTTGACCTTTTTATTATTTTGGAGGGTAATTGAATAATTTCACTTCATTGGGGCGTCAATTCGAGGGAGGTACACTCTATCCCTCATTTGCACTACATTTGACCCTATGTGCTCCTACGTGTTATGTGAATATGCCTGTCTACTTCGCTTTCCTTACCTCTTTGCATGCATTTACTTACTTTTACTGTTATTTAAGTTTTATGGGGTATGTGTACACCTCTTGGCTTGTAATAGATAGGGCTCGGAGAGCATCTGGTCCATTTCCCCTTTCCCTTTATGCTTTTATGGGGTATGTGTACACCTCTTGGCTTGTAATAGATAGGGCTCGGAGAGCATCTGGTCCACTTCCCCTTTCCCTTGGTTGCTTGCTTTTGTTGTTACATGTTAAATTGCTTTAGTAGGCTCTTGCATCTAGTCGAGCATGCTAAGTGCTACGTGCTACGTGTTTACGAGCGTTTTGGCATGTCTACTTGCTTTCTTAGCCATGAATGAATGGATTGGATGAATGTACATCTCCGCTAGTCCAACGCTAGTCGGAATTCGTAGAATGGGCTAGTCCAATGCTAGACCCTTAGGGATTTTCCCTCATTAGCATATCATTTGTTTGTTCACTACATATCACGCATTTTCCCTAGTTTTATCACTTGGCATGCTCCTCAAACCCCCTTTCCCTTCATTTTAGGATTTTTGCATATCATGATAGTTGTAGGGTACATTTGCCTGAAGAGTCCCCTTAAATATGGGATATAGACGAGTGTGGCTTTTCCTAAAGCCTTAGCACGCTTGTATCCTCTCTATAAAAGGGCAAATTGAGTCACAATTTAGGTCTCCCCGTACCCAACATGCATGAATTCCCTAGGCTCATGCATTTTCAATCCACTCTATCATCACACTTTCACTTTTTCTCACTTTCACTTGCACACGAACACTTTTTATCTTCACTTGCACACGAACACTTTTATCTTCACTTGCACACGCACACTTTTATCTTCACTCGCACACGAGTACTTTCATTTTCTTTGCACACTTCCACTCGCACTATTGTTTTTATTACTTTTTCACACAAACTCACATTTTTCATGGCATGCATTCCACTCATTTTTCACGTCATTTAGGTTTAGGTGTGACCTCTCCAAAAGGATCATTATTGGGCTTCACAATTAATGTGATTGGCACCACTCAACCTTTGAAGAGAAATTTCCCCCAATCCCCCTAGGTCTAGGTTTTTGCATTCATATAGACATATCCAATACGCGATACATACCTTGGGTAGAAAAATTAGGAAAAATTGGTTTGAGTCGCGCAACTAGCCTTGGCTAGGTCAAAGGGGTGCCTTGGATTCTATCCTTGCCTTCCCCTTTGTCAAACGTGACCCCCGAACCTTTTTCTTTGGCTTACGTGGACTAGGAGTCGTTTTAAAAAGGGTTTTCACTACTTTGTCTTTAAAAACACTTTTTGGGTGACTTGGTACACCCCAAATCTATATCAAGTGGCGACTCCATTTTCATATTTAAAAAACCCTTTTTAAAATTTCATTTGGCCAAATCGTCGCATTATCAAGTCCCATGGCCTTTTCACATGTATATCACACACACTCACACACCATCACATTCACACCATTCACATTCGATTCGAAAAGTGGGGCGCGACAGTTGGCGACTCCACTGGGGACTTCCTAAGTGGGTCCAAGCATTTGGCTTAGCCATTCATTTCCTTTTTCTACCCTTTTTATGCATTGCATTTGGATATTAGGGTTGCATTTTCTATTTTAGGACTTTTTCGCCTCGCGCACGTATCAAACTATTCCCTCACTCACGTGTGTATGATTGGTTGATTGGATGTATGTATCTCGCGCTTGCATTGCATTTGGGGGGGGTGTGTGTCACCTTTAGAGCCTCGCGTGGTTCTCACCCCTTTCCCTCAAAATAGGGAGCACTTCATACGTGCACGTCTATTTACTGTTATCCCATTTTATTTTATTTTTCGTGGGCGTTTCCCACACCGCCTTATAGGATTAGGATCGATTGCCTTGGGTAGGCGGCTGGTGTGCTCTGCGCCCATAGCGCTACCTAAGGGATCACTCGAGCCACCGATCAAAGGCCCTGGGAGTGATGACCCTTCGCCTTTAGGTCTGAAGGCTTGGGAGCCGAAGCTTTATCGAGTCTAGGCATTAGTGAGCCCCAGCCTCATGCATCCATGTTAGAGTTTGCCTAAGTTAGAGTCAGCCTCACCCTATTTTAAGCACATTAGGCACGAGGGAAGGGGTTCCACCCCTTTTACTTGCTTTATTGTATTTCTTTTCTTAATTGCTCCCAATGTGTTATGTGTATTATCAATTGCACTAACCATTCTTGTGTTTTCTTGGCTTGCATTCATATGCCTTAGCAATAAGAGGCCTCTTTGGTACTCTTTTAGTGACTTACCCACTAGATAGCTCACATGTTTAAATTTCAGTCATTACATTGAATTTTCGATAAGTACATGTCATTTTAGACCTTTTTCCCCCGATGCATTATTTATGTCCTTTAGACCATATTTGTCACATATTTACATCGCTTTAATAAATGGCATCATGCATAAACCATAGAAAGGGAATGCCACATAGGGAATCCCGTGTTTAGGAATAAAACCACCTTGTGTCTCGGATACTTAATCCAATGAGACTTGCACGTTTACATTTTTGTACCATCCAAAGGGGTAGTGCACAAGGTAAGGTAGGATCCGATCATTTTCATAGAGTGATCTTTGGAATATGAGCATCTAATAATCACTTTTTGGCCATTTTATCAAAATTGGTAAAAATCCCTTGCGCGAAGGACATTAATTTGAAGAAATTCACAAATGATTCCTCCTGTTGAGACGATAAATAAATTGAGGCCAAAATTTGATTTTTAGAAGCTCATAGGCTAATGCATCTCAATAATTTTGAAATAACCAATGGCCAGACAATTCAACCAATCCATTTTGCCAATTCATTCAATAAATCATCATTTCATTTGGCCAATTCACCCTTTTTAGGGTTACCTAGTCGATTTTGAATAAATCATCAATTCATTTAACCAATTTACCCTTTTAGGGTCATTCGGTCAATTTTGAATAAATCGTCAATTCATTTGACCAATTTACCCTTTTTAGGGTCATTTGACCAATTTACCCTTTTAGGGTCATTCGGTCGCTTTTGAATAAATTATCAATTCAATTGACCAAATTACCCTTTTTAGGGTCTTTTGACCAATTTACCCTTTTTAGGGTCGTTCGGCCGATTTTTGAATAAATCCCTAATTCAATTTCATTCATTTGACCAATTTACCCATTTTTAGGGCAACCGAGCCGATTTTGAATAAATCAAATTTCGTTCAATCTGTTTGATCAATTTACCCTTTTTTAGGGTGATCTGATTAATTTTGGATAAATTTCATTCAATTCATTTGACCTGTTTCCCTTTTTAGGGTAATTTGGTCGATTTTAAATAAATTGTCGCCCTATTGGGGTTTCATTGTCAAATTCCAAATTGGGAAATCTAGTCACTTTTGAAGAAAACCGTCCATTGCATCCAATCAACGAATTCCAATCTCTTTGATAGGAAGTTCGTCAAGGTAAAACCCGTGCGTTTTTGCAAAATCTTGTACCGATCAAAGGTGATCAATCTATTCGGACTGTTCCCTCATTTTAGGACAAATGTCTCTTTTCACTCCAATGGACCAAATTCTTTCAAATTATTTTTCACTCCATAAGCTGATTGGATCCATCAGGTATTGTATAGTGCCTGCTCTGGAGGATTGCATTTTCATGCTAGGCCTACCCTTGGCATAAAAAGGGTTCCCCCATAGGGCATGCATACCGATTTTATAGTCTTGATTACTAACTCGGGGTATTTTCTTTTGTTTTCCCCTCCCCTGCATTCATAAAAATGTTTCAATAAGATGAAAATATTCTTCTATATCTGATGATAATTTTAGTCCAATAAAGTTTGAAGAGTACAAGTGTTATTTGATTCTTGGGCGGATCCTACGATGAAAACCCTCTGAGAGATGTTGTAATTGTTTTCCAAAGGGAAATTTTGTATATTTGAAAAGGAGACAAAAAGTGTATATGTGGAGCTCTTTACAAGTTTCTCTCTTCTCACTTGTATCGTAATTGAATGAGAAAATTTGTTTCAAACTTTTTCAGCAATAAACTTTTTGGACAATCATTGTTTTGTGTATATTTATGTACATTTCATTCTTTATTCTTATTCATTGGAGATTTCATGATGAATTTTAAGAAATAAGACTAAATTGGGATTTTTTCAACCTCCGGCCTGAAAATTCATAATAAGAGTGTTCAGAATTAAAAGATGTCACTCAAAAGGCCCTATGAGATTCCTTTTCTCCTTCATTTGACCCCAAAATAAAATCAGTCACATTGATTGATAAATTGTAAATTGGGGCAACTTTTGCTTGAAAATGTCCGCGGTAACTAATCCGATTCAATCACATCTAAGTGAAAGCAAAAATGTGCATTATTCTTATTTGTTTGAAAATTTGGAATGATACTTCAAGCATTCGTTTCACTACCTATACAGATTTTTATCATTTGCTCTCCCATTTGAGCCTATAGAAGAATAATTTCCTTCCAAATAAACGCCTTAATGATCTCTACCCTACATTGGAAAACTTTCAAAAGGGAATGGATTGTCAATGAGCATTTCGTTACTCTGGTTGTCATGAAGTGTAAGAATGATACTTTGGCCATCATTTCTTCAATCTAAACACCATTTATCCCTTGCGTCCTCATTTGAGCTAAAATTGGTGGTTCTTTTCGAATGCACTTATGATCGTACCTCGCATTGGGGAAGGAGATTGGGAAATTTTAAAAAGGAAAAGAAAAGGGGAAAAGCAAAAATGCTCGAATAAGGAGGGAACCGCAAATTGGGGAAATTTGACTCCACTTGGGTTCCGAATTTTGGAAAAAAGAGAAAAGGAAGAGATTTGTCCGCGTGGATCACCTATGTTTCACAAATATGGATGAACAAGGGTCTTCCCCAATCAGTTAATTCAGATACATGCCAAAAATTTCCCATTAATGAAAATTTCCTTTCAGAGTTATTGTAAGGAACGGAATACAAGTCAGGCCATCTTCTTTTCCAATCAAACATTCTATCCCTAGTTATCCCTTTTGAGCCTTCAGAATAAAATACTTCATTTGGCAACCCCTGAGAATTGCAAACCCCACACTGGGGCAAGTTGGGTTGAAAAAGAAAATTTCAAGAAGCGAAAAAGTGAAAACCCACAAAATCAAAAGGCAAAAGAAGAAAAGAGAACCTCAGTTCAAAAGTAAACTGGGGCAACTTTTGTGAAATTTCAAAGAATGGCAAAAAGGCCGAAACGTCAAAAGGAAAAAGAAAAATGAAAGTGAAAAGCCTCAATTGAGCAAAAACTGAGGCAGATTTTGATTTAACCCTGAAATAGGGTTGGCGCAACAATGCGATCTCAGATTTTTCAAACCACTTTGAAATCCGTTTTCAAGGCTTAACTTTTCTAAGCACCCCACCTGACCCCATTACAAAGCCGAAAGTCCTGACTTCTGTTCTTTACAATGGCCTTGTCAAGAAAATTTCTGATGCCGGAAGTTTTAGCTGTATTTCTGAATTGTTTGAGTATGGGGTTGGCGCTACTCACCATGTGAAAATCCACCAAGAAAAGAAAGAAAAAACGAGCAAAATGAATGCAAAAGAAAGGTGAAAAAAAAGAAAAAAAAGAAAAAAAGATTTGATGCTGAAAGACCCTGTTGGGTGATGATAAAAGTTAAACAAAGTCCAAGAATCTGGAGTCCAGATGGGGGCAATGTTGAAATGCGATCTTCGGTGCAATGTCCTTGAAAGACTTATCCTTTAACTATCATTTCAAGCCACATTACAAGCTAATAAAGTCCATTGTTGACTTATTCCTTCATGACAATCCAAAGTGAGAATTATGCTCGTAAAAATCCATCGATCACTCATGATCATAAGGATATAACCAGATGTCACATGTTTAGCTATCATTTCTACCCAAAATTTTGCAAGCCCATGAAGCTCATATGTGGACTATGTTTTCCTAAGAAATAAGGATGATAAACTCTTTGCTTTCACCAAGATGTGGAATAGAAAGGGTTACACACAATTTGGGCACAAAATGAGGCAAATCTTGACCTCCCATTTTCCTTTAGCCATTTCCAAATCAAAAATAAAGTCGCTTGATTGGTCCTGAAAGATGAGCCAACAAGAAGTGGTGATCCGTTACCCTGAACACCGATGCCAAAGTGAGGAAGAGATCTTCTTGAATTTGGTGTTATCTTGAGAAAATTCATCATGAAATTTGCTATATGAGTTTAAGCAAGACATTTCAATTTTCTTCACATGCTGTGCTTACTTTGTTCAAACAAATGGAGCGTCATCCAAGCAAAATTTTTGAAGTCAAGTGGGCCCATGCTGGGGCAAATTTTTGTTTATAGAATTTCGTGAAATAGGCCCACACTGGGGCAAATTTTTGTTTATGAGATTTCACAAAATAAGCCCACACTGGGACAGATTTTTTATATTCCATTTGAGGATTTCGTCAAAGACTCAAGCAAGACTTTCAAATCAATCACGCTGCCTTTTTCTTGAAAATTTGAGTGCATGTAAGCCCCTGTGCAGGTATTCACAGTTGAAGTCGACGAAAAGCATCTGGCGATGTGGAAGGCCGATGCCGAAGAAAGAAAAGAAAGAAGGGAAAAGGGCCCTACACTAGGGCAAATTATTTTCTGGAAAAAATTCTCTCGAAAAATCAGGAAAAGTTCAAAAGTCAAAAATCAAAAATCAAAATCAAATTCTTGTTACTTGGAAAATCAAATTTCTTGATTCTTGACAAATCAAATTCAAGATCTTGACCAATTGGATGGTAGGACTGGGTCTTATCCCGCTGACCATTCACTTTATCACGTTAGGCCTGGATTTCGTGCCGCCAACATTTCATCATCACGTTGGGCCTGGACTTGGTGCCGCCAACACCACATCATCACGTTGGGCCTGGATTTTGTGCCGCCAACTTCACGAAAGTCATGTTGGGATTGGTTTTAATTCAACCACCGTTAGCATCGAGTCTGTCTCACTAGCGTGTGCGTTTCATTCAACCACCGTTAGCATCGAGTCTATCTCACTAGCGTGTGCGTTTCATTCAACCACCGTTAGCATCGAGTCTATCTCACTAGCGTGTGCGTTTCATTCAACCACCGTTAGCATCGAGTCTATCTTCACTTCAACCGCCATTAGCATCGAGTTTATCTCACTAATGTGCGTGTTTTCATTCTACCGCCATTAGCATCGAGTTTATCTCACTAACGTGCGTGTTTTCATTCTACCGCCGTTAGCATCGAGTCTATCTCACTAATGTGCGTGTTTACTTCAACCGCCGTTAGCATCGAGTCTATCTCACTAACGTGCGTGTTTTCATTCTACCGCCGTTAGCATCGAGTCTATCTCACTAATGTGCGTGTTTTACTTCAACCGCAGTTAGCATCGAGTTTATCTCACTAACGTGCGTGTTTTACTTCAACCGCCGTTAGCATCGAGTCTATCTCACTAATGTGCGTGTTTTCATCCTACTGCCGTTAGCATCGAGTCTATCTCACTAACGTGCGTGTTTTACTTCAACCGCCGTTAGCATCGAGTCTATCTCACTAATGTGCGTGTTTTCATCCTACCGCCGTTAGCATTGAGTCTATCTCACTAACGTGCGTGTTTCATTATACCGCCGTTAGCATCGAGTCTATCTCACTAACGTGCGCGTTTTCATCCTACCGCCGTTAGCATCGAGCCTATCTCACTAATGTGCGTGTTTTCATCCCACCAACACTCCATCTCACTTCAATTCATCTAATTTAAATTTCTGTTCGGGTCTATCCCGTGGGTCTATCCCAACTTAAATTTCAGTCCGGGTCTATCCCGTGGGTCTATCCCAAATTTTAAATTTCTGTCCGGGTCTATCCCAATTTTGCATTTTCTGTTCGGGTCTATCCCGTGGGTCTATCCCAATTTTACATTTCTGTCCGGGTCTATCCCGTGGGTCTATCCCAAATTTTAAATTTCTGTTCGGGTCTATCCCGTGGGTCTATCCCAGTTTTACATTTCTATCCGGGTCTATCCCGTGGGTCTATCCCCGATTTCAAAATTCCTGTTCGGGTCAGTCCCACGGTTCAAAGCTTATTCGGGTCAGTCCCGTGATTAAAGCTTGTTCGGGCCAGTCCCATGATTTGAATTTCCTATCTCTAGTCAAATCCCAATTTTATATTTCTGTCCGGGTCTATCCCGTGGGTCTATCCCAATTTTATATTTCTGTCCGGGTCTATCCCGTGGGTCTATCCCAATTTACATTTCTGTCCGGGTCTATCCCGTGGGTCTATCCCAATTTGAAATTTCTGTTCGGGTAAGTCCCGTTTTATTTTTCATGTTCGGGTCAGTCCCGTATTAGAATTCCTGTTCGTTGGAATCTTTCGCAGCCGAATAACACAGGTAAGTATTTGGTGTCTACTTCTTTGTCTCAAGTTTTTTCAAAACTCAGACAAAGAGGGGCAAACTGTAGACACCAAATTTTGAATAATTTTATGTGGCATCTATTTCATGATTTTCATTTTAGATTGCTTGCATTCGTTGTTTACTTTTAGTTTTAATTTTTGGTTTTAGCTTTTAAGTTTAAAGTTAGCGTAGAGTTTTTTAGAAAAAAAAGAAAAGGAAGACATCAAAAATATGTTTTAGTCATTTTGTTTTTATTCAAAGCTTTCTTGAAAGAGAAATGAAAATGAAAAATCACAAAAAAAAGAAAGGAGAAAAGAAAATTAAAGGAAAAGGAAAAATAGGCTTTAGTTGGATTGGAAAATGAAAAAAAAGAGAAAAAAGAAAAAAGGAAAATTTGTTCACAAAAATATGTTTATTTCTTTAAATTCAATCTTTGGGCACTTTAGTTATTTTTATTAAGTTATTTTGAGAAAAGAAAAGGATGAAAAGTAAAAATTGAAAAAAATTAAAAGTGGCCATTTTTGTTTAGTTTTTTGTTTTTAAATTATTTTCATTATTATTATTATTATTATTACCTGGTTTTTGGCAATTTGTTATTATTATTATTATTTATATTTTATCATTTCTGCATTTATTAAGTTATTAAGTTCAAAAAAAAAAAAAAAAAAAGTGTAATGCGGCATGCAAGCTGCGTTTTGTCGCAGCTTGCAAAGAAGGCTCTTGGGCAGCTCCTTGGCAGCAAATATGGAAGAAAGGACTGGAGGTTTTAGGGTGAGGGAGGTTCCATATAAATAGAAAGAGAGCCAGTAGCCGCAAAGGGGGAAGGAACGAACGAACGGCAAAAGAAAAAACTAGAGAAGAAAGTGGTGCGGCGGCGGAAAAAACTGAAAAGAAAGGATCAAGGAAAAAAAACGCAAGAGTGGTAGGGCTGGAGAAAACAAAAACAGGTTGAATTGAGGGAGAGGAATCAAGAAAAGTGACGGTTGGACATCTGAGGAGAGGGGGAGGAGATAGAAAACGCAGCTTTTGAAGGAGGTTGAGAGAGTTTCTGGGCAGGAAAAATCTGGAGAGCTAACAAACGGGATGAGGGGAAATCTGGGAGGTTGAGAGACTTGGTCGGCGAACCCACAGAAAGTTTTGAGGGAGCCACGGTGCAAGGTTACGAAGGAACAACGCAAGGAAAGCCTGTCCAGGCAACCACCAGTCTGCGTCTGCCACTGCTGCTGTTTGCCATCGGCACCATCGCGCGCGAGCTGCTGCCTTGCGTCTCCAGCTCCATCACAGCATGACCACCAGGTGCATGAGCATTCGACTCCTCCTTGTTCATCGGATCCCATAAGGCGCTAGAGGTAATATCTCTCACCCTCTTCCTTGTCACATAGGCATAGATTTGCACCACAATTCATGAAACTTTTGCCGTATTTTTCCTACCTTCTGTCGTAGTTTCGTTTCCCTTGTTCTTTAAGGGCATTGATTGAGTTTTTCTATCCTCATCTCGTGGTTGAATGTGATGTTTGCATCAAGGGGACCCGGATGTTGTTGGGGGTTTCAAGGGTTTCTCAATTTGCTTCTGGGTTTGCATATTTAGAGGAGTTTCTTGCCGAAAAATGAAATCTTAGCAAAAGTCGTCTGCTTTGATCAGCGAATCTGGTGGGAAAGGGGATTGCTTAATCTTTGATCTTGAGTAATGTCTTGGTGGGTTGAGGTTCTTGGGGGTTTGGCTAATGGATCCGCAAGTTCCACTAAGATTCATTGCTGTTTACCTTCGTAAAAATCAATTTCTGAAGTTGTAGGAAATGGTCGATTCGTTGAGTTCCATAGTCTAGACTTGTTGTTTGCAGTAGTGTTAGCAAATTGCATTCCTTTCTTCGATTGCAGGGGTTTCAGCTTGTGTGTGGTTCTTGATTTGCTTGTTGTTGATTGGGATGGCTTGTCTATGTTTACCGCAAGTCTCATTTCTTTCTTTGCTGCATTTCTGGTCCAGTTCCATCATCTACTTTGTTATTTAATCTTGCGTTGGAAAGAGAGAACCGGATGAGTGAGTTGAGTTTGCATGTGTAAGTCTGAAACATCTGAATCATGTTAGAACATTTTGGTTGGAACATAAACAATCAGTCTCGGTTGAGGGAGGAGTGCAGCAGATTTTCTTTCTCGGTTGGTAGAATACATGAAGAAAGCTGCGCTCCATCGTTACGTTTGTTGTCTTCCATGCTCCCCGCAGCACTTCACCAAAACTGGTTTAGCCATCTGTCCTGCTAGCTTTCAGTTTTGCAGCATGAATTAGGAAGAACAAACCAAAGTTGCTGGATTTTGTTTTAGCATTTGAATGTTCTTGTTTTTTCTGATTTTTGTGTTCCGAAGAGGGGGGGGAAGAATGTTTGATCCCCTTACAAATTTCCTTGCTTGTTTGGATTGTGTTAGCTTAGGTGTTTCATTGCTTGGCCTGGAAATATGAAAATGCATCGAGTTTGTTGCAGAAATGTTTTGAAAGCTTGGCATGAAGTTGTTTGAGTTGTTCAGATTTGCATCTACGAGTTTCATTATGCAAAGTGAGAGGGTTGTGTGATTTTTTGCTTGGATTTAATTATGTTTAAAAGCTGATTTTGGTGAAGTGCGGATTGCAGAAGCCTTGTCTGTCTAAAATTGCAGAAGTTAAAACTCCTACGTATGCATGCATGAAACTATTTTCTAAAATTGCATTTTGACCCCTTGGCTTCTAACCAATGCTACTAGGACCCAACTAACTGAATAATGTCCTCAATTGGGTCCTTCGTAGTTTTAATTTTTGCAATTTCATTGCTCGCTTTGCTTCAATTAACTACCATGCTTAGTTTAAATTGCACTTAAGTTATGACTAAGTGAGCCTTGTTTTGCCCATTTCTTTTAATTTTTCTTAAATAAAGTGATGCCTTGACCTTTTTATTATTTTGGAGGGTAATTGAATAATTTCACTTCATTGGGGCGTCAATTCGAGGGAGGTACACTCTATCCCTCATTTGCACTACATTTGACCCTATGTGCTCCTACGTGTTATGTGAATATGCCTGTCTACTTCGCTTTCCTTACCTCTTTGCATGCATTTACTTACTTTTACTGTTATTTAAGTTTTATGGGGTATGTGTACACCTCTTGGCTTGTAATAGATAGGGCTCGGAGAGCATCTGGTCCATTTCCCCTTTCCCTTTATGCTTTTATGGGGTATGTGTACACCTCTTGGCTTGTAATAGATAGGGCTCGGAGAGCATCTGGTCCACTTCCCCTTTCCCTTGGTTGCTTGCTTTTGTTGTTACATGTTAAATTGCTTTAGTAGGCTCTTGCATCTAGTCGAGCATGCTAAGTGCTACGTGCTACGTGTTTACGAGCGTTTTGGCATGTCTACTTGCTTTCTTAGCCATGAATGAATGGATTGGATGAATGTACATCTCCGCTAGTCCAACGCTAGTCGGAATTCGTAGAATGGGCTAGTCCAATGCTAGACCCTTAGGGATTTTCCCTCATTAGCATATCATTTGTTTGTTCACTACATATCACGCATTTTCCCTAGTTTTATCACTTGGCATGCTCCTCAAACCCCCTTTCCCTTCATTTTAGGATTTTTGCATATCATGATAGTTGTAGGGTACATTTGCCTGAAGAGTCCCCTTAAATATGGGATATAGACGAGTGTGGCTTTTCCTAAAGCCTTAGCACGCTTGTATCCTCTCTATAAAAGGGCAAATTGAGTCACAATTTAGGTCTCCCCGTACCCAACATGCATGAATTCCCTAGGCTCATGCATTTTCAATCCACTCTATCATCACACTTTCACTTTTTCTCACTTTCACTTGCACACGAACACTTTTTATCTTCACTTGCACACGAACACTTTTATCTTCACTTGCACACGCACACTTTTATCTTCACTCGCACACGAGTACTTTCATTTTCTTTGCACACTTCCACTCGCACTATTGTTTTTATTACTTTTTCACACAAACTCACATTTTTCATGGCATGCATTCCACTCATTTTTCACGTCATTTAGGTTTAGGTGTGACCTCTCCAAAAGGATCATTATTGGGCTTCACAATTAATGTGATTGGCACCACTCAACCTTTGAAGAGAAATTTCCCCCAATCCCCCTAGGTCTAGGTTTTTGCATTCATATAGACATATCCAATACGCGATACATACCTTGGGTAGAAAAATTAGGAAAAATTGGTTTGAGTCGCGCAACTAGCCTTGGCTAGGTCAAAGGGGTGCCTTGGATTCTATCCTTGCCTTCCCCTTTGTCAAACGTGACCCCCGAACCTTTTTCTTTGGCTTACGTGGACTAGGAGTCGTTTTAAAAAGGGTTTTCACTACTTTGTCTTTAAAAACACTTTTTGGGTGACTTGGTACACCCCAAATCTATATCAAGTGGCGACTCCATTTTCATATTTAAAAAACCCTTTTTAAAATTTCATTTGGCCAAATCGTCGCATTATCAAGTCCCATGGCCTTTTCACATGTATATCACACACACTCACACACCATCACATTCACACCATTCACATTCGATTCGAAAAGTGGGGCGCGACAGTTGGCGACTCCACTGGGGACTTCCTAAGTGGGTCCAAGCATTTGGCTTAGCCATTCATTTCCTTTTTCTACCCTTTTTATGCATTGCATTTGGATATTAGGGTTGCATTTTCTATTTTAGGACTTTTTCGCCTCGCGCACGTATCAAACTATTCCCTCACTCACGTGTGTATGATTGGTTGATTGGATGTATGTATCTCGCGCTTGCATTGCATTTGGGGGGGGTGTGTGTCACCTTTAGAGCCTCGCGTGGTTCTCACCCCTTTCCCTCAAAATAGGGAGCACTTCATACGTGCACGTCTATTTACTGTTATCCCATTTTATTTTATTTTTCGTGGGCGTTTCCCACACCGCCTTATAGGATTAGGATCGATTGCCTTGGGTAGGCGGCTGGTGTGCTCTGCGCCCATAGCGCTACCTAAGGGATCACTCGAGCCACCGATCAAAGGCCCTGGGAGTGATGACCCTTCGCCTTTAGGTCTGAAGGCTTGGGAGCCGAAGCTTTATCGAGTCTAGGCATTAGTGAGCCCCAGCCTCATGCATCCATGTTAGAGTTTGCCTAAGTTAGAGTCAGCCTCACCCTATTTTAAGCACATTAGGCACGAGGGAAGGGGTTCCACCCCTTTTACTTGCTTTATTGTATTTCTTTTCTTAATTGCTCCCAATGTGTTATGTGTATTATCAATTGCACTAACCATTCTTGTGTTTTCTTGGCTTGCATTCATATGCCTTAGCAATAAGAGGCCTCTTTGGTACTCTTTTAGTGACTTACCCACTAGATAGCTCACATGTTTAAATTTCAGTCATTACATTGAATTTTCGATAAGTACATGTCATTTTAGACCTTTTTCCCCCGATGCATTATTTATGTCCTTTAGACCATATTTGTCACATATTTACATCGCTTTAATAAATGGCATCATGCATAAACCATAGAAAGGGAATGCCACATAGGGAATCCCGTGTTTAGGAATAAAACCACCTTGTGTCTCGGATACTTAATCCAATGAGACTTGCACGTTTACATTTTTGTACCATCCAAAGGGGTAGTGCACAAGGTAAGGTAGGATCCGATCATTTTCATAGAGTGATCTTTGGAATATGAGCATCTAATAATCACTTTTTGGCCATTTTATCAAAATTGGTAAAAATCCCTTGCGCGAAGGACATTAATTTGAAGAAATTCACAAATGATTCCTCCTGTTGAGACGATAAATAAATTGAGGCCAAAATTTGATTTTTAGAAGCTCATAGGCTAATGCATCTCAATAATTTTGAAATAACCAATGGCCAGACAATTCAACCAATCCATTTTGCCAATTCATTCAATAAATCATCATTTCATTTGGCCAATTCACCCTTTTTAGGGTTACCTAGTCGATTTTGAATAAATCATCAATTCATTTAACCAATTTACCCTTTTAGGGTCATTCGGTCAATTTTGAATAAATCGTCAATTCATTTGACCAATTTACCCTTTTTAGGGTCATTTGACCAATTTACCCTTTTAGGGTCATTCGGTCGCTTTTGAATAAATTATCAATTCAATTGACCAAATTACCCTTTTTAGGGTCTTTTGACCAATTTACCCTTTTTAGGGTCGTTCGGCCGATTTTTGAATAAATCCCTAATTCAATTTCATTCATTTGACCAATTTACCCATTTTTAGGGCAACCGAGCCGATTTTGAATAAATCAAATTTCGTTCAATCTGTTTGATCAATTTACCCTTTTTTAGGGTGATCTGATTAATTTTGGATAAATTTCATTCAATTCATTTGACCTGTTTCCCTTTTTAGGGTAATTTGGTCGATTTTAAATAAATTGTCGCCCTATTGGGGTTTCATTGTCAAATTCCAAATTGGGAAATCTAGTCACTTTTGAAGAAAACCGTCCATTGCATCCAATCAACGAATTCCAATCTCTTTGATAGGAAGTTCGTCAAGGTAAAACCCGTGCGTTTTTGCAAAATCTTGTACCGATCAAAGGTGATCAATCTATTCGGACTGTTCCCTCATTTTAGGACAAATGTCTCTTTTCACTCCAATGGACCAAATTCTTTCAAATTATTTTTCACTCCATAAGCTGATTGGATCCATCAGGTATTGTATAGTGCCTGCTCTGGAGGATTGCATTTTCATGCTAGGCCTACCCTTGGCATAAAAAGGGTTCCCCCATAGGGCATGCATACCGATTTTATAGTCTTGATTACTAACTCGGGGTATTTTCTTTTGTTTTCCCCTCCCCTGCATTCATAAAAATGTTTCAATAAGATGAAAATATTCTTCTATATCTGATGATAATTTTAGTCCAATAAAGTTTGAAGAGTACAAGTGTTATTTGATTCTTGGGCGGATCCTACGATGAAAACCCTCTGAGAGATGTTGTAATTGTTTTCCAAAGGGAAATTTTGTATATTTGAAAAGGAGACAAAAAGTGTATATGTGGAGCTCTTTACAAGTTTCTCTCTTCTCACTTGTATCGTAATTGAATGAGAAAATTTGTTTCAAACTTTTTCAGCAATAAACTTTTTGGACAATCATTGTTTTGTGTATATTTATGTACATTTCATTCTTTATTCTTATTCATTGGAGATTTCATGATGAATTTTAAGAAATAAGACTAAATTGGGATTTTTTCAACCTCCGGCCTGAAAATTCATAATAAGAGTGTTCAGAATTAAAAGATGTCACTCAAAAGGCCCTATGAGATTCCTTTTCTCCTTCATTTGACCCCAAAATAAAATCAGTCACATTGATTGATAAATTGTAAATTGGGGCAACTTTTGCTTGAAAATGTCCGCGGTAACTAATCCGATTCAATCACATCTAAGTGAAAGCAAAAATGTGCATTATTCTTATTTGTTTGAAAATTTGGAATGATACTTCAAGCATTCGTTTCACTACCTATACAGATTTTTATCATTTGCTCTCCCATTTGAGCCTATAGAAGAATAATTTCCTTCCAAATAAACGCCTTAATGATCTCTACCCTACATTGGAAAACTTTCAAAAGGGAATGGATTGTCAATGAGCATTTCGTTACTCTGGTTGTCATGAAGTGTAAGAATGATACTTTGGCCATCATTTCTTCAATCTAAACACCATTTATCCCTTGCGTCCTCATTTGAGCTAAAATTGGTGGTTCTTTTCGAATGCACTTATGATCGTACCTCGCATTGGGGAAGGAGATTGGGAAATTTTAAAAAGGAAAAGAAAAGGGGAAAAGCAAAAATGCTCGAATAAGGAGGGAACCGCAAATTGGGGAAATTTGACTCCACTTGGGTTCCGAATTTTGGAAAAAAGAGAAAAGGAAGAGATTTGTCCGCGTGGATCACCTATGTTTCACAAATATGGATGAACAAGGGTCTTCCCCAATCAGTTAATTCAGATACATGCCAAAAATTTCCCATTAATGAAAATTTCCTTTCAGAGTTATTGTAAGGAACGGAATACAAGTCAGGCCATCTTCTTTTCCAATCAAACATTCTATCCCTAGTTATCCCTTTTGAGCCTTCAGAATAAAATACTTCATTTGGCAACCCCTGAGAATTGCAAACCCCACACTGGGGCAAGTTGGGTTGAAAAAGAAAATTTCAAGAAGCGAAAAAGTGAAAACCCACAAAATCAAAAGGCAAAAGAAGAAAAGAGAACCTCAGTTCAAAAGTAAACTGGGGCAACTTTTGTGAAATTTCAAAGAATGGCAAAAAGGCCGAAACGTCAAAAGGAAAAAGAAAAATGAAAGTGAAAAGCCTCAATTGAGCAAAAACTGAGGCAGATTTTGATTTAACCCTGAAATAGGGTTGGCGCAACAATGCGATCTCAGATTTTTCAAACCACTTTGAAATCCGTTTTCAAGGCTTAACTTTTCTAAGCACCCCACCTGACCCCATTACAAAGCCGAAAGTCCTGACTTCTGTTCTTTACAATGGCCTTGTCAAGAAAATTTCTGATGCCGGAAGTTTTAGCTGTATTTCTGAATTGTTTGAGTATGGGGTTGGCGCTACTCACCATGTGAAAATCCACCAAGAAAAGAAAGAAAAAACGAGCAAAATGAATGCAAAAGAAAGGTGAAAAAAAAGAAAAAAAAGAAAAAAAGATTTGATGCTGAAAGACCCTGTTGGGTGATGATAAAAGTTAAACAAAGTCCAAGAATCTGGAGTCCAGATGGGGGCAATGTTGAAATGCGATCTTCGGTGCAATGTCCTTGAAAGACTTATCCTTTAACTATCATTTCAAGCCACATTACAAGCTAATAAAGTCCATTGTTGACTTATTCCTTCATGACAATCCAAAGTGAGAATTATGCTCGTAAAAATCCATCGATCACTCATGATCATAAGGATATAACCAGATGTCACATGTTTAGCTATCATTTCTACCCAAAATTTTGCAAGCCCATGAAGCTCATATGTGGACTATGTTTTCCTAAGAAATAAGGATGATAAACTCTTTGCTTTCACCAAGATGTGGAATAGAAAGGGTTACACACAATTTGGGCACAAAATGAGGCAAATCTTGACCTCCCATTTTCCTTTAGCCATTTCCAAATCAAAAATAAAGTCGCTTGATTGGTCCTGAAAGATGAGCCAACAAGAAGTGGTGATCCGTTACCCTGAACACCGATGCCAAAGTGAGGAAGAGATCTTCTTGAATTTGGTGTTATCTTGAGAAAATTCATCATGAAATTTGCTATATGAGTTTAAGCAAGACATTTCAATTTTCTTCACATGCTGTGCTTACTTTGTTCAAACAAATGGAGCGTCATCCAAGCAAAATTTTTGAAGTCAAGTGGGCCCATGCTGGGGCAAATTTTTGTTTATAGAATTTCGTGAAATAGGCCCACACTGGGGCAAATTTTTGTTTATGAGATTTCACAAAATAAGCCCACACTGGGACAGATTTTTTATATTCCATTTGAGGATTTCGTCAAAGACTCAAGCAAGACTTTCAAATCAATCACGCTGCCTTTTTCTTGAAAATTTGAGTGCATGTAAGCCCCTGTGCAGGTATTCACAGTTGAAGTCGACGAAAAGCATCTGGCGATGTGGAAGGCCGATGCCGAAGAAAGAAAAGAAAGAAGGGAAAAGGGCCCTACACTAGGGCAAATTATTTTCTGGAAAAAATTCTCTCGAAAAATCAGGAAAAGTTCAAAAGTCAAAAATCAAAAATCAAAATCAAATTCTTGTTACTTGGAAAATCAAATTTCTTGATTCTTGACAAATCAAATTCAAGATCTTGACCAATTGGATGGTAGGACTGGGTCTTATCCCGCTGACCATTCACTTTATCACGTTAGGCCTGGATTTCGTGCCGCCAACATTTCATCATCACGTTGGGCCTGGACTTGGTGCCGCCAACACCACATCATCACGTTGGGCCTGGATTTGCCGCCAACACCACATGTGCCGCCAACTTCACGAAAGTCATGTTGGGATTGGTTTTAATTCAACCACCGTTAGCATCGAGTCTGTCTCACTAGCGTGTGCGTTTCATTCAACCACCGTTAGCATCGAGTCTATCTCACTAGCGTGTGCGTTTCATTCAACCACCGTTAGCATCGAGTCTATCTCACTAGCGTGTGCGTGTTTTACTTCAACCGTTAGCATCGAGTCTATCTCACTAGCGTGGGTGTTTTACTTCAACCGCCATTAGCATCGAGTTTATCTCACTAATGTGCGTGTTTTCATTCTACCGCCATTAGCATCGAGTTTATCTCACTAACGTGCGTGTTTTCATTCTACCGCCGTTAGCATCGAGTCTATCTCACTAATGTGCGTGTTTACTTCAACCGCCGTTAGCATCGAGTCTATCTCACTAACGTGCGTGTTTTCATTCTACCGCCGTTAGCATCGAGTCTATCTCACTAATGTGCGTGTTTTACTTCAACCGCAGTTAGCATCGAGTTTATCTCACTAACGTGCGTGTTTTACTTCAACCGCCGTTAGCATCGAGTCTATCTCACTAATGTGCGTGTTTTCATCCTACTGCCGTTAGCATCGAGTCTATCTCACTAACGTGCGTGTTTTACTTCAACCGCCGTTAGCATCGAGTCTATCTCACTAATGTGCGTGTTTTCATCCTACCGCCGTTAGCATTGAGTCTATCTCACTAACGTGCGTGTTTCATTATACCGCCGTTAGCATCGAGTCTATCTCACTAACGTGCGCGTTTTCATCCTACCGCCGTTAGCATCGAGCCTATCTCACTAATGTGCGTGTTTTCATCCCACCAACACTCCATCTCACTTCAATTCATCTAATTTAAATTTCTGTTCGGGTCTATCCCGTGGGTCTATCCCAACTTAAATTTCAGTCCGGGTCTATCCCGTGGGTCTATCCCAAATTTTAAATTTCTATCCGGGTCTATCCCAATTTTGCATTTTCTGTTCGGGTCTATCCCGTGGGTCTATCCCAATTTTACATTTCTGTCCGGGTCTATCCCGTGGGTCTATCCCAAATTTTAAATTTCTGTTCGGGTCTATCCCGTGGGTCTATCCCAGTTTTACATTTCTATCCGGGTCTATCCCGTGGGTCTATCCCCGATTTCAAAATTCCTGTTCGGGTCAGTCCCACGGTTCAAAGCTTATTCGGGTCAGTCCCGTGATTAAAGCTTGTTCGGGCCAGTCCCATGATTTGAATTTCCTATCTCTAGTCAAATCCCAATTTTATATTTCTGTCCGGGTCTATCCCGTGGGTCTATCCCAATTTTATATTTCTGTCCGGGTCTATCCCGTGGGTCTATCCCAATTTACATTTCTGTCCGGGTCTATCCCGTGGGTCTATCCCAATTTGAAATTTCTGTTCGGGTAAGTCCCGTTTTATTTTTCATGTTCGGGTCAGTCCCGTATTAGAATTCCTGTTCGTTGGAATCTTTCGCAGCCGAATAACACAGGTAAGTATTTGGTGTCTACTTCTTTGTCTCAAGTTTTTTCAAAACTCAGACAAAGAGGGGCAAACTGTAGACACCAAATTTTGAATAATTTTATGTGGCATCTATTTCATGATTTTCATTTTAGATTGCTTGCATTCGTTGTTTACTTTTAGTTTTAATTTTTGGTTTTAGCTTTTAAGTTTAAAGTTAGCGTAGAGTTTTTTAGAAAAAAAAGAAAAGGAAGACATCAAAAATATGTTTTAGTCATTTTGTTTTTATTCAAAGCTTTCTTGAAAGAGAAATGAAAATGAAAAATCACAAAAAAAAGAAAGGAGAAAAGAAAATTAAAGGAAAAGGAAAAATAGGCTTTAGTTGGATTGGAAAATGAAAAAAAAGAGAAAAAAGAAAAAAGGAAAATTTGTTCACAAAAATATGTTTATTTCTTTAAATTCAATCTTTGGGCACTTTAGTTATTTTTATTAAGTTATTTTGAGAAAAGAAAAGGATGAAAAGTAAAAATTGAAAAAAATTAAAAGTGGCCATTTTTGTTTAGTTTTTTGTTTTTAAATTATTTTCATTATTATTATTATTATTATTACCTGGTTTTTGGCAATTTGTTATTATTATTATTATTTATATTTTATCATTTCTGCATTTATTAAGTTATTAAGTTCAAAAAAAAAAAAAAAAAAAGTGTAATGCGGCATGCAAGCTGCGTTTTGTCGCAGCTTGCAAAGAAGGCTCTTGGGCAGCTCCTTGGCAGCAAATATGGAAGAAAGGACTGGAGGTTTTAGGGTGAGGGAGGTTCCATATAAATAGAAAGAGAGCCAGTAGCCGCAAAGGGGGAAGGAACGAACGAACGGCAAAAGAAAAAACTAGAGAAGAAAGTGGTGCGGCGGCGGAAAAAACTGAAAAGAAAGGATCAAGGAAAAAAAACGCAAGAGTGGTAGGGCTGGAGAAAACAAAAACAGGTTGAATTGAGGGAGAGGAATCAAGAAAAGTGACGGTTGGACATCTGAGGAGAGGGGGAGGAGATAGAAAACGCAGCTTTTGAAGGAGGTTGAGAGAGTTTCTGGGCAGGAAAAATCTGGAGAGCTAACAAACGGGATGAGGGGAAATCTGGGAGGTTGAGAGACTTGGTCGGCGAACCCACAGAAAGTTTTGAGGGAGCCACGGTGCAAGGTTACGAAGGAACAACGCAAGGAAAGCCTGTCCAGGCAACCACCAGTCTGCGTCTGCCACTGCTGCTGTTTGCCATCGGCACCATCGCGCGCGAGCTGCTGCCTTGCGTCTCCAGCTCCATCACAGCATGACCACCAGGTGCATGAGCATTCGACTCCTCCTTGTTCATCGGATCCCATAAGGCGCTAGAGGTAATATCTCTCACCCTCTTCCTTGTCACATAGGCATAGATTTGCACCACAATTCATGAAACTTTTGCCGTATTTTTCCTACCTTCTGTCGTAGTTTCGTTTCCCTTGTTCTTTAAGGGCATTGATTGAGTTTTTCTATCCTCATCTCGTGGTTGAATGTGATGTTTGCATCAAGGGGACCCGGATGTTGTTGGGGGTTTCAAGGGTTTCTCAATTTGCTTCTGGGTTTGCATATTTAGAGGAGTTTCTTGCCGAAAAATGAAATCTTAGCAAAAGTCGTCTGCTTTGATCAGCGAATCTGGTGGGAAAGGGGATTGCTTAATCTTTGATCTTGAGTAATGTCTTGGTGGGTTGAGGTTCTTGGGGGTTTGGCTAATGGATCCGCAAGTTCCACTAAGATTCATTGCTGTTTACCTTCGTAAAAATCAATTTCTGAAGTTGTAGGAAATGGTCGATTCGTTGAGTTCCATAGTCTAGACTTGTTGTTTGCAGTAGTGTTAGCAAATTGCATTCCTTTCTTCGATTGCAGGGGTTTCAGCTTGTGTGTGGTTCTTGATTTGCTTGTTGTTGATTGGGATGGCTTGTCTATGTTTACCGCAAGTCTCATTTCTTTCTTTGCTGCATTTCTGGTCCAGTTCCATCATCTACTTTGTTATTTAATCTTGCGTTGGAAAGAGAGAACCGGATGAGTGAGTTGAGTTTGCATGTGTAAGTCTGAAACATCTGAATCATGTTAGAACATTTTGGTTGGAACATAAACAATCAGTCTCGGTTGAGGGAGGAGTGCAGCAGATTTTCTTTCTCGGTTGGTAGAATACATGAAGAAAGCTGCGCTCCATCGTTACGTTTGTTGTCTTCCATGCTCCCCGCAGCACTTCACCAAAACTGGTTTAGCCATCTGTCCTGCTAGCTTTCAGTTTTGCAGCATGAATTAGGAAGAACAAACCAAAGTTGCTGGATTTTGTTTTAGCATTTGAATGTTCTTGTTTTTTCTGATTTTTGTGTTCCGAAGAGGGGGGGGAAGAATGTTTGATCCCCTTACAAATTTCCTTGCTTGTTTGGATTGTGTTAGCTTAGGTGTTTCATTGCTTGGCCTGGAAATATGAAAATGCATCGAGTTTGTTGCAGAAATGTTTTGAAAGCTTGGCATGAAGTTGTTTGAGTTGTTCAGATTTGCATCTACGAGTTTCATTATGCAAAGTGAGAGGGTTGTGTGATTTTTTGCTTGGATTTAATTATGTTTAAAAGCTGATTTTGGTGAAGTGCGGATTGCAGAAGCCTTGTCTGTCTAAAATTGCAGAAGTTAAAACTCCTACGTATGCATGCATGAAACTATTTTCTAAAATTGCATTTTGACCCCTTGGCTTCTAACCAATGCTACTAGGACCCAACTAACTGAATAATGTCCTCAATTGGGTCCTTCGTAGTTTTAATTTTTGCAATTTCATTGCTCGCTTTGCTTCAATTAACTACCATGCTTAGTTTAAATTGCACTTAAGTTATGACTAAGTGAGCCTTGTTTTGCCCATTTCTTTTAATTTTTCTTAAATAAAGTGATGCCTTGACCTTTTTATTATTTTGGAGGGTAATTGAATAATTTCACTTCATTGGGGCGTCAATTCGAGGGAGGTACACTCTATCCCTCATTTGCACTACATTTGACCCTATGTGCTCCTACGTGTTATGTGAATATGCCTGTCTACTTCGCTTTCCTTACCTCTTTGCATGCATTTACTTACTTTTACTGTTATTTAAGTTTTATGGGGTATGTGTACACCTCTTGGCTTGTAATAGATAGGGCTCGGAGAGCATCTGGTCCATTTCCCCTTTCCCTTTATGCTTTTATGGGGTATGTGTACACCTCTTGGCTTGTAATAGATAGGGCTCGGAGAGCATCTGGTCCACTTCCCCTTTCCCTTGGTTGCTTGCTTTTGTTGTTACATGTTAAATTGCTTTAGTAGGCTCTTGCATCTAGTCGAGCATGCTAAGTGCTACGTGCTACGTGTTTACGAGCGTTTTGGCATGTCTACTTGCTTTCTTAGCCATGAATGAATGGATTGGATGAATGTACATCTCCGCTAGTCCAACGCTAGTCGGAATTCGTAGAATGGGCTAGTCCAATGCTAGACCCTTAGGGATTTTCCCTCATTAGCATATCATTTGTTTGTTCACTACATATCACGCATTTTCCCTAGTTTTATCACTTGGCATGCTCCTCAAACCCCCTTTCCCTTCATTTTAGGATTTTTGCATATCATGATAGTTGTAGGGTACATTTGCCTGAAGAGTCCCCTTAAATATGGGATATAGACGAGTGTGGCTTTTCCTAAAGCCTTAGCACGCTTGTATCCTCTCTATAAAAGGGCAAATTGAGTCACAATTTAGGTCTCCCCGTACCCAACATGCATGAATTCCCTAGGCTCATGCATTTTCAATCCACTCTATCATCACACTTTCACTTTTTCTCACTTTCACTTGCACACGAACACTTTTTATCTTCACTTGCACACGAACACTTTTATCTTCACTTGCACACGCACACTTTTATCTTCACTCGCACACGAGTACTTTCATTTTCTTTGCACACTTCCACTCGCACTATTGTTTTTATTACTTTTTCACACAAACTCACATTTTTCATGGCATGCATTCCACTCATTTTTCACGTCATTTAGGTTTAGGTGTGACCTCTCCAAAAGGATCATTATTGGGCTTCACAATTAATGTGATTGGCACCACTCAACCTTTGAAGAGAAATTTCCCCCAATCCCCCTAGGTCTAGGTTTTTGCATTCATATAGACATATCCAATACGCGATACATACCTTGGGTAGAAAAATTAGGAAAAATTGGTTTGAGTCGCGCAACTAGCCTTGGCTAGGTCAAAGGGGTGCCTTGGATTCTATCCTTGCCTTCCCCTTTGTCAAACGTGACCCCCGAACCTTTTTCTTTGGCTTACGTGGACTAGGAGTCGTTTTAAAAAGGGTTTTCACTACTTTGTCTTTAAAAACACTTTTTGGGTGACTTGGTACACCCCAAATCTATATCAAGTGGCGACTCCATTTTCATATTTAAAAAACCCTTTTTAAAATTTCATTTGGCCAAATCGTCGCATTATCAAGTCCCATGGCCTTTTCACATGTATATCACACACACTCACACACCATCACATTCACACCATTCACATTCGATTCGAAAAGTGGGGCGCGACAGTTGGCGACTCCACTGGGGACTTCCTAAGTGGGTCCAAGCATTTGGCTTAGCCATTCATTTCCTTTTTCTACCCTTTTTATGCATTGCATTTGGATATTAGGGTTGCATTTTCTATTTTAGGACTTTTTCGCCTCGCGCACGTATCAAACTATTCCCTCACTCACGTGTGTATGATTGGTTGATTGGATGTATGTATCTCGCGCTTGCATTGCATTTGGGGGGGGTGTGTGTCACCTTTAGAGCCTCGCGTGGTTCTCACCCCTTTCCCTCAAAATAGGGAGCACTTCATACGTGCACGTCTATTTACTGTTATCCCATTTTATTTTATTTTTCGTGGGCGTTTCCCACACCGCCTTATAGGATTAGGATCGATTGCCTTGGGTAGGCGGCTGGTGTGCTCTGCGCCCATAGCGCTACCTAAGGGATCACTCGAGCCACCGATCAAAGGCCCTGGGAGTGATGACCCTTCGCCTTTAGGTCTGAAGGCTTGGGAGCCGAAGCTTTATCGAGTCTAGGCATTAGTGAGCCCCAGCCTCATGCATCCATGTTAGAGTTTGCCTAAGTTAGAGTCAGCCTCACCCTATTTTAAGCACATTAGGCACGAGGGAAGGGGTTCCACCCCTTTTACTTGCTTTATTGTATTTCTTTTCTTAATTGCTCCCAATGTGTTATGTGTATTATCAATTGCACTAACCATTCTTGTGTTTTCTTGGCTTGCATTCATATGCCTTAGCAATAAGAGGCCTCTTTGGTACTCTTTTAGTGACTTACCCACTAGATAGCTCACATGTTTAAATTTCAGTCATTACATTGAATTTTCGATAAGTACATGTCATTTTAGACCTTTTTCCCCCGATGCATTATTTATGTCCTTTAGACCATATTTGTCACATATTTACATCGCTTTAATAAATGGCATCATGCATAAACCATAGAAAGGGAATGCCACATAGGGAATCCCGTGTTTAGGAATAAAACCACCTTGTGTCTCGGATACTTAATCCAATGAGACTTGCACGTTTACATTTTTGTACCATCCAAAGGGGTAGTGCACAAGGTAAGGTAGGATCCGATCATTTTCATAGAGTGATCTTTGGAATATGAGCATCTAATAATCACTTTTTGGCCATTTTATCAAAATTGGTAAAAATCCCTTGCGCGAAGGACATTAATTTGAAGAAATTCACAAATGATTCCTCCTGTTGAGACGATAAATAAATTGAGGCCAAAATTTGATTTTTAGAAGCTCATAGGCTAATGCATCTCAATAATTTTGAAATAACCAATGGCCAGACAATTCAACCAATCCATTTTGCCAATTCATTCAATAAATCATCATTTCATTTGGCCAATTCACCCTTTTTAGGGTTACCTAGTCGATTTTGAATAAATCATCAATTCATTTAACCAATTTACCCTTTTAGGGTCATTCGGTCAATTTTGAATAAATCGTCAATTCATTTGACCAATTTACCCTTTTTAGGGTCATTTGACCAATTTACCCTTTTAGGGTCATTCGGTCGCTTTTGAATAAATTATCAATTCAATTGACCAAATTACCCTTTTTAGGGTCTTTTGACCAATTTACCCTTTTTAGGGTCGTTCGGCCGATTTTTGAATAAATCCCTAATTCAATTTCATTCATTTGACCAATTTACCCATTTTTAGGGCAACCGAGCCGATTTTGAATAAATCAAATTTCGTTCAATCTGTTTGATCAATTTACCCTTTTTTAGGGTGATCTGATTAATTTTGGATAAATTTCATTCAATTCATTTGACCTGTTTCCCTTTTTAGGGTAATTTGGTCGATTTTAAATAAATTGTCGCCCTATTGGGGTTTCATTGTCAAATTCCAAATTGGGAAATCTAGTCACTTTTGAAGAAAACCGTCCATTGCATCCAATCAACGAATTCCAATCTCTTTGATAGGAAGTTCGTCAAGGTAAAACCCGTGCGTTTTTGCAAAATCTTGTACCGATCAAAGGTGATCAATCTATTCGGACTGTTCCCTCATTTTAGGACAAATGTCTCTTTTCACTCCAATGGACCAAATTCTTTCAAATTATTTTTCACTCCATAAGCTGATTGGATCCATCAGGTATTGTATAGTGCCTGCTCTGGAGGATTGCATTTTCATGCTAGGCCTACCCTTGGCATAAAAAGGGTTCCCCCATAGGGCATGCATACCGATTTTATAGTCTTGATTACTAACTCGGGGTATTTTCTTTTGTTTTCCCCTCCCCTGCATTCATAAAAATGTTTCAATAAGATGAAAATATTCTTCTATATCTGATGATAATTTTAGTCCAATAAAGTTTGAAGAGTACAAGTGTTATTTGATTCTTGGGCGGATCCTACGATGAAAACCCTCTGAGAGATGTTGTAATTGTTTTCCAAAGGGAAATTTTGTATATTTGAAAAGGAGACAAAAAGTGTATATGTGGAGCTCTTTACAAGTTTCTCTCTTCTCACTTGTATCGTAATTGAATGAGAAAATTTGTTTCAAACTTTTTCAGCAATAAACTTTTTGGACAATCATTGTTTTGTGTATATTTATGTACATTTCATTCTTTATTCTTATTCATTGGAGATTTCATGATGAATTTTAAGAAATAAGACTAAATTGGGATTTTTTCAACCTCCGGCCTGAAAATTCATAATAAGAGTGTTCAGAATTAAAAGATGTCACTCAAAAGGCCCTATGAGATTCCTTTTCTCCTTCATTTGACCCCAAAATAAAATCAGTCACATTGATTGATAAATTGTAAATTGGGGCAACTTTTGCTTGAAAATGTCCGCGGTAACTAATCCGATTCAATCACATCTAAGTGAAAGCAAAAATGTGCATTATTCTTATTTGTTTGAAAATTTGGAATGATACTTCAAGCATTCGTTTCACTACCTATACAGATTTTTATCATTTGCTCTCCCATTTGAGCCTATAGAAGAATAATTTCCTTCCAAATAAACGCCTTAATGATCTCTACCCTACATTGGAAAACTTTCAAAAGGGAATGGATTGTCAATGAGCATTTCGTTACTCTGGTTGTCATGAAGTGTAAGAATGATACTTTGGCCATCATTTCTTCAATCTAAACACCATTTATCCCTTGCGTCCTCATTTGAGCTAAAATTGGTGGTTCTTTTCGAATGCACTTATGATCGTACCTCGCATTGGGGAAGGAGATTGGGAAATTTTAAAAAGGAAAAGAAAAGGGGAAAAGCAAAAATGCTCGAATAAGGAGGGAACCGCAAATTGGGGAAATTTGACTCCACTTGGGTTCCGAATTTTGGAAAAAAGAGAAAAGGAAGAGATTTGTCCGCGTGGATCACCTATGTTTCACAAATATGGATGAACAAGGGTCTTCCCCAATCAGTTAATTCAGATACATGCCAAAAATTTCCCATTAATGAAAATTTCCTTTCAGAGTTATTGTAAGGAACGGAATACAAGTCAGGCCATCTTCTTTTCCAATCAAACATTCTATCCCTAGTTATCCCTTTTGAGCCTTCAGAATAAAATACTTCATTTGGCAACCCCTGAGAATTGCAAACCCCACACTGGGGCAAGTTGGGTTGAAAAAGAAAATTTCAAGAAGCGAAAAAGTGAAAACCCACAAAATCAAAAGGCAAAAGAAGAAAAGAGAACCTCAGTTCAAAAGTAAACTGGGGCAACTTTTGTGAAATTTCAAAGAATGGCAAAAAGGCCGAAACGTCAAAAGGAAAAAGAAAAATGAAAGTGAAAAGCCTCAATTGAGCAAAAACTGAGGCAGATTTTGATTTAACCCTGAAATAGGGTTGGCGCAACAATGCGATCTCAGATTTTTCAAACCACTTTGAAATCCGTTTTCAAGGCTTAACTTTTCTAAGCACCCCACCTGACCCCATTACAAAGCCGAAAGTCCTGACTTCTGTTCTTTACAATGGCCTTGTCAAGAAAATTTCTGATGCCGGAAGTTTTAGCTGTATTTCTGAATTGTTTGAGTATGGGGTTGGCGCTACTCACCATGTGAAAATCCACCAAGAAAAGAAAGAAAAAACGAGCAAAATGAATGCAAAAGAAAGGTGAAAAAAAAGAAAAAAAAGAAAAAAAGATTTGATGCTGAAAGACCCTGTTGGGTGATGATAAAAGTTAAACAAAGTCCAAGAATCTGGAGTCCAGATGGGGGCAATGTTGAAATGCGATCTTCGGTGCAATGTCCTTGAAAGACTTATCCTTTAACTATCATTTCAAGCCACATTACAAGCTAATAAAGTCCATTGTTGACTTATTCCTTCATGACAATCCAAAGTGAGAATTATGCTCGTAAAAATCCATCGATCACTCATGATCATAAGGATATAACCAGATGTCACATGTTTAGCTATCATTTCTACCCAAAATTTTGCAAGCCCATGAAGCTCATATGTGGACTATGTTTTCCTAAGAAATAAGGATGATAAACTCTTTGCTTTCACCAAGATGTGGAATAGAAAGGGTTACACACAATTTGGGCACAAAATGAGGCAAATCTTGACCTCCCATTTTCCTTTAGCCATTTCCAAATCAAAAATAAAGTCGCTTGATTGGTCCTGAAAGATGAGCCAACAAGAAGTGGTGATCCGTTACCCTGAACACCGATGCCAAAGTGAGGAAGAGATCTTCTTGAATTTGGTGTTATCTTGAGAAAATTCATCATGAAATTTGCTATATGAGTTTAAGCAAGACATTTCAATTTTCTTCACATGCTGTGCTTACTTTGTTCAAACAAATGGAGCGTCATCCAAGCAAAATTTTTGAAGTCAAGTGGGCCCATGCTGGGGCAAATTTTTGTTTATAGAATTTCGTGAAATAGGCCCACACTGGGGCAAATTTTTGTTTATGAGATTTCACAAAATAAGCCCACACTGGGACAGATTTTTTATATTCCATTTGAGGATTTCGTCAAAGACTCAAGCAAGACTTTCAAATCAATCACGCTGCCTTTTTCTTGAAAATTTGAGTGCATGTAAGCCCCTGTGCAGGTATTCACAGTTGAAGTCGACGAAAAGCATCTGGCGATGTGGAAGGCCGATGCCGAAGAAAGAAAAGAAAGAAGGGAAAAGGGCCCTACACTAGGGCAAATTATTTTCTGGAAAAAATTCTCTCGAAAAATCAGGAAAAGTTCAAAAGTCAAAAATCAAAAATCAAAATCAAATTCTTGTTACTTGGAAAATCAAATTTCTTGATTCTTGACAAATCAAATTCAAGATCTTGACCAATTGGATGGTAGGACTGGGTCTTATCCCGCTGACCATTCACTTTATCACGTTAGGCCTGGATTTCGTGCCGCCAACATTTCATCATCACGTTGGGCCTGGACTTGGTGCCGCCAACACCACATCATCACGTTGGGCCTGGATTTTGTTGGGCCGGATTTTGTGCCAACTTCACGAAAGTCATGTTGGGATTGGTTTTAATTCAACCACCGTTAGCATCGAGTCTGTCTCACTAGCGTGTGCGTTTCATTCAACCACCGTTAGCATCGAGTCTATCTCACTAGCGTGTGCGTTTCATTCAACCACCGTTAGCATCGAGTCTATCTCACTAGCGTGGGTGTTTTACTTCAACCGCCATTAGCATCGAGTTTATCTCACTAATGTGCGTGTTTTCATTCTACCGCCATTAGCATCGAGTTTATCTCACTAACGTGCGTGTTTTCATTCTACCGCCGTTAGCATCGAGTCTATCTCACTAATGTGCGTGTTTACTTCAACCGCCGTTAGCATCGAGTCTATCTCACTAACGTGCGTGTTTTCATTCTACCGCCGTTAGCATCGAGTCTATCTCACTAATGTGCGTGTTTTACTTCAACCGCAGTTAGCATCGAGTTTATCTCACTAACGTGCGTGTTTTACTTCAACCGCCGTTAGCATCGAGTCTATCTCACTAATGTGCGTGTTTTCATCCTACTGCCGTTAGCATCGAGTCTATCTCACTAACGTGCGTGTTTTACTTCAACCGCCGTTAGCATCGAGTCTATCTCACTAATGTGCGTGTTTTCATCCTACCGCCGTTAGCATTGAGTCTATCTCACTAACGTGCGTGTTTCATTATACCGCCGTTAGCATCGAGTCTATCTCACTAACGTGCGCGTTTTCATCCTACCGCCGTTAGCATCGAGCCTATCTCACTAATGTGCGTGTTTTCATCCCACCAACACTCCATCTCACTTCAATTCATCTAATTTAAATTTCTGTTCGGGTCTATCCCGTGGGTCTATCCCAACTTAAATTTCAGTCCGGGTCTATCCCGTGGGTCTATCCCAAATTTTAAATTTCTGTCCGGGTCTATCCCAATTTTGCATTTTCTGTTCGGGTCTATCCCGTGGGTCTATCCCAATTTTACATTTCTGTCCGGGTCTATCCCGTGGGTCTATCCCAAATTTTAAATTTCTGTTCGGGTCTATCCCGTGGGTCTATCCCAGTTTTACATTTCTATCCGGGTCTATCCCGTGGGTCTATCCCCGATTTCAAAATTCCTGTTCGGGTCAGTCCCACGGTTCAAAGCTTATTCGGGTCAGTCCCGTGATTAAAGCTTGTTCGGGCCAGTCCCATGATTTGAATTTCCTATCTCTAGTCAAATCCCAATTTTATATTTCTGTCCGGGTCTATCCCGTGGGTCTATCCCAATTTTATATTTCTGTCCGGGTCTATCCCGTGGGTCTATCCCAATTTACATTTCTGTCCGGGTCTATCCCGTGGGTCTATCCCAATTTGAAATTTCTGTTCGGGTAAGTCCCGTTTTATTTTTCATGTTCGGGTCAGTCCCGTATTAGAATTCCTGTTCGTTGGAATCTTTCGCAGCCGAATAACACAGGTAAGTATTTGGTGTCTACTTCTTTGTCTCAAGTTTTTTCAAAACTCAGACAAAGAGGGGCAAACTGTAGACACCAAATTTTGAATAATTTTATGTGGCATCTATTTCATGATTTTCATTTTAGATTGCTTGCATTCGTTGTTTACTTTTAGTTTTAATTTTTGGTTTTAGCTTTTAAGTTTAAAGTTAGCGTAGAGTTTTTTAGAAAAAAAAGAAAAGGAAGACATCAAAAATATGTTTTAGTCATTTTGTTTTTATTCAAAGCTTTCTTGAAAGAGAAATGAAAATGAAAAATCACAAAAAAAAGAAAGGAGAAAAGAAAATTAAAGGAAAAGGAAAAATAGGCTTTAGTTGGATTGGAAAATGAAAAAAAAGAGAAAAAAGAAAAAAGGAAAATTTGTTCACAAAAATATGTTTATTTCTTTAAATTCAATCTTTGGGCACTTTAGTTATTTTTATTAAGTTATTTTGAGAAAAGAAAAGGATGAAAAGTAAAAATTGAAAAAAATTAAAAGTGGCCATTTTTGTTTAGTTTTTTGTTTTTAAATTATTTTCATTATTATTATTATTATTATTACCTGGTTTTTGGCAATTTGTTATTATTATTATTATTTATATTTTATCATTTCTGCATTTATTAAGTTATTAAGTTCAAAAAAAAAAAAAAAAAAAGTGTAATGCGGCATGCAAGCTGCGTTTTGTCGCAGCTTGCAAAGAAGGCTCTTGGGCAGCTCCTTGGCAGCAAATATGGAAGAAAGGACTGGAGGTTTTAGGGTGAGGGAGGTTCCATATAAATAGAAAGAGAGCCAGTAGCCGCAAAGGGGGAAGGAACGAACGAACGGCAAAAGAAAAAACTAGAGAAGAAAGTGGTGCGGCGGCGGAAAAAACTGAAAAGAAAGGATCAAGGAAAAAAAACGCAAGAGTGGTAGGGCTGGAGAAAACAAAAACAGGTTGAATTGAGGGAGAGGAATCAAGAAAAGTGACGGTTGGACATCTGAGGAGAGGGGGAGGAGATAGAAAACGCAGCTTTTGAAGGAGGTTGAGAGAGTTTCTGGGCAGGAAAAATCTGGAGAGCTAACAAACGGGATGAGGGGAAATCTGGGAGGTTGAGAGACTTGGTCGGCGAACCCACAGAAAGTTTTGAGGGAGCCACGGTGCAAGGTTACGAAGGAACAACGCAAGGAAAGCCTGTCCAGGCAACCACCAGTCTGCGTCTGCCACTGCTGCTGTTTGCCATCGGCACCATCGCGCGCGAGCTGCTGCCTTGCGTCTCCAGCTCCATCACAGCATGACCACCAGGTGCATGAGCATTCGACTCCTCCTTGTTCATCGGATCCCATAAGGCGCTAGAGGTAATATCTCTCACCCTCTTCCTTGTCACATAGGCATAGATTTGCACCACAATTCATGAAACTTTTGCCGTATTTTTCCTACCTTCTGTCGTAGTTTCGTTTCCCTTGTTCTTTAAGGGCATTGATTGAGTTTTTCTATCCTCATCTCGTGGTTGAATGTGATGTTTGCATCAAGGGGACCCGGATGTTGTTGGGGGTTTCAAGGGTTTCTCAATTTGCTTCTGGGTTTGCATATTTAGAGGAGTTTCTTGCCGAAAAATGAAATCTTAGCAAAAGTCGTCTGCTTTGATCAGCGAATCTGGTGGGAAAGGGGATTGCTTAATCTTTGATCTTGAGTAATGTCTTGGTGGGTTGAGGTTCTTGGGGGTTTGGCTAATGGATCCGCAAGTTCCACTAAGATTCATTGCTGTTTACCTTCGTAAAAATCAATTTCTGAAGTTGTAGGAAATGGTCGATTCGTTGAGTTCCATAGTCTAGACTTGTTGTTTGCAGTAGTGTTAGCAAATTGCATTCCTTTCTTCGATTGCAGGGGTTTCAGCTTGTGTGTGGTTCTTGATTTGCTTGTTGTTGATTGGGATGGCTTGTCTATGTTTACCGCAAGTCTCATTTCTTTCTTTGCTGCATTTCTGGTCCAGTTCCATCATCTACTTTGTTATTTAATCTTGCGTTGGAAAGAGAGAACCGGATGAGTGAGTTGAGTTTGCATGTGTAAGTCTGAAACATCTGAATCATGTTAGAACATTTTGGTTGGAACATAAACAATCAGTCTCGGTTGAGGGAGGAGTGCAGCAGATTTTCTTTCTCGGTTGGTAGAATACATGAAGAAAGCTGCGCTCCATCGTTACGTTTGTTGTCTTCCATGCTCCCCGCAGCACTTCACCAAAACTGGTTTAGCCATCTGTCCTGCTAGCTTTCAGTTTTGCAGCATGAATTAGGAAGAACAAACCAAAGTTGCTGGATTTTGTTTTAGCATTTGAATGTTCTTGTTTTTTCTGATTTTTGTGTTCCGAAGAGGGGGGGGAAGAATGTTTGATCCCCTTACAAATTTCCTTGCTTGTTTGGATTGTGTTAGCTTAGGTGTTTCATTGCTTGGCCTGGAAATATGAAAATGCATCGAGTTTGTTGCAGAAATGTTTTGAAAGCTTGGCATGAAGTTGTTTGAGTTGTTCAGATTTGCATCTACGAGTTTCATTATGCAAAGTGAGAGGGTTGTGTGATTTTTTGCTTGGATTTAATTATGTTTAAAAGCTGATTTTGGTGAAGTGCGGATTGCAGAAGCCTTGTCTGTCTAAAATTGCAGAAGTTAAAACTCCTACGTATGCATGCATGAAACTATTTTCTAAAATTGCATTTTGACCCCTTGGCTTCTAACCAATGCTACTAGGACCCAACTAACTGAATAATGTCCTCAATTGGGTCCTTCGTAGTTTTAATTTTTGCAATTTCATTGCTCGCTTTGCTTCAATTAACTACCATGCTTAGTTTAAATTGCACTTAAGTTATGACTAAGTGAGCCTTGTTTTGCCCATTTCTTTTAATTTTTCTTAAATAAAGTGATGCCTTGACCTTTTTATTATTTTGGAGGGTAATTGAATAATTTCACTTCATTGGGGCGTCAATTCGAGGGAGGTACACTCTATCCCTCATTTGCACTACATTTGACCCTATGTGCTCCTACGTGTTATGTGAATATGCCTGTCTACTTCGCTTTCCTTACCTCTTTGCATGCATTTACTTACTTTTACTGTTATTTAAGTTTTATGGGGTATGTGTACACCTCTTGGCTTGTAATAGATAGGGCTCGGAGAGCATCTGGTCCATTTCCCCTTTCCCTTTATGCTTTTATGGGGTATGTGTACACCTCTTGGCTTGTAATAGATAGGGCTCGGAGAGCATCTGGTCCACTTCCCCTTTCCCTTGGTTGCTTGCTTTTGTTGTTACATGTTAAATTGCTTTAGTAGGCTCTTGCATCTAGTCGAGCATGCTAAGTGCTACGTGCTACGTGTTTACGAGCGTTTTGGCATGTCTACTTGCTTTCTTAGCCATGAATGAATGGATTGGATGAATGTACATCTCCGCTAGTCCAACGCTAGTCGGAATTCGTAGAATGGGCTAGTCCAATGCTAGACCCTTAGGGATTTTCCCTCATTAGCATATCATTTGTTTGTTCACTACATATCACGCATTTTCCCTAGTTTTATCACTTGGCATGCTCCTCAAACCCCCTTTCCCTTCATTTTAGGATTTTTGCATATCATGATAGTTGTAGGGTACATTTGCCTGAAGAGTCCCCTTAAATATGGGATATAGACGAGTGTGGCTTTTCCTAAAGCCTTAGCACGCTTGTATCCTCTCTATAAAAGGGCAAATTGAGTCACAATTTAGGTCTCCCCGTACCCAACATGCATGAATTCCCTAGGCTCATGCATTTTCAATCCACTCTATCATCACACTTTCACTTTTTCTCACTTTCACTTGCACACGAACACTTTTTATCTTCACTTGCACACGAACACTTTTATCTTCACTTGCACACGCACACTTTTATCTTCACTCGCACACGAGTACTTTCATTTTCTTTGCACACTTCCACTCGCACTATTGTTTTTATTACTTTTTCACACAAACTCACATTTTTCATGGCATGCATTCCACTCATTTTTCACGTCATTTAGGTTTAGGTGTGACCTCTCCAAAAGGATCATTATTGGGCTTCACAATTAATGTGATTGGCACCACTCAACCTTTGAAGAGAAATTTCCCCCAATCCCCCTAGGTCTAGGTTTTTGCATTCATATAGACATATCCAATACGCGATACATACCTTGGGTAGAAAAATTAGGAAAAATTGGTTTGAGTCGCGCAACTAGCCTTGGCTAGGTCAAAGGGGTGCCTTGGATTCTATCCTTGCCTTCCCCTTTGTCAAACGTGACCCCCGAACCTTTTTCTTTGGCTTACGTGGACTAGGAGTCGTTTTAAAAAGGGTTTTCACTACTTTGTCTTTAAAAACACTTTTTGGGTGACTTGGTACACCCCAAATCTATATCAAGTGGCGACTCCATTTTCATATTTAAAAAACCCTTTTTAAAATTTCATTTGGCCAAATCGTCGCATTATCAAGTCCCATGGCCTTTTCACATGTATATCACACACACTCACACACCATCACATTCACACCATTCACATTCGATTCGAAAAGTGGGGCGCGACAGTTGGCGACTCCACTGGGGACTTCCTAAGTGGGTCCAAGCATTTGGCTTAGCCATTCATTTCCTTTTTCTACCCTTTTTATGCATTGCATTTGGATATTAGGGTTGCATTTTCTATTTTAGGACTTTTTCGCCTCGCGCACGTATCAAACTATTCCCTCACTCACGTGTGTATGATTGGTTGATTGGATGTATGTATCTCGCGCTTGCATTGCATTTGGGGGGGGTGTGTGTCACCTTTAGAGCCTCGCGTGGTTCTCACCCCTTTCCCTCAAAATAGGGAGCACTTCATACGTGCACGTCTATTTACTGTTATCCCATTTTATTTTATTTTTCGTGGGCGTTTCCCACACCGCCTTATAGGATTAGGATCGATTGCCTTGGGTAGGCGGCTGGTGTGCTCTGCGCCCATAGCGCTACCTAAGGGATCACTCGAGCCACCGATCAAAGGCCCTGGGAGTGATGACCCTTCGCCTTTAGGTCTGAAGGCTTGGGAGCCGAAGCTTTATCGAGTCTAGGCATTAGTGAGCCCCAGCCTCATGCATCCATGTTAGAGTTTGCCTAAGTTAGAGTCAGCCTCACCCTATTTTAAGCACATTAGGCACGAGGGAAGGGGTTCCACCCCTTTTACTTGCTTTATTGTATTTCTTTTCTTAATTGCTCCCAATGTGTTATGTGTATTATCAATTGCACTAACCATTCTTGTGTTTTCTTGGCTTGCATTCATATGCCTTAGCAATAAGAGGCCTCTTTGGTACTCTTTTAGTGACTTACCCACTAGATAGCTCACATGTTTAAATTTCAGTCATTACATTGAATTTTCGATAAGTACATGTCATTTTAGACCTTTTTCCCCCGATGCATTATTTATGTCCTTTAGACCATATTTGTCACATATTTACATCGCTTTAATAAATGGCATCATGCATAAACCATAGAAAGGGAATGCCACATAGGGAATCCCGTGTTTAGGAATAAAACCACCTTGTGTCTCGGATACTTAATCCAATGAGACTTGCACGTTTACATTTTTGTACCATCCAAAGGGGTAGTGCACAAGGTAAGGTAGGATCCGATCATTTTCATAGAGTGATCTTTGGAATATGAGCATCTAATAATCACTTTTTGGCCATTTTATCAAAATTGGTAAAAATCCCTTGCGCGAAGGACATTAATTTGAAGAAATTCACAAATGATTCCTCCTGTTGAGACGATAAATAAATTGAGGCCAAAATTTGATTTTTAGAAGCTCATAGGCTAATGCATCTCAATAATTTTGAAATAACCAATGGCCAGACAATTCAACCAATCCATTTTGCCAATTCATTCAATAAATCATCATTTCATTTGGCCAATTCACCCTTTTTAGGGTTACCTAGTCGATTTTGAATAAATCATCAATTCATTTAACCAATTTACCCTTTTAGGGTCATTCGGTCAATTTTGAATAAATCGTCAATTCATTTGACCAATTTACCCTTTTTAGGGTCATTTGACCAATTTACCCTTTTAGGGTCATTCGGTCGCTTTTGAATAAATTATCAATTCAATTGACCAAATTACCCTTTTTAGGGTCTTTTGACCAATTTACCCTTTTTAGGGTCGTTCGGCCGATTTTTGAATAAATCCCTAATTCAATTTCATTCATTTGACCAATTTACCCATTTTTAGGGCAACCGAGCCGATTTTGAATAAATCAAATTTCGTTCAATCTGTTTGATCAATTTACCCTTTTTTAGGGTGATCTGATTAATTTTGGATAAATTTCATTCAATTCATTTGACCTGTTTCCCTTTTTAGGGTAATTTGGTCGATTTTAAATAAATTGTCGCCCTATTGGGGTTTCATTGTCAAATTCCAAATTGGGAAATCTAGTCACTTTTGAAGAAAACCGTCCATTGCATCCAATCAACGAATTCCAATCTCTTTGATAGGAAGTTCGTCAAGGTAAAACCCGTGCGTTTTTGCAAAATCTTGTACCGATCAAAGGTGATCAATCTATTCGGACTGTTCCCTCATTTTAGGACAAATGTCTCTTTTCACTCCAATGGACCAAATTCTTTCAAATTATTTTTCACTCCATAAGCTGATTGGATCCATCAGGTATTGTATAGTGCCTGCTCTGGAGGATTGCATTTTCATGCTAGGCCTACCCTTGGCATAAAAAGGGTTCCCCCATAGGGCATGCATACCGATTTTATAGTCTTGATTACTAACTCGGGGTATTTTCTTTTGTTTTCCCCTCCCCTGCATTCATAAAAATGTTTCAATAAGATGAAAATATTCTTCTATATCTGATGATAATTTTAGTCCAATAAAGTTTGAAGAGTACAAGTGTTATTTGATTCTTGGGCGGATCCTACGATGAAAACCCTCTGAGAGATGTTGTAATTGTTTTCCAAAGGGAAATTTTGTATATTTGAAAAGGAGACAAAAAGTGTATATGTGGAGCTCTTTACAAGTTTCTCTCTTCTCACTTGTATCGTAATTGAATGAGAAAATTTGTTTCAAACTTTTTCAGCAATAAACTTTTTGGACAATCATTGTTTTGTGTATATTTATGTACATTTCATTCTTTATTCTTATTCATTGGAGATTTCATGATGAATTTTAAGAAATAAGACTAAATTGGGATTTTTTCAACCTCCGGCCTGAAAATTCATAATAAGAGTGTTCAGAATTAAAAGATGTCACTCAAAAGGCCCTATGAGATTCCTTTTCTCCTTCATTTGACCCCAAAATAAAATCAGTCACATTGATTGATAAATTGTAAATTGGGGCAACTTTTGCTTGAAAATGTCCGCGGTAACTAATCCGATTCAATCACATCTAAGTGAAAGCAAAAATGTGCATTATTCTTATTTGTTTGAAAATTTGGAATGATACTTCAAGCATTCGTTTCACTACCTATACAGATTTTTATCATTTGCTCTCCCATTTGAGCCTATAGAAGAATAATTTCCTTCCAAATAAACGCCTTAATGATCTCTACCCTACATTGGAAAACTTTCAAAAGGGAATGGATTGTCAATGAGCATTTCGTTACTCTGGTTGTCATGAAGTGTAAGAATGATACTTTGGCCATCATTTCTTCAATCTAAACACCATTTATCCCTTGCGTCCTCATTTGAGCTAAAATTGGTGGTTCTTTTCGAATGCACTTATGATCGTACCTCGCATTGGGGAAGGAGATTGGGAAATTTTAAAAAGGAAAAGAAAAGGGGAAAAGCAAAAATGCTCGAATAAGGAGGGAACCGCAAATTGGGGAAATTTGACTCCACTTGGGTTCCGAATTTTGGAAAAAAGAGAAAAGGAAGAGATTTGTCCGCGTGGATCACCTATGTTTCACAAATATGGATGAACAAGGGTCTTCCCCAATCAGTTAATTCAGATACATGCCAAAAATTTCCCATTAATGAAAATTTCCTTTCAGAGTTATTGTAAGGAACGGAATACAAGTCAGGCCATCTTCTTTTCCAATCAAACATTCTATCCCTAGTTATCCCTTTTGAGCCTTCAGAATAAAATACTTCATTTGGCAACCCCTGAGAATTGCAAACCCCACACTGGGGCAAGTTGGGTTGAAAAAGAAAATTTCAAGAAGCGAAAAAGTGAAAACCCACAAAATCAAAAGGCAAAAGAAGAAAAGAGAACCTCAGTTCAAAAGTAAACTGGGGCAACTTTTGTGAAATTTCAAAGAATGGCAAAAAGGCCGAAACGTCAAAAGGAAAAAGAAAAATGAAAGTGAAAAGCCTCAATTGAGCAAAAACTGAGGCAGATTTTGATTTAACCCTGAAATAGGGTTGGCGCAACAATGCGATCTCAGATTTTTCAAACCACTTTGAAATCCGTTTTCAAGGCTTAACTTTTCTAAGCACCCCACCTGACCCCATTACAAAGCCGAAAGTCCTGACTTCTGTTCTTTACAATGGCCTTGTCAAGAAAATTTCTGATGCCGGAAGTTTTAGCTGTATTTCTGAATTGTTTGAGTATGGGGTTGGCGCTACTCACCATGTGAAAATCCACCAAGAAAAGAAAGAAAAAACGAGCAAAATGAATGCAAAAGAAAGGTGAAAAAAAAGAAAAAAAAGAAAAAAAGATTTGATGCTGAAAGACCCTGTTGGGTGATGATAAAAGTTAAACAAAGTCCAAGAATCTGGAGTCCAGATGGGGGCAATGTTGAAATGCGATCTTCGGTGCAATGTCCTTGAAAGACTTATCCTTTAACTATCATTTCAAGCCACATTACAAGCTAATAAAGTCCATTGTTGACTTATTCCTTCATGACAATCCAAAGTGAGAATTATGCTCGTAAAAATCCATCGATCACTCATGATCATAAGGATATAACCAGATGTCACATGTTTAGCTATCATTTCTACCCAAAATTTTGCAAGCCCATGAAGCTCATATGTGGACTATGTTTTCCTAAGAAATAAGGATGATAAACTCTTTGCTTTCACCAAGATGTGGAATAGAAAGGGTTACACACAATTTGGGCACAAAATGAGGCAAATCTTGACCTCCCATTTTCCTTTAGCCATTTCCAAATCAAAAATAAAGTCGCTTGATTGGTCCTGAAAGATGAGCCAACAAGAAGTGGTGATCCGTTACCCTGAACACCGATGCCAAAGTGAGGAAGAGATCTTCTTGAATTTGGTGTTATCTTGAGAAAATTCATCATGAAATTTGCTATATGAGTTTAAGCAAGACATTTCAATTTTCTTCACATGCTGTGCTTACTTTGTTCAAACAAATGGAGCGTCATCCAAGCAAAATTTTTGAAGTCAAGTGGGCCCATGCTGGGGCAAATTTTTGTTTATAGAATTTCGTGAAATAGGCCCACACTGGGGCAAATTTTTGTTTATGAGATTTCACAAAATAAGCCCACACTGGGACAGATTTTTTATATTCCATTTGAGGATTTCGTCAAAGACTCAAGCAAGACTTTCAAATCAATCACGCTGCCTTTTTCTTGAAAATTTGAGTGCATGTAAGCCCCTGTGCAGGTATTCACAGTTGAAGTCGACGAAAAGCATCTGGCGATGTGGAAGGCCGATGCCGAAGAAAGAAAAGAAAGAAGGGAAAAGGGCCCTACACTAGGGCAAATTATTTTCTGGAAAAAATTCTCTCGAAAAATCAGGAAAAGTTCAAAAGTCAAAAATCAAAAATCAAAATCAAATTCTTGTTACTTGGAAAATCAAATTTCTTGATTCTTGACAAATCAAATTCAAGATCTTGACCAATTGGATGGTAGGACTGGGTCTTATCCCGCTGACCATTCACTTTATCACGTTAGGCCTGGATTTCGTGCCGCCAACATTTCATCATCACGTTGGGCCTGGACTTGGTGCCGCCAACACCACATCATCACGTTGGGCCTGGATTTTGTGCCGCCAACTTCACGAAAGTCATGTTGGGATTGGTTTTAATTCAACCACCGTTAGCATCGAGTCTGTCTCACTAGCGTGTGCGTTTCATTCAACCACCGTTAGCATCGAGTCTATCTCACTAGCGTGTGCGTTTCATTCAACCACCGTTAGCATCGAGTCTATCTCACTAGCGTGGGTGTTTTACTTCAACCGCCATTAGCATCGAGTTTATCTCACTAATGTGCGTGTTTTCATTCTACCGCCATTAGCATCGAGTTTATCTCACTAACGTGCGTGTTTTCATTCTACCGCCGTTAGCATCGAGTCTATCTCACTAATGTGCGTGTTTACTTCAACCGCCGTTAGCATCGAGTCTATCTCACTAACGTGCGTGTTTTCATTCTACCGCCGTTAGCATCGAGTCTATCTCACTAATGTGCGTGTTTTACTTCAACCGCAGTTAGCATCGAGTTTATCTCACTAACGTGCGTGTTTTACTTCAACCGCCGTTAGCATCGAGTCTATCTCACTAATGTGCGTGTTTTCATCCTACTGCCGTTAGCATCGAGTCTATCTCACTAACGTGCGTGTTTTACTTCAACCGCCGTTAGCATCGAGTCTATCTCACTAATGTGCGTGTTTTCATCCTACCGCCGTTAGCATTGAGTCTATCTCACTAACGTGCGTGTTTCATTATACCGCCGTTAGCATCGAGTCTATCTCACTAACGTGCGCGTTTTCATCCTACCGCCGTTAGCATCGAGCCTATCTCACTAATGTGCGTGTTTTCATCCCACCAACACTCCATCTCACTTCAATTCATCTAATTTAAATTTCTGTTCGGGTCTATCCCGTGGGTCTATCCCAACTTAAATTTCAGTCCGGGTCTATCCCGTGGGTCTATCCCAAATTTTAAATTTCTGTCCGGGTCTATCCCAATTTTGCATTTTCTGTTCGGGTCTATCCCGTGGGTCTATCCCAATTTTACATTTCTGTCCGGGTCTATCCCGTGGGTCTATCCCAAATTTTAAATTTCTGTTCGGGTCTATCCCGTGGGTCTATCCCAGTTTTACATTTCTATCCGGGTCTATCCCGTGGGTCTATCCCCGATTTCAAAATTCCTGTTCGGGTCAGTCCCACGGTTCAAAGCTTATTCGGGTCAGTCCCGTGATTAAAGCTTGTTCGGGCCAGTCCCATGATTTGAATTTCCTATCTCTAGTCAAATCCCAATTTTATATTTCTGTCCGGGTCTATCCCGTGGGTCTATCCCAATTTTATATTTCTGTCCGGGTCTATCCCGTGGGTCTATCCCAATTTACATTTCTGTCCGGGTCTATCCCGTGGGTCTATCCCAATTTGAAATTTCTGTTCGGGTAAGTCCCGTTTTATTTTTCATGTTCGGGTCAGTCCCGTATTAGAATTCCTGTTCGTTGGAATCTTTCGCAGCCGAATAACACAGGTAAGTATTTGGTGTCTACTTCTTTGTCTCAAGTTTTTTCAAAACTCAGACAAAGAGGGGCAAACTGTAGACACCAAATTTTGAATAATTTTATGTGGCATCTATTTCATGATTTTCATTTTAGATTGCTTGCATTCGTTGTTTACTTTTAGTTTTAATTTTTGGTTTTAGCTTTTAAGTTTAAAGTTAGCGTAGAGTTTTTTAGAAAAAAAAGAAAAGGAAGACATCAAAAATATGTTTTAGTCATTTTGTTTTTATTCAAAGCTTTCTTGAAAGAGAAATGAAAATGAAAAATCACAAAAAAAAGAAAGGAGAAAAGAAAATTAAAGGAAAAGGAAAAATAGGCTTTAGTTGGATTGGAAAATGAAAAAAAAGAGAAAAAAGAAAAAAGGAAAATTTGTTCACAAAAATATGTTTATTTCTTTAAATTCAATCTTTGGGCACTTTAGTTATTTTTATTAAGTTATTTTGAGAAAAGAAAAGGATGAAAAGTAAAAATTGAAAAAAATTAAAAGTGGCCATTTTTGTTTAGTTTTTTGTTTTTAAATTATTTTCATTATTATTATTATTATTATTACCTGGTTTTTGGCAATTTGTTATTATTATTATTATTTATATTTTATCATTTCTGCATTTATTAAGTTATTAAGTTCAAAAAAAAAAAAAAAAAAAAGTGTAATGCGGCATGCAAGCTGCGTTTTGTCGCAGCTTGCAAAGAAGGCTCTTGGGCAGCTCCTTGGCAGCAAATATGGAAGAAAGGACTGGAGGTTTTAGGGTGAGGGAGGTTCCATATAAATAGAAAGAGAGCCAGTAGCCGCAAAGGGGGAAGGAACGAACGAACGGCAAAAGAAAAAACTAGAGAAGAAAGTGGTGCGGCGGCGGAAAAAACTGAAAAGAAAGGATCAAGGAAAAAAAACGCAAGAGTGGTAGGGCTGGAGAAAACAAAAACAGGTTGAATTGAGGGAGAGGAATCAAGAAAAGTGACGGTTGGACATCTGAGGAGAGGGGGAGGAGATAGAAAACGCAGCTTTTGAAGGAGGTTGAGAGAGTTTCTGGGCAGGAAAAATCTGGAGAGCTAACAAACGGGATGAGGGGAAATCTGGGAGGTTGAGAGACTTGGTCGGCGAACCCACAGAAAGTTTTGAGGGAGCCACGGTGCAAGGTTACGAAGGAACAACGCAAGGAAAGCCTGTCCAGGCAACCACCAGTCTGCGTCTGCCACTGCTGCTGTTTGCCATCGGCACCATCGCGCGCGAGCTGCTGCCTTGCGTCTCCAGCTCCATCACAGCATGACCACCAGGTGCATGAGCATTCGACTCCTCCTTGTTCATCGGATCCCATAAGGCGCTAGAGGTAATATCTCTCACCCTCTTCCTTGTCACATAGGCATAGATTTGCACCACAATTCATGAAACTTTTGCCGTATTTTTCCTACCTTCTGTCGTAGTTTCGTTTCCCTTGTTCTTTAAGGGCATTGATTGAGTTTTTCTATCCTCATCTCGTGGTTGAATGTGATGTTTGCATCAAGGGGACCCGGATGTTGTTGGGGGTTTCAAGGGTTTCTCAATTTGCTTCTGGGTTTGCATATTTAGAGGAGTTTCTTGCCGAAAAATGAAATCTTAGCAAAAGTCGTCTGCTTTGATCAGCGAATCTGGTGGGAAAGGGGATTGCTTAATCTTTGATCTTGAGTAATGTCTTGGTGGGTTGAGGTTCTTGGGGGTTTGGCTAATGGATCCGCAAGTTCCACTAAGATTCATTGCTGTTTACCTTCGTAAAAATCAATTTCTGAAGTTGTAGGAAATGGTCGATTCGTTGAGTTCCATAGTCTAGACTTGTTGTTTGCAGTAGTGTTAGCAAATTGCATTCCTTTCTTCGATTGCAGGGGTTTCAGCTTGTGTGTGGTTCTTGATTTGCTTGTTGTTGATTGGGATGGCTTGTCTATGTTTACCGCAAGTCTCATTTCTTTCTTTGCTGCATTTCTGGTCCAGTTCCATCATCTACTTTGTTATTTAATCTTGCGTTGGAAAGAGAGAACCGGATGAGTGAGTTGAGTTTGCATGTGTAAGTCTGAAACATCTGAATCATGTTAGAACATTTTGGTTGGAACATAAACAATCAGTCTCGGTTGAGGGAGGAGTGCAGCAGATTTTCTTTCTCGGTTGGTAGAATACATGAAGAAAGCTGCGCTCCATCGTTACGTTTGTTGTCTTCCATGCTCCCCGCAGCACTTCACCAAAACTGGTTTAGCCATCTGTCCTGCTAGCTTTCAGTTTTGCAGCATGAATTAGGAAGAACAAACCAAAGTTGCTGGATTTTGTTTTAGCATTTGAATGTTCTTGTTTTTTCTGATTTTTGTGTTCCGAAGAGGGGGGGGAAGAATGTTTGATCCCCTTACAAATTTCCTTGCTTGTTTGGATTGTGTTAGCTTAGGTGTTTCATTGCTTGGCCTGGAAATATGAAAATGCATCGAGTTTGTTGCAGAAATGTTTTGAAAGCTTGGCATGAAGTTGTTTGAGTTGTTCAGATTTGCATCTACGAGTTTCATTATGCAAAGTGAGAGGGTTGTGTGATTTTTTGCTTGGATTTAATTATGTTTAAAAGCTGATTTTGGTGAAGTGCGGATTGCAGAAGCCTTGTCTGTCTAAAATTGCAGAAGTTAAAACTCCTACGTATGCATGCATGAAACTATTTTCTAAAATTGCATTTTGACCCCTTGGCTTCTAACCAATGCTACTAGGACCCAACTAACTGAATAATGTCCTCAATTGGGTCCTTCGTAGTTTTAATTTTTGCAATTTCATTGCTCGCTTTGCTTCAATTAACTACCATGCTTAGTTTAAATTGCACTTAAGTTATGACTAAGTGAGCCTTGTTTTGCCCATTTCTTTTAATTTTTCTTAAATAAAGTGATGCCTTGACCTTTTTATTATTTTGGAGGGTAATTGAATAATTTCACTTCATTGGGGCGTCAATTCGAGGGAGGTACACTCTATCCCTCATTTGCACTACATTTGACCCTATGTGCTCCTACGTGTTATGTGAATATGCCTGTCTACTTCGCTTTCCTTACCTCTTTGCATGCATTTACTTACTTTTACTGTTATTTAAGTTTTATGGGGTATGTGTACACCTCTTGGCTTGTAATAGATAGGGCTCGGAGAGCATCTGGTCCATTTCCCCTTTCCCTTTATGCTTTTATGGGGTATGTGTACACCTCTTGGCTTGTAATAGATAGGGCTCGGAGAGCATCTGGTCCACTTCCCCTTTCCCTTGGTTGCTTGCTTTTGTTGTTACATGTTAAATTGCTTTAGTAGGCTCTTGCATCTAGTCGAGCATGCTAAGTGCTACGTGCTACGTGTTTACGAGCGTTTTGGCATGTCTACTTGCTTTCTTAGCCATGAATGAATGGATTGGATGAATGTACATCTCCGCTAGTCCAACGCTAGTCGGAATTCGTAGAATGGGCTAGTCCAATGCTAGACCCTTAGGGATTTTCCCTCATTAGCATATCATTTGTTTGTTCACTACATATCACGCATTTTCCCTAGTTTTATCACTTGGCATGCTCCTCAAACCCCCTTTCCCTTCATTTTAGGATTTTTGCATATCATGATAGTTGTAGGGTACATTTGCCTGAAGAGTCCCCTTAAATATGGGATATAGACGAGTGTGGCTTTTCCTAAAGCCTTAGCACGCTTGTATCCTCTCTATAAAAGGGCAAATTGAGTCACAATTTAGGTCTCCCCGTACCCAACATGCATGAATTCCCTAGGCTCATGCATTTTCAATCCACTCTATCATCACACTTTCACTTTTTCTCACTTTCACTTGCACACGAACACTTTTTATCTTCACTTGCACACGAACACTTTTATCTTCACTTGCACACGCACACTTTTATCTTCACTCGCACACGAGTACTTTCATTTTCTTTGCACACTTCCACTCGCACTATTGTTTTTATTACTTTTTCACACAAACTCACATTTTTCATGGCATGCATTCCACTCATTTTTCACGTCATTTAGGTTTAGGTGTGACCTCTCCAAAAGGATCATTATTGGGCTTCACAATTAATGTGATTGGCACCACTCAACCTTTGAAGAGAAATTTCCCCCAATCCCCCTAGGTCTAGGTTTTTGCATTCATATAGACATATCCAATACGCGATACATACCTTGGGTAGAAAAATTAGGAAAAATTGGTTTGAGTCGCGCAACTAGCCTTGGCTAGGTCAAAGGGGTGCCTTGGATTCTATCCTTGCCTTCCCCTTTGTCAAACGTGACCCCCGAACCTTTTTCTTTGGCTTACGTGGACTAGGAGTCGTTTTAAAAAGGGTTTTCACTACTTTGTCTTTAAAAACACTTTTTGGGTGACTTGGTACACCCCAAATCTATATCAAGTGGCGACTCCATTTTCATATTTAAAAAACCCTTTTTAAAATTTCATTTGGCCAAATCGTCGCATTATCAAGTCCCATGGCCTTTTCACATGTATATCACACACACTCACACACCATCACATTCACACCATTCACATTCGATTCGAAAAGTGGGGCGCGACAGTTGGCGACTCCACTGGGGACTTCCTAAGTGGGTCCAAGCATTTGGCTTAGCCATTCATTTCCTTTTTCTACCCTTTTTATGCATTGCATTTGGATATTAGGGTTGCATTTTCTATTTTAGGACTTTTTCGCCTCGCGCACGTATCAAACTATTCCCTCACTCACGTGTGTATGATTGGTTGATTGGATGTATGTATCTCGCGCTTGCATTGCATTTGGGGGGGGTGTGTGTCACCTTTAGAGCCTCGCGTGGTTCTCACCCCTTTCCCTCAAAATAGGGAGCACTTCATACGTGCACGTCTATTTACTGTTATCCCATTTTATTTTATTTTTCGTGGGCGTTTCCCACACCGCCTTATAGGATTAGGATCGATTGCCTTGGGTAGGCGGCTGGTGTGCTCTGCGCCCATAGCGCTACCTAAGGGATCACTCGAGCCACCGATCAAAGGCCCTGGGAGTGATGACCCTTCGCCTTTAGGTCTGAAGGCTTGGGAGCCGAAGCTTTATCGAGTCTAGGCATTAGTGAGCCCCAGCCTCATGCATCCATGTTAGAGTTTGCCTAAGTTAGAGTCAGCCTCACCCTATTTTAAGCACATTAGGCACGAGGGAAGGGGTTCCACCCCTTTTACTTGCTTTATTGTATTTCTTTTCTTAATTGCTCCCAATGTGTTATGTGTATTATCAATTGCACTAACCATTCTTGTGTTTTCTTGGCTTGCATTCATATGCCTTAGCAATAAGAGGCCTCTTTGGTACTCTTTTAGTGACTTACCCACTAGATAGCTCACATGTTTAAATTTCAGTCATTACATTGAATTTTCGATAAGTACATGTCATTTTAGACCTTTTTCCCCCGATGCATTATTTATGTCCTTTAGACCATATTTGTCACATATTTACATCGCTTTAATAAATGGCATCATGCATAAACCATAGAAAGGGAATGCCACATAGGGAATCCCGTGTTTAGGAATAAAACCACCTTGTGTCTCGGATACTTAATCCAATGAGACTTGCACGTTTACATTTTTGTACCATCCAAAGGGGTAGTGCACAAGGTAAGGTAGGATCCGATCATTTTCATAGAGTGATCTTTGGAATATGAGCATCTAATAATCACTTTTTGGCCATTTTATCAAAATTGGTAAAAATCCCTTGCGCGAAGGACATTAATTTGAAGAAATTCACAAATGATTCCTCCTGTTGAGACGATAAATAAATTGAGGCCAAAATTTGATTTTTAGAAGCTCATAGGCTAATGCATCTCAATAATTTTGAAATAACCAATGGCCAGACAATTCAACCAATCCATTTTGCCAATTCATTCAATAAATCATCATTTCATTTGGCCAATTCACCCTTTTTAGGGTTACCTAGTCGATTTTGAATAAATCATCAATTCATTTAACCAATTTACCCTTTTAGGGTCATTCGGTCAATTTTGAATAAATCGTCAATTCATTTGACCAATTTACCCTTTTTAGGGTCATTTGACCAATTTACCCTTTTAGGGTCATTCGGTCGCTTTTGAATAAATTATCAATTCAATTGACCAAATTACCCTTTTTAGGGTCTTTTGACCAATTTACCCTTTTTAGGGTCGTTCGGCCGATTTTTGAATAAATCCCTAATTCAATTTCATTCATTTGACCAATTTACCCATTTTTAGGGCAACCGAGCCGATTTTGAATAAATCAAATTTCGTTCAATCTGTTTGATCAATTTACCCTTTTTTAGGGTGATCTGATTAATTTTGGATAAATTTCATTCAATTCATTTGACCTGTTTCCCTTTTTAGGGTAATTTGGTCGATTTTAAATAAATTGTCGCCCTATTGGGGTTTCATTGTCAAATTCCAAATTGGGAAATCTAGTCACTTTTGAAGAAAACCGTCCATTGCATCCAATCAACGAATTCCAATCTCTTTGATAGGAAGTTCGTCAAGGTAAAACCCGTGCGTTTTTGCAAAATCTTGTACCGATCAAAGGTGATCAATCTATTCGGACTGTTCCCTCATTTTAGGACAAATGTCTCTTTTCACTCCAATGGACCAAATTCTTTCAAATTATTTTTCACTCCATAAGCTGATTGGATCCATCAGGTATTGTATAGTGCCTGCTCTGGAGGATTGCATTTTCATGCTAGGCCTACCCTTGGCATAAAAAGGGTTCCCCCATAGGGCATGCATACCGATTTTATAGTCTTGATTACTAACTCGGGGTATTTTCTTTTGTTTTCCCCTCCCCTGCATTCATAAAAATGTTTCAATAAGATGAAAATATTCTTCTATATCTGATGATAATTTTAGTCCAATAAAGTTTGAAGAGTACAAGTGTTATTTGATTCTTGGGCGGATCCTACGATGAAAACCCTCTGAGAGATGTTGTAATTGTTTTCCAAAGGGAAATTTTGTATATTTGAAAAGGAGACAAAAAGTGTATATGTGGAGCTCTTTACAAGTTTCTCTCTTCTCACTTGTATCGTAATTGAATGAGAAAATTTGTTTCAAACTTTTTCAGCAATAAACTTTTTGGACAATCATTGTTTTGTGTATATTTATGTACATTTCATTCTTTATTCTTATTCATTGGAGATTTCATGATGAATTTTAAGAAATAAGACTAAATTGGGATTTTTTCAACCTCCGGCCTGAAAATTCATAATAAGAGTGTTCAGAATTAAAAGATGTCACTCAAAAGGCCCTATGAGATTCCTTTTCTCCTTCATTTGACCCCAAAATAAAATCAGTCACATTGATTGATAAATTGTAAATTGGGGCAACTTTTGCTTGAAAATGTCCGCGGTAACTAATCCGATTCAATCACATCTAAGTGAAAGCAAAAATGTGCATTATTCTTATTTGTTTGAAAATTTGGAATGATACTTCAAGCATTCGTTTCACTACCTATACAGATTTTTATCATTTGCTCTCCCATTTGAGCCTATAGAAGAATAATTTCCTTCCAAATAAACGCCTTAATGATCTCTACCCTACATTGGAAAACTTTCAAAAGGGAATGGATTGTCAATGAGCATTTCGTTACTCTGGTTGTCATGAAGTGTAAGAATGATACTTTGGCCATCATTTCTTCAATCTAAACACCATTTATCCCTTGCGTCCTCATTTGAGCTAAAATTGGTGGTTCTTTTCGAATGCACTTATGATCGTACCTCGCATTGGGGAAGGAGATTGGGAAATTTTAAAAAGGAAAAGAAAAGGGGAAAAGCAAAAATGCTCGAATAAGGAGGGAACCGCAAATTGGGGAAATTTGACTCCACTTGGGTTCCGAATTTTGGAAAAAAGAGAAAAGGAAGAGATTTGTCCGCGTGGATCACCTATGTTTCACAAATATGGATGAACAAGGGTCTTCCCCAATCAGTTAATTCAGATACATGCCAAAAATTTCCCATTAATGAAAATTTCCTTTCAGAGTTATTGTAAGGAACGGAATACAAGTCAGGCCATCTTCTTTTCCAATCAAACATTCTATCCCTAGTTATCCCTTTTGAGCCTTCAGAATAAAATACTTCATTTGGCAACCCCTGAGAATTGCAAACCCCACACTGGGGCAAGTTGGGTTGAAAAAGAAAATTTCAAGAAGCGAAAAAGTGAAAACCCACAAAATCAAAAGGCAAAAGAAGAAAAGAGAACCTCAGTTCAAAAGTAAACTGGGGCAACTTTTGTGAAATTTCAAAGAATGGCAAAAAGGCCGAAACGTCAAAAGGAAAAAGAAAAATGAAAGTGAAAAGCCTCAATTGAGCAAAAACTGAGGCAGATTTTGATTTAACCCTGAAATAGGGTTGGCGCAACAATGCGATCTCAGATTTTTCAAACCACTTTGAAATCCGTTTTCAAGGCTTAACTTTTCTAAGCACCCCACCTGACCCCATTACAAAGCCGAAAGTCCTGACTTCTGTTCTTTACAATGGCCTTGTCAAGAAAATTTCTGATGCCGGAAGTTTTAGCTGTATTTCTGAATTGTTTGAGTATGGGGTTGGCGCTACTCACCATGTGAAAATCCACCAAGAAAAGAAAGAAAAAACGAGCAAAATGAATGCAAAAGAAAGGTGAAAAAAAAGAAAAAAAAGAAAAAAAGATTTGATGCTGAAAGACCCTGTTGGGTGATGATAAAAGTTAAACAAAGTCCAAGAATCTGGAGTCCAGATGGGGGCAATGTTGAAATGCGATCTTCGGTGCAATGTCCTTGAAAGACTTATCCTTTAACTATCATTTCAAGCCACATTACAAGCTAATAAAGTCCATTGTTGACTTATTCCTTCATGACAATCCAAAGTGAGAATTATGCTCGTAAAAATCCATCGATCACTCATGATCATAAGGATATAACCAGATGTCACATGTTTAGCTATCATTTCTACCCAAAATTTTGCAAGCCCATGAAGCTCATATGTGGACTATGTTTTCCTAAGAAATAAGGATGATAAACTCTTTGCTTTCACCAAGATGTGGAATAGAAAGGGTTACACACAATTTGGGCACAAAATGAGGCAAATCTTGACCTCCCATTTTCCTTTAGCCATTTCCAAATCAAAAATAAAGTCGCTTGATTGGTCCTGAAAGATGAGCCAACAAGAAGTGGTGATCCGTTACCCTGAACACCGATGCCAAAGTGAGGAAGAGATCTTCTTGAATTTGGTGTTATCTTGAGAAAATTCATCATGAAATTTGCTATATGAGTTTAAGCAAGACATTTCAATTTTCTTCACATGCTGTGCTTACTTTGTTCAAACAAATGGAGCGTCATCCAAGCAAAATTTTTGAAGTCAAGTGGGCCCATGCTGGGGCAAATTTTTGTTTATAGAATTTCGTGAAATAGGCCCACACTGGGGCAAATTTTTGTTTATGAGATTTCACAAAATAAGCCCACACTGGGACAGATTTTTTATATTCCATTTGAGGATTTCGTCAAAGACTCAAGCAAGACTTTCAAATCAATCACGCTGCCTTTTTCTTGAAAATTTGAGTGCATGTAAGCCCCTGTGCAGGTATTCACAGTTGAAGTCGACGAAAAGCATCTGGCGATGTGGAAGGCCGATGCCGAAGAAAGAAAAGAAAGAAGGGAAAAGGGCCCTACACTAGGGCAAATTATTTTCTGGAAAAAATTCTCTCGAAAAATCAGGAAAAGTTCAAAAGTCAAAAATCAAAAATCAAAATCAAATTCTTGTTACTTGGAAAATCAAATTTCTTGATTCTTGACAAATCAAATTCAAGATCTTGACCAATTGGATGGTAGGACTGGGTCTTATCCCGCTGACCATTCACTTTATCACGTTAGGCCTGGATTTCGTGCCGCCAACATTTCATCATCACGTTGGGCCTGGACTTGGTGCCGCCAACACCACATCATCACGTTGGGCCTGGATTTTGTGCCGCCAACTTCACGAAAGTCATGTTGGGATTGGTTTTAATTCAACCACCGTTAGCATCGAGTCTGTCTCACTAGCGTGTGCGTTTCATTCAACCACCGTTAGCATCGAGTCTATCTCACTAGCGTGTGCGTTTCATTCAACCACCGTTAGCATCGAGTCTATCTCACTAGCGTGGGTGTTTTACTTCAACCGCCATTAGCATCGAGTTTATCTCACTAATGTGCGTGTTTTCATTCTACCGCCATTAGCATCGAGTTTATCTCACTAACGTGCGTGTTTTCATTCTACCGCCGTTAGCATCGAGTCTATCTCACTAATGTGCGTGTTTACTTCAACCGCCGTTAGCATCGAGTCTATCTCACTAACGTGCGTGTTTTCATTCTACCGCCGTTAGCATCGAGTCTATCTCACTAATGTGCGTGTTTTACTTCAACCGCAGTTAGCATCGAGTTTATCTCACTAACGTGCGTGTTTTACTTCAACCGCCGTTAGCATCGAGTCTATCTCACTAATGTGCGTGTTTTCATCCTACTGCCGTTAGCATCGAGTCTATCTCACTAACGTGCGTGTTTTACTTCAACCGCCGTTAGCATCGAGTCTATCTCACTAATGTGCGTGTTTTCATCCTACCGCCGTTAGCATTGAGTCTATCTCACTAACGTGCGTGTTTCATTATACCGCCGTTAGCATCGAGTCTATCTCACTAACGTGCGCGTTTTCATCCTACCGCCGTTAGCATCGAGCCTATCTCACTAATGTGCGTGTTTTCATCCCACCAACACTCCATCTCACTTCAATTCATCTAATTTAAATTTCTGTTCGGGTCTATCCCGTGGGTCTATCCCAACTTAAATTTCAGTCCGGGTCTATCCCGTGGGTCTATCCCAAATTTTAAATTTCTGTCCGGGTCTATCCCAATTTTGCATTTTCTGTTCGGGTCTATCCCGTGGGTCTATCCCAATTTTACATTTCTGTCCGGGTCTATCCCGTGGGTCTATCCCAAATTTTAAATTTCTGTTCGGGTCTATCCCGTGGGTCTATCCCAGTTTTACATTTCTATCCGGGTCTATCCCGTGGGTCTATCCCCGATTTCAAAATTCCTGTTCGGGTCAGTCCCACGGTTCAAAGCTTATTCGGGTCAGTCCCGTGATTAAAGCTTGTTCGGGCCAGTCCCATGATTTGAATTTCCTATCTCTAGTCAAATCCCAATTTTATATTTCTGTCCGGGTCTATCCCGTGGGTCTATCCCAATTTTATATTTCTGTCCGGGTCTATCCCGTGGGTCTATCCCAATTTACATTTCTGTCCGGGTCTATCCCGTGGGTCTATCCCAATTTGAAATTTCTGTTCGGGTAAGTCCCGTTTTATTTTTCATGTTCGGGTCAGTCCCGTATTAGAATTCCTGTTCGTTGGAATCTTTCGCAGCCGAATAACACAGGTAAGTATTTGGTGTCTACTTCTTTGTCTCAAGTTTTTTCAAAACTCAGACAAAGAGGGGCAAACTGTAGACACCAAATTTTGAATAATTTTATGTGGCATCTATTTCATGATTTTCATTTTAGATTGCTTGCATTCGTTGTTTACTTTTAGTTTTAATTTTTGGTTTTAGCTTTTAAGTTTAAAGTTAGCGTAGAGTTTTTTAGAAAAAAAAGAAAAGGAAGACATCAAAAATATGTTTTAGTCATTTTGTTTTTATTCAAAGCTTTCTTGAAAGAGAAATGAAAATGAAAAATCACAAAAAAAAGAAAGGAGAAAAGAAAATTAAAGGAAAAGGAAAAATAGGCTTTAGTTGGATTGGAAAATGAAAAAAAAGAGAAAAAAGAAAAAAGGAAAATTTGTTCACAAAAATATGTTTATTTCTTTAAATTCAATCTTTGGGCACTTTAGTTATTTTTATTAAGTTATTTTGAGAAAAGAAAAGGATGAAAAGTAAAAATTGAAAAAAATTAAAAGTGGCCATTTTTGTTTAGTTTTTTGTTTTTAAATTATTTTCATTATTATTATTATTATTATTACCTGGTTTTTGGCAATTTGTTATTATTATTATTATTTATATTTTATCATTTCTGCATTTATTAAGTTATTAAGTTCAAAAAAAAAAAAAAAAAAAAGTGTAATGCGGCATGCAAGCTGCGTTTTGTCGCAGCTTGCAAAGAAGGCTCTTGGGCAGCTCCTTGGCAGCAAATATGGAAGAAAGGACTGGAGGTTTTAGGGTGAGGGAGGTTCCATATAAATAGAAAGAGAGCCAGTAGCCGCAAAGGGGGAAGGAACGAACGAACGGCAAAAGAAAAAACTAGAGAAGAAAGTGGTGCGGCGGCGGAAAAAACTGAAAAGAAAGGATCAAGGAAAAAAAACGCAAGAGTGGTAGGGCTGGAGAAAACAAAAACAGGTTGAATTGAGGGAGAGGAATCAAGAAAAGTGACGGTTGGACATCTGAGGAGAGGGGGAGGAGATAGAAAACGCAGCTTTTGAAGGAGGTTGAGAGAGTTTCTGGGCAGGAAAAATCTGGAGAGCTAACAAACGGGATGAGGGGAAATCTGGGAGGTTGAGAGACTTGGTCGGCGAACCCACAGAAAGTTTTGAGGGAGCCACGGTGCAAGGTTACGAAGGAACAACGCAAGGAAAGCCTGTCCAGGCAACCACCAGTCTGCGTCTGCCACTGCTGCTGTTTGCCATCGGCACCATCGCGCGCGAGCTGCTGCCTTGCGTCTCCAGCTCCATCACAGCATGACCACCAGGTGCATGAGCATTCGACTCCTCCTTGTTCATCGGATCCCATAAGGCGCTAGAGGTAATATCTCTCACCCTCTTCCTTGTCACATAGGCATAGATTTGCACCACAATTCATGAAACTTTTGCCGTATTTTTCCTACCTTCTGTCGTAGTTTCGTTTCCCTTGTTCTTTAAGGGCATTGATTGAGTTTTTCTATCCTCATCTCGTGGTTGAATGTGATGTTTGCATCAAGGGGACCCGGATGTTGTTGGGGGTTTCAAGGGTTTCTCAATTTGCTTCTGGGTTTGCATATTTAGAGGAGTTTCTTGCCGAAAAATGAAATCTTAGCAAAAGTCGTCTGCTTTGATCAGCGAATCTGGTGGGAAAGGGGATTGCTTAATCTTTGATCTTGAGTAATGTCTTGGTGGGTTGAGGTTCTTGGGGGTTTGGCTAATGGATCCGCAAGTTCCACTAAGATTCATTGCTGTTTACCTTCGTAAAAATCAATTTCTGAAGTTGTAGGAAATGGTCGATTCGTTGAGTTCCATAGTCTAGACTTGTTGTTTGCAGTAGTGTTAGCAAATTGCATTCCTTTCTTCGATTGCAGGGGTTTCAGCTTGTGTGTGGTTCTTGATTTGCTTGTTGTTGATTGGGATGGCTTGTCTATGTTTACCGCAAGTCTCATTTCTTTCTTTGCTGCATTTCTGGTCCAGTTCCATCATCTACTTTGTTATTTAATCTTGCGTTGGAAAGAGAGAACCGGATGAGTGAGTTGAGTTTGCATGTGTAAGTCTGAAACATCTGAATCATGTTAGAACATTTTGGTTGGAACATAAACAATCAGTCTCGGTTGAGGGAGGAGTGCAGCAGATTTTCTTTCTCGGTTGGTAGAATACATGAAGAAAGCTGCGCTCCATCGTTACGTTTGTTGTCTTCCATGCTCCCCGCAGCACTTCACCAAAACTGGTTTAGCCATCTGTCCTGCTAGCTTTCAGTTTTGCAGCATGAATTAGGAAGAACAAACCAAAGTTGCTGGATTTTGTTTTAGCATTTGAATGTTCTTGTTTTTTCTGATTTTTGTGTTCCGAAGAGGGGGGGGAAGAATGTTTGATCCCCTTACAAATTTCCTTGCTTGTTTGGATTGTGTTAGCTTAGGTGTTTCATTGCTTGGCCTGGAAATATGAAAATGCATCGAGTTTGTTGCAGAAATGTTTTGAAAGCTTGGCATGAAGTTGTTTGAGTTGTTCAGATTTGCATCTACGAGTTTCATTATGCAAAGTGAGAGGGTTGTGTGATTTTTTGCTTGGATTTAATTATGTTTAAAAGCTGATTTTGGTGAAGTGCGGATTGCAGAAGCCTTGTCTGTCTAAAATTGCAGAAGTTAAAACTCCTACGTATGCATGCATGAAACTATTTTCTAAAATTGCATTTTGACCCCTTGGCTTCTAACCAATGCTACTAGGACCCAACTAACTGAATAATGTCCTCAATTGGGTCCTTCGTAGTTTTAATTTTTGCAATTTCATTGCTCGCTTTGCTTCAATTAACTACCATGCTTAGTTTAAATTGCACTTAAGTTATGACTAAGTGAGCCTTGTTTTGCCCATTTCTTTTAATTTTTCTTAAATAAAGTGATGCCTTGACCTTTTTATTATTTTGGAGGGTAATTGAATAATTTCACTTCATTGGGGCGTCAATTCGAGGGAGGTACACTCTATCCCTCATTTGCACTACATTTGACCCTATGTGCTCCTACGTGTTATGTGAATATGCCTGTCTACTTCGCTTTCCTTACCTCTTTGCATGCATTTACTTACTTTTACTGTTATTTAAGTTTTATGGGGTATGTGTACACCTCTTGGCTTGTAATAGATAGGGCTCGGAGAGCATCTGGTCCATTTCCCCTTTCCCTTTATGCTTTTATGGGGTATGTGTACACCTCTTGGCTTGTAATAGATAGGGCTCGGAGAGCATCTGGTCCACTTCCCCTTTCCCTTGGTTGCTTGCTTTTGTTGTTACATGTTAAATTGCTTTAGTAGGCTCTTGCATCTAGTCGAGCATGCTAAGTGCTACGTGCTACGTGTTTACGAGCGTTTTGGCATGTCTACTTGCTTTCTTAGCCATGAATGAATGGATTGGATGAATGTACATCTCCGCTAGTCCAACGCTAGTCGGAATTCGTAGAATGGGCTAGTCCAATGCTAGACCCTTAGGGATTTTCCCTCATTAGCATATCATTTGTTTGTTCACTACATATCACGCATTTTCCCTAGTTTTATCACTTGGCATGCTCCTCAAACCCCCTTTCCCTTCATTTTAGGATTTTTGCATATCATGATAGTTGTAGGGTACATTTGCCTGAAGAGTCCCCTTAAATATGGGATATAGACGAGTGTGGCTTTTCCTAAAGCCTTAGCACGCTTGTATCCTCTCTATAAAAGGGCAAATTGAGTCACAATTTAGGTCTCCCCGTACCCAACATGCATGAATTCCCTAGGCTCATGCATTTTCAATCCACTCTATCATCACACTTTCACTTTTTCTCACTTTCACTTGCACACGAACACTTTTTATCTTCACTTGCACACGAACACTTTTATCTTCACTTGCACACGCACACTTTTATCTTCACTCGCACACGAGTACTTTCATTTTCTTTGCACACTTCCACTCGCACTATTGTTTTTATTACTTTTTCACACAAACTCACATTTTTCATGGCATGCATTCCACTCATTTTTCACGTCATTTAGGTTTAGGTGTGACCTCTCCAAAAGGATCATTATTGGGCTTCACAATTAATGTGATTGGCACCACTCAACCTTTGAAGAGAAATTTCCCCCAATCCCCCTAGGTCTAGGTTTTTGCATTCATATAGACATATCCAATACGCGATACATACCTTGGGTAGAAAAATTAGGAAAAATTGGTTTGAGTCGCGCAACTAGCCTTGGCTAGGTCAAAGGGGTGCCTTGGATTCTATCCTTGCCTTCCCCTTTGTCAAACGTGACCCCCGAACCTTTTTCTTTGGCTTACGTGGACTAGGAGTCGTTTTAAAAAGGGTTTTCACTACTTTGTCTTTAAAAACACTTTTTGGGTGACTTGGTACACCCCAAATCTATATCAAGTGGCGACTCCATTTTCATATTTAAAAAACCCTTTTTAAAATTTCATTTGGCCAAATCGTCGCATTATCAAGTCCCATGGCCTTTTCACATGTATATCACACACACTCACACACCATCACATTCACACCATTCACATTCGATTCGAAAAGTGGGGCGCGACAGTTGGCGACTCCACTGGGGACTTCCTAAGTGGGTCCAAGCATTTGGCTTAGCCATTCATTTCCTTTTTCTACCCTTTTTATGCATTGCATTTGGATATTAGGGTTGCATTTTCTATTTTAGGACTTTTTCGCCTCGCGCACGTATCAAACTATTCCCTCACTCACGTGTGTATGATTGGTTGATTGGATGTATGTATCTCGCGCTTGCATTGCATTTGGGGGGGGTGTGTGTCACCTTTAGAGCCTCGCGTGGTTCTCACCCCTTTCCCTCAAAATAGGGAGCACTTCATACGTGCACGTCTATTTACTGTTATCCCATTTTATTTTATTTTTCGTGGGCGTTTCCCACACCGCCTTATAGGATTAGGATCGATTGCCTTGGGTAGGCGGCTGGTGTGCTCTGCGCCCATAGCGCTACCTAAGGGATCACTCGAGCCACCGATCAAAGGCCCTGGGAGTGATGACCCTTCGCCTTTAGGTCTGAAGGCTTGGGAGCCGAAGCTTTATCGAGTCTAGGCATTAGTGAGCCCCAGCCTCATGCATCCATGTTAGAGTT